>NC_059333.1:137325625-137980000 GCF_018350155.1 Leopardus geoffroyi
CAGGCACCATCTTGGAGAACGATAAGGGGGAAGGCCACCTTAAATATTTGAGCATTTACCT
This sequence comes from Leopardus geoffroyi, assembly GCF_018350155.1. NCBI lineage: Eukaryota > Metazoa > Chordata > Mammalia > Carnivora > Felidae > Leopardus > Leopardus geoffroyi. Next base: position 137,325,687 of record NC_059333.1, read on the forward strand.
AGATCATTCAAGCTGGAGCTAGATATCTACCGACACTGTTTTCGTTACTGAATCTCACCGAGCGGACTGGTTTTGGCAGTGGAGCTGTAGGAAACACCTGTTCACCACCACCTCACAGGCTGGTAAACTTTTCACATGAAGAAAGTTCATTCTGTCATATAGCAATCATTTTGACCATCAGCAAGATGACTTCTGGGCCTAGCTTCAAATAAGTACATGTAAAGGTCAAAGACTTTTATGAATGCTATATTATGACTTTCCCTGAGCCAATCTGTATCTGTTTACTTGCAGTCTTTTTAATGTTTAAGCCTAAAATATTCACTAATGTTGAGAGCAATAGATGTTTGTTGGCATTTGACCTCTGTGAAAGCCACAGTTTTCCTTAAAAAGCTTTCTTTATGCCTAGGTCTGTCACTTTGGGGTCTGGTTTCTAATGTGCTAATGCTCCCAGTGGTTATACTTCTTAAAAAACACCAACCCCAGAACTACCAAAATATGTTAGCTTTACGTCTAAATGAAATTTTTGTTCTGTTGTAACTGTTGTAACTACTGAGAGCAAGGGTTATTGTCTCAGCTACCCTGGGAAATTTCAAAGATTTAAAGAGGTTGGACTTTGGAGAGAAATTCTTCCCCTTCCTAACCCTTAACTGGTTGCAATCGTCTATGGGCCATACAGTTGTTTCGTAACATTGTCTGCTGGATCAATATGACGCTTTCATGCCCTTTAGATTAGAAACTTCTGGCTTTAAGTCCCCTAACATACACTTTGGGATCAGTGCTAAAGTGTAACACGTAGTCTGTGACCACTCAGTGCTGGGTCACGCTTCACGGGTCACATCAGTGATTACTCAGGTGCAATAGGACCCTGGCAACCTTAAAGGTGAATCATGGGACCTCCCCATTATTTCAGTGATATCTGTCTTTCCTCCTTCACTGAATCAGGGATAAAGTGTGCAGAAGTGTAACAGTGGCATGACAGACAAAAGGCTGGCAGGCAGGTATTAAATTTAAACTTTCAGGGTGAATGGAGGGGAACAGTGCACTGACAGCCAAAGCTGTGATGTTCTTTTCTTGCAAGTTTCTGTTTGGGTGTAAAAGAGTACAGGCCAGCTACACATGAAGCATCCTGTCCAGTGCAGAGCACAGTGTGAGCAGTGGCCACTCATGTGATTATGGCTTTTGGTCTCCCATTGTAAAATTATCCGAGAACCTTTTATGATCAAGTTCAGATAAGTCCAATTAATGCCTCTGTGGCTTGCAGAAGGGGGCAATTTGTCAACATGTTCATCAGACGAGAGACTGCAAGGCCAAGCATCTAAACCTTGAGATGACAGTATTTTTCTGGTCAAAGGTCTATAATGGACCTTGGGTTATCATTGCTTTGTTTTATTGCAACACGTTTTAGAACATGCCAGGCACATTAATTCTTTAGAGTTTTTAAAAACTCAAATCTCTGAAAGATATTATTTGATGGGGTGGTAGTATTTGTATATATAGCTATGGCATGTGTGTTTGAAGGCACAGAGACAAGACAGTTGACTTAGCTATGAGTTTCATACACGATATACTTTGCCACCTAAATTTGTTTGCTAAAACTTTCTGTTCTATTATTTTTTATTATTTATTTATTTATTTAGAACATTTATTCGTTTTTGAGAGACAGAGACAGAGTGTGAGTGGGGGAGGGGCAGAGCGAGAGGGAGACACAGAATCCCAAGCAGGCTCTGGGCTCTGAGCTGTCAGCACAGAGCCTGACGTGGGGCTCAAACTCATGGACCGTGAGATCGTGACCTGAGCTGAAGTTGGATGCTTAACTGACTGAGCCACCATGTTCTATTATTTTTATATGATGAATGGCACGTTTGAGTTGGATATTCCAAAATTCTCTTTATGTTAGTAATCTAGATGTGACATATTTTTCAAAGATGGCTATACAAATATATATGTGCATATATATATATCTCCTGTGCCACATATTATTTTTATGATATGACTAAATTCCTTCTGCCAAAAAGGGAAACTACATTTCTTTCCCTTGAATCTAGGTAGGGAGCTTGTGATTGCTATGACAAATAGTGTGTGTCAGAAGTGATGCTATGTGACAGCCAAAGCTAGGTCATAAAAGAATATAGCATCTGCGTGGCTCTTTCTTGGTGGGATGCTTGCCCTTGGAATCCAGCCGCCACGATGTGAGGAAGTCCAAACTAACCCATGTACACTGACCACACAGAGAAGCCTGCGTGGAGTAGAAGCAATGTCCCCAACTGACAACTAGCAGCAATGGCTACATGTGAACGAATGAGCCTTCAAATGATTCCAGTCACAGCCTCTACGCCTTCCAGCTGAGACCCCAGACAGATGTTGTGGAGCAAAGACAAACCTTTCCTGACCCACAGGAACCATGAAAGAATAAATCGGTAAAGTAACGGTAATGTTACTTTAGGCCAGTATGTTTTGGGGTGATCTGTTATACAGTACAGTAATTGGAACTGGAGCTTTTTCGAGACTTCTTTTGGTATGCTACTTGGAGAACTGTAGGTTACTCCTGACACCTGATATGCATAAATGTCGCTGTTCATATGGGGTGAATATGTTGATGAGTCTTCTGGCCATCTGTCATCCTACAAGTCTAAGAGGTAAATTCTTTTTCATGCTTCTACATTTTTCACAGGCAGGGCCTTTTCCAAGAAACTTTCCCTGAAACTCCTAGGTTGATTTAGATACCATTTATCTGGGATCCCTTAGCAATCTGTTAACTATGGTCACACTGTGCTGTAATGACCAGTTCACTTGCCTTTTCTTTCTGTTAGACCCTAAGTCTCAGACAGTGTGTGTTCTTTGTCCCCACTTTTGTCTTTACAGCACTTAACACCGTTCTGGCACATGGTAGGTGCTTAATACATTCTCACCATAGAATCATGCAGTTAGGACTCAGTTTATCCACGCCTTGACTCAGAAAACAATGACAGAGAGCTGAAAGAGTTTCTAGAAGTGGGAAATCACAAAATAGTATTTCTAAGTGAGATTCTGGATAGGAGATTTTTAATAATGTCCCAAAGAGAAATTTTCCTTCTTAGAAAATTTGCAAAACTCTAGCTGCCTCCAGAGAACATACAAGTCATTGTTATGAGTTGGAATCTAGAGGGAAAGTGATCTGTTCCTGGTGGGCTGTTCCAGAAACACTGGAGATCTTATAAGATGGCATCCCTGGGAACTAGAGACAGCAGATAGGCTAGGGAGATTAGAGTCCCTTCTCTTGCCCTTTTGACTTTGGGCTCAAATGCAGCCGAAGCTTCAGTCTTCAGTTCTTCTTCATCTAAATAGTTCGTGAACTCAGTGCCCCTGGAGATCTTGTTATGAATATAGATCCCAGGCTCCAGGTGCAGAATTCTTGAAGCGTTAGATTTTGGTTGAGCCAGGAAGGTGCGTTTTTAATAAGCTACCCAGTTGAATTCAGGACCTTACTTTGAAAAAAAAAATCCCCCAAAACAACATGGTAAACTAAAGAATAAAATTTTCTTTCAGATACTTGTGGAAACTGGGGCTTAGAACCTTTGGAAGGTACTGGAAACAATTATGGAAACCATATACAGAAACTTGATCCTTGAACTTGTAACTGGGAGTATGTCAAAGTTTATCCTAGAAATTACTATAAATAAGTGACATTTCTGGGTTGTGTTCAGGATTTAGTTTCGTCTCTTGATGATGTGTAACATATTCAAGGTTTGCTGTGAGAACAGAGGTGGATCCTGAGTACATTTCCTCCCTTGAGTGCTTAGTATTGATCTCCCTTTTGCACTGCCTCTAACCCCATCTAACTATTTCTCTATTATCTCATGACCTCCCACCCCTGCCAGCTGCACCTTCTGTTTCCTCCCAACCTTATGTTCCCTTTTTTGTATTAAGTCCAACCTGACAATTTCCAAGGCAGATTTATCACCAGAAAGATATGACTGTGGTTTCCAAGATTTCAACCCCATTCCAGGGTACAGAAATAGATTCCTGAGGTAAAGGACTATGACACTTACCACATAGCTGCTTTTATAACATTTGCCTTTTAACCTCAAATGTTGAAAGTGTAGTGGGGCGCCTGGGTGGCGCAGTCGGTTAAGCGTCCGACTTCAGCCAGGTCACGATCTCGCGGTCCGAGAGTTCCAGCCCCGCGTCAGGCTCTGGGCTGATGGCCCAGAGCCTGGAGCCTGTTTCCGATTCTGTGTCTCCCTCTCTCTCTGCCCCTCCCCGGTTCATGCTCTGTCTCTCTCTGTCCCAAAAATAAATAAATGTTGAAAAAAAAAAGAAAGTGTAGTGAAAAAATTCACCCAACTCAACTGTAATGAAACCATACTTTAGCTCTGTTTTGTACTTGCCATGGAACCAGACTTCTGCTTTGATGGTCAGTGCACTCATCAAGTGTCACAGTTTCAAATGGCTTGATTCCTAAGTGGCTGCATTCCCCTCAATATGGTACCTTGTTTTTATTTAATGTAATGAATGATTTTTTTTTTTCCACAAGGCTCATCTGAAAAATGTTTTGGGAGCAGCCCTTGACCCATCTGTCTGTCCTGACTCCACTACACTACCCACTACCTGCCTTGACCAGAGTGTGTCCACCAACAGGAGATCATATTATCCCATCAAAGAGGTCTGGAATCCACATTTACCTACGATTCCTGTACATGAAGGATATAAGGATGTTTTTCCCCTAAAACCACCCCCCCCGAAAAGAGAAAAATGAAGAGAAAAATGAAAAATTGAATTTCTTTTTTTTTATTTATTTTTAGAGAGAGAGAGAAAATCCTAAGCAAGCTCTGCACTGTCAGCACAGAGTGAAGTGGGGCTCAATCCTACAAACTGTGAGATCATGACTTGAGCAGAAATCAAGAGCTGGTGCTTAACTGACTGAGCCACCTAGGCCCCTCCATCCCTGCCCCCAAATGGAATGTTTAAAAAAAATTTTTTTTAATGTTTATTTATTTTTGAGAGACAGAGAGACAGAGAGAGAGAGAGAGAGAGTGCAAGCAGGGGAGGAGCAGAGAGAGGGAGAAACAGAAGCCAAAGCAGACTCCAGGCTCTGAGCTGTCAGCACAGAGCCTGACGCAGGGCTCAAACCCATGAACTGTGAGATCATGACCTGAGCCAAAGTCAGATGCTTAACTGACTGAGCCACCCAGGCACCCTGGAATGTTTTTAAATGCAGAACAGTCTAAGGGCACATGAGTAAGTGGGGACAATGAAGAGAGACTTGCTCTTTCCTGGACCCTGGGAAAAGCTAGTGCAGAAGTATCCAAAGGATTAGGGAGAGCCAGGGAAGCAATAACAGAGCCCGGAGATTGTACAAGATCAGCCAATAGGGGAGAGTTTGTCTTTGCATTCATGTTCAAGTGTTTATTTTAGAATGGATACAGTACAATACAAATGCAACTTAGTTTTGTCCCTCACTATCTTAGGGGTCTGTAAAAGCAAAGCCTGCCTTGTGGATTCCTGTGCAAGTGACAATGGTGTTGTTAGAAGGGGAGTGAAGGAAGCAAGATAAGGCAGGGGAATAAAACTCAGTGAGGCTTTCGTCTTGATTGAAGTTTGCCTCCTGCCTTGTCCTGTGGTGATCTGTGGCTCCCAAACAGCACTGCGGAGTTAAGCTCCCCTTCATGTCCCAGCTTTTGTGCTCCTGAGTCTGTCATTGGCCACTGCCTGTTTGCAGGCAGCTTCTGTTCTGCTGAAGGCAGTTCTTCAGAGGAGATTGCCATAAGCCAACACTCCCTGCGGAGTGTGTGCAGAGACCTGCCGAAGGGGGTCAGGGTGGGACATGAAAGACTTCCAGTACCCTTCTTGTCCGTTTAAAATTTATCTGGTGTGGGACTTTTTCCCTCCACCATCACGATCCATAGTTCTCCTGGTCACTCCTGGACAGCTGATAGTTCTACAGTCTCTTTAAGTTGAAAGCATTTTGATTAAGAAGCGAAAATGTGCAGTCTCACATCTCACATAGTACTTCGGACTTTATGATAAGATACATAGTATCTCCCCTCGCTCCCTTTGACCCATGCTGACTTCCTCAGGTATGTCAGGATAAGGCTAGTTATGTGCGTGAAAATTGCTTGCTCACCACCTTCCCTGACTGAGCTGCTGTTACTCATTGTTGGTAGGGTTACAGTGGTTCAGAAATCAGTGAAAAAGTGGCAGATGTTCTAACTTGACAAGTACTAGTGTAAGATGACTGTGTTCTCTGGGCCTGGCAGGAGCGTACTTTCTGTCATGAGCACTTGTGTGAGTTTTTCAGAAGCTCTCTTGCTGGGCCCCTGTGACTCTAAGCCTCCACTGTGGATAGTGCCTGCTGTTCCTCCTTTGTTCTCCCATATGGTCTTCTTGGGCAGGAGTCACGGTGACTCCAAACTGGCCTCTTTCCTGTAGAACCCACATCTGGTCCATAGGAAACACTCACTCACACATCCTTCGTCTTTGCAACCTGGATGGGTGGAGAAGAGGGCAAACTAAACATGGCGGCAACCTTTCACCTGCTGCCACAGTATCTGGCCAGCCTGTCTCTGTTGCCCTTCGATTTGGCAGACCAGAGACGGGCACCAATCTGCTGTGCTTGTTTAATTCCAGGAGGCTGATGTCAAGCCCAGCAAGGAGTCCTGTTGAAGCCATTATTTTATTTTTCTCATTAGTCTATCATGACAATTTTCAAATATTCGGTGAAATTGAAGAGATGTCCAGTGAACATCTGTATACTCACCACCCATGATAATATTTTACTTTGCTCATTTTATTATGTATATATCAACTTACTCATCTCTTTATGCATCCATCAGCTCATCTTATTTTTGATACATTTCAAAATAAACTGCACACATCTGTGTACTTCTGTCTAACACCTTGGCATATACATCATTAACTAGAATTTAGTAAATGTTTTTACACGTAAAATTTACATACAATGAAATGTAAGCATCAAGTAAACTTTTGTTGAGGCTTGAGAACTGCATACACCTCAAAGAACTGCACAAAGTCTCATCAACATGTAGCAGAGCCCAATGCAAGGCTGGAACTCACGAACCGTGAGATCGTGACCTGAACCAAAGTTGGATGCTTAACTGACTGAGCCACCCAGGCACTTTCTTTTTATTGATGACTATTATTCTTTCTTACGACTGTGGCACAGTTTGTTTATCCATTCTTCTATTTATGGGTACCTAGACTGTTTCCAGTTTTTGATTAATGTGAATACAGAGAAGCCTCTGTCTTGGTTTGAGATGACGACAGGAGCTGGTTTGCCTGCTCTCTGCTGTTGGAGGAATAAAGTAGGGCATGAAGACTGTAGGAAGGGAACAGTTCTCTCGAAAGAAATTTCCTCACAAATCCTCTCTCTGTAATCTCTAATACTCTTGATCCTTTTACATTTTCACGGGAGCTCTGCCATCAGATTAATTCACGTTGCCTACTTTGAAAATCAACGTTTTGTTCTGTTTGACAGCATAGTTTGGTATCTGATATCTATGGTATCTTGGTGCCTGAGTTGAAACTCCCAGTCTAGCAAACTGTGGTACTCATTCTTCTTTGAGTTTCAGCAGAAGGAAGGAGCTGTTTTGGTGGAGAGAGACTAATGAGGCTCTATAGGCGGAATAGTTCAGAGATGTTGCAGAGGAGGAATTTGCTCACTAATAGCCATGACTGTCAAGGGCTCCAGGCATGAATTTCTCACCTCACATCAAATAACGAAACCCACTGCAAGGCTGCTGTTATTCCTAGTGTCTTGCTGAAGGAGGGCCTCGAATTCCTGGCATTATGAGTTGGTTGATGAGAATGATCTCCATCAGTCACTACTCGTGAAGATAGCTGCAAACAGAAGGTAATGGATTTCATAACCAGCTTTGGTGCTGTGACAGACGTGGCATTGGTGTCTTGGCTACATCTTGCATTATTACCGGCTGCATGACTACCATGGAGATGGAGGTCTATGGAGTCACAAAAGAAGGCAGCCCTTCGTGGTGAGTCATATTGCTGTGGTCATGCTACGAGAAGGGGTAGTTATCAAAGCTACTCTCATATTTTAAGTAAGAACAAGTAAGAATGAGAATCTTGACATAAAACTGATTCTGCTTCATTTTAGCACACAAATTTGCAAAGAATCTCAGTTAACCTTGTAATTTGGTTCACAAATTCCAAAATATTGGGATTGTTAGCTAAAGTCTATTGGATCTAGTGAAATGCAAGAGAACATTCATATTTATAGATGCAACAAAAAGTAAAGATGAAGAACAGTTGAAAGACAGGTAATAAAATTATACCTCTTCTGTGAGAGGATGTAGGAAATGGGAAGAGACTTCTGAGCCTCTAGAGGATGGGAACAGAGACTTCAGTGTTGTAAATACTCAACACATGTTTGTTATTGATGAAGAGCATGGTTCTCTTTAAAGCCCAGTTATTATCAAGGAAATAACCTAGTAATTTCTCCTTATCTTACCCCCAAATTCAATCTTGAGGACCGTTTATCCAAGCTTGACTTTATCTCTAAGTCCCCTAGTCACTGTGGAATAAGATTTGATTCAATTTATTTTTACAATTACATAATTAAATCAAAATGTACTTCATTTATCAGGAAAGTAAAGGCTCTTACTAGCTTTGTTTCTTTTAGGGAGAAACAATGATACAGTTCTAAACATTCCCAGAGTAATCTCTGTATGCTCTTGAAAATCCTTAGAGAATTTCCCATCCATTCTTGCTATTGGCAGATGTTTGCCTTGGCTTAAATTAAATGTTCAGATGCCAGTCAGGTATTTGGATTACAGGATGTCACAGAAAAGGTATCAGGTACCCTTTATAGTAGATGCTCAGTTTACTGAATTAAATTATTTAATTTTAATTAACATTATTTTTAATTAAATTATTATTTAATTAAATGATTAATTACATTAATTATTTAAATTAAATTATTATCCTTCCACCCCCAAAAGGATTGACATACAGCTACACAACACTTGAATGTAACTAATCAAGGAAAACAAAACACCAAAAATAAAGTTATAAACAAATGTAAAGGTAAAAGTAAAAATAAATAAAAGGTAAAGATAAAAATAAAAGTCTAAAAAGGTAAAGCTAGGGGTAGAAATAAAATGCAGGACATGTACTGTAAGATCCTGGGAGAATGGTCTCAATATCTGCCTCTCAACTTTCTGGCAATCGATAAAAGAGGAAAGCAATCAAGACACACAGTTCACACATCTGTAAGATTAAACCACTGGTTCAAAAGAAGCAATCTATTAATTGTTGAGAGAAATCTTCACCGGTAGTGCGTTCTTAGGATGACACAGGGTATGTCATGAATGATGTTCTCAACAATATTCCTATAGTAACATTCCTCAGTGTGTGGGGGTGATGTCATACCTGTATGATTTAGTAGAAGTAGTTTTACATTTGTCCTTAAGGAAAGAGGGTGCAGAGAAGGTGCCACCTCTATATATCGCTCTGTCGTGGTATGGTTCACTCTGAGGATAAATGGTTTTGGATGTTAGAGGAATGGATGGACTACTTGTTCTTTGAGGCTGTTTTCTAGCAATGTTATTTCCCTTGACCAAAATTTTGGTAAGTCCTAAGTGTCAGTAAATTTGAGGTTGTCCTTTCTGACAAGCACTTGGACTGGATATATTCTCTCACACTTAATATGCCTTTACTCTTCTGTTTTTTTGTTTTTGTTTGTCTTTTTGGATAATGTTGACATCCTCTCACGAGATTTCAGAAGCTTGATAGGAGAAAACCTTACCCTATCAAGGGGATGAGTTGAACCCAGGGCAGTGACATGATTTTCCTTGGAAAGGAAAGTGGAATCTGCTCTAATACATGAACAAGTGCTTACCAGGGACCTATTAACTTGACGTCACAGAACATAGCCCTTGTAATTTGAATCTAGAAAATATTTCCAGATTCCTACTTCAGCCATAGAGAAGTCTCAACAAAGTTCCTGTAAAATATTTAAACTTTAACAGCAAATTTCTCAGTTGAATTCTTCAAGGTAAAGCAGTTTGCAAAAGTAGTAACAGAGTGGGTTGATTTGCTACATGGGATCACTAGCTTTCAGGGCTGGAGATATTACCTTGTTTTTTAGCTTTGGAGAAGTTGACAACGTGTCCTCCTTCCTAAAAGCTATTACAAGCCAGGCATAATATCTATAAAAGTCATGCCTACTACTAATTATTTACCCAAAGGATACAAAAGTACTAATTTGGAGGCATACCTGCACCTTGATGTTTATAGCACCATTAGCCAAATTATGGAAACCACCCAAGGGTCTATCAACTGATGAATGGATAAAGAAGATGTGGTAGGTATATATATATATACACCTATGGATGATTACTTAGCCACAGAAAGGAATGAAATCTTGCTGTTTGCAACAATGTGGATGGAACTAGTGTATTATGCTAAGAGAACTAAGTCAAGCAGAGAAAGACAAATACCATGTGATTTCACTCATATGTGATATTTAAGAAGCAAAACAAACACACATGGGGGGAGAAAAAGGGAGGAAAACCAAGAAATATACTCTTAACTATAGAGGATAATCTGATGGTCACTAGAGGGGAGGTGTGTGTGGGCAGGGTGAAATAGCTGATGGGGATTAAGGAAGCACTTGTGATGAGCACAGGGGGATGTATGGAAGTGTTGAATACCTGAAACCATTATTCCACTGTATGTTGACCAGTTGGAATTTAAATAAAAACTTGAAAAAAGAAAAACAAAAAGGTTGTTCCTAGAGTATAATAATAGGAAAACATTATATTTAGATTGGGACTTGACTAGTATGTATGCAAACATTTTCCACTAAAGAAAACATATTTTCCTTGACGTAACACAAGTAGCAGGTAAACTGTGTTTATTTTACAGATGGATCTGTTGAGGGGATAATTTCAAAATGTGCCTTTCTCTGTGACACACATAAGGAGAGTCAAGTTTAAAATGAATGTTTCGAATCAGCCTCAATCTTGCTACAGGACTGAGAAACAGTCATAGTAATTAGCCAGTTAAATAATCAATCAGCTAACTAGTCCTGTGTATCTTGGCTCTCTCTTCAGTGATTTCCATACATATGATGTATGAACAATCCTGCTACTATTCTTAAATGAAATTAAATGCAGAAAAATGATTTGGACTCCTATCTTACAACACTCACAAAAATTAATTTGAAATGGTTTAAAGACTTAAGCATAAGACCTGAAGCCAAAAAACTCTTAGAAGAAAACACAGAGAAAAAGCTGCTTGACCTTGGTCCTGGCGATGATATTTTGGATATGACACCAAAAGTGCAAGAAACAAAAGCAAAAATTAACTAGTGGGATTACATCAAACTAAAAAGCTTTTGTACAGTAAAATAAATAATGAACAAATGAAAAGGCAACCTACCAAATGGGAGATGTTTGCAGGTGATATATCCAATAAGGGGTTAATATCTGAAGTGTATAAAGAACTCATACAACGTGATAACAAAAAGCCCCAAACTGATTAAAAATGGGCAGAGGAACTGAAGAGACATTTTTCCAAAGAAGACATCCAGATGGCCAACAGACACATGAAAAGATGCTCAACATCACTCAATCATCAGGGAAAGGCAAATCAAAACCACAATGAGATACCACCTCACACCTGTCAGAATGGCTAGTGTCAAAAAACAAGAAATAACAAATGTGGGTGAGAATGTGGAAAAAAGGAAACCTTCATGCACTGTGGGTAGGAATATAAATTTGTTCAGCCACTACAGGAAATAGTATGGCAGTTCCTCAAAAAATTAGAAATGGAACTACTACATGATCTAGTAATTCTACTTCTGGGATTATATTCAAAGGAAATGAAAACAGGATATTAAAATGATACCTGCACTCCCATGTTTACTGCAGCATTATTCGTAAAGCCAAGATATGGAGACATCCTGAGTGTCTGTCCGCACATGAATAGAGAAAGAATGTATATATAATGTGTATACATACACAATGGAATATTATTCAGCTATGAGAAAGGAAATCCTGCTGTTTGTGATAACATGGATGGAGCTTGAAGACATGCTGAGTGAGGTAAGTCAGCTAGAGAAAGACAAATACTGTATAATATCGCTTATATGTGGAATCTAAAAAAGCTTAACTCATAGGAACAAAGTGTAGAGTGGTGCCTACTACCCCCTTAGGGGTGGGGGGGAAATGGGGAGATGTTGGTCTAAGTATACAAACTTATAATTGGAAGATGAATAGGTTCTGAGGAGCTAATGCACAGTCTTGTGATTATAGTTAAGAATACTGTATTACATACTTGAAAGTTGCTAGGAGACTAGATCTTAAATGTTCTCACCACAAAAAAGAAATGATAATTATGTGATGGGATGGAGGTGTTAGCTAACACTATGGTGGCAATCGCATTGCCATATATGAGTATGAAACCAATACGTTGTAGACATTAAACTTACAAATGTTAGATATTAATTATATCTCAATAATGAAAAGAAAGAAATTAAAGACTATTTGTGAAGTGTATCTATTTTGTCTGATCTTCATTTGACAGCTCAGCCAGCTTAGATTTATTGATATTAATTAGTATAACAAGGATTCACATTAGAGAAAACCCCAAATGGTGTCTTCTGTCTTACTCTCTTCCTAAGTGGGTCAAGCATTAGTCCGGCCTCTTAGCCACACCCGGGGCCTATGATTTTAGCCTAGAGAGAATTTAGGAACATGTCACTGGAAGTGTTGGTTGGATATAGTTTTTTGGTTTTTTTTTTTCCTTGCCCTGTACCCAAACAAAGCTGCTACATAGTACTAAAAAGGATGATTTAGCTGAAGGGTCAGCTGAGACTTGCCGTGATGAGGATATCAACCTCCTGTCATAAGCCAACTGACCTGGCCAGCCATGTCTGCTTCCCCTTTCCTTCTTCTGCTCCTGTATTCAGTCTCCTTTGCTTCAGATGGTGCCCTGCCTCTGCCTATCTCACAGCATGCCTCTCTCCTGGTGTGCTGGTGTATCCCGTTAGGATTGGACTTCCTTTAAATGGGAAGATCTAGCCACAAGGAGTCACTGCAGTATGCTTCAAACACGGGAAGCACATTCATACCCACGTGTATGTGTGTTTACCAAAATGAGGTCCACAAAGAGGTGGTAGCTGGGGAAATAGGAATCTTATATGCAGACATCAGTAATTATTGGTAGACAATTGACCTTTAGAAAACAGGATGTCTAGGGCCGCCTGGGTGGTTCAGTGGGTTGAGCGTCCAACTTCGGCTGAGGTCATGATCTCACGGTCTGTGAGTTCGAGCCCCGTGTTGGGCTCTGTGCTGATGGCTCAGAGCCTGGAGCCTGCTTCTGATTCTGTGTCTCCCTCTCTCTCTGCCCCTCCCCCACCCATGCTCGCTCTCTCTCTCTCTCTCTCTCTCTGTCAAAAATAAATAAACATTAAAAAAGATAGGATGTCTAATGTTCTTAGATAACAGAAGCCAAAGATAAATCAGTCAAAAAGCAGACCGCACTGTGGAGTTAAACATCGTGCCTTTCTTCTGTCTCTACACATTGATGTGAAACCCACCCCACTGCTTTCTATCCAGGAGCAGAAATTAATATTGGAAAAAGTGTTCGGGACATAAAGTCCTCCCTGCAAGCCTGAAGATTTCCACGACCCAGAGGAGAGTGGACCTTGTTAACCTCGTGGGGAAGAGTTAGCAGTTGGGAAAGATGGGAGAAGTAGGGATTTGAGAGGGGAAGGCAGCAAGATAGAAGCTACCTGTTAAGGAACCACAGGCACCTGTGTGGAAGTGCTTCTGTGGCCTAAGGAACGTCTAGTTAGACAAACAATTCTGTGCAGTGAGGCGTCAAACCTTTCTGCGGGGCCCAAGTCCCAGCGAGCAACACCAGGGCACACACAGTGCCTAGGTTTTTACTTCCCCCAACTTTCTCTGCTTGAGATTTTATCACACGGATCCTCCTACCAGAGACCATTCAGCAAGAGAAACAAACAGGTTTATTCCGCGGGGTTGTCCCCCTACTTCCGCAACAGAAGAAACTCAGCCACACTCCTCTGAGAAAAAGGGCCCTGTGCCAGGTTATCTAAACGCTGTGACATGACGAGGACCACCCCCACCCTGCTGTCTACATTTCCCATCTCTAGTTATTATTAAAGTAGTTTTTTCCACCAATGCTGACTTATGAAATTGGCTTAACTTTTCCAGACAGTCCCCAAATGAACAGTCACTCTGCATTAATAGGACTTGCAGTAGTCAGGCATCCCTGCGCATTCCTTCTCTTTTACCTAGCTCTGCCATCTGTCACTGTAATACCTGTGTCACCGAGTTTTGAACCATGATGCTTATACCTCATCAGCTTCCAAATGGTTCCGTGATCTGTCAGCAGTGTTCAAGGCAGTGCGATGAGACATGACAGGGCATTTCCAAGTAATTTTTAAGGAGGCCCAAGAAGGGAAAAGTTGAAGCCTGGGGACATTTGAGTCACTCCACCTTGGGTTGCTTTTACCAGGTCTCCGAAGTTCTTGATGTGGTTTTGCGTGTGTGTGTGTGTGTGTGTGTGTGTGTGTGTGTTGTGTTGTCTTTGTTGTTTTTAAATATCCTGAAGCAAAAGTTCATATATCTGACTTTAACTTGGCGTGGTAGGCAGACAGAAGGATACTACTATACCTCTAATACACCTCGCGGGCTGTCAACGTAGTGAGACAAAGCAAAAGAAAGTGTAGGGGCATGGTGGGAGTGGGAATGGCAGTGTTGTATGTGTCTGTGTGTGTGATGAGGGGGAGGGACTTGAGAGGTAGTTCACCTCGAATGGCAGAAAATTTCACAGATGTCGGTAGCGGAAGGTCACTAATATTGATTTATTTAGAATGTGCTTTCTTCTAGGCATTCGGCTAATGCTTACATACACATTGTCTTATTTAACCCTGAAGTCCATAGAATTAAGCAGCAGTGGGTTCAGCAGTAGGATTTGTATTGGTTTTTACAGATGAAGACATAAACATTTTTCACAGACAAAGAGATTGTTGATCAAGGTCATACATACCATCAGTGTGCCAGTGATATAAACTTGGGCAGCTTAAGATGTGTCAGATTCTAGACTATCTGCTATTTCCATAATGAATGAGGGGCGTGGGTATCAAGATTTCTCAGCTGTCTCTTTGAACCCCATATCTGCCAGAACAATTTTGGGAGGGCTCCAATTCTCAGGAACTATTATCTAAATCTATCCAGCAAGATCTTTTCCAGCCTTATTTCCTATCATTTGAAAAACATTTATTCTCTCTTTACCGCTGTGGCAGTCTGCCTGGAAATAGGTGCAATGTATCATTTTCCACAATAATGGAAGGTGGGCTAGGAATTACCTGTAATTTGTTTCTCCATCCAGGCACGTCAAACTAAGTTATGATGAAAGTAGAGCGGCCACCTTGATCACCTACCGTTTTATAGCTGATGTGATTGTTTTTATGAAGCCTGTAACGTTTTTAACGTTATGGTTGTGATGATCCCGATTCTTGTCGCAGCAGAACAATATTACAAGAGTTGAGTCAATTCTGATTGCAGAGGATGGGAGTATGGTTTGCTAGTGATAGGGTTGGAGAGAAAATTGCACAAAACCCACTCCTGTTGCCCCCCACAGACAATGTAGGAAGCTTTGGCCAGCATTCTGCTGCATCCATGAATTATTCAGTTTTCTGTTTGGCAGGGGGGAAATGAGTTGGAAGCAGTCATTCTGAGATAACTAGGAATTTAAGATGAAATTTTCTCTAGATCATTCTATTCAAAAAGAAGACATGGGTCAAGGGTATTTAGTGAAACCAGCCTCAGGTTTTGGGGAGATTTTGGAGCAAGATACTGTAGCTGTTTTCTCTTGGCTGAGTATCTGTAGTAGAAGGAAGATAGGAATGGGGAATTACGGAATAGAGTTAGCATCCCAGTCATAGTTCTTAGTATACAATATTATTGGACAAATTCTTATGGCACATCCACTATTGGTCATACTTATGCTAGATTCCATGGATAAAATAAAGATGATATCATCCCCAATGAAATTGAGGGATCCTGACCCTTAACATCTTTAACCCATCTTGGTAAGTGCCATAATAATGTTATGAAAACACTAATGTTGAGACTTCTAGGAGAAATGATCAGGGAAGATGATAAAGAGGTGGTATCATTTGAGCTGATCCATGCTGACTGAGTGATGGATTTTACAAGGCAAGACAAGAATAGGGAGGATATTGTAAGTGTAGAAGCCAGTCTGATAATAAGCACAGAAACATGACACATGGTGGGGGGAGGAATCGTGGTGGGGGGTGTTTTTGGGAGGGGTGTGGCTAGAAATTAGGCCTGGCATGTTTCAGCTGGAACAGTATTGTGAAAGGCTTGGAAAGCCACGATAAAAAGTCTAGATTTGATAGCATAGGTTATAGGTCACAGAGTTAATTGTCTACAGAGACAGGAAGGTGATATAAATGAGTGATACTGACCAAGTAGTGACTCTGGCAAGTTTGGGCAGTAGGGTCCTTCTAAGGAACACAATTGAGACTCCATTCCCAATGACAGTGGTTTTTCTAGTGTATGAACCCTGTATTGCTAATATCCCACTTTTCTAAGAGAAACCTGAGTCACATTTTTTTTTTTAATGTGAGCTCTCATGATACTTAAATGCTGGCAGCTAATAATTTTTTTTTAACCCTTGAGGGCCGAATGAAGCCAAGCTTAAACGTTTGTGTCTGTCCATATGCCAGTGGCTTGTGAGCTGGAGACAAATGGAAACCCATAAATATTTATACTTAAAGAGCTGACTCAGTCATATGGAAGATGACAAGGAGACAGGTGGACAGTTGGAGCCTGAGAGCTGATAAAGGCTTGATCTCAGGCAGTTGTGAAGGGGTGGTCGGGAGGGGAGAGAGGAGTGGAGACAAGAGCCTCGTGACCATTGGATGTAGGGGTGAGGATGTGATGCCTTCATAAATGACACCTGGGAAGTTGTAAAGCTGTTAATGTAATTGAGGAGACAATGACAGGAGCTACTGTCATGTGTCTCATGGGTAATGATTCCATTTTGCTTTTTATCATATATCTTATACCTGTACTCTACCACCTACTCTACATTTCTGGAATACATTATATAGATAATACATTTTTTTCCTTAAACTAAATAAATTCTCCTTTTCCCTTTTCCCATTCATACTCCAAGATGAACCATTGACATTAGCTGCTACATTTCAGCTTTCCCTGTATAGCATTAAACACATTGCTGTAGTTGAAGCAATGAGCTGAAAGTATTTTAATCCTGGATGGATAGCAGAAGAAGAGGAATTTATGAGTCCAATTCTTTTCAAGTTTGACGGTAATGACTTTTGCCTTTTCTGCCTGCGCTTTTTTCTTCTGCATTTTACATTTTTGCGACAGTGAGTCAGACACACTATGATTGTATGCAGCAGCCTTGACATCCACAGCAAATTTGCATGAACTAAGAAAGGGTTGCTTCTATATCATTTTCTTTCATTCTAAGTGGTATTTTATGGCACTGTAGATTTTAGGTGGTCTCTCCACTAGAACATCTCATTTATAGGAACCTTCTAAATTGTCTGTTGATTTGCTTATAGGACTATTGGAATAGCAGAGAGCCTTCTTGGATGGTGAGTTGGCCCAGAAAGATGAAGGCATTAATTTAACAGTGCTCAGTGCAGTTACGGAGAAGGTAAGTCTACAGTAAAATCCCATCTAACACGCCGAACTTACTGGAAAAGGGCTTCTCAAATGTCTCCTGTGCAGGATGCCTTTTTGTTACCCACCAAAGTTAGGACCCCTGCTTGTACCTGACATGGTCAAAGGTCGTGCCTATTTTTCTTTTCCTGTGGCTCCACTCTCAGGCTTTTGTTACCGCACCAAGCAAATTGGGTAAATTCTCATTATGTTGGACACAATCTTTTTATGCAAAGATGTGGTGAACTCGGTAGAGTTTTTAGTTAACTTGTGACACCAGATGCAAGGAGGGACTTTGGTCATCTCTACGTGTTCCATCTGTGCCATCTCAGTTTCTCTGTCTCTGGAATAGTCCACTAGGGATCCATGGGATATGAAAGAATCTCCACAGCCTGTTCCAGCATCCTGTTCCTTGTACCTTAGTAGGAAATAAGCAGTTATATAGGATCGTATGCTTAGAATTTAATAGAGCTTGCCCTCACCTGAAAAGATTGTCAGGTAGTAGGTGCCTTTGGTGTTTTCATGGCTGGGCGGTGGACACGTTCGCAAAGAACTGGTAGCAGAATCCCTGTCTTCCCTCTAATGAGAATGTGTGCTCTTTTAACATACTTTTATTTTTTTTAATTTAAAAATATATAAAAATTAAGATCTTTTGATCAGGTAATATATGCACACGGTAAAAAATTCAAATAGCAGAAATTATTCTTTAGTATTTCTTAGATAGAAAAGAAGGACAAAAAGGACATTTCCCTTTCAGCTCTGCCACTGCTTTATTTGGTGTCACTGGCCCGATGATATGTTTGTGTCTCAGTTTCTTTACCTGAGACCTAGGAGTGGGAATCTTTGCCCAATAATTCTTGAGGCTTGTCATGAGACCTTAATAAATCTGCTGTGTGCAATGGTTTAAGTGCATAGGCACTAAAGGATTTTTGTTATAGTTTCTTCTTGTTTCACTTGAGTTTCCAGCCAATATCTACTGTGTGTATGGTATCGGCTGGGCATTGAGGTAGAACTTTAAATTATTAACTCAGTCTTCAAAATAGTTCTATCAAGGAAATACTATTTTTTAAAAATGTTTACTTATTTATTTCAAGAGAGAGAGAGAGAGAGTGAGCACAAGCTGGGGAGGGTCAGAGAAAGAGGGAGAGAAAATCTCATGTAGGCTCCACACTGTCAGCACATAGCCAGACACGGGGCTCGAACTCACAAACTGTGAGACCATGACCTGAACTGAAATCAAGAGTCAGATGCTCAACTGACTGAGCCACTCAGGCACCCCAAGTAAATACTATTATTATCTCAATTTTACACTGGGAAAATGGAGGCACAGAGAAACTAGATAACTTGTCAAAATTCATAGAGCCAATAAGGAGTAGCAAAGTTGGATTTAAAGCTAGTCTCTTTTTTCTTTTCTTCTCTCCCTCACTTTCTTTCTCTTTATATATACATATATATCACATATACATATGTTTACATACATTCAATTTATCTATCAAATCTATTTATGATGTAGCCACTGGCTCTTTTATTTAACTTTTTTTTTTTTTGCTGAACACTGTTTATATTGTTAAAGATTCCTTTAAAACATATTTTCTAATGATTTCAAACTACATCATATGTCTGCAGAACAGTTACTTAAACGATTTGTGTCTGCCAGGCCCCTTTCTTTCTTTCTTTTTTTTCTTTCTTTCTTTCTTTCTTTCTTTCTTTCTTTCTTTCTTTCTTTCCTTCATCATTATGCATAAGGCAAATATCCTGGTTCACAAAGCTTTGTGGGCACCTGTGATTATTTCCTTAAGGGGGAAAAGCAGACATGGAATTGCTATCTCAGAGAGTATGGGCATTTTTAAGGCTCTTGATATATATTGCCAAGTTGCCCTCAGAAAAGGTTGTGTCAATTTATTTTTCCTCCAGACTCTATATTCCATTTTCATGCGGATGACAGAGCAATTACAGGAGGCTAGATTAGGACAAGACCTTACAGATCAGCCCTTGCGCCTGTGTGCGCACTTGTTTGCATGGACTGTAGACAAGGAAACAGAAGGTGGATACCTTGTCCAAGGGCAAAGGCAAATTAATAATGGTAGAATCCAAGTAATACTGGTTAATGATAAGCAGTAGATAAGGTAGGACCTGCCTACATGGGACTGGGAATATTATCCTTCAGTCATTTTACAGTCTCATTACCAGATGTCACCCTTCCATTTTCTGGTTGCTTTATTCGGATGACCTCAGAAGCTTCCCATGTTGTTAGATCAAAATCAATCTTGTGCCAAGCAGCAATTTCAAACGGTGGTTGGAAACCTGAGCGGAGGGCAATGGAGAGAGCTCATCCATGTCTGCAAAGCTCCCTGCAACTGTTTTGGGGCTGTGTATCTACAGGGTGAACACCAGTTGTTTATAAACGAGATGTTGTTGCACAAACAACCTAATAGCAGCATGAAAGAAAATAAAAATCAAAAGAATTTTTTCAACTTAAAATAAAGTTTATTACTCACAGGTCCTGGAGGGCACATGGCATGCCCGATAGCGATTCTGAGAGGTCTGAGAGAGAGAGAGAGAGAGAGAGAGTAAGAGGGAGAGAGAAAGAGAGTGACGCTGGTCCATGGGCAGAGTGGCTAGGGGTTGGCAGGTTCACTTTCTATTGGCGAATTTAAAACATAGAGTGGAATTGGGGGATGTGCAAGAGGGGCAAAGGGGAGGGGGAGACACAGGCTTCCAGTAATGGAATGAATAAGTTATGGGAATCAAATGTACAGCATAGGGAGTATAGTCAATGGTATTGTAATAACATCGTATGGTGACAGATGGTAGCTACCCTTGTGGTGAGCACAGCATAATGCATAGAGAAGGTGAATCACCACATGGTACCATTGCAACCAACACAACACATAGTCATGTGTCAACTATACTTAAAAACATTTAAAGAAAATAATAAAATGTTTTCCTACAGTACTTAAAAATAACAACAACAAAGCTCGCACAGAAAGCATAGTAATGGAATTTGGGCATAGAGAGGGAAAAGTAGGGTCACTTATGGTTAGTTATCTAGATTACCCAGGGCTTTCCAAAGTGGTACTTCATGAGTGGGGCGGACCTGGGTGCTTACATAGTGATTGTGTCATAAAACTGCCATTATGTCTCTTTGAACGGTGGCCTTTTAAAACATTATTTATTTTATTTTACTTTATTTTAATTCCAGTATAGGTAACATACAGTGTCACACTAGTTTCAGGTGTACAAAACAGTGAGTCAACAACTCCACACATCACCCATACTCACCACAAGGGCACTCCTTAATCCCCATCGCCCACTTCACCCATCTTCCCACCCACCTTCCATCAACCATCAGTTTGTTCTCTACAGTTAAGAGTCTGCTTCTTGGTTTGCCTCACTCTCTTTTCCCCCACTGCCTCATTTGTTTTGTCTCTCAAATTCCGCATATGAGTGAAATCATGATATTTGTCTTTCTCTGACTGACTTATTTTGTTTAGCATTATACTCTCTAGCTCCATCCATGTCGTTGCAAATGGCAAGATTTCATTCTTTTTAATGACTGAGTAATATTACATTATATATGTATACACACACAGACACACACACACACACATATATGTACACACACCACTTCTTTATTCATTTGTCAATCAGTGGACACTTGGGCTGCTTCCCTAATTTGGCTATTATAAATAATGCTGCTGTAAACATACAGTGCATATGTTCCTTTGAATTAGTGTTTCATATTTTGGGGGCAAATACCCAGTAGGGTGATTACTGGATTATAGGGTACTTCTATTCTTAGCTTTTTGAGGAACCTCCATACTATTTTCCAGCGTGGCTGCAGTTTGTAGTCCCATCAACAGCACAAGAGAGTTCCTTTTTCTTCACAACCTTGACAACACTTGTTGTTTCTTGTGTTTTTTATTTTAGCCATTCTGACAAGTATGAGGTATTTGTAGTTTTGATTTGCATTTCATGATAATGATTGATGTTGAGCAACTCTTCACGTGTATGTTGGCCATCTGTATGTCTTCTTTGCAGACATGCCTGTTCATGTCTTCTGCCCATTTTTTAATTGTCATTTGCAAATATCTTCTCCTATTCGGTAGGTTGCCTTTTAGTCAAAAATTAAATTTTAAAAACACCTACAATTCTGCACTGTAAGATTTTTTTTCATATTTTTTACATGAAGCATACTTTTTATATAGTTTTAATTATATCATAGGTATAATATTGTATTTTACTTTTTTCACCTCTCAAATCATATTTTTAAAAATTTTGCTAATTCTGCCTGTGAAATTATTATTTTTTTAAAATAGCTTCCCAGTCAAGTATCTTGCCATGTTTAATTAAGCATTCTCCCCTTGTTCACCATCTAGGTTATTTCCCAATTTTTAGTATCATTAAAGGATGTGGCCGAGATACCTAAATGATGTCTATGTATTTCCCCTTTAGTTACATCATTTGTAACTCTTCAGGAGGAGATTAACTACCTTAAAAAATATGAACATTTTTATGGGTTTTAATACATGCTGCAAAATGCTTTCCAGAGTGGTTGGATGACTAGAATATGTCAACATATAGCACCAAACATTTTTAGATGCAATGTAGTATTCAATGATGTGTTAAAACAAAAACAAAAACAAAAACAAAAAAGTCATCCAGGCCAACTCTTACTTCTGTCTAGGGAGCCATGGCTGCCAGCCTTATAGATGGTTTGCTTGTAACATTCTTGGTCAGGTGACTTTGTCATTTTGGCCCAGCTTGGAAGGAATGTACAAGATTAATAGCTATTTAAATGATTCCACTCCTACCTCTGGCTGGCTCTTAGCTGACCTCTGTACATTTTGGCCTGGACTTGAATTGCCTGGGGCTTCCTGATTTGTAGAGGTTGAGGGCAGAACTACTCAATTTATATACTTATTCATCCTCTCTCATTCTGGGCATAGTTTGAAGTCCTCTGTTTATTTGAGTTGGAATTAGTTCAGTGTTTTCTGGGGCCATCCTGAATTAAATAAACTGCCAACAACTAGCTCACTGGCTAGAGCACCATTCCGAGTTTTTCCTCCATAATAGTTGAGTCATTTTGATGAGACCCTTTCTTCATGATGAAAGAATACAATAGTTTCCCAGGCATATTTAACCAAACTGCTTCATTGGGTAAATACTATTAACAGAAATTGGGATGTAGGGAGATTGAGGAGAGGAAATGAGCCCAATTTTATTATTCAGTTTGAGGGCTAGGAGGACATCTAATGGAGATGCTGAGCATGTAAAAAGCTATGCAGACTTGATACCCTGGAATGTTGTGGTAAAAGAAAATGAGATTTGGAATTCAGAGAGGTAGTAGGAAAGTAGTTATGATCCTTAAAAAGAGGAAAAAAGGCATTATAGGATAGAGGTTAACTATGTGAAATGTGATGGACTTGGGTTAAAATCTTGATTCTGCCTCTTACTTGGTGTCTTTGGGCATGTTATGTATGTATGTATGTATGTATTTATTTATTTATAATATATGAAATTTATTGTCAAATTGGTTTCCATACAACACCCAGTTCTCATCCCAAATGGGCATATTATTTAACTTTTGGGGGTTAGTTTCCATTTCTACATAATGGGGGTAATAACCCCTGCCTCATAGAGTGGATGTGAGGATTGAATAAGATAATAGAGTTTTTAAAACTCAATGGGTATTAGCTATTGTTATTGCTATAATTGGTGGCAGAACATGTTTAGGTTGTCACAGGAGGGGGTCAGTAGAAGACAAAGAATAAGTGGTCAGAGAGAAAAAGAAAACCAGTATGATCCAGGAAGCCAGGAAAAGAGGGAGTCTAAGAAAGGAAGAAATGAGCAACAGGGTCATATGTGAGACAGAAGCCAACAGAGATCAATTTCAAAAAAGGTTTTTTTAATTTGGGGATCACTAGGTCTCCTGTGACTTCCAAGAGAATGGTTTTTGTAGAAAAGTTGGGCAGAAAGTGCATTGTAGGATAGTAGCCAGCAGTATGGAATGTTTCCTAAGACCTACTAAACTCAAAGCAGTTAAGGTATATTTCCAAAGATAGGTGAAACTATTAGCCATGTGATTGTCATTGGATTATCTATGGACTTAGATTTTACAAGTGCTCCCTTGTCCTAGGTACACCCAAAGAGGGTGGCTTCCATGGTCATGTGAAGCTGAAATATGTTATGGTTACAGTCTTCCTGGTAGCCTTGCTTGTATGTCAACTTCTGACTTAGCAGCAGATACATTTTCTGCCTTTGGCCACATTTCAGCTGCTTATGGGAAAATATGATGAAATCAGCAGACATAGGTTTGGATTCAGCACATTTACAAAAAACTGATGCCATTTATCTGTTAGGTACCTAGTGCATGCACGCACACACACACACACACACACACACACACACACACACACACACACACCTCTTAGAGCAAATTTACCTGCAATTAAAAGACAGAATGTTAAGCTAAACCCACCCAACCCCTCCATTCTGTGAATTTATTTTAAAAAGTTATTTCTTGGGAGTAGCTTTTTGCCTTTCATTTCATTTCTTCTCTGGAAGTCACAAAGATGAGTGTCTTCCTGCCATTTTGCTGAAAATTTGGGTGGGATGGACTCATTCAACTCAAACTGGAAATGAGAGTTAAAAGGAAATTGCAGGTTTTCTCAATGACACAGAACTATGGCACACAATCTTTTAATTTCTGAGAATTTGATCTAACCACAAACAAATAAGAAACCAACCAGAATCATTTTAGTTTTGGAAAAACAATTGAAATCTCTCTCTCTCTCCCCCCTCTCTCCCTCTCTCTCCCCTTTCTGCTTCCTTTTCTCTTTCTCCCTCTCTATTTTTATCTTTGCCCTCATTATGGCAACCTCATTCTGGGTTCAAAATATTTTATACTTTAAGCACTTGTTTGTACTAACAGATGATATGTCCCTATTCTTAGGTTGCTCCTAGGGCTGCTTCATCATTTTGCTGCTCATAACTTGGGACTTCAGACGCTTCAGTGAAGTGGTTTGATATTGATTGAACATATAATTAGCCATCTATCCTTGGGAAAGGATTTTCTCCCCGTGTTCTATATCAGTGGATTGGCATTTTGGATAGAAGTCATATTTCCTTTAAAATTCAAGAAAGGGAATCAAGGTGTCCTAAGCACAGTCCTCTCCCTGATGCTGACAAAAGGTATGCAGTTGTAGGCTGAGTTCAACTATTTTTTTTAATGTTTATTTATTTTTGAGAGAGAGAGAGAGACAGAGTGCAAGCAGGGGAGGGGCAGAGAGAGAGGGAGACACAGATTTAAAGCAGGCTCTAGGCTCCAGGCTGTCAGCAAAGACCCTGAGCTTGAACTCACAAATTGTGAGATCGTGACCTGAGCCAAAGTCAGACACTCAACTGCCTGAGCCACCAGGAGCGCCAGCTGAGTTCTACTATTTATTGGTTTAATGGAAAGCTACCTTCCTAATTTTCTAGTCACATAAAGAAGTCTAATGTCAAAGTTGCTATCATAGAATGATTTACTGGTAAACCTACAATTCTCTTTCCGGAGAGAGACTTAAAAAGTTATGGGAGATATTTATGAGTTACTCTTTCAAAGGTTGATTGGAAAGATGTCATAATAGCACAAAGAAGGAACCAAACAAGGGGCGCCTGGGTGGCTCAGTCAGTTAAGCATCCAATTTCAGCTCAGGTCATGATCTTAAGGTTTGTGAGTTTGAGCCTCACATCGGGCTCTGTGCTAACAGCTGGGAGCCTGGAGTCCGCTTTGGATTCTGTGTCTCCCTCTCTCTCTGCTCCTCCCCCACAAAATAAATAAACATTATAAAATTAAAAAAAAAGAAGAAACTAAACAAATGTTTATGGAATCCACTGTATGTGCCAGGTACTGTTGGTATTTTATAGAGGGATCTCTCTTGCTTCTCAATAGAACTAGGAATGTAGACATTGTTTGAAATTAGTACCAGGAACCCTTTCAACAGCCGTGATTTCTGCAGTTTCACTTAGTGATGGAGGCAATTATGCTCACAGCATATGAGAGATTCATTCCCCTCGCAATGCACACCCAGCTCATACCCAGCTCAGGGAAATAATCTGCACAACAATTGATATAAGAGGCTGGAGCCAGCAGTGCTAGACTGAGTCTGGTTTGCTGACCTCACTATTTGGTTTTCACAGTATTGAAAAAAATCATTTTAGATGGTTGTCTGTATTTAAAAACAAACTTAGAGGTTTTCCACATAAATTTTGATTTGTGACACTTGAAAAAATCGGGTGATCTGACATCAGGCTTAGATCCCTTAGGTCACTAATAACTGGCAGGCATTAGATGGCCTGAATGCCTTCCATGTAGCATTAGTGTTGGAACTCCTTATTCATGTATAACAAATCTCTCCTTATATATTCCCTCTTAATTAAGCTCCTTCCAACAGTCATGTTATCCCATATCACATAACAATGGGAACCATTAGTATAAGAGGGCAAAGGGTGAATAATCTAGTTACTATTTTTAGGGTTTCATTCAGAATCTCATCTTTACATCCTTAAGAGAATTGAATATTTGCTTTTGCCAGTCAGCCCATTAAATAATTCCTCTTTGGACCAAGGTTCTCCTTTTATCATTGCTCTAGGGTTAATATCCAGAGCAGTAATGTCTTCTCCAACATCAAGCATCAGTTCGTCAAAGATAAAGATAATGCTAAAATCACACTGATCCCACAGAGCAAATACGTGGACCACAAACCATATCCTAAGCATGATAGTCTATAAAACATCCCAAGATAGAATGGGATGTAGGATGTCACGCAGAGTACAGACCAGGTTTGTGGGGCAGGCTTCAGGTAGCCAAGGAAGCCAAGGGAGTTTGCTACGATTAAACTCCAAATAGCTTCATTTTAAGCCCTCTTAATATCATACTTCCCATAGTTTCCATTGTAGAGATTCAGCAGTTTAGGAAGTGCATGCAATCTGACCTGTGAACTGGTAGCTGGGATTTGAACCCTGACAATGCATATCTATGTCTAGATCTATATTTATACTTATATCATGGCATATCTATGTTCATGCCTATCTATATAATGTATGTATTCTATGTATAATATAATATATACACACATATAGCTTTATCTATTTAAAATTACATTCATTGTTAGCATTAGACTTAAAAATATTATAACCACTAGCAACATTTTCACTTACTAAAGTAGCTGCAGTCTCCCATGGGGCATCCTGAGTGTAGGAAATTTGATGCCTGACTGGCAGCTCAAAGAAGAAAAACTTGAACAGGTTGCCAGATATGAGCCTGTAAATGGAGCTCTCCCTCCACCCCCACTACTGTGTAAGAATTATTAACAAATGTATCACTGGGTCATGTCTTGAGGCCTTGACATACACTGGCCCATTAGTATTTTAAACTCCTATTTGGGGTCAGAGTTTCTGTGGAATTCTCCCATTTCTAAAGACTAATAGGCAAGATAAAGAATTCCAGCTTTGTTTATTATATCCTAAAGTTAAAAAGAATCTAAGATAAAAGGGATACAGGGCCCAAGAATAATAAAAGCACCATGTAGGGTAATTAAGGGATTTAATTGGTATAGGCCCTTAGCCCTTAAGCTGGATGTCCAATAGCTCTTACTTTAATTTTTAGAATATGTTTTTTAAAATAAGCCTTCCTGGGGAGCCTGGGTGGTTCAGTTAGTTAAGCGTCCAACTTCGACTCAGGTCATAATGTCATGGTTCGTGAGTTCAAGCCCTGCATTGGGCTCTGTGCTGACAGCTCAGAGCCTGCAACCTGCTTTAGATTCTATGTCTCCCTCTATCTCTGTTCCTCCTCCTCTTGCACTCTGTCTCTCTCTCTCTCTCAAAAATAAAGATTAAAAAAAAAAAGCCTTCCCAACATCTAGGATGTCAGGCTCTGTCTGCAAAGAATACCACTCTTTTTATCAAACATAGATTGTGAGTATTAATATTGCCTTTATTAGTAATATAACTGTGGGCCATTGCTTTAACCTCTTTTATACTGAGTTTTCTTATATATAAGATGAGGGTGATAAAACACTAAGACATGGAATTATAGTATCTCCTTGATAGGGTCATTGACAGATTTAAATAAGGCACAAAGCTTGGAAAGCAATTAGTAGTGTGCTTTTCACATGCTAAGAATTCATTAAATATAGTTGGTATCATTTTTATTACCCTAAGAATAAGAGAAAAGGACTGAACCCTAGATATTACACCCAAGGACTACCCTTGTTGACTTTTACATCTTCCTTTTCCCCGTAATTGCCTGAGATACAATTCTAGTGTCTCTTTATAACAGCCGTCATGCGGTGGGGCACCTAAATGGCTGGCCAGTCTGTTGGCCAGGAAGAGCCATTATCACTACATCTGCTACTATCCACATCCTTCACCTTGAAGGATGCTTTCCCCTTGAAGGATTCACCTTAGCTTCTTTGGGTCCAGGGACAGAATCTGTGTCCTTCTTTGCCCCATGTGCCTCAAGTAAATTTACTTCTGCTTTAGGAGCTTGGATGTGAGCAATCAATTTAACTTAGTCTTTATGGGAGAGTAAGAGAGGAAAGTGAAAGAGCCAGGTCCACTACTGTGATGGATAGTTCTTTGTATAAACCTTGTTTCCCGTTCAACACATTTAAGTTCTGGAACTCAATACCATAGTACCTTAAACCTGCTTAAAAACATATAACCACAGTGGTTCTTGGGATTATACTATTGGTGTGTAAGTGTTTATTCTGAAACAAAGATACAGAAAGTTTGGCTAGAAGAAAAATGTCATGAATGTCCTGTGTGCCTTTTGATAGGTGGCCTCTATCATCCAGTTCTTGAATGAATTTCCCATTCTGTGAGCCTGGGATTCCTTCTCTCTTCTCCTAGTTGGAATACTTTATATTATAAAGTAAAAGTATATTATAAGTAAAAGGAGATATCCCAAAGAAATGCATCTGATAATACCAGTGAGGTGGTAGGGAGAGTGGATGGGAAAGTGGGTCAAATCAGAGTATTGAAATCTGCCATTAAGCCATTGAATATTTGACCTTAAATATTATGTAGGCCAACTCCTTCAGTTTAATGATGATGGTACCAAGGCATGGAGAGATTTTGTGCATTGTTCAAGGTTATTTCATGCATTAGTATTTAACATAGATGTACTGCCTTGTTTCTCCAAAAATGGACTTCCTTACAATTTCATAGCCTTCTGGAGTGCCTGGGTGGCTCGGTTAAACGTCCAATTCTTGGTTTTCGGCTCAGGTCATGATCTCGCAGTTCATGGGATTGAGCCCCCCATTGGGCTCTGTGCTGCCAGCACAGAGCCTGCTTGGGATTCTCTCTTTCCCCCTCTCTCTCTGTCCCTCCCTCCCCACTCACTCTCAAAATAAATAAACAAAAACATTCATAGTCATAAATATCATATGACTTCACTCATATGAGGACTTTAAGAGACAAAACAGATGAACATAAGGGAAGGGAAACAAAAATAATATAAAAACAGGGAGGGGGACAAAACAGAAGAGACTCATAAATATGGAGAACAAACTGAGGGTTACTGGAGGGGTTGTGGGAGGGGGGATGGGCTAAATGGATAAGGGGCACTAAGGAATCTACTTCTGAAATCATTGTTGCTCTATATACTAACTAATTTGGATGTAAATTAAAAAAAAGTGACACCTTGCAGCAAAATGGGAAATGCTATAAGATGATAAACTGAAAAAAAAAGAATATGAAAGATAAAAATATTGAAGGTAGGACTTTTTAGAGTTGTATGTTCCTTAGACTTTATTTTCCAAAAAATAATAA
The DNA here is from genome assembly GCF_018350155.1 of Leopardus geoffroyi. Lineage (NCBI taxonomy): Eukaryota > Metazoa > Chordata > Mammalia > Carnivora > Felidae > Leopardus > Leopardus geoffroyi. The sequence goes on from NC_059333.1 coordinate 137,355,209, forward strand.
GTGCAAATGAGTATTTGGAGGGATAACTGAATAGACAATAACAGAGGGGTAAAATCTTGATTATAAAGAAGTCCCAATTTGGAATTTTGTAAACATCATTTCTAATATGAATATTACAAATTTTTGTTCTTAAAAATAATTATTTATTTAAATAACTCTGAACAGAAAATAAAAATGATAGCTGAGGCCAGGAGCCACATTTATGATCTTTGGCTCTGGAAATTTAAAACTTAGTATAGATCCCTGCTTTAACCAATGAAAATGGGCAAACCTAATTTTTGTGGCAAATAAATAAATAAATAAATAAATATACCAATAAAAATAACCTTGATTTTAAAAAAGTTCATAATCTTCCATTGATAGAAAGTCAGTTCATCTCACAACAATTAGCCAGACTAAAATGAGAAAATGAATATGAAAATATTTTATATATCACCTGGTTCATAGTAGGTGTTGACAGAATGTCCCTCTGCCCTTTTTCCTTCTAGCTAGTTAGGAAGGCACTAGATGTTAAGTATTAAGTCAACCAGGATATTCCCCTGCAGGTTGCTAGAAATGAGGGCTTCTCATCTCTGCCAACTTCAGCTGGTCTTAGCAATATTAGTAAGATATTTTTTGTTTTGTTTTTAAGAAGCTTCGAAAAATTTCCTAGTCCATCCATTTTCTTTGTTCTTTCTCCACTTTAGCCAGGTCAGGAACTTTATCCACTGGTCTCCTAACACTTCCTGAATGTGGGGGAGAAGGGATAGTGTGTTGGGACTCATACAGTACAAGATAGTTATCTAGGCGATTGAGACTGTTTTGTCTTGAATAGTGAGGAATAAAATTTGCTCTCATGGACCTACTGTGAATCTTTTAAAAAATGTTTCATGGACATGTAGGAATTCTTAGCCTGTGAAAGAAAAATAGACCTGACTGCCTCTTGCTTCTAAATGATTTTAGAAGGGCTGGGTGTCAGTTTATTAAGAGAAATCACTGGTTTACTTCATCAAGATCATTGATGGGCCTGTTTCCCAGTAGGGCTCAGAGACATTTACTACCTCTCTATTCCTTTCATTTTTATTTATATTGAAGCTTTGATCTATTTAGGGAATACAGGAGTAGAAGAAAGACATCTGGTAATGTCATTTTCCAGCAAAGATTGAGAATTTTATACAAGAAATCTTACTAGCCTAGTTTTGAACTGCTTATATCTTTTCACTAAGAGTAGACATTCTCCAAGGGGATACAGCCAGATGTGAACACTTTGGTCCATATTTTATTCCTTCATGGGATATCCTTTTATCTTTAATCCAGGCCCAATTTAAGAATTTCTTGTATTCAGAGTAAGCCAATAATTTGAGAAAACAAGTCTACAAATCCTCACTGGTGCCCTGCTCAGGTAAGATTATAATTTTTATCTCAAAAAACTGACTCTAAAGTCCTATATTATTTGTTGGGAAGCTATCATTTCTTATTTCTCAGAATTACAATTTCTCAGAAATTGGATTAATGATGAAAATAAACTTCTTTGTGGGGCTGGAAAGGAGGTACTTACGTGGGAAATAGATTAAGACAGAGGAAGAGTATGTGACTGAGAAAGAAAGCATTTTGGGCTTGAAATATGCTCTCTTTTGGTTGTTAGGTTGCATTAGCCTGTAAACCTCATTATTGTATGAGGGTATAGGAAAGATAATTAAAGAGGATTCATTGGTTGTATTTATAAAGAAGATAGGAACATGGGTCCTTATCAAATATTACTCAGAAAATACGTCATGAATGTCAAAAGGTTGGCACCTAAGATGAATTAGGCAGAGTCCAAACAGCACATTTTACCTAGAAAAACTTAGTGGATGTATGCTGGATATGAACCTTTTCTTCTTTTAGATTATAGTACTTTCTGTCACGAGTGACATCAGAGCTATTCTCTGCAGAACCATTTGGTAAGTTACCCATGATCATGACTGTGATTTTGTGTGCCACATTCTCAGCCCCACTGCATATTCCAGGCACTGCTGTGGTGACCAGGTCCAAGTAGATTCTGATTGGTTCCATGTAGAAGCAACCCTGATGGTGTCTTGCATTGCACCCATGCTCCATACTTCTTGCTTCCTCCCTTGTAAGATCTTTTGATATTAAGGGGAGAACATCTGCTCAGCATTCACCCATGTGGAACATGGAATGTGGCTGACTTAATGCCTATAGGGTTCGATGAATAGTGGAGGGCAGAAACCCATGGATAAAAGCTTCCCTCCTTTGTACCTCAGCTGGACAGACTGGAATATATTTCATAAATGTTCTCAGAAGTTACCAGAGAATTGAGCATCAGTTACTTGTGGTAACTCAATAACACATTTTGCATTTGCTTTCTCTGGATTCTGAGGGTGTTAGCTTATAATCCCTGGGTGCTATGACAGAAACCAGTATAGAATGGAAAGATGAGAAGACAGAGTAGTCATTAAGTGAAAGATAGAGCTAGAGGGGTGGGCAGAAACGCTGCCCATCTGTGCTCTCGTTTACAGAGATATTTTATTTCTAGTGCCACCTCGTAAGTTCTCTGAATGCAAGGACTGCATTTTACACCTATTTTAACTTTATAGTACCTTGCAGAGTCTTGGGCAGGAGGAAGTTTATCTAAATCAATCAAAATCAGAGGTTGGTTGTCAGTCTACATTATGACAGAATCTACTCATTTGATGGACACCAAGAAAAGAGCTTGGGAATGTCAATATAAGTCGTTTAGTTCAATTTTTAAAATTTGGAAAAATGAGACTCATATTACAAATATTGTCCAGATAATTATTTTTAATGAACACTTGAAGAAGTTCTCTTTATAATTCAGCTATAATATAACAGTAAATTAGTTATGAAGAATTAAATACATTGTAAAAAAACTGCATCTTTTTTTTCAAAGCAGCTAAACTAAGAATACTTAAATATAGACCGATTCAGTCATCCATTCAATCTACTTTCATTTCATAAGGCATATGAATGTGTTGAAGTGCTTTGATGGATCAGAATGCCCAAAGTGTAGGGTGTTCTCACTAGGTTTTGGATGAAAAGCTGACAGGTGGCTCATGAAATATCTGGGTGCACCAGTACCCCCTTTCCATCTTGAAGATTTAACATCCCTTACTTTTAAGTTTCATATTGATACTTACTTTATTGAATGAAACTTTTTTTTTTGTATCAAAACCAATAGACTATTACAGTGTATTCTGGTCTGATTTTATGCAGCCACACTAAGTTTGTAATCAAAGTTAAGCGATGGGTCTTACTTTCCTACATGGAACTAACCAAGTGGATATGTTTAGATTTTTTTAATCCCTATTTTTATTCCTTTTGATTATGTTATAGAAATGTTTAATGTAGAATTGAGACTTCTTTTTTTATTTTTTAATTTTTTTTAATGAAATTTATTGTCAAATTAGTTTCTATACAACACCCAGTGCTCCTCCCAACAGGTGCCTTCCTCAATGCCCATCATCCACCCTTCCCTCCCTCCTACCCCCCATCAACCCTCAGTTTATTCTCAGTTTTTAAGAGTCTCTTATGGTTTGCCTCCTTCCCTCTCTGTAACTTTTTTTTCCCCCTTCTCCTCCCCCCTGGTCTTTGTTGAGTTTCTCAGGATCCACATATAAGTGAAAACATATGGTATCTGTCTTTCTCTGCCTGACTTATTTCACCTAGCATAACACTCTCCAGTTCCATCCATGTTGCTACAAATGGCCAGATTTCATTCTTTCTCATTGCCAAGTAGTATTCCATTGTATATATAAACCACATCTTCTTTATCCATTCGTCAGTTGATGGACATTTAGGCTCTTCCCATAATTTGGCTATTGTTGAAAGTGCTGCTATAAACATCAGGGTACAAGTGCCCCTGTGCATCAGCACTCCTGTATCCCTTGGGTAAATTCCTAGCTATTCTATTGCTGGGTCATAGGGTAGATCTGTTTTTAATTTTTTGAGGAACCTCCGCACTGTTTTCCAGAGCAGCTGAACCAGTTTGCATTCCCACCAACAGTGCAAGAGGGTTCCCGTTTCTTCACATCCTCTCCAGCATCTATAGCCTGAGTTGTTCATTTTAGCCACTCTGACCGGCATGAGGTGGTATCTGAGTGTGGTTTTGATTTGTATTTCCCTGATGAGGAGTGATATTGAGCATCTTTTCATGTGCCTGTTGGCCATCTGGATGTCTTCTTTAGAAAAGTGTCTATTCATGTCTTCTGCCCATTTCTTCACTGGATTATTTGTTTTTCAGGTGTGGAGTTTGGTGAGTTCTTTATAGATTTTGGATACTAGTCCTTTGTCTGATATGTCATTTGCAAGTATCTTTTCCTATTCTGTCGGTTTCCTTTTAGTTTTGTTGATTGTTTCCTTTGCAGTGCAGAAGCTTTTTATCTTCGTGAGGTCCCAATAGTTAATTTTTGCTTTTAATTCCCTTGCCTTTGGAGATGTGTCGAGTAAGAAATTGCTACTGCTGAGGTCAGAGGTTTTTTCCTGCTTTCTCCTCTAGGGTTTTGATGGTTTCCTGTCTCACATTCAGGTCCTTTATCCATTTTGAGTTTATTTTTGTGAATGCTGTAAGAAAGTGATCTAGTTTCATTCTTCAGAATGTTGCTGTCCAGTTCTCCCAGCATCATTTGTTAAAGAGACTGTCTTTTTTCCATTGGATGTTCTTTCCTGCTTTGTCAAAGATTAGTTGGCCATACATTTGTGGGTCCAATTCTGGAGTCTCTATTCCATTGGTCTATGTGTCTGTTTTTGTGTCAAAACCATGCTGTCTTGGTGATTACAACTTTGTAGTAGAGGCTAAAGTCTGGGCTTGTGATGCCTCCCACTTTGGTTTTCTTCTTCAATATTACTTTGGTTGTTCGGGATCTTTTGTGGTTCCATACAAATTTTAAGATTGCTTGTTCTAGGTTTGAGAAGAATGCTGGTGCGATTTTGATTGGGATTGCTTTGAATGTGTAGATTGCTTTGGGTAGTATTGACACTTTAACAATATTTATTCTTCCAACTCATGGGCACGGAATGTTTTTCCATTTCTTTGTATCTTCTTCAATTTCCTTCATAAGCTTTCTATAGTTTTCAGCATACAAATCTTTTATATCTTTGGTTAGGTCTATTCCTAGGTATTTTAGGATTCTTGGTGCAGTTGTGAATGGGATCAGTTTGTTTATTTGTCTTTCTGTTGCTTCATTATCAGTGTATAAGAATGCAGCTGATTTCTATACACTGATTTTGTATCCTGCGACTTTGCTGAATTCATGTATCAGTTCTAGCAGACTTTTGGTGGAGTCTTTCGGGTTTTCCACATATGGTATCATGTCATATGCAAAAAGTGAAAGCTGGACTTCATCTTTGCCAATTTTGATCGCTCTCATTTCCTTTTGTTGTTTGATTGCTGATGCTAGCACTTCCAACACTATGTTAAACAACAGTGGTGAGAGTGGACATCCCTGTCGTGTTCCTGATCTCAGGGGGAAAGCTCTCAGTTTTTCCCCACTGAGGACGATATTAGCTGTCGGCTTTTCATAAATGGCTTTTATGATGTTTAAGTATGTTCCTTCTATCCTGACTTTCTTGCGGGTTTTTATTAAGAAAGGATGCTGAATTTTGTGAAATGCTTTTTCTACATCGATTGACAGGATCATATGGTTCTTATCTTTTCTTTTATTAATGTGATGTATCACATTGATTGATTTGTGAATGTTGAATCAGCCCTGCAGCCCAGGAATGAATCCCACTTGATCATGGTGAATAATTCTTTTTATATGCTGTTGAATTCGATTTGCTAGTATCTTGTTGAGAATTTTTGCATCCATATTCATCGGGGATATTGGCCTGTAGTTCTTTATTTATTTATTTTTTTTTTGCTGGGTCTCTGGTTTGGGAATCAAAGTAATGCTGGCTTCATAGAATGAGTCTGGAAGTTTTCCTTCCCTTTCTATTTTTTGGAACAGCTTGAGAAGGATAGGTATTATCTCTGCTTTAAATGTCTGGTAGAATTCCCCAGGGAAGCTATCTGGTCCTAGACTCTTATTTGTTGGGAGATTTTTGATAACTGGTTGAATTTCTTTGCTGGTTATGGGTCTGTTCAACTTTTCTATTTCTTCCTGTTTGAGTTTTGGAAGTGTGTGGTGCTTAGGAATTTGTCCATTTCTTCCAGGTTGTCCAGTTTGTTGGCATAAAATTTTTCATAGTATTCCCTGATAATTGCTTGTGTATCTGAGGGATTGGTTGTAATAACTCCATTTTAAATCATGATTTTATCTATATGGGTCCTCTCCCTTTTCTTTTTGAGAAGCCTGGCTAGAGGTTTATCAATGTTGTTTATTTTTTCAAAAAAACAACTCTTGGTTTCATTGATCTTCTCTACAGTTTTTTTTTTAAGATTCTATATTGTTTACTTCCTCTCTGATCTTTATTATTTCTCTTCTTCTGCTGGGTTTGGGGTGTCTTTGCTGTTCTGCTTCTATTTCCTTTAGGTGTGCTGTTAGATTTTGTATTTGGGATTTTTCTTGTTTCTTGAGATAGGCCTGAATTGCAATGTATTTTCCTCTCAGGACTGCCTTCACTGCATCCCATAGCATTTGGATTGTATTTTCATTTTCATTTGTTTCCATATGTTTTTAAATTTCTTCTCCAATTGCCTGGTTGACCCATTCATTCTTTAGTTGGATATTCTTTAGCCTCCATGCTTTTGGAGGTTTTCCAGACTTTTTCCTGTGGTTGATTTCAAGTTTCATAGCATTGTAGTCTGAAAGTGTGCATGGTATGATCTCAATTCTTTTATACTTATGAAGGGCTGTTTTGTGACCCAGTATGTGATCTATCTTGGAGAATGTTCCATGTGCACTCGAGAAGAAAGTAATTTCTGTCGCTTTGGGACACAGAGTTCTAAATCTGTCAAGTCGATCTGATCCAATATATCATTCAGGGCCCTTTTTTCTTTATTTATTCTCTGTCTAGATGTTCTATCCATTGCTATAAGTGGAGTATTAAAGTCTGCAATTACCACATTCTTATCAATAAGGTTGCTTATGTTTGTGAGTAATTGTTTTATATATTTGGGGGTTCTCGAATTCTGTGCATAGACATTTATAATTGTTAGCTCTTCCTGATGGATAGACCCTGTAGTTATTATATAATTCCCTTCTTCATCTCTTGTTACAGCCTTTAATTTAAAGTCTAATGTGTCTGATATAAGTATGGCTACTCCAGCTTTCTTTTGACTTCCAGTAACATGATAGATAGTTCTCCATCCCCTCACTTTCAATCTGAAGGTGTCCTCAGGTCTAAAATGAGTCTCTTGTAGACAGCAAATAGATGGGTCTTGTTTTTTTATCCATTCTGATACTCTGCGTCTTTTGGTTGGAGCATTTAGTCCATTTACATTCAGTGTTATTATTGAAAGATATGTGTTTAGAGTCATTGTGATGTCTGTAAGTTTCATGCTTGTAGTGGTGTCTCTGGTACTTTGTGGTCCTTGAAACATTTCACTCACAGAGTCCCCCTTAGGATCTCTTGTAGGGCTGGTTTAGTGGTGATGAATTCCTTCAGTTTTTGTTTGTTTGGTAAGACCTTTATCTCTCCTTCTATTCTGAATGACAGACTTGCTGGGTAAAGGATTCTTGGCTGCGTATTTTTTCTGTTCATCACGTTGAAGACTTCCTGCTATTCCTTTCTGGCCTGCCAAATTTCAGTAGCTAGGTCTGCCACTAGTCTTATGGGTCTCCCTTTGTAGGTTAGAGCCTGTTTATCCCTAGATGCTTTCAGAATTTTCTCTTTATCCTTGTATTTTGCCAGTTTCACTATGATATGTCATGCAGAAGATCGATTCAAGTTACGTCTGAAGGGAGTTCTCTGTGCCTCTTGGATTTCAATGCCTTTTTCCTTCCCCAGATCAGGGAAGTTCTCAGCTATGATTCATTCAAGTACACCTTCAGCCCCTTTCTCTCCCTCTTCCTCTTCTGGAATTCCTATTATACGGATATTGTTCACTTGATTGCATCACTTAGTTCTCTAATTGTCCCCTCATACTCCTGGATTTTTTTTTTTATCTCTTTTTCTCAGCTTCCTCTTTTTCCATAATTTTATCTTTTAATTCACCTATTCTCTCCTCTGCCTCTTCAATCCGTGCTGTGACTGCCTCCATTTTATTTTGCACCTCATTTATAGCATTTTTTAATTCATCATGATTATTTTTTAGTCCCTTGATCTCTGTAGCAATAGATTCTCTTTTGTCCTCTATGCTTTTTTCAAGCCCAGTGATTAATTTTATGACTATTCTAAATTCGTGTTCCATTATATTGCTTAAATTGGTTTTGATCAATTTGTTAGTTGTCGCTACTTCCTGGAATTTCTTTTGAGGAGAATTCTTCTGTTTTGTCATTTTGGCTAGTTTTCTGTCCCTTATGCATTTTAAAAGCTTGTTGTGTGCTCTGCACCTGTGAGCACTGCTATATTAAAGGAAGATTATACACTGTCCAGGGTCTGGCCCTTCAGGAGGTGTTTTTTGGGGGATTATTACTTGCTCTCTGTTGTTGTGACTTTGGTTATTTTTATTACCCTACTTGTAGTAATATTTTGGACCTCCACAGATGTGCTTTGATTTGTGCCTTGGAGTAGCCAGCAGAAGTAGGGAGACGGAGGATTTTTGAAGAATAAATTGTCTTCAGGAATTTTGCTCTACTTTCAAGGGAGCAAAGTCTCCTCTGGGCCAAAAACATGCTCCCAAGGTCATGCCAGTCCCGCTGCTACTCACCACCCCCCCACCCCAGCTTGGGTTCTGCCTGTGCTGCAGGGCCACCGGGCCGGGTGGGTTGGGATCAACTGGAGACTTCTTTAATGGAGATCATTTGCAAACTGTGACTGTCTTCTACAAAATACTGTCTGTGGTTGTAATAGGGATGGGTTTTAGACTCCTGAATGCTTTCCCTCTCCGTATTCCTCAAAGTTAGGCAGAGGAAATGTGCTTTCTGAGATGAATGTGGCCTGGAACACAGTTCCCCTTTGCTTAACTTTTTCTTTCTCTCCAGTTTCTTCTTGCCTCCCTCCATTAAGAATTTTTCCTCAATTGCTAAAGCAGACCTTAAAAACTTTCCACTTACTGCTGAGAGTTTGCTCTATTATTATTTCAGATCCATTACATGTTTCAGATTATACTCCTTCCAAGTCTGCACTTAGTATATTTTCACCTAGGTGAACTGAATGAAGTAAAATAAAGCATGAGAAAGTTAGTTGAAAGAAAAATCAGTATGGAAATACATATAGTAGTTTTAATGGCAATGATAATCACTTATATATGATGAGTTTTAATATATATTTGAAATCACTTACTCTTTGATTTTCAGTGGGCCTACCCTTCAGGTAGTATTTTTGGTATTTACATTCTGAAGTCTCAAATGTTTCAGTGTTAATAGAAAGAGTAAAAATAATGGTTATTATTATCATCATGATAGCTTAATGAATATCCACAGGATGCACAATAGAGTCTTTTATAATTACAAAGGTGGTAATTTGAAGCCAGAAATTCCAGTGTTGACAGTTCTGTCTCTTCAACAACACACAGAACTTGTATAACAGTTGTTTATTTGTCCTCTTTTGAACTGGAAGGTTTAGAGATGATGACATAAATATCCCTGCTCTTGTCTTACTTTGAAGACTTTAATAGAATATCAAAAACAGCTGATATGAAGAAATGGGGAATCAAAGGGAAGCCAAGGAGGCAACAGAAGTGAAAGAAACCAGTTCTTTAACTACATATGGGTGACTTCCTGGTGATTCCCAGCAGGGTTTCCAGGGCAAATAGACCCCACCTGTCTCTCATGTCAGAAAAGTGGAGACTTATCCTTGGATTTCTGTGTAACTCATAGAGATATGGAGGGTGATGGCAGGAAGAATGTAGAGTTTGGAGTCAAATGCCCTAATGCCCTCTTTGTAGGTCACTTCAGCCACTGTTAACATCCTCGGCATGTGTACCTACTTGACCTTCTTCTATGTTTACCTTGCAAATGTAGGTCCATCCAAACACCAACATTTCTTATTCCTGTGACTCTCATGGCAGCTGCAGGGAAGAAGCCCAGTACATCACACTGTTACAGAGGCTGCTATTTTCTCTCCTCTGCTTCTTGACGTCAGCAGGGCTCCCAGAATCACTTGAAAATTCCCCTTCCAGTGTTAGTGATTTCCTGCTCCCATTACCCACAGTGGGTTGCTAACTTAAATATTCACTACTCCTCTGAATTTCCCATTAGTGCTGCTTCACTTTCGGTAGATGATCTTACCTCTTATTGCATAGATAGTATGGAGTTCTCAGACAGTGGCTCTTTTGCCTTCGGTGTAAGCTGAGAAGTTATATCTGAACCACCTTGTCTCCTTCCATTCTGCCCTGGAGCAAGAGGGAGGTTAAGCCCTCTGTGCTCTTTATATGGTCTCTTTTTTTTTCCTCCAAGAATCATTCTCCTCATCCCTCTCTTCCACATTTCTACCCTCTTCTTCAGTAGACATCTCCTTCATAGCCTAAAACATATTCAAAGGAAGAATTCCTTTACAACTCTATATTCCATGTTAGTTGCTGTCTTATTTCTCTGTCTTTGGTCCTTGCTCAGTTTCTATAAAGCAGAGTTGCTTCCAAGGGTCACAGTCTCAAATGTCTGTTGGAGACCAGAGAGGCAGTAATGACAATGAGCGAAAAGGGTGAATGTAGGGTAATCGTGGGCTCACCTCTGTCTGAAACTGACACTGTTCTGCCCTTTGCTGTTATAGAGGAGTGGAGGTCCAGTTTGGCTAAAAAATCTGATTTTTTTTCCCAAGAAAAGCAGGAAATCTGGATTTCCATTTGCAATATTTTGATGTTTAAAACACTGTACAGTCCTAACAAAGTACATGTGTGGGCTGAATTTGGATCATGTACCCCAGTTTTTAACTCTTGGCCTGTCCTGTCTTGATATCTCATTTAATCAACCTACTGCAATACATTTCCTGCCTCTAATATGCCTCATAAATTGCTTTGTACTAGCACTTCTCAAAGGTGTATGTGCCCAAGAATCTTCTGGAGGTTTTGTTAAAATGTAAGAATGAATTCTGATTCAGTAGATCTGGGGTGAGGCCTGAGTTTTGCATTTCCAGCAAGCTCTCACATGATGTTGCTGGTCTGTAGACCAAACTGAATAGCAAGGCTTGAGAGGACCCGCTCATCTTTAGAGACTTGTCACAAGATAAACCTTTTAAGCCTCCCGGTCCCCCCACCACCAGTAAAATGGACCCTTTCTTTTTCTGTGCACCTGCTGTATCCTGATGCAATATATATAAAGATGCCTGTAATTCTTCATTTCATTTACATTTTTATGTGCCTGCCTACTGGTCTGTAAGCTCCTTCATGGCAAGGACCACGTCTTGCCTTTTTGTCTCCAAGCACTACTGCAATGGTAAGAAGGCAGTTAGTACTAAATAACTTTGTCCATCTGCTCTCATTTCACATTAGGTAGTCTCTAGGCATGTGTGTGTGCATGTATTTCTTCTCATAGGAGTTAGGGTGAAATGTGGAGGGTTCATTATGTTGAAGGATAGAGTCTCTTTTCACAAAAACTTCTGGCTTATAATGGGTTCCCAAAGAAGGATTCACTGCCATATTTTGATAGATTTTTCTGTTCCATATTCAAATTGGTCTCATAATGTCATCTTTTCAATTTGTGTTGCCAATTTGGGAAAAACACTAAATTCCTTTAGTTTTTATCTTTTGAGTGCTTTTAACACTTCCATTTGCCAATACAAGGGACATCTGGAAGTTTTGTGTTATCTCTTATGGCTTGGTAAATATCATCCAGGGTTTTTCTGCTTTGGAGGCAGCCTGCCAGATATTTGAAGAGATCTAATCGTTGTTTAGGGGAAGAAAAGCCGAGAGTGGAGGATAGCAGTGTAGGTAAAGGATGTGAATTTGACTGTATTCACAGGCATTTTTCTTTCACTGACAACAGCCTTCTAAGCGTCGCGTTTCTCGCTCAAGTGGTTTAATACAGTGCGGTGAAGTTCAAACAATGGGGTTCTTCAACCTTGCCTCACTCTGACTTATCACACCTGTCAATCAATCAGTCAATCATCAAGTATTTATAAATAGCCTAGCATGTGTCCAACACTGTGACAAATACCAAAAATGGTACGATATGTCTTTACATGACTTCTGCCCATGAAGCGTAGATACAATATCTTAAAGAAATCAGCATCTATCTAAGGAAGAGGGATTAATATTTGTTGAGGATTTATCATTTGCTATTCAAGGAGTTAGACTTTATATTATTTAACGTAGATTTTATATTATTTCATTCCTACTCAAAAACATTGGCACATAGGTATCTCTAGCCTTATTCTGTAGCTGAAGCAATTGAAACTCAAAGAAGTTAAATAACTTGTCCAAGATGCCGGAATTTCAACAGTTCTGTCTCCAGAATCCAGAGACTTTCAATCACAATCCCCGGCCAAGATCCTAATAAAATTTGACAGGGGAAATTCAGTAAAGTCTTCCCTGCCTTTTAGCTTCTTTCCATGTCTGGTTTCTAGAGGAATCTGGGTTTCAAGGGAACTAGGTTTCTGCTGTTTAGAGAATCTTAAATAACTCACTCTGGTGGAGCTAGAATTAAAAAAAAATGTTAAAAGTAAAATGGAGCTGAGAGATTTTGATTTTTGAAGATTGCATAGTATTCTAGCCTAGTGCTTCATTTGTGTCTGTGTGAGAATTACCTAAAGGGCTTTATTAGAATACATTTTCCTTGGCTCCACCCCCAAAGGTTATGAATTAATAGGTCTGGGCTGGGGACCTCAGATGTGCATTTGTAACAAGCCCCTGAATGATTCTGTTCTTGCCATCTGTGGACCTCAATTTGAATAGCACCTTTAAAAAAATTTTTTTTAATGTTTATTTATTTTTGAGAGAGAGAGAGAGAGACAAAATGCAAAGAGGGGAGGGGCAGAGACAGAGGATCTGAAGCAGTCTCTGCACTGTTAGTGCAGAGCTGGATGTGCGGCTTGAACCCACCACCAGCGAGATCATGACCTGAGCCAAAGTCTGATGCTCAACTGACTGAGTCACCCATGTACCCCTGAATAGTGCTGGTTTTTACAATGAACGTTCACCTATGTATTTAATCAGTTCACAAATATTTCTGTCTTGAATTTTTACTACGTGCCAGATATTGTGCCAGCAAGTGGGCTAAAGTGCCTGCTCTGGACAATCACTCATTGTTGGTAATGTCTAATTACCCAGGGATCTAATAATGATATAGTTGATACTTTCAGAGATTATACATTGGCATTTATATCTATGCTTGAATTTTTTTCACCTTTGTGTAAGCTTCTATATGTGAAATTACTTTATCATTGGATAAAGCACTTTTAAGAATTTTGATATAAAGTTACCAAATTATTTTTCAGAATAGTTTTGCTGATTTATTACCCAACAGCAATGGAGGAGAATGCCCGTTTTAATAAATCTGCTTTACTGAAGGTATTATGACTTCTGTTGACGTGTTTGTCTCTTCTTTACTGAGATGTTAAGAGTTCTTATCTATCAAGGATATGGCCTTTTAAAAAAGTCTAATTTTTGAAAACTATATCTAACTTGGTGCTAAATGACCTTGAAAAAAACATTGCTTTGTGACTTCCTGGATCACAAAATAAAGAGAGTCTTGGCAGGAATAATTTGCCTTCTTTGATAAATAAGACACTAAGTGATTTCTAAAACATGAATTCCTTGAGAGTGGATTAACAAATAGTAGTCTTCAATGGTGATTCTGCTATTTAGGTAGTTTCTTATATATCTGCAGTGCTTTTGAATGGAAGATGTAAAACACCTTTTACACTGGGCAGAATGGAATATCAATAGGACCTCACTGACAAATCTAAACACGAGAAGGGTTCTTTTCTGCTTATATTCAGTAATGCAAGCAAACTGAAAGAGACAGCAAGCAATGACACTAATATATCATTGAGCTGTTTTGTATTCATAACTTTTCAGTGATAGCACCTTTCTTTAATGCAGTATTGATTCAGCCAAGAAATGTTACTCTATTACTTTCTTGAACCGTTGAATTAGGTTAAAGGACACTGTTATGGTTTTCAACTGGAGGTGGAGAATTTTTATAAACTAGTATCCCTTAAAATTTTCCAAAGGTCACTGGCAAGAAAGTTGACTATTAGTTTTATGACAAATTGGGGAGATGGGTTAGTTATAAGGTACACAGTATTTTAGGCAGCAACATAATGGTGAGGGGGAGAAATGCTTGGGAAGCAGAGAGCCTGCTGGAAACTCCGAAATTGAAGAAAAAAAGCATACGTCAATTCTGTTCATTCAGAACTTTGACTCATTTTCTAATAGTCATGACAAACATCAGATGAAGGTAGACCACAGAACTCAACCCTCAATACTTCTGTACAGTGCTAGAGGGAGGGAATTATGACTTCTCCTTTTACCACTAACCTTACTTTTTTCTGAAAGTGTCAGGGATGAAAGAGAAGTCTATGCTAATATGATAGTGGATGCTTGGATGAAAATTGTGCTGATTTGGATAAATGCAAATACATAAAATGATAGTAAATATTTATACAGAGATTTTAGGAAAATAGTCTCTCCTGTAATAAGATTTGACCACTAGTGTGTGTGTGTGTGTGTGTGTGTGTGTGTGTATAGTCAATGTAGTTTTATAAATGTAATTTCTTGATGGCTAAGCTATACTTTTGGATACTTAACTTCCCTTTGCTGACCACCAAAATTATGGAACTGTTTGTAGACCAAACCCTATCCTTTCTAGGGGAGGCCTCCTCCTGAACCCAAAGATTGTTTGCATTTATTTACTCTTTAAAAACTAAGAATTACTTCTGGGGTACCTGGGTGGCTCAGTCGGTTGTGTCCAACTTTGGCTCAGGTCGTAATCTCACCTCGAACCCAGTATTCTCTGTGGGCTGAAAACTATATTCTCTTTCCTCTCACTTTCTCTAGTATTACTTTGTCTCCTATATTGACAGGACAATAGAGTATAAATATATTTCTGGAGTAATTTTCTGCAAATGGGGATGGAGTGGTCATGAATAGGAAGGCTTCTATGTGTCTATGTTTTCAGACCCTTCAGAAAGATGTTTCTTCTCAAGCTTATTAATTTTGAGAGAAAGAGAAAGGGAGAGAGAGAGAGAGAGGGCAGGGGAGGGGCAGAGAGAGAAGGAGAGAGAATACCAAGCAGGCTCTATTCTGGCAGTGTGGCTCCCGCTGGGAGGCTTGACCCCACAAACTGCGAGATCATGACCTGAGCCAAAACCAAGAGTCAGATGCTTAACCAACTGAGCCACCCGGGTACCCAGGAAGATGTTTTTCTTTTTTGCCAAAACATGTCTTGTTGATGTTTTCATTTACAGTATCATTCCTCTGTGTTAAATCTTGAAATCACATAACCCAGTGTGAAAGTATTCATCAAAATGTTATTACACACTTTCACTTTAGTGAAAATCCATTTTCAGGGCTCTGCAAGTTTGAGAAGAGACTTCAAGACACCATGATGTGGGGTGAGGAGGAAGGGGCTGAGGTGAGGGTGTTAATGGTGGAGAGTATTGGGAAGAAAGAGAAATTTCACATACTTTAATTCTGACTAAGATAATTCCTGGAGGGAATGGCATAGATTACTAGAAATATCCAAGGCGATTGGTTAACAGTCTTGACATTCACTCCTTGCTCCACTGTAGACGAGGCTTGAGACATGTCACTGAATCTCTAAGTCTGCTCATTGACAAATTGAGTAATTTGTACATGATTAGCCCTCCTTCATGCCTCAGGTGCCCCTTTTCTATTTACATGCAATTTCCAAATGGAGTGTTCTATAACTGGTTCAACTATGGCATTTTTCCTCATTAAAACCTTAGTAGGTTTCTTTTACCTAGAGATCATAGTACAGACATTTTATTTTATTTTATTTTATTTTATTTTATTTTATTTTTGAGAGAGAGAGAGACAGACAGACAGAATGGGGGAGGGGCAGAGAAAGATGGAGACACAGAATCTGAAGCAGGCTCCAGGCTCTGAGCTGTCAGCACAGAACCTGACATGGGGCTCGAACTCATAAGCCATGAGCTCATGACCTGAGCCGAAGTCGGATGCTTAACTGACTGAGCCACCCAGGCACCCGAGTCCAGACATTTTAAAGAAACATTTAGAGACCTCTCACTCGCAGCTGAGGCTTTTGCCAACTCTGCCTGTTTGCCTTTCCAAGCAAATTTCCCACTACTTACACGGACACTTGAATTCCCAGCCCTAGTTAAATGGATGCACTCTATGTCTCATCAATAAGCTTTTTTCTAACTTTCACATCGTTCTCCCTATAGTACCATGACTCACAATGCCTCCTTCCTATCTACCACATGTTTACCTAGCCTTCAGGGTCCCATCACTTCCCCCTCTTATCTGAATACTCTGACTCAAGACGGCCTTCTTCCACTTCAACTCTGACTGTATTCCAACATCACAATTTGACACCCTGCCTTATTGCCATATGTGGAAAGTTGTTTTGTGGTGGATAGGTCTCAAAGCATCGTCTAGGCTCTGGGTTCCTCAGGACAAGGGAGGCATTTTATATTTCAGTATAATTCCTTCTTATCTAGTAATTGGTATATGATAACACTGTGGGGCCCTAATATTATGAGGATGCTATTTTTGAAAATATGAAACCAACATATATTTTACACTTTCCAAATTGTGGTAGAAAGGAAGTTTCCATACGAATAAGGAATATCCGTATGGCTGCTGAGGAAGAGGCTAAAGTGGAGAGAGTAGACCCAGAGTGAACCAGACTCCGGTGAGGATGCTAATAGGGGGAAAGAGTGAGGTCATCTCCTTCCTTTTGAGATTCCATATTCTTGGAACAATGCGATCCACCAAGGCTAATTCTCTCTGGGATCTGAGGGTAAGAAAAGAATGTCAACATGCTAATAATTTCTCTTACGTTGCCACTTTACCTTCATCCAATAACTATTGATGTGTAGTAGTATCATTACCATTCTTTGGCAAAGCTTTCCTAACCTCTATAGTGCTTCTCTTTTTAGTTCACAAGTTTAGAAGTGCATTTAGAATGTCTCAAGTTTTAATTTTAACCACCTTTTCATTTTTAATTTCTGATTTAATCATGATGAGTTATATGATTTAAGTGATAGCATTTTTCTAAAAATATTTTAAGAATTCCTTTGGGACCTAGGAAATGGATAATCCTGTAATTGCTCCGTGTGTACTTGAAAAGCGTATATTTTCTTGGTGTATATGTGTATAGAAAAAAATAAACAAACACATACATACTCTTAGCTCCAAGCCTGAACTTGGTGATTCTGTTGTTCAATTTTCTATATGCGTGTCATTTTTTTTTTTTAATTTTTTTTTTCAACGTTTATTTATTTTTGGGACAGAGAGAGACAGAGCATGAACGGGGGAGGGGCAGAGAGAGAGGGAGACACAGAATCGGAAACAAGCTCCAGGCTCTGAGCCATCAGCCCAGAGCCCGACGCGGGGCTCGAACTCACGGACCGCGAGATCGTGACCTGGCTGAAGTCGGACGCTTAACCGACTGCGCCACCCAGGCGCCCCAATGACTGACTTATTTAATCAGCGTTATGTTCTCCAGACCCACCCATGTCATTGCAAATGACAAGATTTCATTCTTTTTTATGGCTGAATAATATTCCATTGTGTAATTATACCATACCTTCTTTATCCATTCATCTATCTATGGACACTAGGGCTGCTTTCATAATTTGGCTGTTATAAATAATAACTGCAGTAAACATAGGGGTGCATATGTCTTTTCAAATTAGTGTTTTCATATTCTTTGGGTGGATATCCAGTGGTGGAATTCCTGAGTCGTATAGTAATTCTGTTTTTAATTTTTTGAGGAATCTCCATACTGTTTTTCACAGTAGCTGCACCAGTTTGCATTGCCACCAACAGTGCACAAGTGTTCCTTTTTCTCCACATCCTCACCAACACTTGTTGTTTCTTGTGTTTTTTATTATAGCCACATGCATGTGTGAGGTGATATAAGTTCTGATATGCATTTCTTTGATGATGAGTGATACTGAGCATTTTTTCATGTATTTGTTGGCTATCTGAATATCTTCCTTGGAGAAATGTCTGTTCATATATTCTGCCCACTTTTTTTTTCCAAAAACTTTTAATATTTATTTATTTTTGAAAGAGAGAGAGAGACAGAGCACAATCAGGAGAGGGACAGAGAGAGAGGGAGATGCAGAAACCGAAGCAGGCTCCCGGCTCTGAAGTGTCCCCACAGAGCCCGATACGGGGCTCAAACCCACAAACTGTGAGATCATGACCTGAGCCAAGGTCAGATTCTCAACGAACTGAGCCACCCAGGTGCCCCAGTTCTGCCCATTTTTTAATTGTATTATTTGGTTTTTGGGTGTTGAATTGTATAGGTTCTTTACATGTTTTGTATACTAACCCTTTATCAGATATGTCATTGCAAATATTTTCTCCCATTCAGTAGGTTTTGTTTTAGTTTTGTTGATTGTTTTCTTTGCTGTGCAAAAGCTTTTTAATTTGATGGAGCCCCAATAGTTTATTTTTGTTTTTGTTTCCCTTGCCTCAGGAGACGTATCTAGAAAAGTGTTGCTACACCCAATGTTAGTGAAATTACTGCCTGTGCTCTCTTCTAGGATTTTTATGGTTTCAAGTCTCACATTTAAGTCTTTAACCTATTTTGAGTTTATTTTTATGTATGTTGTAAGAAAGTAGTCCAGTTTCATTCTTTCACATATATCTGTCCAGCTTTCCCAGAACCAGTTGTTGAAGAGACGTTTTCCCCACTGCATAGTCTTGCTTCTTTTGTTGTAGATTAATTGACCATATAATCATGGGTTTATTTTTGGGTTCTCTATTCTGTTTCATTGATCAATGTGTGTATTTTCGTACCAGTACCATACTATTTTGATTACTACAGCTTTGTAGTATATCTTGAAATTGGAATGTGATACCTCCAGTTTTTGTTTTTCTTTTTCAAGATTGCTTTGGCTATTTGGGATCTTTTGTGTTTTCATACAAATTTTAGGATTATTCTTTGCGAAAAATGCTGGATTTTTTAATAGGGATTACATTAAATCTGAAGATTGCTTTGAGTAGTATGGACATTTCAACAGTATTTGTTCTTCCACTCCATGAGTATGGAATATCTGTCCATTTGTTTGTGTCATCTTCAATTTCTTTTATCAGTGTTTTATAGTTTTCAGAGTACAGGTCGTTCATCTTCTTGGTTAAGTTCATTCCTAGGTATTTTATTATTTTTGTGTAATTGTAAGTGAGATTGTTTCCTTAATTTCTCTTTCTGCTATGTTATTATTAGTGTATAGAGATTCAGTGGATTTTTGTATATTGATTTTGTATCCTGTGATGCTTACTGAGTTCATTTATTAGTTCTAATAGTTTTCCTATATATAGTATCATGTCATCTGCAAATAGTGACAGTTTTACTTCTTCCTTACTAATTTGGATGCCTTTTATTTCTTTTTGTTGTCTGATTGCTGTGGCTAGGACTTCCAGTACTATGTTGAATAAAAGTGGTGAGAGTGGATATTCTTATCTTGTTCCTGATCTTAAAGGAAGATCTCAGTTTCTCGCCATTGAATATGATGTTAGTTGTGGATTTTTCATATGTGTTCTTTATTATGTTGAAGTATGTTCCCTTTAAACCTACTTTGCAGAGGATTTTAAGCATGAATAATGTTGTACTTTGTCAAATGCCTTTTTTTTTTTGCACTTATTGCAATGATTATCTGGTTTTTATCCTTTCTCCTGTTGATGTATCACATTGATTGCTCTATGAATATTGAAACACCCTTGCATCCTAAGAATAAATCCCACTTGGTTGTATTGAATGATTTTTTAAATGTATTATTGGATTTGGTTTGCTGACATTTTCTTGAGGATTTTTGCATCTGTGTTTATCACCGATATTGGTCTGTGGTTCTCTCTCTTTGTAGTGTCTTTATGTGATTTTGGTATCAGGGTAATACTGTCCTCATAGAATGAATTTGGAAGCTTTCCTTCCTCTTCTATTTTTTTTTAAGAATAGTTTCAGAAGAATAGATATTAACTCTTCTAAAAAACTCTTCATTTAAATGTTTGGTAGAATTCACCTGTGAAGCTGTCTGGTCCTGGACTTTTGTTGGGAGTTTTGATTACTAATTAAATTTTGTTGTTGATAATCAGTCTGTTCAAGTTTTCTGTTTCATCCTGTTTTGGGTTTTTTAGGTTATATGTTTCTAGGAATTTATCCTTTTCTTCTAGGTTGTCCAGTTTATTGGTATATAAACTTTCATAATAATCTCTTATAATCCTTTGTATTTCTATAATGTTGGTTGTTATTTCTCCTCTTTCATTTCTGATTTTGTTTATTTGAATCCACCCCCCCCTTTTTTAGTCTAGCTAAAGTTTTATAAATTTTGTTGATCTTTTCCAAGAACCAGTTCTTGGTTTCATTGATCTGTTCTATTGCTTTTTTAGTTCCTATTTCATTTATTTTTTCTTTAATCTTTATTATTCTCTTCCTTCTATTGATTTTGGGTTATTTGTTCCTCTTTTTCTAGCTCCTTTACATGTAAGGTTAGGTTGTTTATTTGAGATTTTTCTTGATTCTTGGTATAGGCCTGTATTGCTATAAATTTTCCCCTTAGAACAGCTTTGGTTGGGGTGCCTGAATGGCTCAGTCAGTTAAGTATTTAACTCCCGATTTCAGCTCAGGTCATGATCTCACAGTTCGTGAGATGGAGCCCTGCATCAGGCTCTGTGCTGACAGTGTGGAGCCTGCTTGGGATTCTCTATCTCTCTCTCTCTCTTCCCCCACCCGCGTGCTTGCTCTCTCTTTCTCTCTCGCTCTCAAAATAAATAAATAAACTTAAAAAAAAGAATAGCTTTTGCTGCACCACAAAGATTTTGGACCATTTTGTTTACATTTTCATGTGTCTTCAAGTTTTTTTTTTAATTTCCTCTTTGATTCCTTGGTTGACCCATTCATTGCTTAATAGTATGTTATTTTTTTTAAGTCAATATGTTTTTTGTTTTTTTTAACTTAAATTCAAGTTAGTTAACATACAGTGTAGTGTAGGTTTCAGGAATAGAACCCAGTGATTCATCACTTCCATATAACACCCAGTGTTCATCCCAGCAAGTACTCTCCTTAATGTCCATCACCCGTTTAGTCCATCCCCCCGCTCAACTCCCCTCTAGCAACCCTCAGTTTGTTCTCTGTATTTAAGAGTCTATTATGATTTGCCTCCCTCTCCATTTTTTATCTTACTTTTCCTTTCCTTCCCCTCTGTTCATTTGTTTTGTTCCTTAAATTCTATATATGAGTGAAATCATAGGATATTTGTCTTTGTCTGACTTACTTCACTTAGCATAATACACTCTGGTTACATACACATTGTTGCAAGTGGCAAGGTTTTATTCTTTTTGATTGCTGAGCAATATTCCATTATATATGTTCCATTATAACTTCCAATATAATATTCCATTATACACACACACACACACACACACACACATACACACACGCCACATCTTCCTTATCCTATTCATCAGTCGATGGATATTTAGGCTCTTTCCAAAATTTGGCTATTGTTGACAGTGCTGCTATAAACATTGGGGTGCATGTGCCCCTTCAAAGCAGCATTTCTCTATCCTTTGGATAAAGGGCAAGTAGTTAGTAGGATGTTATTTAACCTCCATGTATTTATGTTTTTTCCATATTTTTTCTTGTGGTTGATTTATAGTTTCATAGTTGGAAAAGATGTATGTTATGACCTCAGTCTTTTTGAATTTGTTGAGACTTGTTTTGTTGTGTAATGTGTGATCTATTCTAAAGAATGCTCCATGTACACTTCAAAAGAATGTGTATTCTATTGTTTCAGAATGGAATGTTCCAAATATATCTGTTAGATCCTTCTGGTCTAATGTGTCATTCAAAGCCACTATTTCCTTGTTGATTCCTTGGATGATTTATCCATTTATGTAAGTGGGGTGTTAAAGCCCCTACTATTATTGTATTACTAATGGTTACTTTCTTTATATTTCTTATTAGTTGCTTTATGTATTTGGGTGCTTCCATGTTGAATGCATACATATTTATAATTGTTATATCTTCTTACTGGATTGTTCCCTTTATGATTATATAATGTCCTTCTTTGTCTCTTGTTATTTAGTTAGTGTTTTATTTAAATTCTATTTTGTCCAGTGTAAGTATTGCCTTTCCAGCTTTCTTTTCGCTCCTATTTACATGATAAATTCTTTCCCATATCTTCACTTTCAATCTGCATGTGCCTTTAGATCTGAGATGGGACTCTTGTGGGCATGCAGATGAGTTGCTTTTTAATCCACTCTGTCACCCTATACCTTTTGACTGGAATATTTACTCCATTTACATTCAAAGTAATTATTGATAGGTATGTACTTATTGCCATTTAGTTACTTATTTTATGGTTGTTTTTGTAGTTCTCTGTTCTTTTCTTCTCATGCTCTCTTCTCTCACAGTTTGTTAGCTTTCTTTAGTGATATACTTGGATTCTTTTCTCTTTATTTTTTGCATATCTATACTCATTTTTGATTTGTGGTTACCATTAGGTTTATATATAACATCTTGTTGCCTTGACCAGCCTCCTGGGCTCTGAATCTAGTAACATCTAATAGTATGGGCTACTTAAATTACTACCGGTGGTCATATCAGAACTTTCACAGATCAGTCACCAAGGCTTTTAGCTTGTTTTTGAACTCAAAGATGGCTTTAAAATTTTCTTTCTAAGATATATTATCTTTTAATGCTATGTACTTGGAGAAAAATATTTGCATCAACATGTGAATGTTCTGTGTCATTTGAGCAGAATCCACTGCTATCTAATTTGAACATGTTTGGTTGATAGTCTTAACTTTGGTTGGACAACAGTAAAAAGGCAAAGTAGCAAATCTAAGACACATTAAAAAAGGAGGCCAAATTCATTTCTTAATATCTTCCTCGAAAAACTTGGATGTGATTTGGGGGTCATCCTATTGAAAGGAAAATGTGAATGGACTGATTTATTAGTGCTTAAGTGGATCATCTTACTGACAGGGACAATTTTTCTTTCTTGATTTTTCATCTGGACTTTGTTTCTCCCTACTGCTGCTTTTAGTATTTAAGGATAGATTTGACCATTTTGAATAATCAGTGCTACCATATTAATGGGATTTTCTACTTTGGTTACAATGAAAGCAATCAAGGGTAAGCCTTGAAGATCTACATAATTAATCACTTCTTTATTGTTATCTCTTTTTAAAAGTATTTTGTAAAATAATCATCTACATTAATGGAACATCTTTCAAAAGGGAGGAAATTAAAGAATATCAATTTATATTCTAATACCAAATATCATGAAACATTTCACTATCTTATTCAGGGAACCATCTGAAACTATTGAAACTCATCTTTCAATTCACACTTTTGGGGATATCGTTATCTATAGCCACACAGAATAACAGAAATGTATTCATTCTAACGGCAACGGACTTGCATTTCAGCATCAGCAAATTTGATAGCAATCGAGTGAAGGATTGTAATAAGAACACAGTTTGACCTTGCTTTATGAATTACATGTGCTCTGTATAATGAGGTGTAAAATGAATATTTGTATGTTTAATCATGACGTTAATTTTTATTACAACTTCAGAGCTGTGTGCCTAAAAAATTGGTTCCAATGCTAATAAAACTCCACACATAAGAATCTGAATAATCAGGTCAAGGGGCAAGATACATCTGTCAAAGTATTGCCTAAGAGCATTTATTTCTCCTTTCAACACCTATAAGAAGCTAGTCAGATGAATAATTAGGCCATACAATCTTTGCACATTTGCTTATTTAAGAAGACACCTCAGTTAATGTCCTTTTCTGTTGGGAGCACTTAGTGGCTAATGGGACTTAGAAGTTTAAGCTTTACCCTGGTAACATTTTTTATTTCAGGCAAATATCTTTGAAAGACTTTTAAACAGGTAAAGCAAAGCAAAAGAGAAGCTGCTAATTCTCAAATGGAAATAATCCTGTTATTAAGAATTTATAACCTCAAAAACTGAAAATCATGTCTAACAAAGACAACTTCTCCTCATAGTTAATTTCAAAAGCTCAGAGAACTCTTGGGGTTGGTGACTGAGGCAGGAAAGACATGTTTGCTGATGGACTCATCTAAAAATAATTCTGTGCTTCCTCTAGGGTATGTGTTTAACTTCTGGTCAGAGACCTTGCAGAGGAGAGAAAGAGAGCAAAGAGATTTTCCTTCTCTAATGTTTTTTAAAAAGTTAGGTACTAGATTAAGCTGAAATATGTAAAGGATCAGGCAAACATTGCCTTTTTCAAGTCACCTTAACTTTCTGTATTTTGTGGCTCTGGTTTATGAGAAGGAATTAGTATAAGGAGGGTCCTGGATAGAGGTTTGAGTTAACTGTCTCAAATCATGAATTGAGGCTATATCTCCATTCATTATCTTATGTTTCATTAATTGCTATAATAGAGAAGGGGCTGTGATTGGTCTTGGTATGATACTAATTGTGCAAGACAAAGTCACTGGTTTCAGGCAAAACAATCTCTTAAACTGGAGTAAGTATGAGGAGGCTGGGAGATGAGTTAGGGGAAGAAGGACCTACTGTGATCTTATAACACAGGAAAAACATTGTTTTCCCTGGCCTGTATATTTAAGATCAATTATATATGTATACTTGGGATTGGATTTCTTCAGTGTGGGGCCCACCTGTAAGACATTATGGGGATAAGAATCGGAACACGAACATTGCTTATGAAATCATCGCTGGTAATAAAGATGTCATTTTGTGCATTGCTCAGTTCACGCTGGTAACTTCCATTTTTTGTGTCCATCTCCATTGACTTGACTATTTCTCTAGTTCTCTGCTCTTCTTCCTTGTGTTTAGCAATCTAGATCTCTGTTTCTCCTCACATTTTTCTGGTACTCAGTTTGATCTTGGACTCAGGTAATTATTTACTGAGTCTTTTCTGGGTTGTATTTGGCACAATCATGCCTTTATTTTTTTTGGCCCTACCTTTCCTGTCCATATTTGGCTTTTGAATCAGTACTGGAAATAGTGACACAATTATGGAAGAAGAAAAATGATATGACATCTTAATGATGTTCTAAGTAATGACTCCATCAGTTACTGTCCTGTAAGTTATCCCATCTGGTTGGAGCCCTTATTTTTTATGGTAAAAATTTTGATGCCCAGCATGAGCAATATCATCTAAGTGGTCCCTTTTTCAGAATTGTCTAATCAAGGCATATACCATTTTTGTTGCTATATGTTACAAATGGAGTTCTTCATTCTGGAGATACTTGAGCAGAAACTGGACTTTCATCAGCGATGCTATAGAGAACACTTTAACATAAAATAATATTTGGGTTAGATCACCTGTCATCGAGTCGTCTCCAAATCAGGTTCCTTTTATCTTCAGCTTAGACTGCCACCTTTAAAACTACAGAGATCTCTAACTAATTCAGGTTATGCTTGGTTGATAAGAGTACAACTGTAGTGTTCTTTGCTGCGATTCCACACCTCCTACCCTAGAAGTTTTCTCTCTTGAGCCACTTAAATCTCTCACTGAGACTGCTATTCTAGTCTCAAGCTGTGTCCTTGCTTGCACTGCTTGCATCCAGGCCCTACATAGAAGGTAGAATGATCATTGAAATAGGTAACTCATCCCTATTCTCCATGTGAGACCTTTAGTGCCTTCCTCTAACACTTGGATTAAAATAGAAACTCTTTTTTTTAATTTTTTAAATTAAATTAAATTTACTTTTTAAAATTTACATCCAAGTTAGTTAGCATATAGGGCAACAATGATTTCAGGAGTAGATTCCTTAGTGCCCCTTATCCATTTAGCCCATCCCGCCCTCCGACAACCCCTCCAGTAACCCTCTTTTGTTCTCCATATTTAAGTATCTCTTATGTTTTCTCCCCCTCCCTGTTTTTGCTTCTCTTCCCTTATGTTCATCTGTTTTGTATCTTAAAGTTGTCATGAGTGAAGTCATATGATATTTGTCTTTCTCTGACTGACAAATCTTGCTTAGCATTAATACCCTCTAGTTCCATCCACATAGTTGTAAATGGCAAGATTTCATTCTTTTTGATTGCCAAGTAATACTCCATTGTATGTATGTGTGTATATATATATATATATATATATATATATATATATATATATATCTCACATATTTATCCATTCACCCATCGATGGACATTTGGGCTCTTTCCATACTTTGGCTGTTGTTGATAGTGCAGCTGTAAACATTGTGGTGCATGTGCCCCTTTGAAACAGTCTACCTGTATCCCTTGGGTAAATATGTAGTAGTGCAATTGTTGGGTTGAAGGGTAGTTCTATTTTTAATTTCTTGAGGAACCTCCATACTGCTTTCCAGAGTGGCTGCACCAGTTTGTATTCCCACCAGCAGTGCAAAAGAGATCCTCTTTCTCCGCATCCTCACCAACATCTGTTATTGCCTGAGTTGTTAATGTTAGCCATTCTGACAGGTGTCAGGTGGTATCTCATTGTGGTTTTGATTTGTATTTCCCTGATGATGAATGATGTTGAGTATTTTTTCATGTGTCTTTTGGCCATCTGGATGTCTTCCTTGGAGAAGTGTCTATTCATGTCTTTTGCCCATTTCTTCACTGGATTATTTGTTTTTTGGGTGTTGAGTTGGATAAGTTATTTATAGATTTTGGATACTAACCCTTTATCTGATACATCATTTGCAAATATTTTCTCCCATTCTGTCAGTCACCTTTTAGTTTTGCTGATTGTTTCCTTTGCTGTGCAGAAGCTTTTTATTTTGATGAGGTGCCAATAGTTCCTTTTTGCTTTCATTTCCCTTGCCTCCAGAGACGTTTTTAGTAAGAAGTTGCTGCGGCCAAAGTCAGAGAGGTTTTTGCCTGCTCTCTCCTCAAGGATTTTGATGGCTTCCTGTCTTACATTTAGGTCTTTCATCCTTTTTGAGTGTATTTTTGTGTCTGGTGTAAGAAAGTGGTCCAGGTTCATTTTTCTGCATGTTGCTGTCCAGTTTTCCCAGCACCATTTGCTGAAGAGACTGTCTTTATTCCGTTGGATATTCTTTCCTCCTTTGTCAAAGTTTAGTTGGCCATATGTTTGTCGGTCCATTTCTGGGTTCTGTATTCTGTTCCATTGATCTGAGTGTCTGTTCTTATGCCAGTACCATACTGTCTTGATGATTACAGCTTTGTAATACAGCTTGAAGTCCAGGATTGTGATGCCTCCTGCTTTGGTTTTCTTTTTCAAGATTACTTTGGCTTTTTGGGGTCTTTTCTGGTTTCATACAAATTTTAGAATTGTTTGTCCTAGTTCTGTGAAGAATGCTGGTGTTATTTTGGTAGGGATTGCATTGAATATGTAGATTGCTTTGGGTAGTATTGACATTTTAACAATATTTGTTCTTCCTATCCAGGAGCATGGAATATTTTTCCATTTTTTTTGCTGTCTTCTTTAATTTCTTTCATAAGCTTTCTGTAGTTTTCAGTGTATAGATTTTTCACCTTTTTGGTTAGATTTATTCCTAGGTATTTTATGGGTTTTGGTGCAATTGTAAATGGGATTGATGCCTTGATTTCTCTTTCTGTTGCTTCATTGTTAGTGTATAGGAATGCAACTGATTTCTGTGCACTGATTTTATATCCTGTGACTTTGCTGAATTCATGGATAAGTTCTACTGGTTTTTTGGTGTAATCTTTTGGGTTTTCCATATAGAGTATCACGTCATCTGTGAAGAGTGAAAGTTTGACCCCCTCCTGGCCAACTTGGATGCCTTTTATTTCTTTGTGTTGTCTGATTGCTGAAGCTAAGACTCCCAGTACTATGTTGAATAACAGTGAAGAGTGGACATCCCTGTCTTGTTCCTGACCTTAGGGGGAAGCTCTCAGATTTTCCCCATTGAGGATGATATTAGCGTTGGGTCTTTCATATATGGCTTTTATGATCTCAAGGTATGATCCTTCTATCCCTACTTTCTTGAGGGTTTTTATCAAGAAAGGATGCTGTATTTTGTCAAATGCTTCCTCTGCATCTATTGAGAGAATCATGTGGTTCTTGTTCTTTCTTTTATTGATGTGATGAATCACATTGATTGTTTTGTGGATATTGAACCAGCCCTGCATTCCAGGTATAAATCCTATTTGGTCATGGTGAATAATTTTTTAATATATTGTTGGATCCAGTTGGCTAATATCTTGTTGAGGATTTTTGCATCCATATTCATCAGGGAAATTGGTATATAGTTCTCCTTTTTAGTGGGGTCTTTGTCTGGTTTTGGAATCAAGGGAATGCTGGCTTCATAGAAAGATTTTGGAAGTTTTCCTTCCATTTCTATTTTTTGGAACAGCTTCAAGAGAATAGGTGTTAGCTCTTCTTTAAATGTTTGGTAAAATTCCCCTGGAAAGCCATCTGGCCCTGGACTCTTGTTTTTTTTGGAAGATAAAATAGAAACTCTTAACTATGGTCTAGACTAGGAGGCAGCAAACTCTTTCTGTAAAGATCTAGAAGATAGTAGATATTTTAGGCTTTGATAGTCATGAGGATATTATTTAAAAACATATGTAACTGTTTAAAATGTAATCCTTCAAAAATGTATAAAAACACATTCTTAACCAGTGGGTCTACAAAAGCGGGTAGCATTCCATATTTGGCTTGTGGGCAATAGTTTTTGCTGGATGTTGGTAGAAGGTCTTTACCTCTCAGACTTGATCTCCTAATGTTTCCCTCTTGTGCACCATCTCCAGATGTGCCAGACTTTTTGTCTTATTTTCAAACACTCCAAGCTCACTCTCACCTCAGGATGTTTCCACCTACTGGTGTTTGTGCCAAGGATGTCCTTCCCTGATTTTTCCATGTGTGCCTCTTTCTCATTGGTTTATTCACTGTGAGATGTCACCTCATTAGACAGACTTTCCCAGACAGCTTTTTCTAATCTTCCTCCTGTCCCCACCCAAACCCCGATTACTTTCTACCACATCATCCCTAGTTATAGACATATGTCCTTTACTGCACTTATCACTCTCAGAAATGATCTTGTTTATTAATATATTTGCTGATTTTGTTATCTTTTCTTACACTACAATGTGACCAACATGAAAATATAGACCTTATGTCCCTTATTCTCTACTGTGACTTCATTGAATTGGTGCTTTTAGCTATGGCTACTGGAGTGTATTGTCTCCTTAGAAAACCAACTTGGTCCACAACTTAAAATTCTGGATGGTACAGTTTTGAGTTTTGGAGTATTAATCTCAGACATTTAAATCATAATACCTTTTGAAGCATACATCATTTCTGATACATCAAAGTGTATTTAGATTTAAGTAGTCATGGTAAATTAGTCTTTAGGAAGGCTACTATTATGCCATAGTCATGTTTGCTTAATGACTAATATCTTCAAGGCTAAATTTGTATCATATTTTATATAATACTCTAATAGATACTATTTATATCTTGGATTGCCATCCATTTGCCCTTCATTTTTTTTAAATATGTTTTTCTGTTTTTCCTAAATCTTATGAGTATGTATCTGTTTCTGTGTGTATGTTCAATATAAAGCTCTAGCAAAGGGTTTCTAAGAATTTATCCAGGTACAGAGTTGTCAAATAAAAACTTGGACAGCAGTGAAGGGGCTACAGAAATATTGCTCTCTCCAATATTGGTGAGACACATATTTCATATTTAATTCAAAAGTGAAGATGTACAGCACACAGAGACATATGCATAAGGATGTTTATGGAAGCCTTGATTATAACAGCAAAAATTTCTAAAGAATCTCAAACGTCTGTCACTAAGGGGTTGGTTCTATAAGTATGGTATGAATATATATTACGTTGAAATGATGATGTGCATTATTAATGTGGAAAAATATCCACTACGTGTTATTTTTTATATTATTAAAATTATTTTTAATGTTTATTTATTTTTGAGAGAGAGAGAGAGAGAGACAGAGCATGAGCAGGGGAGGGGTAGAGAGAGAGGGAGACACAGAATCCAAAGCAAGCTCCAGGCTCTGAGCTGTCAGCACAGAGCCCGACACAAGGCTTGAACTCACAGACTGCGAGGTCATGACCTGAGCTGAAGTTGGACTGAGCCACCCAGGTGCCCCTCCACTACATATTCTTAAGGGAATAAACAAATTACACACTCATCTAATATGCAAACTACCCATCTCATATGATTTCTATTTTTGTAAAAAGAAAACAGGTCGTATAAGCACAAAGGCATGTGTACATAATATAAAGGGAAAAACATCCTAAAGAATATCTTGTCACTCTAGGATGTTTATAGTGGTATTACTGGGCTTGGTGGTATTACTAATTATCTGTAATATTTTTATAACAGTCATTTGTTACTTTTATTATTAGAAATAATAAAGATAAATGTATAACATTTATACATATATGAATATATTTCTATAAATCTAAAAGAAATATTCTGTGAGTTAAGTCAAAATTTATATTACCTCCTAGACACCCAATTTAATTCTCTTCCCATTTGGAAGCTGTAGGATTGCCCTGTGGTTTGAGAAGGGATAAATTGAGGGAGCATACCTAGCTAATTTTACTAAACCCAATACTTAGTGTACGGAAGGAAGGAGATTCATGTGTTTTTTAAAAATTATACCTGGTCCAGGGAAATACTCCAGTGGCTAAATTGACTTTCATTACCTATTTCTCCTATACTATGGTCTTTGTGCGCTTAAGAGTTATTCAGACCATGGTTTTATTCTCTGTATTTATTAGTATCATGTTGATTCACATCCACAAAAGTAGGTTACCGGATGAAGGTTCTCTTTTTTTGTCACCATAATTCAATCTTTCTTGAGCCTAACTATAATACCTTTCCAATACAGTATATTGAATCGTGTCTCAGGAGAGGAATCTCTCTCTGATTTATACACACATCCACTTTTGTTGTCACTCAAATACTGAAATATCTATTGCTCCATTTCAGGCTTTATTAATCTTTTTTAAAAACTCCATTTCAGTGGAATTCTCTGCTACATGCGCATATAAATAGTATTGGATGTTTTATACTCCCAGGAAGCATCTTCAACAAGGTTAGAAACCCTGAAGGGGATAAGGAGGGAAGCAGTCACATAGGGAAGGAAGAAAGACAAAAATTCATAGTGACATGCTATATTTTTTCCTGGCTCTTGTTATGTTATGTTATGTTATGTTATGTTATGTTATGTTATGTTATGTCACGTTATGCTATACTATGCCATATTATGATATTTTGTATTTTTTACTTTCATGGACTTGCGAGGCTTTTATTCACCTTTCTTCACTATGTATTTCTATATAAATATGACATTTTGATGTGGCCATTTCATTTATATTTCAGTTGAACGTCCTCTCTTTGGTTTAGTCACCATAGCAAAAATTTTTTTATGTTTATTACTCTATCAGATATTCAAACACTCTTTTCTTCCATTAAAAATATCAATTGAGTTACTTGATTACCTTTTTTGTTCTTCAGGAACAAAGTTAGTGAGTGCTGCTTATTTCTACAAGAATAAAGTTAATATCTTTCTAGAAATATCTTGAGCAACTGTCAACAGACACTTTCTTTTTAAGTTAAAAGACTGGTTTTATGGGGAAAAAGGAGAGAGAAGGAGCAAGGCATAGGGAGAGAATATGAACATACCTAAGGGACAGGAGAGGAGGAGGAAGAAGGAGAAAGCACAACTTAGGTTAAAATGTGTTTTCTGGGGCGCCTGGGTGGCGCAGTCGGTTAAGCGTCCGACTTCAGCCAGGTCACGATCTCGCGGTCCGTGAGTTCGAGCCCCGCGTCGGGCTCTGGGCTGATGGCTCAGAGCCTGGAGCCTGTTTCCGATTCTGTGTCTCCCTCTCTCTCTGCCCCTCCCCCATTCATGCTCTGTCTCTCTCTGTCCCAAAAATAAATAAACGTTGAAAAAAAATTAAAAAAAAAATAAATAAAATGTGTTTTCTGGTAGAGACTAAGGTTGGTCTTAACTTCTTAAGAAATGGAATTAATCTCTTCTGAGCCATCATTGGGTGGCTGTTAATTAAATGATACCACATCTTCTTATCTTCAGACTTTCATAGCTCTGCAGCTAAGTGCTGAACTTGCTTTTTCAACAGATAAGATTTTCCTTTGGCGGCTACCTGTAACTTTCGATGAAAGCTTAAAGCTTCGACTGCTTTAAAGTTCTTGTTTTATTCACTTGCTAAGCAAATAAAAGTTGCTTAATTTTGCTGACTAAAATTAGTTAAGCAGTAATAGAAAAGATTAGGAGCTATCTTCTTACTCTCTCGGTTTTTTTCCAGATTTAAAGGAGTAAGATATTAAAGGTTGTATATTATTCTGCAGGAATTTCCAAGCCAGAGCCCCTTGACACTTATGCTTGTTGGTGATTAGACTTTTTTGGTTTGTTTCTGTTTCTGTCTGATTGGATTTTTATTTAGTTTTGCTTTTTCTCCTGTTTCCCCTCCTGTACTGGAGCCAAGCATCATGAATTTAGAAAATGTGGTACTTTACAAGAGTTGCATATAATTCGTTAATAGGCCATTCTGTCCCTTATGGAAATTTATATTCTCTGAGGCTGAGCCAGCGATGCTCCAGGTAAGCTCCGCTGGTTTCTTTTGCGTGTCTGCAATTCTGTTGGGGGACCCCAGCCACAGGCATGGCAGGCCTTTAATCACTTAGGAGGCAGGGGGAAGAGGAATGCACCATGGCTGTGTTTGCTTCCGTTCTGTTTAGGTGAGAAATTGGAATCCATACTCAGGAATGAGAAACGTGTAGTTTTAAAATACGACTTTGAAGGATCTACAATATGTCGTTGTACTTGCCCCTGGATCTTCTTGGTGAAGAAGCTGGTCCACATCCTACTTTAGGGACATTTTTTTTTTAATGTTTATTTTTGAGAGAGAAAGAGACAGAGTGTGAACAGGGGACGGGCAGAGAGAGAGGGAGACACAGAATCCGAAGCAGGCTCCAGACTCTGCGCTGTCAACAGAGAGCACAACGTGGGGCTGGAACTCACAAGCTGGGAGATCATGACCTGAGCCGAAATCGGACACTTAACCCACTGAGCCACCCCAGTGCCCTTAAGGACTTTTTTTTTTTTTTCAACGTTTATTTATTTTTGGGACAGAGAGAGAGCATGAATGGGGGAGGGTCAGAGAGAGAGGGAGACACAGAATCGGAAACAGGCTCCAGGCTCTGAGCCATCAGCCCAGAGCCCGACGCGGGGCTCGAACTCACGGACCGCGAGATCGTGACCTGGCTGAAGTCGGACGCTTAACCGACTGCGCCACCCAGGCGCCCCCTTAAGGACTTTTATTATGCTTTCTTTTTCTTGTGTTTTCACATTCTCCGAAATTGTCGTTGTGTTTTCTTCACCTGAATTTTTGTCTGTTTCCTCATGCTATTGTTTTGTCTCTTGCTTCAGTAAATTCCTCACCCAGGATGCTTTTAGTATAAGGTATTTTGTTTCCAGGGGTCAGTTTAAGTCTAGCAGCTTTATTGGGCCCTACATACTTATGCAACTCATCCCTGCTACTCCTTGTCCTCTTTGAAATCAAAACTTTGCCTGGGACACACACACATACACACACACACAGACACACACACACACTACTTTAATAAAGGCACACTGTAATAAATGATATTCTAGGTAAAATCTTGGGGTAGGAGAGATCCTTCGGACTGAGGAGAAGAAGAAAAATCCATCAACAGGGTACCTGGGTCGCTCAGTCGGTTAAGTGTCCAACTTCAGCTCAGGTCATGATCTCACAGTTTGTAGGTTTGAGCCCTGTGTGAGGCTCTGTGCTGACAGCTCAGAGCCTGGAGCCTGCTTCAGATTCTCTGTCTCCCTCTCTCTCTCTCTCTCTGCCCCTCCCCTTCTCATGCTCGCTCTCTCTCTCTCTCTCTCTGAAAAATAAATAAACATTAAAAAATCCATCAATGAATATTTTTTATACTTTTATTCGAGGTAAGCCATTGGTGTTAAACCTGAAGAAACACTAAATAGGTTTCCTTGTCTTAGGGACGTTATATTGTAGGACACAGACACATATAGGACACAGATGCCATCACAAATCATGGCAGGAAATAACAAAGTCAAACTAATGGTGGAGGCAGGAAGGGTTGGAAGTCTTGGGAGAAAGTGGGGGGGGGGGGGCGGATGTAAGTCAAGAAAGCCTTCATACAGAATTTGGGCTTTTAGGGAGGGGGGATAGGGGATGATTTGAACAAAGGTGAAAAGTGAATGCATTACTATGGACTGGTAAGTAAATCCGTGAGGATAGAATATTCCTTTGCTGTGATTTAAAATTTCCTCAGACAAAATGCAAGAGGAGTGAGTCTAGAAAAGCTTGTTCGTGCTTATGTCCCTTTTCAGGCTCCTTACCTGGGACTCTTTCTAAGATAGGGGAGTCAGCTCAAATTCTGTACAAGACAACAATCTGCTTGCTACCTCTGGTCTACAGCACGAGGAGCTCTTTTGCTAAGAGGCCAAAGGTATTTTCTGCATGGATTTTCTTTTTCGATGATAGCTTTTTGCCATCTGACCCCTAGTGCTCTTGAGGGTTGCATCCCAAATGGTTTGCAATGGTAAGCCAATGGCATTCCATTTTGCTGCCTGGGCCACACTGAACAGGGCGAGAAGAATAGAACGGAGCATATATTTTTACAGGGCATCCACCATTCATGGCAGCACTGTGTGATGTATCAAAAGAGAATGTGTAGGAGAAATGGAGCAGCTCAGGCTAGGAGAAAAAGATGCAATACACATTCCAACGGGAGAGAGTAAAAGAAAAAGAATACAGAAAGGAAATATAGTTGGCAGAGACCTGACAGACAGGTGCCAAATAAGAGAATGGCAACTTATCCTTTGGGGGATAATATCTATCACTGAAAATGACTTAGCTCAATTCATAATCATTGTCATAGGGCACAAATTAACTTCTCTCTAAGATGTCAGCCATCCTGTATAATGGTGCACTGTTACATTGTTGAAAATATATTTGTTGAGTCCAACGAAGCATGATAAATTCTAAGCAAGTGGAAATACATTACCAAGTGAGGAGAAACTGATTTGCAGTAAAAGCCAAACATTCAGCCCAGGAAAAAGATGCCGACTGAAGTTAAGGGCAAGCTCCATCATTAGAAGCAGCTATGGACAATTGGGTAACACACAATACTTAAATAGTAGTGTTCCAAGTGGCTAAACTTTTACATTGCAGTCACATGCCAGCTCTAATTTTCAACGGTAACCCATGATGTTAGGAAAGGCTTGAGGTTTATTCAGGAGTTAAGAGAGTGGATTGTTTCCTATTTTGACCAAAAAGAAAGCTTTGGGAAAGATACAGGTAAAAGGTAACCAATCCGCCAATTCTATAAGTGTTGAAAAACCATGTCATAAGTTAAAAAAAATATTTATTGAGCAATGTCTCTGTGTCAGGGGCTGTGAATGTTAAAGTTCAGAGTCGTAACGTAGGTGGGAGGACAAAGCAAACATTGGGAGGATCCACGATGCAAAAGCAGTGAAGACGAAGAGGCAAAACACGTGTTAGAGAAAGGACTTGCCATGGAGTTATACGGTGAGGAGGTGACCCCTCTGGGACAAATTCAACAGGGAAGGCTGCGAACATGCTTTATATATCCAAACAAAAGTATAGAAGGCGGGGAGAATGGCAGAAGACACCCAAGTGAGCTTTGCGGGTCGAGAGGGTTTACTGTCCTGATTAATCACCAAGTTTGCTTCGGGAGGTAAGTGAGAGTTTGGCTGGAGACATGGGTGAAGCCCACTTGTAGGAAATTTTGCATATCAGGCCAAGGAATTAGGACTTTTTTTTCTCCGGGTCTGCGGGACACCAACAAATTCTGAAGTGACAACATGTTTCCAGAAGGTTTTTCTTATGTAGGGTGGAATGTAAAGAAGAGATATAAAGCTTATGGCATCTATTCTAAAGTTCCTACAGGAATTGAGTCATGATATGATAGGGAACATTTAGAGAAAGAAACAGATTTAAAGTAGCGGTGAAAGATTACTTACATGAGGTTTTGAGTGGAGCGCAGTGAGTGACAAAAGGTCCAAGAAGATGCTTGTGAGCTAAGTGAAATTAAGTCAGACACAAAAGGACAAATAATGTCTATTCCACATACATGATGTTCTTAGAATAGTCAAATTCATAGAGACAAAAAAAATGGAATAGTGGTTACCAGAGGCTGGGGGAGGAAGAAATGGGGAATTGGGGTTTAGTAGGTACAGGGTTTCAGTGTGGAATGATGAAAAATTTCAGCAGATGGGTAACAGTGATGGTTATACAACAATATAAATGTACTTAATGCTGGCGAATTCTGCTCTTAAAAATGGTCAAAATGATGAATTTTGTGTTATGTACATTTTACCACAATAACAAAAAAATTCTTAAAAAACGAGGAAGGTTCTTGTGGTTTGAGCATAGTGATCAGGGGGGATTGATGGGCTGAAGGGATAGATCATGAGGAGTCGCCAGATTTGGGGGCCTGGATATGGCTCATTTCAGTATACTAAGTTTGAGGAAAGAGTATATCCAAGTGGAAATATTTTTCAGGGTCTTGCAAAGTTCTCAATGGTCATAGAGGGCTTGGGTATGATGGCTGGGTATGATGGAAGCCTGTCAAAGCAGGAGGTATTTCTAGCCAACTGTTTCCCACACTTGGAAAATTGCTAGTCTGGATGCCTGTTCTAAAGTGAGATGCTAATCTTCTTCCCTAGACTTCTGTCTATGAAACACAGGAGAAATAGTTTCAAGGGAACTTCATTATGCATTTGAGCTCTTCAATAGGTTCAAATAAAGGAGGAAAGAATTAAAGAGTCCATGTCAGGACAAGGAACAGGAATACGCAAGGATTTGTTTTCTTAGAACATTTACTTTAAAACATAGTTTTGTGTATATGTGTATGATTTTTAGTGCATGTATTTTAAAGTTTATTTTTGAGAGAGAGAGAGAGAGAGAACGAGCAGGGGAGGGACAGAGAGAGGGAGACACAGAATCCAAAGCAGGTTCTAGGCTCCGAGCTGTCAGCACAGAGCCCGACACAGAGTCAAAACCCACAAACCATGAGATCATGACCTGAGCTGAAGTTGGATGCTTAACTGATTGAGCCACCCAGGTACCCCTAGTGCATGCATTTTAAACCTATGGGTTTGTCATTTCTCCTTTGTAGGTGAATGGTTGGCTTGTCTTTTGAATGAGCTACGATTATTCCTCCAACTGTAGTTAGATGTTTCCTTCTTAGCTCCAAACTTAATTGAAAAGGGAAACACAGAATTACTAAAGAGAGCTTTAGGATTAACTTCTGAGTTTATTCAGGAGATTCAAAACCTTGGACCTCTCAATAACTGGATTCTCAATGTCTGGTCAAGTTCTCTTTGGTACAGAAAGAGATATCCAGCAAAACAGATAGATGATTGACAATTCATGAATTTTTATAATTTTGTTGAATGTTTTGTAAGGTATCTCCTATCTATGTAATATATCATTAGACATTGTGGCAATGAACCATCTTTGTTAACTGCTTCATGTAAGTTCTTAAAGCATGTTGTTTTTAAATATATATAATTTACATCATATGTATATGTGAATTTCAGCAATAAATATTTGCAGTCACTAGAAACCCAGTGAGCATACTATTCTATCACTGTGGGGCACATTTATTTTCAATTGAACTTTAAATATATTTGGCAAGCTTCTTTATCTTGTTTAACATCTTTGTATCTTGTATTTCAAAATCATTAGTTTTGCTTATATTGGTATTTGAAACATTAAGATTCAAAAGGAATTATTTTTACAAAAATCAGACCTTCTACTCGTTGCAACTGTAGGCAATATTTAAAAATCTTATCAACAATACATTGCAGGTGAATACCCTAAGGCTCTTAGTTTAAATAACTTCCTCAATGTTAGATAGTACTAAGTGGCATATTCAAACCCTGGTCCCTAATTTGAACCTAGGATTTTATTTGCTGTGCTTCTCCTCCTTTGGCACAATTAATTATAGATGAATTTATAAAGTCAGTTGCATCTTTGTTGATATTAAGGAAAGGTGGTAAACAGATTAGTCATGAGCTGTAGGTGACCCTTACATATGTTTTATTGGCTTGCACTGTTTTTTAAAATTAATAACAATTGTTTAAAATACACACACATACATAGCAATCTAGGTTTTGAATTCTCCAAAAGTCAAAATAGCTGACAATACTTGCACACATTCTTGTATGGCAATTTTTGGTTGGACTGAGTAGTGTCTCCATCTCTGGTTTACTGTCTTCTCCAGTACTTTACCATCCATCCTACCTCATGCATTTTTGTTAGTACGTTTTTCCCATGCAGGTATCTTAACTTAGGATCACTGACATTAATAATATAGAAATAAAAAAATTAAGGACTGTTCACTGAAGCATGGCCTCAGCATTTAGAAAAGAGGTTAAGAAGTTCTTAACCAAAGCTGAGCTCTATTCCACTCTCAGTGGTAAAATGGACTGATGGCTTTCATGACTTTGATTACCAGAATAATTTCTGATTGAGAAGAGAATGGAATTAAAGGATTCACAAAGGTTTTATTATATCTTGCCATGTCTTTAGAGCCAAAGTGAAAAATTTGCAGGTGGGTTTGGGATGTGCTAACAGTCCAGGGAATTCAGGCCAAAAGCTCATAGTTGGGTTCCAAGTAGTTTCCCATAGTGGCCTTCCACTAACAGTAATCCATTTAGGTGAGGTCCATGGGCTGTCCACACTGTGCTCCCTGAGTGAGTTAGATCCATTACAGAGGGCATTTCTGTATAAAAAGAGTGGTAATGCTTTAGGGGAACCTCAGGATGTGTCATCTGAAGCCAGTAAACAAAAGACTATGGTACCAACTTTTTTCGAGGGGGCACTGATCAGTTGTGATAAATTAGTGTTTCATCCATCACACAGTTTAGTCCAACTCTTGAAATCTTCAAATACTTTTTTTAGAGAAAGAAGGAAAGGGGAAAATGTAGAGGCTGGAAACATATACCACCATTTGATTTGTTTAGACACTTTTCTCCTGAAAGGGCAGTAAACGTCCTCACCTTATTTTATGGCCAGGTCTTTTTATGTTTGTGCAGCTCCGTTCTCCAGATCCCCCTTCACGCATCATTCCATTCCATCCTGCAGTAGCCAGGTAGTGCTGCTGGGAATGATGTTGCTGCTTCAAACATGACGATTTGGCTGCTGCATTTGTAGCACTGTTGGATGTTTTGCCTTCCAGAGAAGGGTATTAAATGGGATCAGGCACCACTCCAACATTTTATCCGTCTTTGCATTTGGAAATATATCTCAAAGTTTGGATCTCCATTTGAATGTGGGTCAGTAACCTAAGTGAACAACTTTTCTTTTACAGTTTCCTTCCGAAACTGATTGGACTTGCCATGCTGCATTCTTTTATTTTATTGTCTTCCTTATACCACAGAAATTCCCCAAGAAAATATAACCTGGAGAAGAAAAAATAAAACATAAGCATCAGAACCATGCCTTAAAACAAGGGGTTATGGGATTATTTGCACACCTTCCATATAATGATGTTAGCATGTTACATTGGTTTAGAATTGAAAATATTTTCACTGTGTCACCTGCATTGCCTTGTGTGTTTTAACTTAAGGGTTACCTGTCCAAACTCTCTCTCTCTCTCTCAGAGCTCTACCAAATGTCACCCATCTTTATACCATGACTGGCATTTTCACCTCTGGTATGGATAATCATGTCGTAGGTAGCTAACATCTTTCCTTGGTGTTTAGCTCCCATGCAACATAGGAAAAGTGTATCTTTAGGGCAGTCTTTTGCTCCCCATTTGTAGCCACTTTAAATCTATGAACCAGAAGTTAAATTACTAGAATCTAGTATTAGCAAATATTAGATTTGCAAGCTTCATAAGGCCGTCGATGGACTCACACTTCCCCAGTTGCATGTATGTTAACATGGATTATTCCTAGTCTCCAGAATTGCCCTTCCCTCAGGGTCAGAAAGTGTTGTCATGCCACTCTTTACCTTCCATTTCTACTTAAAATGGCTCTGTCACCAATTCTACCCTGACATCATCAGATTTTCTCTTGGACTTAAAGTCCTCTTTGTGAGAAGAACTTTCCAGGGCTTTCTCATTTATTTGATCCTTTAGTTTACCAGGGATCAGCCAACTATGGCCCATGGGCCAAATCTGACCTACCACCTGTTTTTGTAAATAAACTTTTATTGAAACACAGTCATATTTATTTATGTATTGACAATGGATACTTTTTCTCTGCCATGTCAGAGTTGAGTAGACTTGAGTAGACTACAATGGCAGAATTTCTAGAGAATTAATGGCTCGTGAAACCTAAAATATTTACTCTCTGGTCCTTTGCAGAGCAAGTGTGCTGTTGAACTATGCATTCATTTAAAACACATTTATTGAGTGTGTAATATTTTATTATGTGCTCAATGATATCGATCTAAGTAGAAAGGTTATAATCCTTTCTCTTAAAGAGCTAACAGTCTTGTGGAGAGACAGACACATCAGCAATAGCTTAAGCAGAAAACATAATAAATGCTTTAAAAATGAATTTAGTAGATAATGAGTTTAGAATAAAGAACATGTAACTGCTGAGAGGAGCATAAGAGGTGGTATAGAGGAGGGCTTCATGAAGAGGCCATCTTTGAATTTTTGACTTCTAAGACAAAGAGAGGTTATCCAGGGGGAGGATGGGGACCCCAGGTGATGTTCCTTGCAGAAGGAGAAACATGAACAAACTCACAGATTAAGGAGAGAAAAGGACTTCTTTGGGAAACAGTAAATAGTTCAGTTTGGCTAAAACCAAAAGGGCCGAAGGGCAGTCACCAGCTAAAAACCTTGTACTATGTGGAGTTATTGGTTTATAGAATGGTGTAGTGGAGAACAGGGGAATAGGAGTAAGAGTTGTGTAGATACTTGCTTGCTTGTGTAGATACTTATAGGGCTTCTCTATATACCCACCTTTCTAGCTTGGCTATCCTCTTTCCTTTGGGAAGCTCTTCTTTTTGGGGAAAGCAGGAGGAGAAAAATTTCCATTCAGGTGAAATTACTATCTTCTCATTTCAGCTTGTTATTTTGGAAGGGTGTTTTTTTTGGGGGGGGGTAGGTTTTGTTGGGTAGGTTTTCTTACTCTTTATTGCAAGGAGGAGGACAGGGTTATCTTCCATTTACCCCAGTAAGGACCTGTGTATTGTAGGGAATCCCGACAATTGTTCATGATTATTACAAGACATAAGGAGAGTATTCACTGGAAGAATTAGTTCAGGTGGCAAGACTGCTTGCATAATTGCCTGTTTTCTTAGTGTCAATTGGGGCTTTTTGATGCTTGAAATAAATCGCTTTTTATGTGGCAGAAGGAATTAAGCAAAAAGAATGAAAAGAATAGGTTTTCTTTGCTGTGTGAGAACTATTCTGACTCTTTAATTAAAATATATTATTAATTAGTAGATAACACTAATGGAGATTAAAACCATCAGTCAATTTATTTCCTTTCCATCAGAAATGATGTTTTTAAACTTCTTACTGTGGTATTTATCTTTGTTCAACTTTAAATCCCTCTCATCCCTCTTTGAAGTCTTAAAGAAAAGTGTTTGCTATCATACATCAGAGCTCAGAAATATTCTTCCAAATTCCTGATCAATTGGGTTATCCAAAGGGTAACAGTAACTAGCATTTACATAGAACTTTCAGCATAAAAAGTGCCTTTAACATGGATTATCTCATTTACCTTCAAAAACTTGTGAGGTACATGCTATCCTTACATCTCAGAAGCTGGAAATGGAGGTTTCATGAAGTTAACTGTTATCCTCAAGATCTCATACTAAGTAAATGCGGAGTTCAGAATCAAAATGCTGACTTCAGAGACTGTGAGGTTTAAATTCTTCTGGACAGATTTCTTTCTCTCTTTCTTTCTTTCTTTCTTTCTTTCTTTCTTTCTTTCTTTCTTTCTTTCTTCTTTCTTTCTCCTTCCTTCCTTCCTTTCTCCCTCTCTCTCTCTCTTTCTTCCTCCCTCCCTCTCTTTTTTCTCCTTCCTTCCTTCCTTCCTTCCTTCCTTCCTTCCTTCCTTCCCTTCCTTTCCTTCCTTCCTTCCTTCATTCCTCTGAAGTAATGGACACATGTGACCAGCAGTGTCAGAAGCAATGGCTCCTTGCCATCAGAACCAGTCACAGAGGAAGGATAGGCTTCTCAGATGAAGTAATGTGGACCATCTGTGCTCATTCAAGCAGAAGACTCACTGTAGAGATTTTTTTCTCCTTTCTGGCTACAGTCGACTTTTGCAGGCCAAGCAGAATCCACAAGCAGAGAGCACAGTTCTAAATAAAGGTCAACATTCAAACTCACATAACTCTCTTCCTCTCTCCTTCTAAATGCTGGCTGTATCTCTATAGCTGCAAGGTCCTGGATCCCCTTGGTTATTTCTTTATTTAAATGACCTCTGTAGGCTTGCCTTGTCAATTTGACATTTGTAATTAATTCAAGTATTATATTTTGAGCACCTATGATGTGTTAAAAACTATGCAAAGTGTCCCAGATAGAAAATTATATAAAAGAATAGGCATATAGTAAACTCTTCCTATTCAGAAAACTTTCATCTTGGCTGCTATTCTTGGTTCTTGATTCTTCTGGGCAACTTTGGTCTTTTGGAGCCCACATTCCCATGTAACGGTGTTGGTGATGATACCCGAAAGACTTGGTGCAGGTTTGATGCTGACAGCTGCCATGAAAACAAGGCTTTTTCAGATGATTATGGATCAAATGTTTGTAAGAGTCTTAGAAATTACCTTCAAAGTCTAATGAGCATCATTTTGTTTTAGGGAAGGAGGATAAGAATGTGGGGAAGGGATACAAATGAAAATGGTCTCTCTCTTTCTGGCTTTCCTCTTTCATCATTTGACCCAACTTGTTAGCTCAGTGGTTTCCAGGTACTGCTTAATAGACCAATGTTTATCTGTGATCACATTAGCCAAGTCTTGAGAAAATAAGGAACACACGTTTATAAATTTTCTTTTAGAAAATTATGGTGGTGATCAACAGTTTGAAAGGAAAACAATTGCTTGGCAAAATAGTTTTTCGTTTTTTTTTTGTAGATTTATTACAACTTTTGGGGCACTTTTTATGGCTCATTAAATACAACTGTCTAGGCATGACTGCTCTAGCTTGCCAAGTTTTAGCCTCACTGACTTAGACAGTTTTCTCTGCCCTAGATGGATGCTAATGACCATTCTCCAGCCTTGCAGACTTGAGCCTATTACTTTGAGACAGCATAATTATTGTCAGGGATACCATGTATAGCAGGGCATGTTGTGTACTACAACTCCAGGTAGTTCCAGATACATGATGGTCTTAGTCCATGTAAATAATATCCCTGGAGCTGCGCAGTGCCCAACTTTCTCAACCTTATGTGGCAGTCTTAACACCATCGACACTCTGGCTGTAATGTGACTTCCATCTTCCCCATGATCAGCTGCTTCTTCCCCCAGGCTCTGCTCTTTCCTTCTTTGTACTTACTGATGCCTTCTAGGGCCACTTTATTCCGATGACTTGTTTGTTCTCCATTAGAAGATGATCTGAGGCTTTATGTATAAGAGAGATATGGGACTACAGTGTTGGATATGATAATCACAATGTTTATTTTCTAAGTGTTTAAAGGAGGCACTGTGAAGATTGAAAAGAACTTGGCCTGAGGATTGCTAACTGTGTGACCTTTGGCAAGATGCTTAATTTCTTTAG
The DNA here is from genome assembly GCF_018350155.1 of Leopardus geoffroyi. Lineage (NCBI taxonomy): Eukaryota > Metazoa > Chordata > Mammalia > Carnivora > Felidae > Leopardus > Leopardus geoffroyi. Next base: position 137,399,062 of record NC_059333.1, read on the forward strand.
TTTTAATTTACTTATATGCAGAATGGAGATAACAATGTGCATTTTGTAATTACTTTTCTTTGGGTAAAGATGAAAGGAGATAATGATGTAGAGTGTTTGAAACAGGATCTAGCACATATTAGCAGCGTATATTAGCTGATCAAAAATAGAAGTTATCTTCTTCTCATCCTTTTCATCATGTTATTGAAGCTCTGTTATTTGATACATTAAGAATTGTTGTGTCTTCTTGGTAGATTGACTCTTTTATCATTATGTTGTGTCCTTTTCTGTGTTTGGCAATTTTCTTTTCTCTGAAGTTCACTTTATCTGACAGTAGTATAGCCATGCAGCTTTTTTTTTTTTTTTGATTGGTGTTTTCATGGTATATTTTTTCATCTGTTTGCTTTTAATCTACTATATTAGTATATTTTAAATGAGTTTGTTATAGGCAGGATGTACATGGGTTATTTAAACAAACTATTCAGATGATTTCTATTTGAAATTGGTGTATTTAAACCAGAGTGCCTGGGTGGCTCAGCTGGTTAAGCATCTGACTCTTGATCTTATAGTTTGTGGGTTCAAGCCCCACATCCATGTGCTTGGGATTCTCTCTCTTTCCTTCTCTTTCTGCCCTCCCCACTCATGTTGTGTCTCTTTCTCTCTCAAAAAAGCAAATCAATAAAAACAACTAAATAAACAAAATGTATATATTTAAACCATTTACATTAATGTAATTTTTGATATGTTAGGATTTAAGTCTGTCATTTCACTATTTGTTTTGTTCTCTTTGGTTTTGTTTTTCTTTCCCTTTTCTTACCTTACTGGTCAGTTACTTGAATATTTTTTTGGTGTCACATTTGTCTTATCTGTCGTGTTTTTATGTATACCTTTGTACAATTTTTGAAAATAGTTTTCTCAGTGGTTGCTCTAGAGATGACCTTATATTCCCCTTTAGAGATACACTAATTTATATCCCCGAAGTTCAAGTCAGCATACTCCACATGTGCTCTCCATTCCCCTAACCTCCCATGGGGTTCTGGGAAGAAAAGACTACCCTTATAGTGATACTTCTAAGTCTCTTCCTCAAGTAAACATGTAAACAGTATACCTGAGTGTGCATCTTAAACCACAAAAATAATACGTTGTAAAAAAAAAAATGGAATTTCCCACCACTACCTGCCATCCCTCTTTATATATACACTTTATTTTTGCTATTTATCTGCATATGAAACTATATAGAGATTTTCCGACCTTTTAAATAAGATTTTGAACTTGATTCATTTTCAGTGTTCAAGACCTGAGCACTGGTGAGTTTATTGACCAAACTGAGGGGTTATGACAACTCAGGAAACAGCTTGTTCCCCCAAATACAACTTATTTAGAATCAGAAGTAACCTCTCCTGAATTGTGTTGCAATTATTTCTTTGTTTTTAAACATATTAATGCCACCTACTTAGGTCTTCCTAAACAAAATTTAGGTTTTGCCTGGTTTTAAACTTTTATGTTTTTCTGTATCCTTCTGCTTGTGCTTAATATTACAGTTGTGAAATTCATTCATGTGGTGTTGGGTAGATACATATCAACAGGAAAAATATATACAATCCACTAAAAATTTGGAAAAAGGCATCAACAGAGACTTCAGAAGAGGAAATTCAAATGGCCAAAATTATATTAAAAAGTACACAATGTCACTGGTAATCAGGCACATGCAAATGAAAATCACTAAACAGGGCCACCATACACCTGCCAGACTGGAAAAAAATGAAAAAGTGTGTCAACACCGTGTGTTGATGAGAATGGAGACCAGTAAGAATTTTCACATGCTGCCGGTAGGAGCAAAATTTAGTATGACCGTTTGGGAGGACACTCCGACACAATGCTGGGCAATATACCAGCAATTCCTCCCTTATCTATACAACATAGAAACACTGGGGCGCATGTGAATCAGGATTCTTGTAAGGACTATTTACAGCAAGATTATTCATATTTCTTCAAACTGGAAGGAACCAAGTAAATCAATGGCAGTAGATTCATAAAATGGAGGACTCTATATAGCAACAAAAGTGAGCACAGTGACATTCACGTTATAGTTCAGTGAATCAACGTTGTTTTCTTCTTATCCACCTCATCAGTTTTTGACTAAGTCTACTGACATTTTGGAGTTTCCTTGAGCTAACATAATCTACAGAAATGCTTGATTTTGCATGTGGCAGATCTGACGCTTCACCATAGTTATGCCCACTTCTTACTCAAAATCTACATGGTGTGTGGCATTTTTTGTTGTTCAGCCCAAAGAACAAAACAAAGTAGAAAAGCGTGGTGCTCTCAACAGGTCAGCCCTGTGCAATCCTGCCTGTCATGCACTATGACCCCCGTTTTGAGAAAAGTCACTGGGAATTCTGGAAAACAAAATGCAACAGAGATCAAGCTAGCAGAAATAATTCAACTCAAAAGGAAAATACCATTGGGTGTTTATTTTGAGAGTCTACGCCTGGGAACATTTGAAAAGAAATCATTTTTCAGCAGGCTGTGACTGGACATAAAAACTGGTGAATGAGTTTTGCAAGTTTAGAGTTTTGTTTTATTTTGAAACCATGAAGGATTAAGGAGGAATGGGGAAAAGATAGGGTTCCATCCTGAGCCCCTCAGTGTTCCGGTGGAGCACTAAGCATTCTACAGCTGGTTTAGACTTAGGAGATTTCATTCAAAGCCTATGGAAAGTAACCTGATATTATACCCTTTAGCATCAGTCTACAACTGCTCAAACAGCAGTATGTCTTTTCCAGGATGATTTTATGCAAGTAGGCACTGCAGGTCTGGCAAAGCCCTGACACCATGCTCCCCCAGTCAGTTCTAACCTGTCAGCCGTGGGATAGTAATAGCAGACATTTGCTCACCTGCTTTTGATAGCATTTGCTAAGTTTTCCAGGCATAAGTGCCAGACTTAAATGGCAGCATACCAGGATTATAGGTGCATTGGAGACTTTCAGTTATATTTCCAAGGGAGAATTTGGCTTTCAAACCCAAGCCTCCTTTTGCCTCCCGGCAATAAACCACTGCACTGCCGAGTAAGTATGTCATAGTGTCTTCTGAAGGGGAGGAAACAGACTATTAAGTGAAGATTCATAGAAGTGTCTACTGGGAGACACCCCAAAGACTGTCTGCCTACTCTCATTCTCTGTACTTTGACTGATCCAAGATCCGCCCCACAGTCCGCTGGTCTAAGGTGTCTGTAGCTAATCTGGCTTCACTTAGCATTCTTCTTCTGGAGTAGAGAGTTTAGCTTCAATTTACTGAGTCTGATCCCGATCCCTGTGGATAAGCCTCTTGCCATCTGGGCCAAGTTTCCGTAGATCCTGAATGCTTGACCAATATTGCATTTGCAGCCATTGTACCCTGTTAGTCCCTGGGTCTTCCGTTTTCCCACATGTAAAATGAAGGAATCAGACTAAATAGCTCATACATCTAGATTGATTAACTTTGGCCCAAGCTTGTCTTTGGACACGATGTCCTCCATCCTTTCCCTTGCCAAGACAAATTCTTGCAATCACTCTGGAACCTGTTGGCTTAGCAAAATATCCTAAAGAGCAAAATACCCTAATATTCTGCCTAAGCTTGGCTAAACATTATCATTTCATGAGGATCCAGCAAGTCTTGCACTAGAATCTATCCTGAATATTGACAGAGACAGCTAACATGTTTAAACAACTAACAGCTAAACAACTGTTTAAAATGTTATATTATAATATTTTTAAGATCAAGAGTTCGGAACTTTAGGTTCATAAGCTCTAGAAGTGGGTGTGCATACATCCTCATTTCCTGTATGAAACAGGGTCCAATGCTTTGATCAGTTTCTTCCATCAAAGACTTGAGAACCTCTGATTTGAGGTGTTCGTTTCTTGCATATTAGAAAAACATCCATTTAGGCAAATTTTGTAAATTTAACCAGTGCATTGTACATTGAGCATATGGATGTATATGTTAAGCAAACACCTTCCTACTTGTTTCTTCTGAAACTTCAATATCTGAATTTTAATGCAGGATATCACAAGCAGACATCTCTGTGATTGCATTGATTTCCCATCAGCGTTGGTTCTAACTGCACTCCTTTCCCTTTCTCTGCCTTCCTCACATCTTTCTTCCCGTCCTTCACTGTTTCTTTTGTCTTCTTTCTCGTCTTCCCCCTTTTCCTCCTCTTTCTGCTCCCTCTCCAATTTTCTTCTCTGTATCTCTGTCATCAAACAGTTTTAGGGTGGAAAGGATACCTTCTTCACCATTGTATTCTCAGCCCCAGAAGAGTTCCTGGCATATGGTAGTTACTACATAGATTTATTTAATGAACATATAAATGAAGCATCCAGAACGAATACTATTCTTAATCTTTCAATTGCAAGGCAGTCAGGTTTGATCTAGGGAATTGTGGAAAGTGCTCTTTGAGAAAAGTTCTGGGTAATCTGTGCTTCAGAAAAGTAAGATTTGCTAAAAGTAACCCAAATTCCCAAAATGAGCAAGTCCCTGGGTTTTGAAGTGTGTGTGTTGGTGGCCAGTTTCCAAAATGGCCTCTAATGATACCTGCCTGGTATCCATGCCCTTGTGTAGTCTTCTCATTGTACCAGAGTTGGGCTGTGTGACCTAGAGCATATGGTAGAAATGATGATATGTCACTTCCAAGATTAAGTTATAATGCAGCTTCTGTCTTGGGATCTCTCTTGTGCTCGCTCTCTCTCTCTCTCTCCCCCTCTCTCCCTCTCTCTCTCTTTCTTTTTTTTCCCCTTTAATTCTCTCTCTCTCTCTTTTGGATCACTGCTTGCTCTGGAGAAATCCATGCCATGAGAAGCTCTATAGAGAGACACACATGTTGAGGAACTGAAGTATCCTCTTAAAAGTCATGTGAATGAGGTAGGATCCTCCAGACCCAGCCAAGCCTTATCTGATATAGACTGCAACCTTGTGAAAGAACCCTGACCCAGAACCATCAAACTAAGTCATTGCTAGATTATTGACCTACAAAAACTGTAAAATTATAAATGTTTATTGCTCTAAGCTGCTAAATTTGGATTAGTCTGTCATGTACCAATAGATAACTAATACAGTTGTTGGGTGACATCTTTGGGCGGTGTTAGAGTTTAATGAGCTGCCATTAGCTAACTAAGAGCATTTACTTTCTGTTTTGCTGATTAATATCCAGGTTGGAGCAGGCACAGATCTGACAGCTAGGTTATGACCTTGAGGAAATAATTTTCCTCTTTGGAATTCCATTTTATCATATGTTAGCAAAGAAATTGACATTCTAGCACTATGTAATTTTTCTGCATGAAATTGAGCAAGTTCTATAAATCCTAATAATGCCAGAGTCAAATTGTTCCTTAAGGAGTACATTTCTTTTCCTTTAATTAACCACAGCTATAGTAACTTTCTCACAAACGTAGAATCTATTCACCTTAGCATAAGATTAAACTCCTCAAATGCAGGAATGTCTTGTGTACTGCTATAGCTCCTCTTTTAGTATAATAATTGATACATGTGCAATTTAATAATTATATGTTGAAAACCGGAATTTCTGGAGAAGAGGAGCATCTTCTTTAATGGGTATTGTATCCATTGATACTGACTCTTAACTTTTTTTTTCTGCCTTTTGCTGATATTTTTGACAGGAAGAATCATCCTGCTTAGAACAAAAAGTAAACAATAAAAGATTAGAAAAAAGGGGAAATCAGAACTGGGTGGATCATCCTTTTGTGAGTTTGATTCTTTAAAAAATTTTTTTTGATCTTTATTTATTTTTGAGAGAGACAGAGACAGCATGTGAGCAGGGGAGGGGCAGAGAGAGAGGGAGACACAGAATCTGAAGCAGCCTCCAGGCTCTGAGCTGTCAGCGCAGAGCCCCATGCAGGGCTCATACTCACTAAGAATGAGATCATGACCTGAGCTGAAGTTGGACACCCATCCACCTAAGCCACCCAGGTGCCCCAAGTTTGATTCTTTAACGTATTTATTTCTATATCTATAACTGAGTGAGTCTGTGTCTGTATATTGACATCTAGTCTATTTTTAGGTATCTCTCTTTATGATAGAATTAGTATAATTGTAGGAATTTTTTTCTAAACTTCAGTAGATCTCTAACGTGGATATGTTAATCTGCTACATTTTAGAAAACTTCACTAGAGTGAAACATCCATCCACTACTTACAGGTAAACAAATCAAAATGAGCATAACTAGTAACATCATTTTTTAAACTTGGAAAGCCTTATCAATAAATGATATTGTTGTCATGGAATGTGTGCAGTGTAAATGCGTTTTCTTCCAGCTATACATTAGACTTTCACAAGGGCAAGGGAAATTGAAACTGTCTTTCTAATGGATCATAAATCTTGGAAATGATTTGAATTCATGGATTAAATGTCAGCTTTGAAAGTATTTGCTGATTTATCTTGGATCTTAAAAGAAATAACATTTCTATGACAAATCAAATTAGTGTATTTTCGTATTCTGCATTGTAGTTTTCCAGAATAATACTCTTCAAAGAAATCATATGGCATGCAGATAATTTTTTTCCTATTAGAGGATGATGATGATGATGATGATTATTATTATTATCATTAAGCCTCTCTGCTAATTAGAAAACTCTTGGAGAGGAAGAATAAGAAGGTAATTATTATATTAGAATGTAGAGATTGTGATGAAAAAATAGTGTGTTGCCCCGCAGAAGTACCAAATTGAATCAGTTAGTAAGTAGCTAACTTAACTGGATCGGTGTGACTGGGGTAAAATCCGAGTTCCTTCATATTCCTCCCCTCTACTTACTACTCCTAAGAAGAAAATTGTGACTGTTTTCCTGACTTGGAATAACTTCGGCAGCTTTAACATGTCTCCCCTTGCCTACGTTCAAGTTAAAAGCATTATGTAAAAACAAGCAGCTTTCCTTTTGGTCCAGAGGATTGCTCTAGGCATTGCCTTGTATCCTTTAACTAGAAATTTTTAACTCTCTCTGAGTTCCTGGCTTCTTTTCCGTTGCTTTACATATTTATACCATCTCTTCCCTGAGTCTCCATAGACAGACAACATTTCCTAATGGGCATCCTGGTTGCTCATCCGACTTTCTTTTTCCTAAGGATCTTCAGATTTCACCCTCCTTGACTCCCCCTTGCACCCTGAGGAAAAATGATACCCTGTCCATCCAGACACCTTTGTCTGAGCCACAGCCCACTGCTCCTCTCTGAAGCTTAAATGAGAGGACAGACTGAGCTGTCCGGGTTTGTTCCATGGCTTGATAGCCATGTGCCATTTTAAGGAAAACTTAGGCATGGTACATATTTCCTCCTGTAGTTCAAGTTTTAGTGGCAGTTCAAGTCTTTGTGATTACATATTGTCAGGGTTGTTAGTTTTTATAACATGCTCTTAGGCTCATGAAGTTAGATGCTCTGTAGGGTTTTAAAGAAAAGAGGTGGGTTGCGTCTGAAATTGGTTGTAAAATACCACATTGAGCTATATGATACTTGGCCCTTTGGTCAGACTTTCATGGCAACTAGGGGTATGATAAGCTGCCTATTCTTCAGTAGAATTCTCCAGCTCTGATGCTCCCAGAGGGAGTAGTTTCTGTTACTTTTTAAGTAACACTGTCTTAACTTGTCCAGTGCCTTTTGACTTTCATATATATGATCCCTTGATCTTATATTTCTACCTGCCTGTGCATAGAGGAGCATGATACTGATCTCCATCTTCATCAATCGAGAATGGCTCAGCTAAATCAGGCTCATAATTGATGGCTCTCATCTTTTCAGTGGAAGTGTGGGGAGGAGTGGGTCCTATAAATCACTGTATTATCCTTGATACCTGAGTTCATTTCCTGATGTTTAGAAAATTGTGTGCATTGTCTCATTGGTTCACTTGAAGATTAGACCATCATGACTAAATTTCCTTGTGTACCTACATTGTTAACAATATCTGTCATTTGACAATTTATCAACAAGATCATTTGTTAACTAGCATTTATCCTCCATTATGGTACAAACTGATTTTCAAATCAAATTTCCTACATCTAGTTTTTCTTCCCCAGTATCTCTTTACCTTTATCGCTACTGCTTTTATTCATTCAAGACTATTTTTTGAACACCTACTCTATCCCAGGCACTATTCTAGGTTCTGTAACTACAGTAGTGAGCAAAACAGATGAAGCCACCTGCTATGATGGAGCTTACATTTCAGTGGCAGTTGGGACTCCTTGAGCCCATTCAAAGCAAGCCCTGCTCCTGTTTTCTCTTTTCTGTCTTGCCCTATGGGTTTCAATCTCATGAGATTTTCTCTCTTCCTGCAGCCTGGCTCTGCCACAGGCCTGGAGTTAAGTTCAGGATCCTGGATCTGTCACAAGAATGCAGGAGACATATTCCTGGTGTCTCATTTTATGGATTTAAAACACACTTTCTTGATAGAAGCATTATAATGATGTGAAAATGATAGTGAGGATCTTTAGTATGATTAGTAGTTTTTTTCAATGACATTATGGGTTAAATTTTTTTGTGTGGGCTGCCCTTGGGCCCTAAGCATTATTACAAATGTACCTCTGGTTTGCAATCAGAAATTTTACAAGCAGGTTGTTGGAACCCAAGGTTGTCAGTTGGAAGTTTCTTATGCAAGAATTCAAGATTCTGAAGATGACCTTGAAGCTCTTTAAGATTCAGAAATGGCCTCTGAATTAACGAAGAGTGATTACCTTTCCTTTAATCTATTTTTAGATTTATTTTTCCATATTCTATTTCTTTGAAGAGTGGCAATCTACTATACAAGGGTAGATATAATAACTCAATTGATCTCTCCACTCCCCAATAAAACCTCTATCATTTGGCCAGATGAGATAACAAAAAGTTTACTATACTCAAGAGCCTCCTTTGGTAAAATAGAAACCTATGATTCTAGGTTATCTTTGAAGCCTGGGAAAAGTAACAGAGATGAATTGTTTCATCTCTCTGACCGAACAGCCTCTCAAGAAGAAAACACTTTTTGAAAAATGAGATAAAATGGTGTCCAGTGAGTCATGATTTCAGGTTAGTGCAAGCCCAAAGCACCCAGGAGGGTCTACCTTGCGTGTCTCAATTAGCAGTACCTATTCATGGGACTGCTTTAGTTCCCTGACTGTGGCCCAATTATGTGTTACCTTATCTGTCCTGTGGCCTCACGGGGCCACACAGAGAGGAAAGGAGGTACAGGAGGTTACGAAGGAGGTACAGCCAGCTTGAGAGAAGCACTCTGAGCATTTTGGACAGCTCCTACCTCCTGAGCTCAAAGCTGCACACCTTTTCCCTCTGACTTCCATTTCCCTCTGTGTTTAGATTATGAGAATGTAGGCAGAGAATACTCTTTAGGGGATTGTGGACTGGATGAGTGAATGCGAGTTGAACTTCAGGAGTCTCTTTGTTTTTGCTAAGCTTTTCTTGGCAAAGGCTCTGAAGGAGAAGGAGGGGCTGGAAACCCCTTTTACTTGACTTATCACTTGTTCTGTTTTTCCTTGCAGACTGCAGTCAGGTGTAATCTGAAACAGAATTTCAGATCTTTCATGAGGGTGCCTTGGAGTATTAGGTTTGGGTTGCAGGAGCTGTGGTTCTTGTACAGAAACATTAGATCTGGAGTTGGGTTCTGAGCCATTCCATTACAAAAATTTAGCCATTCCATTACAAAAAAGAAGTAATGCTGATGAAGGTTAAGACTTAAATGTAAATCTGTGGAAACACTGCCAGGGGCAGAAATAGAATGCAGTGATGAAGTGTCTCCTCGTGCTCGAACCAGAATGTCCAGGTTCAAATCCTAGCTCTGCAGTTTACTGGATATGTGACCTTGAACAAATTATTTAACCTATTTTTGACAGTTTCCTCAGTTTCTAAAGGGAGGACTGTCACTGTATCTGTTTTGTGGAACTGTTATAAATATTAAATTAGTTAAGAGGTATAAATTTCTTAGCACAATGCATGTATAAGCACTTGAATAAATATTAGCTATTATGTTATTATTATTATGCAGTGGTTTATCACAGCATTGTTTATAATAATGAAAAATTGGGATGACATAAATATCCATTGGTGAGAAACTAATTAAAGAAACCATTATGGTTCAATAAAATCTGAAAGTATGCAGCTAATAAAGATGATGTTTCAGAAGACTCACTAATGACATGGAAAGATATTGCTCAACGGAAAAAACAAGTTACAAATATTGCACACAGGGCAATTCTGTTCGTTAAGCATATTATATGGATATATGAAGAGAAAGAGGACAGAATTTATACACACACACAGGATCACAGATGATTTTTCTCTTTGTCCTTAGCTGTGTGTTCCATCATGAACAAGCATTACATTTGCAATCAGAGAAAAAGCATGTGTTTTGTTGAAGCAACAATGATTTGGTGTCGGTAATTTAATCATTCTGTTTATAAAATGGGAGTAAAAGTGATGCCCATGTCAAAGGATTGTTGTCATTAGGCTTTTAGCACATTACCTCTTCTTCTCCCTGGCCTGCCCTGACCACATGAGAGAATTAACCCAACAATCCAATTTTCTAGTGCATTCTCCTGCCTATTTGCTTCATATCATTTATCCCCCTCTGAAATTAGCTTGTTTATGTATTTGTAGTTTTTCTTCTTTTTATCTTTCATCTCTGGAATGAAAACTATCTGGGGACGTTGCTGGTCTTGTCACAGCTCAGGTGCCTAGGATATTGCCTGGCAGCCTAGGTATTTAATAAGTAACTGTTGGATGAATAATGAATATCAATACATTTTGCAAAGTGCTCCAGATCGTGTTAAGTGTTGTTATTAGAGGCAAAGATGTAATTTCGCTTGAAATGCCTGAAAAGTAAACTAAATCAGAGCGAGATTGTCTCTAGTCAACGAGCATGTAGAATATCATGTTAAGAGCTAGCACTTAGGTGGGTTTACTAAATGCCTGGCCTCAGTTTTCAGAATTAATTAAAGTAACTATCTAGCTTAACTAGCTATCTCGTTGTCTTGTTTAATTCTCGTAGCAATACCGTGAGGCTCGTTACTTTCTTGTTTTACAAATTATTCTGGGGATTTTGCAGATGAGGTAAATAAGGCCCAGAGGTTAAATAATTGCTCAAGTTCACACAGCTAATAGGGCACGAAGCTAGAATTGACTCTGTGGAGTCTGGCTCTCCAGTCTGTGCCTGTAACCTCTGCCTTACGGTACTAATGCTAAGGGATCTGAAGTTTACCTGTAAATGGAATTGTGTATACATTTGTGTATGCAGAATACTCAGGTGATTGCCTGAGGTAGAGTTGTTAGTTAGGTAGAGTTGTTCAGTTATATCAAAAGAGAAACAGGAAAATTGCACAAATCCAACATTTGAAAAACTAAAAAATTAATAAAGCAAACGTTTCTCTAGCATTTGATGCTTAGAAGCAATTTTCACATTCATTATCTCATTTTATGGACCCCCACAATCTTGAATCTGAAGCTAATCTTGGCAATATTTTATATTCAAAAGTTAATAGCCTAACTATATAAAGGAAACTTAAAAATCAATAGAACCATGATTATATTAATATACTAATATTACTGTATAATTAATGTTACTACATAAAGACTTTAATATTTTAAATAGAAAAGTTAAATGGGCATAAGAATTCAAAAAATATAGATGCAAATGACTCTTAAATATGAGGAAATGCTTACGTTTATTATTAGTCAAAAAATTAACGCAAATTAGTACAACACTGCAATGTCATTTTTTTTTTGTCAAACAAATTGCTAACTAAGCATGATAAAAGGTATAATTCTCCAGGCTGGCAAAGAATAAGGAAATGGTACTCTCGTAAACATGTAGTAGTATTAATTAGGATAGACTTTATAGCAACTAATTGGTTTGTTATTTTAAGAATCCTAAAGCATCGATCCTTTGCTTCATTAGTTTTTCTTCTAGGAAATAATCAGAGATGTGGAAAGTATTTCTGCTCATCCTAGTGTTATTTATAACCACAAAAAAAGAGGGCTTTCAACCTACAAAATAGTAGAATAATTATATAATTGCATCCATTTTTAAAGAGATTTTCAATCTTCTAGAATAGTGCTCGTGATTAAATGTGGTGTGAAGAAAAATGCAGGTGTCCTAAATACTAAAATCATATTAAAATGCATATGCATGCCTGAAAAAAAGTCTGCTTGGATTTTCAGCAAAGTGACCATCTCAATTTATTCTGAATATGAGATTGGGTATTTTTTTCCTTTATGTTTTTTCTGTATTTCCTATAATTTTGAACAATCGGGAAAAAAATTAAGCATTCCTAAAAATAAATATACAGCCCCAGAAGACAGTGTAAGAACTTAATGATTTGCCTCATCATAAAGATGGTTTTAAGACTATCACTGTGTCAAACAGTGGAACTTTTGCGGATACAAATTTGAAGACATCAGACCTTGACATGCCCTTTAATTAAAACTTAGTAATTCAGGCCCTAAAAATGGCAGTTAAATTCAAATATTCCACATGCACTCACAATTTTGTGTAAGTGTTACAGGGGAAATAAATGACCACAAACACCAAAAAAATAGTCCTTCTGGAATCTGCAGAGAGTTTTATCTTGCAGTCCTGTTGGATTACCAGATAGTCACTGTATTGAGGGGAAAAATGCTTTCAGACTAGTATTAAATCTTTTTTTTCTGCCTCATTGCCTTTCTTTTTAAGGTTCATTGCTTTTATGCTTATAGTTTTAGCTGCTATTGTTACCTCCTTTCTGCCAAAAATGAATGTCCCATTTACACATGATTTTATCCTATGGCCTGTGCAGGCCACACATTCTTCTTAACTGCAGCTCACATGAGCAAGCACATGAACAGATGGCCCATATACCTGCGCGGGTTCAGCCCATCACCTCTTTCTTTCTGGCCTCCAAGGAAGGGCTACCCTGTTCTGCTTCCAAGGTACTGGGTTTTCATTTTCTGTTCTTCCTTTTTAAATCATTTGTATTTATCCCTTGTTGCACTAGTTGTTACTGTGTTAAAAATGATTTGGTGGTCAGGGTAGAGAGAATAAGATCTCAGTTTTGTCCATTTTCCCATCTGGTAGGAGAGGTCAGGTTATATTGCGGTAACAAACACCCCCCAAAGCTCAGTGGCTTAAAACAACAAAGCTTTATTCTCGCTTATGTCTCATGTCTCTTGCAGATTAGCAAAGGCTTCTGCTTATACCAGCTTTAAGCCCAGATCCAGATTGATGGAGCAACCTCTTTCTGGGGTACTGTTGCTTGCTCTGGCAGAAGGAAAATAAAGTCCTGGAGTATCTCACACAGAAATTAAGTGCTCTGGCCTTGAAGTGACGCTCACCCCCCACTTCTGCTCACATCTTATTGAGCAGAACTAGTCCTATGACTCCAACCTACCACTGGGGAGTGGGTCAGGAATAACCCAGCAAATAAATACCTGGGTATAATTAGGAAACAAAACCAATTTACTTCTAAAAGAAATATTATTTACTTTTGGTGGTTCTTGAGAGTCAGTTGTCCTATTTAAATAAGCCTATGTCTATCCATTTAACTGAATCAACATTTTTGATTATTTGCTAGGTGTCAGATACCGTGCCAGGTATGGGAGACACACAAACGAACATACTGGGAGGTCTCAGCTTCAATGAACAAACAGTCTAGTGGGGGAGAGAGACATAAAACTACATAATTATAAACATACATGTCAAATGTTATGAAAGAGGTAAGAGCCAGCTTTTTCAGTAGCAGAAAGTGCAGTTGGAACCCACATGCACCCCATTCATTCAGGCACTATTATCAATCAAAAGATGGGTACATCAGAGAGGGCAGAGCGCCTTCCCCGACTATATTCACTTCACTACCACCACCCTACGAATATTGTGTGCGCATCAACATGTCACTTGCAAATCAGCTGGTGTCCCTTTGCAAAGTGGCAAAGTTTGACTCAGACCCAAATTTCATGTCTAGTGGAAACCCCAACTGCAGCAATTTTTCAGGTAAGCCTGGGTTCTCCTAGTCATCTTTCCGTGGGTTTCTCTTTTCCACACTGTTCATGTTGTATCACTCCCAAATGTGATCTGGAGACCATTTGATTTCCAAAAGAAGCAACACATAGCGAATCTTGTTTGCATAATAGGCTTCACAGAAGGTTTGGTGGGAAGAATTGGGGGAGAAGGAAGGCGATTGTATGTTGCAACAACATAAGTAACTTCAAATAGAATGCTAAACCATTCTGAAAATGCCCAGAAGCCAACACATCAGAGAGTAGTTTTTCACCCCACTTGGTCTCTGCTTCTCCCCGTCTTGGGTTCTTTTTTCTCCTTTTTCTTCTACTTAATTCTTTATACCAATTATGATAGGCTAGATTATGCTTTGGTAACAAGGAAGCCCCAAATCTCTTTGGCCCGAAACAATGAAGTTATTTCTTGCTCAGGCTACAAATCTATTGCAGATTATTGGGCGCTCTGGTTCCAATCTCCTCACTATATCTCAGGAGCAAACCAAATTTTTCTACTTATACAGTATAATTTAGTGCTCATCTTTTGATGCCTGGGGTCTAGTAAACCATTATCCCCAAAGATTTACTTGATCCTGACTGTACTCTCATAGTATTTTTGCAAACAAGGATAGTTCTATGTCTGAGAGAACCTGTGCTTAGATAATGCATAATTTTCCTTATAGCAAATATAATTCTATAATATATACATACTTGTCAATAGGACTAGTACAGTTCCCTCCTCTGGAAGTCTGAGAGGGGGACTTAAACTCTTCTAGCAAATTCAGCAGGTTAGGTCATGAAATACACAGAAAGATCCATCCAAGTATATGTCTTCTCAAGTACAAGGCCTTTTCTCTTGGAATGCCCTTTAACTTGATTGTTAACAAACCTTATTTTGGTAGTAATTTCATAATTTCACAATGATATGTCATATCATGACTTTGTACCCCTTAAACTTATACAATGTTATTTGTCAATTGTATCTCAATAAAGCTGGGAAAAACCTTGACCGTTCTTATAGTTGGCTATTTTTTATAAGTGAGTTCAGCCTCAACTCAAACTTTCCTTGTACAGAGGAGTTTCTTGTGGCTACTCTATCTAAACAAAAACAAAAACAAAACTCTCTTCCCTATATGTCTAGTATTCTTATATTATTGTTACTAAGGCTCTTATTTCTTTTTTTACATTCTTATTCAAATTCCGGTTAGTTAACATCCAGTGTAATTTTAGTTTTAGGTGTACAATATAGTGATTCATCACTTCCATAAAACACCCAGTGCTCATCACAACATGCACACTCCTTAATTCCTATAATCTATTTAACCCATCTGCCCACCCTCCTCCCTTTTGGTAATTATCAGTTTGTTCTTCACACTTAAGAGTCTATTTCTTGGTTTGCCTCTCTCTCTCTTTTTTTCCCTTTACTCATTTTTCTTTGATTTGCTTGTTTGTTTCTTAAATTCCACATATGAATGAAATCATATGGTATTTGTTTTTCTCTGGCTGACTTATTTAGCTTAGCTCTAATACACCCTAGCTCTATCCATGTCATTGCAAATGGCAAGATTTCGTTCTTTTTATGGCTGAGTAATATTCCATTGTATATATACATATATACGTATGTACATACATACATATATATATATATATATATATATACACACACATACACACACACACACACACACACACACACACGGTACCACATACCACAGCTTTATCCATTCATCAGTCAATGTGCACTTGGGCTGTTTCCATAATTTGGCTTTTGTTGATAATGCTGCTATAAACATTGGGGTGCATGTATCCCTTTGAATTTATTTCTATCTGAAATTATCTTGTTTATTTATGTTTCACATATTTACTATTTGTATCCCCTACTAAAATACACTCCACGAAGGTGTGAATCTTGTTGTTTTAACATATTTCTGTGCTCTTAGCTCTTTAAACCGTCATTGGCACATAGTAGGCATGTGATATGATTTGTTGCATAAATGAATGAGTTTGTAGGCTCCTGTTAGCAGCCCTCCGACCAAATGCATGTATCATGACCTTATTGTTTTTATTGTTTTAAAATGTAGGTTTACCTGAATTTGAGTATCTGTGTGAATTTACAGGAAGCATAAGATGCTTAGAAGACAGTGTATAGCCTAAGGGGGCTAAGGTACTCCATTCACTTCACAAAACCAAACCTCAAAAGTAAAGAAATCAAGGTAAAAATCTTTAAAAGATTTCTATACAATTCTATCCTTAAGACAAGTCCCCTCATCATGCCTTCTAGCTAGATTGTCTTCACTAGACTATCCCTTCCTCCTTCCATCCATCCCTCCCTTCCTTCCCTCCTACCTTCTATTCCTTCTTTGTTGTCTTAATTTATTTCTCTCCGGGTATCTTCTTGTCTTTCTTCCTCCTTCCATCCTTTTCTCTTTCTCCCTTCTTTATCTACTCATCTATCATCTATCTCTTGTGAAACAGTATTTTTTTTAATCTAGGAAGAAATAATGGCTCCTTATTGTCATTACCAGAAAACTGATTCAGGGAAGAAGCTCTGTGTAGAAGACAGCCTGTAGGACCGGCACCTAGGAATTCTTGACTTGGAGCGAATGACTCTCTGGGCTGCAATTTCCTCCTCTACAAAAGGAAGAAAGGCTTTCAAGGCCTTCTATCTCTATGAATCCATAAGTCTGTGAACGTTTTAACAATGAAATGATTAATTTTTAGATTTCTGACTTTAGTATCTTAAAATACTACACCTACAGGTAGCTCCAGTAGAATATTGTTTTGTGTTTTTTCTTTACAAAATATGTAGAAGATGACACAATGATACACCAATGTGGAGTCTGCAAGAATCAGTCCTTGTACAATGTGGTCACCCTTCGTATCTTTGTATTTAGGAAAAGAAAGTTACGCTGGCCTTAGCCCCACTGTCGGCAGATTTTGAGCTTGCAAGCTTTTCAGTGAGATGGTGTGAGAAAGAGTCATTGGTGGCTTATAATAACCAAAAATGCTGTTTATTTATTTATTTATTTTTTCAACGTTTTTATTTATTTTTGGGACAGAGAGAGACAGAGCATGAACAGGGGAGGGGCAGAGAGAGAGGGAGACACAGAATCGGAAACAGGCTCCAGGCTCTGAGCCATCAGCCCAGAGCCCTACGCGGGGCTTGAACTCACGGACTGCGAGATCGTGACCTGGCTGAAGTCGGACGCTCAACCGACTGCGCCATCCAGGCGCCCCAAAAATGCTGTTTTTTGAAAAACACATTAGGCTTTCCTTGGTTATGTGAAATAGCCTTAGCAATGGAGATGATTTTGGTCACGGGGGAAAAAAAATACAGCGAAATCGCCAGTGAGAACCGTTTCACAGCAAACAATGGCAAATATCAGTGGCTGCCGTTTCACAACTAAAACATTTTTCCTAAATCCCGGCATCAGTCAGATATGCCTTCACGTGCATGAAAGAAGGAGCAGGACAAATAGAGAGATGGAACAACAAGCAGGTCCACAGAAGCATTAGTGCACAAACAAATTCCTGGCAGTTCTATAAGAAAGATGGGCTTTTTTCCCAGAATGAACAAGTAAAGAAAATTCATTGTTATCAGAGTGTTTTGCAAAGCAAAACTATCTTTCAGCCTTTAAAATTTTTTTTTTTTAGTTTTTAAAAGTTTATGGATTTATTTTGAGAGATGGAGAGAGAATGAGAGCGTGCACACACACAGGAGTGAGAACACGCTGGGGAGGGGCAGGGAGAGGAGGAGAGCGAGAATCCCAAGCAGGTTCTGTGCTGTTAGTGCAGAGCCTGGTGTGGGGTTTGAGCTCACAAACTGAGGTCATGACCTGAACTGAAATTGAGTCAGATGCTCAACTGACTGATCCACTCGGGCACCCCTTGTTTGGTAATTTTAAAACTTAGCTGCAAATTCTTTCACATGCCTTTCATTGAGAGGTAGTGGCTGGACAGGCCTGAACTGCCTTAACTAACAGAGTAACCTGGAAGTAAAGTCATGTTGTTTGTAAGGCTAGATTATAACAAGCCTTGCACCTTCCCCTTGTTTGTTGGAACACTAGCTCTGGGAACTTTGAGCCACTATGTAAGAAACGCAAGTACCCAAGGCCCTCGTATTGCTAAAGAACCCCAAGCTACATGGAAAGCCTACAGTCAGTCTAACACCGTTGTTGGCCGAATCCTGCCTTTAGTACATCCCTGCTCAGGCATCAGATGTGTGAGTAAAGAAGCCTACCTATTATTTTAGCTCTCAGTCATTCTAGTCATCCACAGCCAGTGAACTCTTCCCAGTGGAGGCATCAGATGATGTGGAACAGAGAAAAGTCATCCCTGCTGTGCCCTAACCTACATTCTTGTCCTGCGGAATTCATGAGCATAATAAACTGATTGCTGCTTTATGCCACTAAGTTCGGGTTGGTTCTTGATGCGTCCAAATTTACTGTAATTTTTCTGATGATATGTACTTCTTCATTCTTTCATTATAGCATATACTTCTAAAACTCTCAGACTGGCAAGCAAATTAATCACATAATAGGATATGAAATTGCAGAGTGATGCTAATTAGGCAATACAATCCATCTCCAAATCTACTTTCCATCTATATTTATTAAAATGTATATCCCTAATATATCCAGGGTATAAAAAATTGCATTAAAAACTTTAGTGTCTCTTTGAATGTTTACACTAGGAATTTGGAAGAGCATGTCAGTTACATGGATAAGTGGACGATTGAAAAGAATGTTCAAATTCAGTTGCACATATTTGTGAAATGGTATAAAAATATAAGATAACTGCTTGGGCTCGTCATCGGTTCCATCCTCACACTTATACTTATATTGACTTTTGTGATAATCACATCCATTATTTTACCAACTTAGCCTTCAAGATAGAATAATGAATGGATCATTGACTGAACTGGTCAATAGACTATTATAATTTCCCTTAATACAGCAATATTGAAGAATCTCAGTTTGTTTGAAAGTTTACAGTTGCTGAATAACCATAAAAATGGATATGTATAATAATGAGGATACTTAAGAAATCTAAAAAATTGGGAGGAAAAGACAGCAAAAAGTCATGAAACAAGAAAACTATTTTCGAGGTTATTTCAGAATTTGGCTAACTTTGCAATGCATATATTTCAGTTGTGATTAGATTTTTAATTCAGCTAACCTTTATATAATGTTAACTGTATGCCATAGATAGATTATATGTTTTCTCTCATATTATTTAACCTCTCCAGACTTGGATACTTCTTTCTTTTCTTTTTATTTTTTAAGAGAGAGAGAGAGAGAGAGAGAGCAAGCATGAGTGGGGGAAAGAGGCAGAGGGAGAGAGAGAATCTTCAGCAGGCTCCACACTCAGAGCCTGACGTGGGGACCCATCTCATGACTCTGGAATCATGACCTGAGCAGAAACCAAGAGTCAGACGCTCAACTGACTGAGCCACCCAGGTGCCCCAGACTTGGATACTTCTAATCTCCTTTATCAGAAATCACTTGTATTGGGAAGTTATTGATTGATTGAGTGAGTGAGTGAAAGAGTGAGCGAGCGAGTGAGCAGGGAGGGGGCAGAGAGACAGGGAAAGAGAGAATCCCAACCAGGCTCCATGCTGTCAGTGTAGAGGCTGATGCAGAACTTGAACTCATGAACCGTGAGAAACCAAGAGCCAAAACCAAGAGTCAGAGGCTTAACGAACAGAGCCACCCAGGCATCCCAGAGCAGAATCTTCTTACAGAATGTTATTTCACAAAGAATTGGGTGACCCAAGTTATTTGTAAAGGAAATTAATGCCTTTTATCTAGAAAGTGATTCTTAAAACTTGTCATTGACTGGGTATTATCAACAGAGTCAAGCAAGCTAGGACCTCATACCTAGAATAAATTGGAAAGAAAAGAAACTGTGGGAGTATGATATAGTTAATTTGCACTTTTAAAAAGTGCCACTTTTGGGTTCTTGGCATTTTTCTTAGAATTCAGGGCCTTTGAATACCTTTAAAATTATTTAGAGTAGAGGGCCATCCCTCTACCTCTCTGGGAGAACACCTTTGGTTTTCTCTCTTCTCATCTGAAGTTCTTCTTGGCTGGTGTTCTCTGGCCTATGAGGCTAAGTGTGTTAGGGGTGAAGTAACTCAGCCTTGGTGGGCAGAATATCCAGGAGACAGAACATGTGGGCTGGGTTGGAATGGTTTAAACATGTGTGATTTGGGCTGTGTATGAAGAATTGAACCAAGGTGGGTGTCAGAGCAAGATACATGTCTCAAGATACATATTTACACAAAGGAGGCAATATTGGATTCCAGAAGCAGAAATAGTAAGGGCAATCTTAAGAAATGAAGTGAGTGCATGGATAGTTGAAATGAAACATCTCTGGATGACACAAAACAGGGCACTGGTGGTTTCCTTTATTTAGGTGCATGGCAGAATGTCTTTGCCATTTTGTTGCAGTCTTCCAAGTTGAGAAATCAGCCAGCATCTTTAGTTGTTGGAAACAAAGCTGTACTGAGGCAGATCACACTTAAATGCCCATACAATCCAACATCCCCATTTCCTCCTATCATAGATCGTGGTGATGAAGGAAGAAGCCCTTCCAGCTGATGCCTGGAACAGAGCAGCTACTCAAAGTATATTCACTAAATAAACACAAATAATTTAATGTTAGATAATCCATGTGAGCATGATTTAATCAGGTTTCCTATCCGTTATTGTTACAAAAGAATAGAATCATATAAATGTAAAATACAAATACGCATAAACAAAAAAGTCAATCTAAATTTCTATCTCGTGCATTATTCCAGTCCAGGAATATTTAATTTCAGGCTGTTTTCATGTCTACTATATTTTGGGGATGGTCAAATTATATATATATACATATATTTTTTTCTGAAATGGAAATTTATTGTAGCATTAATCCCACAAAGAATGATGGGAAAGGTTAATAGTCCTTGAAAACTAGTCCTTGCCTTTTTTTTACCTCCTTCATGGTAGTCCCCTTGTCTATTGCAAACAAAATGAAGGTTTCTTCTGAATGATATTTCTTTCTCACAATATGTGTAAGAATTCTTCTGCTCTAAGTGGACTATGTTTTGTCCTTTGCAGGGCAGACAGTGGAGACCTCCAAAGGGGCAGAAACTGCCCTGTGTTCCCTGGGGTGTAGATATAGTCCACTCTGATCCTGCTAGCTCTCCTTCTGCTAGTCTTACAGCAAACTCTGACCTCTCCTATCTTTGAGTTGAACTTTTGAGGCATGCAACCCCTTCCAAGGAGAGTGAAGATCTTCCTTTCCCAAGACCAAAGGGGCTTAGTCTCAGATCATGGAATTTACAGTGTCAGGAAACCCTACCTTTCAATTACTTCTGAATCATCTCTTTCTTTCTATCTTATCCACAAACATAGCCTTCAAGCAATTTATTTAAAATGCCACTACTCAGAGAGGAAAAGACTTATTTCAGGAAGGTAGATGTTAGTTTTGCCACTGATTGTTGAATAAGTCTTGGCAAAGCACTGCTGTTTTGAGATTAGTAAGGGGAGGGTGGAAGAGAACCAGGGAATTTTAAAAGGCCTGTATGTTATTGCCTATTTTTGCAAAGTCTGGCCAAAGGGCTGGGGAGTCATATTACAGAACTTTGAATCTTGCAGAATTAATATATTATCAACCCTCTAATAACTAAGGATCCAGGCTGCAAGTACTATAACAAAGTTTAGCTGGATATTGTAGTATGTTTGTAATTTTTTTTAATATTTATTTATTTTTGAGAGACAGAAAGACAGAGCACGAGTGGGAGAGGGAGAGAGAGAGACAGACAGACAGACAGACAGACAAACAGGGTATGAAGCAGGCTCCAGGCTCTGAGCTGTCATCACAGAGCCTGATATTGGGCTCAAACTCATGAGCCATGAGATCATGACCTGGGCCGAAGTCAGACACTTAACCGACTGAGCTACCCAGGCACCCCCATACGGTAGTATGTTTTAAACTGTGATATAACATTCATATTAGGAAAAATGGACTAGCACTGTAATTTACAAGACTGTATGAGTAGTGTACAATAATTCATTCTATGGGAAAGATTATTAACTTATAGGTCCAAGTTCTCCCCAGTGGAAGGGATAATTTGAAAGTTAAATAAAAGTATAACTTGCCAATCTTCCTAGGCTTTTGACCTTTCCAACTGCCGTATGTCTATGTGAATACCACCAATAAATCCTTTAATTCCTCAATTTTGTCCATGTGAGAAGAATAGAATCTAACCATATGGCCATGCTTTCTCTCACAGTGATCTCTATCTTATCGCACATGAAATAATTGGGTTTTTCTTTGGTAATAAGAGTATTGTACCAACATATTATTAAGCATATATGGATAACGACTTCTGATAGGGTCTAGAGAATAGATTTATGGATTTATGTTTGTTAACCAGTTTGAGAAAGGTTTATCACTTAATTGCTGTTTTAAATATAGTATTTTTTTATCACACCCCTTTCCCACATTCTGATGATGTATATTGATCCTCTCTGCTAACATGAACACACATGCACTCACACACAAACCATATGCACACAATTTTGCCTATAATATCCAAGGTATGGTCTCTGATACACAATAACTCATAGGTCTTTGGCAGTCCATGAACTCTAGATTGAGAATCACTGCTTTATGATAGCTTATCCTCATATAGGTTTTCTGATTAAAGATGAATTATAGTATTCTTTAGTTTTTAGAACTCATTATTGTGTTTATACTTAGTAATGTCATCAGAAGAGTGGGTAGACATCCGTTCATTTGGTATCGACATCTTTCTATTTACTAATGTATTGAAAACATTAAAAACCCAAGCAAAACCTTTATGGGTATGATTATTTTAAGAGAAACAGATTAAACACAGCTGATATTTAATATGCAGATTGACATTGGTGCCTATTATGGGAATGGTTGTATACAGGCTTGCTCTTCTCCAAACTTCTTTCTTCCTCCTGGCACAAAGCTGACTATATTGCAGAGATTCTCGTAGTTGGGTGTGGCTATTTGACTGAGTTCTGGTCAGCAGAATATGGAAGTGAGTGATGCACATCATTCTTGACCTGTCTCATAACGGTCCTATGCATGGTCTTCATGACTTGGTGGGGATGAACACAGAAACCTCGAGAGGCACATGCTGGAGATCACAAAGGCATAAAATGGAAAGGACCTGGTCCCTAAATCACTTCTTGGAGGAAAGTTGATGCTGAACAACCATCTTGGGCTTTTCTGTTAAGCTGCGTAAGCTTTGAGGTTTCTGTGTAACAGCAGCTAAAAGGGTCTGAACTACTACACACTATTCAGTGAATAATTCAGAGTAGAAAACTACAGGGGCATTGCCAAGAGTGTTCTCATTCAGTTAATTTTCAGTGTTTTGTGCCCTGTGCTGTTTCCTTGTGACTAGTTACAGGGAATAATATCTGATATTCTCTAGTTTCAACTTGAACTAACCTCAGTGATGGACAAATGGCTTAAAAGCCATTTTGTCCTCTAGACAAAATATGGTGTGAAGAGTGTTCTAATCGTGCAAGCGGATATGGAAATCCCAAAGAAGCACAGATGCTACTTCTCTGAGCTGAATGAAGTCTTCAGCAGTCACATAGATAGTCAAAACAATAATCTGATAACATGTTACCAAAACTCAACCAATCAGAAAGGCTATTTGAATTACAGATACACACCCATCATTAATAATAATAAGCTTTTTCCAGGGACACCTGGGTGGCTCAGTCGGTTGAGCGTTCGACCTCGGCTCAGGTCATGATCTCATGGTCCGTGAGTTTGAGCCCCGCGTTGGGCTCTGTGCTGATGGCTGGGAGCCTGGAGACTGCTTCAGATTTTGTGTCTCCCTCTCTGACTCTCCCCCGTTCGTGCTCTGTGTCTTGCTGTCTCAAAAATAAATAAACATTAAAAAAATAAAATAATAATAAGCTTTTTCCCATATTGTACCTTGGGGTGTTAGGTAGTAACAGCAGCATGTATATAAAATATGGGAAGGGCATGTTCAATTAAAAACTTTGATAAAGGTACCAAATCAAAGTCCTTTGGAGAGCACTCGTCTAGAAACTCAGGATCCTATATTCCACTCATTCAGAACGGTATGAATTTACCACAACCATTTGGATGGTATAGTTCCAGACACAACTTTGGGATTAGCCTGATCTAAAGTTAGTATTCACAAGGCTAAGGCTATCCTACTGGTGATCGCCCCTGCCCCTAAACCAAAGTGTTATCCATCTAGTTATAAAAAAAAGAAACAATAGGAAAAATGTTTCCCCTTTTCATGTATATATCCTAGGTTGGCTTTTATAGTGATTTATTCATTTGAATATAGTGAGCCTTTGGACCAGCTGGAGTTTGGGGCTGCAATAGCCTGAAATTTCAGTTTCAAAATTAGAGATAATACTTATCTATTTAATCATTGAGACTTATGCCAAATGATCTTGAATTAATTGGCAAGCCTGTTATAGAATAGAAGTGATGGAGGGCAGAAATTATTTTAAGTTTCAGATTTCCCAAATTTAATGACATCAGCATAGGTTTTCAGATGGCTTACCTAATGTCTATTTACTCTTGTTTCTACAGAAACCACAATGAACATGTGTTTAGGAAATCAGCCATTCTTTGTAGTGAGAGGAAAAGTAGCTTGATTTTTTAAGACGTTAACCTATTTTTTTCCATTGTAAAAATAGTGTATTTACATTAAACAAAAACCTTTAGAAATGGAGAAAAATATAAAGAAAAAACACAGTTTACAATCCAGAGATAGCTTCTTATACTGTATATTAGGTGCACATTTTGTATACAGAATTGTATCCCATTCTTTCACATTAATATTATAAAAATATCATTTGTTCTAAAGTATGCTATTCCATGTTGTGTGTGTGTGTGTTTTGTAAACTTAGTTGATAAAGCAACAGTAGGGTTTGACGCTATTCCGTGTTTTAAAAGTTAGGTGTGATTATTATTATTAACGAATAGCTAATATTATGAAGTATCATAATTCTTTTAAATACTTCCTTATTGTATGTTTAAATCAATTCCAGTTGTTTTCCTGTTGTAAATAATGCAATGATGAACATTGTTGCACATTAATCTTTAATTGAATTTCTGTAGTTCCTTGATAAATTCCTAGAAGTAGAATTATATTGAGTCAAATTATATGAAGATTTAAAAGGTTCTAATAATTTTACTATAATGCCACCAATATTGAATATTATTATTTTTTAAAGGATATATTACTTTTGTTATTTGTATTTCTTTGCCAACTGGTTAAGTTGAAATCCTGTCATACATTTACTAGCTTTGTATTTCCTCTCTTGGCATATCAGTTGTACTTCTTTTGTTTTTGTTTTTGTTTTTACTTTTTTTATATCTACAACAAAACCATGTCCATATTCAAATAACACTATGCCACCGACAGGACACCAGCACCAGCTGGGCAGTTAAACTCGAGTCCCAAAGCCCAGACATCAGAGGCACCGGAGATTCGAGAGGCTTCTCTGGAATTTCCATCATCAACCCCTCAATGGCAGGTCTGTGTCCCTTCCATTAATAACAAAATAATCCCAATTCCTTCCTCTTGTCTATTGTGTCA
This sequence comes from Leopardus geoffroyi, assembly GCF_018350155.1. Taxonomy (NCBI): domain Eukaryota; kingdom Metazoa; phylum Chordata; class Mammalia; order Carnivora; family Felidae; genus Leopardus; species Leopardus geoffroyi. The sequence continues at coordinate 137,424,650 of NC_059333.1, forward strand.
TTGCTGTCATTCATTTCACTAATGTATAAGCAGACATAAGCATACATAACTATACATAAAATATATTCATAAGCATACAACATTAAGTTGTTGCTATTCTTTTATTTTTATTTATTTATTTATTTTTTTTCAACGTTTATTTATTTTTGGGACAGAGAGAGACAGAGCATGAACGGGGGAGGGGCAGAGAGAGAGAGGGAGACACAGAATCGAAACAGGCACCAGGCTCTGAGCCATCAGCCCAGAGCCTGACGCGGGGCTCGAACCCACGGACCGCGAGATCGTGACCTGGCTGATGTCGGACGCTTAACCGACTGCGCCACCCAGGTGCCCCTATTCTTTTAGACAAACTTATCAGATCAATTAAGAATAAGAAAAATAAAAGTTTTATTTTATGGTCACTTTTTCTTCAATTTTTTTCCTTTCTTTATGTATATCTGAGTTTCTGGCCTTTATTAATTTCTTCTTTCTAGAGAATGTCTTTTAACATTTCTTGTAAGGCAGGTGTATTGGTGACAGATTTTTGTTTTGAGAAAGTCTTTATTTCTCCCTCACTTTAGGAGGATAATTTCACAGGGTACAGAATGCTAAGTTGGTATTTTTTTTCTGTCAACACTTTATATTTCCCTCTACTCTCTTCTTGCTTGCACTGTTTGAGAAGTTGGATGTGGTTCTTATCTTTGTTCCTCTATATGTGAGATATTTTTTTTTTCTTCTGGATTGTTTTCAGGATTTTTTTCTTTATTTCTAATTTTCTATAGTTTGAAGATGATATACACAGGTGTAGTTATTTTTTGTTTGTTTTATTTTATTTTATCTTATTTTGTTTTATTTTATTTTATTTTATTTTTGTATTTATCCTGCTTAGTGTCTTCTGAGTTTCTTGGATATTTGGTGTGGCTTCTAAAATTAATGTTGGGGAAGTTCAGTCACTATTGTTTCAAATATATCTTTGTTTCTGTCTCTCTTCTCTTTATGGTATTCCCATTATTTATATGTTGTATATTTTGTAATTGTTCCACAGTCCTTGTATATTTTGTTCCGTATTTTTCAGTCTTTGTTTGCTTTTGGTGTTTGAGGATTCTGTTGATCTATCCTCTAGCTAAGGGACTGTTTTCAGCTGTGTCTAATCTACTAATCAGCCCATCAAAGGCATTCTTCACTTCTGTTAAAATTTTTTTTTAAAGTTCATTTATTTATTTTGAGAGAGAGAACAGGGGAGGGGAAGAGAGAGGGAGGGAGGGAGGTAGGGAGGGAGGGAGAGAGAGAGAGAGAGAGAGAGAGAGAGAGAGAGAATACCAAGCAGGATTCACACTGTCAGCACAGAGCCCCTTGTAGGGCTTGAACTCACCAACCGTGAGATCACGACCTGAGCTGAAATCAAGAATTGGAGCCACCCAGGCTCTCCTGGTACGTGTTTTTTTTAATCTCTAGGTTTGTTTTTTCCCTTAGGATCTCCATTTCTATGCTCACATTACCCATTTGTTGGTGCTTGTTATCTACTTTATCCATTACAGCCCTTAGCATATTAATCATAGTTGTTGGAAATTCCTGGGATGGTAATTCCAGCATCCCCAGCATGTCTGGTTCTGATGCTTGCACTGTCTCTTCCACGTGTGTTTTTTTGCCATTTTGATATGTCTTGTAATTTTTTCTTGATAGCCAGACATTACATACTGGGTAAAAGGAACCACTGTAAATAGTCGTTTAGGAAAGTAGTGGTGAGGTGTAGGGGGGGAAGAGAAGGGTTCCTTAATCTAATGGTTAGGTTTCAGTCTTTAGTGGGATTGTCCCTCTGGACTGTGAATTTCAAAAATGTTTCACAGGGTTTTTTTTTTGTTTTTGTTTTTCCTTCCCCCTTAGATGTATCAAATAGCCAGAGGAGGCTGGCTCCTTTCCGGGGGTCAATTAGCCCCTGATGATACCCCAGCAGGTGAGGCCCTGGTTAACAAGTTTCCGGTGAGGGCGGTCGTTGTTAAGAACAATAGGCTCTAGCGTTTATAAAAATGGCTCTATCCCATTCCCCCTGCCAGAAGCTGAGGAAGCCCTCCTGTTTAGTGGTGGGGGAGTCTAGCCGAGTTTCTGGAGGTAAGTCCCAGAATCTTGTGAGGGCCCTTCTATGCCTAGGTCCCCTTGGAGGTTTTAGCTCTCAGCGTCGTCCACACTGCATTTCCAGCAACTCATCGGCTGCAGCTCAGGGTTCCTGCCCCGGCACTGGTTTCGGACATGCTTTCTGTTCTGCGGCTTCTGCTCCGGTAGGTAAGTCCTGACTGTAGTTGTTTGTGTCTCTCCAGTCTCAGAGACAGCGGTTTGCCCTGTGTCCTCTCCTTTCCTTGGACTAAAGGAGAGTTGTTGATGTTTTTTCAGTTCAGCGTTTTACTTGTTGTTAAAACTGTGCAGCAACTTCTAAGTTTGTCATGTGTGGAACTGGAAACCCTCTTTTTAAAATCTTTTTCCCTTTCTATTTTAAATAATTTCAGGGTTAAAACTTGCTTGAACAGAACAAGGAGAGCCTATATTCCTTCTCTCATATCCCCAACATACTGACATTTATTCTGTTTTGTATGATTATGTCTTTCAGAAATGTCTAAAAAAAGAACTAATCGGGGGCGCCTGGGTGGCTCAGTCGGTTAAGCATCTGACTTCAGCTCAGGCCATGATCTCACAGTTTAGGAGTTGGAACAGTTTACAAGTTGGAGCCCCACCTCGGGCTGTGTGCTGACAGCTTAGAGCCTGGAGCCTAATTCAGATTCTGTGTCTTCCTCTCTCTCTCTGTCCCTTGCCCACTCATGCCCTGTCTGTCAAAAATAAACATTAAAAACAAAACAAAACAAAAAAAAACTCCAGAATTTTGCTGAAATAGGATTGGCTTCCAGAGGACAGGTCAAATTCACCTCCTTCATCTGACTTGTGTTCCTATTTCCATTTGCTCTTCTGCAGTGACTTTTCCAGTTGGCCAGTGCCCTTTTGATAGCTGATAAGCCCCTCCAGCAGTCTCGTATGTGTTCTATTTTACATTATATATTTTGATTATGTTATCAGTTGGGTCATAGATGCAAATATTTTTCCTTCCCCAACTAGTTGAGTAGTGACATTGATGACATAAATCTGGACTGTGGTGATGGGGAGAAGAGGTGGTGAAAATAACTTTTGCATGGAACAATCTGGGTAGTTAGATTTGAAACCTGAAAACTTCCTTATAGTTCTGTTTTCTTCCCTCTAGCTCATTGAAAAATGCCTGAGTTATGGTCATGTTTTCCATATGTGCTATAAAAAATTTAACACTGGTATGAGGAGAACATACATGGTTTTGAGTAAATATCGCTTCATGCCAGAACTTTGGAGGCTCAGACCCAGGTGGTAGTCTTCCTAATCTTGATTGCCTGGAACATTCCAAGTCTATTAGGCCACCCACAATGGGGAAACATCTGAGGACATACTTCTAACTTGGGAGAAAAACCACGTTTTCAGAGTTGTTTACTCTGTCGTCTTACAGTGTCTTAGTGTTTATTAAAGGACAAGTGTTGCTATGGTGATGGGAGAGAAATAACAGGAGGGAATTGGGGAAAATGTTGGGACTTGAAGGATTTACTGCTTATACAGTGGAAGTTGACTTGTGAGCTACATTTGAGATCTCGTTACCTTTCCCCTTATTCATCACAAAACAATTAAAAATATTTTACATCCATTGCTGTTTCCATGACTTTATTGCAGTGACTCTTGAAAGGCTTCAGCTACCGGAAGAAGCGGGGGCGGGGAAGGAAGGGGGTGGTGTGGAGCCTGTCTTGCTCTCCTAGTTCGTGGATTTCGGGTTTCCTGAATCAGACCGTCAGGACTTTGGGTTTTTTAAATTAAGAATTCAAAAGCAGATTGCTTTATCACTTCTGTTACCTGCTTTCAGATTAATTTCTATTTTCCGTCTGCTTTTATTAATGATACCGGCAATTCCCCGTCTCTAGATGTTGGGTGTTAGAAAAAATAAACCCTGTTTAAGCCCGTTTTGTCAAGTGTTTTCTTGATCACACCCAAATACTGTCATTAATTGATACACCTGGAGTTGAATGAAGTCTCCTTTTATTTCATTAACTTTCTATCTGGTTATCACTAATTTCAGCCTCCAATGCACAGGTGTCAGCCTTTTAGTGAAAACTCAGCTTGGGATATTGCTTGACAGTAAATCTTAGTTTTAATTTTTTCAAGGTTGGTTTATTGTCCCTTAATAGCTATTTTATCATGAATTTATAAAATCTGTATTAGGAAGTATTAGCTAGATATCACTTAATATCCCAGGATGTGCTAGTCAGTGAATATTTTGTCTTCTACATTTACTTTTAAACATTTGTATATAAATCTATTGATAATTGGATGTCAGTGTATTAGGCTTCCAAAGTGCCTTATCTTTAAAATCATTTGAATGGTTTTTCAGTATTAATAACGCAGCAAAAGTAAATTTCAACCAAGTAAAAAGTTTGGGGGCAAACACGACACTCCTTGGAACTCTGTAGAAGTCACATTAAACTCATTGAATTACAGACTCTAAAAATAAGTGCTCTAACAAGCAGCAAGGGTTGGGGGGGGAGGTGCTGCTTGTTTAGAAACTGTAAGCCACCTTAGCTACCCAGACACAGAGCTCTCTGCTTTTGCCTGTGTCTTGATGATCTCTTGCGTTTGGGACTTGGCAAGATGGACCCTAGTTGGTGCTTATCTTCCCTCAGTTGACATTTGTAGTACAGGAGGACTGCAGACTTTGCAACCAGAAGACTAAAAATGTTTATTGGCCCTACTCCCCTTTTCTGACTTTATTCATAATAATTAAGAGAAAATTTGACGCAAGTTCTGTAGGTGAGGGGCTAATCCAGTGGTTCCCGAAGTGTAGTTCCTGGACCAGCCGCATGAGCATTACCTGTGAGCTTATTAGAAAAATAGATTGTCCGGTCCCACCTCAGACCTGCTAGATGAGAAACTGGGGATGGGGCCCCACCACTTTGTTTTTTCTTTAAGCCCTGTAGGTATTCTGATGGATGCTCAAGGTTGAAAAACTGACTTTAATCATTAGGATCAGGTTAGGAATAAGCTCCAATTAGCCCAGGAATGTTAAGTTCAGCTGGAAATCTGGGGAGGGGCAAGGGATAAAAAAGAAGGGTGTTTTTCTTCAGTCAGCAAGGACAGCTGCTGCTGGCAAACAAAAATCGCTGATGAAATAGCATTGGTTGCACAACGTGAGGAAAGATGGACAATATCATCACTTATTCATTTATTCCTTACTTGTTTTTAACAGTCCACTCATAGGGATTAGTTTGCCGGGCATTGAGCTATATTTTGAGAAAGGTGCAGGTTGTTCCCTGAAAGAATGAATATTCTGGGGGTGGGGAGGAAGAAAGTACAAGTGGAATGGGAAGAAGGAACCACGCAAAATACATTAGGTGCTTTAAAGAGGGACAGATGATAGGCTTTGGAAAGCTACATGAGCGAGCCATTAAAAATGAAAAGACAAAACCTCATTTAAGTTGAAACGAAGGTACAGAGTTGGGCACTGTAACACCTTAGTGACACTTTCCATCCTTACACTGTTTTGAGACCGGCAAAAAGAACAGAGGTCTGGAGGCACATGAATGGGGATACTGTGCATCGTTTCAGTAATAATTTATGCTCCTGGGAAGCTGCAGTAGAAAAACATGAACACAAAAATAATCAAAATACTCAGCGACAGTCTTTTCATTTTCTGAGGCTAGTACACCTCAGCAGGGAAAACAATCCACTTAGACACGAAATAAATCGACGAGACTTAGAAAACGTCTGTGACCCTACAAGCGAAATTGAAGGGCACAGCAAAAACTACTTGGGAAACCCGATGAGATCTAGTCCATGTGGATTTTGTCCCACCATTTCAACCTGATCAAATGCAGCTCACTGCATCCTAATTGTTAAAAGGAAGAATTGACTGAGGAGAAAAATCAACTCCCCCTATTGTTCCAGAGACATTTTCCAGCCAGGAAAGAATTCAATCTCTGAGATCTGGCAGAGGCTACTGTGCGGGAATTGCTTACAAAGCTCTCCCTGTGATTTAAAAGCATGAAATCACCTCATTTCAAAGTTGAGAGATGACAAAAAAAAAAAAAAAAAAACCCACCACACACACACTCACACAGTCACTCTTATCTGCCCTCACAGCCTGAATTTTGAATCAGGCTTGGGCTAGAGTAGAAGAGTGTGTGTGCTCAAATATCTGTTATCGAAAGCCTGATCATTCTTTTCAAAATTCATGGCAAATACTATTTTTTTTCCCCCAGTACTATGTTACCATCCAAAATAGACCTTGAAGGGCATTCAAATTTTAGAGCAATTTCTGTAGGGAAACAAAATGAAGTCAGAAGAAATAACGTTTGTACTTTTTGTATGGAGTCCTGGGATAGTCAGGTCAGACTGTTTGAGGAGGAATTGTTCTTAAAGAATGGCTGGAGATAATTGTGAGATCACAGGGTGGGATTCTAAATGATCATTTCATCTCTATTTTGTTTCTCCTCTAGCTATGCAACAAACTAATTTATGTCCATTTTATTTGATGCACCAGGGCATTTTTGGCTTCTTTGGGTAGCCACAACTTTTGGCTATCTAGTTAATTTGTATGCCTACTTTCTAAAGGCAAGTTCATAAAACTCAGTAAGAAAACCTCTTCACACATCATGTAACTGATGTGCTTGAGAGTTGCCTCCTGTAAAGTAAATAAAGCCATATTGATTTCTCCTGGGCCACACAATCTACTTTGTGGAATTTTCTCTCCTACAGCTCAAATCCCTGCATGGATTTTCAGCGTAGTTGTTTTTCAGCATCAATGAGAACTGGACTAGCTGACGGGAAATTTAGGTAGCTACTGTGCAGATAAACCCCAACACTGAGCTTATTTTTTCTATTTAGGCCTAGAGTCCGAGAAAAACTGTCATCCGTGCTTGTCATTATTGCTATTAAGGCAAAAGCTTCCAGATTCCAAGAGTAAGGAAAATGTAGAAAGAGGTGGAAATAGGAGTGTCTGAATTATCCACACACATCCTAGGTGATGAATTTTCTTTTTTTTTTTAATTTTTTTTTCAACGTTTATTTATTTTTGGGACAGAGAGAGAGCATGAACGGAGGAGGGGCAGAGAGAGAGGGAGACACAGAATCGGAAACAGGCTCCAGGCTCTGAGCCGTCAGCCCAGAGCCTGACGCGGGGCTCGAACTCACGGACCGCGGGATCGTGACCTGGCTGAAGTCGGACGCTTAACCGACTGCGCCACCCAGGCGCCCCGGTGATGAATTTTCTAACTAGGGCCTCAGGCTAGCTATAGCATTTAAAAGGTTGTCCTAATCCTTTGCTGCTTGCTACCCTGCGTCACACACCGTATACCCTTGGGTCCCAAGAACCGTGTTAACAAGGCAATAATTATGTTAAAAAAATACAAGGAATAATGTTGTTGTGTTGCTTAATGCCCCTGTGTTTGTGCACCTATTCCTTTATTGACAGCTTAAAATGTGTCTGGTGTTTCCTGGAATTCAAGATGCAAGTACATATTCCTTACTATCAAGAATCTCAAAATTTAGTAGGAAAACTATGGCCAGACACCAGTATTATAGCACAGGTCACATTGTAATAGATAAAGACTGGATGATAGACAATACATAGGATTCATAGCAGATCTCGAGGCCTACATGGTCTAGCTTCCCGCTATCCTTTGACACCATATTCTCCCATCATTGTCCTTCCTTGTTTCCTTTTTTCCTTGACTGAAAGAAACTGTCCATGATACATCTATACATGAGCTTGAAGATAAATATGCATCTGTTGATGAGCTTGGAGATAAATATGCATCTGTGAAATTACCACAGTCTAAGCCATAGCCATAAATGTGTCCTTTACCTTTGGAAGTTTCTTCCCACTCTGTCCTTTTTATAGAACACTTATGCTCTATCCTCTTAGCAAGTTTTTAAGTCTATAATACAGTATTGACTATAGTCATCATGCTGTACAATAGACCTTTGGGAATTTCACATCTTTTATAAATGAAACTTTGCACTCTTTGACCTCTACTTCTGTTTCCCTTTGCCCCAGGCCCTGGCAACCACTATCCTAGTCTCTGCTTCTAGGAGTTTGACCATTGTAGCTTCATCATGAACAGTATCCTGTGTCTGTCCATTTATGGCTTCACTTGGTGTGATGTCCTACGTGTTCATCTATGGTGTCACAAATGTTAAGATTTCCTTTTTAAGGGCTGAGCAATATTGTGTAGATTTCCCACACCTTATTCATTCATTAATAGACCTTTAGATTGCTTCCTTGTCTTTGCTGCTGTGAATAATGCTAAGACAACCATGGGGGTGCAGCTTTCTCCTTGAGATTTTGATTTCAATTCCTTTGGATATATATTCCCAGAAGTGGGATTGCTGGATAATAGGGTATCTATCTTTCCTGTGTTGAAATTCTATACTGTTTTACAAAATGACTGCATCAATTTGCATTCCCTCTAACAGTGTACAAGAGTTCTTTCCTACATATCCTTGCTAAAACTTATCTTTTCTTGTTTTTTCTGATGGTCATCCTGAAAAGTATGAGGTAATCGCTCATTGTGGTTTTGATTTGCATTTCCCTGATTAGTGATATTGAGCACCTTTTCACATATTTATTGGCCATTTGTATATTGGAGAAATGCGTATTCAATTCCTTTACCTATTTTTTTTTTGCTATTGTATGAATTCTTTGTTTTAGACATTAACCCTTTTATAGATATGATTTGCAAATATTTTCTCCCATTCTGTAGATTGCCTTTGTTTTGTTGGTTGTGGTAGGACTTATTTGCTTTTGTATATGTGTGTGTGTGTGTGTGTGTGTGTGTGTGTGTGTGTGTAGAGGGTGGAGAAGCTCTCTAGTTTGTCATAATCCCACTTGTCTATTTTTGATCTTGGTGTCCTAGCCAAGAAATTACTGCCAAAGCCAATGTCCAAAAAGCCTTTCTACTCTATTTTTTCTTGTAACACATTTAGTCTTCTGCTTACAGACTAGGTTTATAGGGGCGCCTGGGTGGCTCAGTTGGTTAGGTGTCCGACTTTGGCTCAGGTCCCCGTCTCATGGTTCATGGGTTCAAGCCCTGCGTCAGGCTCTGTACTGACAGCTCAGAACCTTGAGCCTGCTTCTGATTCTGTGTCTGTTTCTCTCAGCCCCTCCCCTGTTCGTGTGGTCTGTCTCTCTCAAAAATGAAATAAACATTAAAAAATTAACAGACTATATTTTTAATAATTTTATATTCATCTATAAATATATATTTTTATTGTTATATTTATTTTCATGTAATTTTTATATTTTACTATTATCCATTCCCATTATATCCATTTGGAGTTGGGGTTTCTTTTTTTGTGTGGAGGGATATGGGTTCAATGTTCCTTGTTTGTGTGTGGTTGTGCAGTTTTCCTAATACCACTTTTTGTGGAGACTGTCTTTTTCCCCCCACTGTGAATTCTTGGTACCGTTGGCAAATATTAGCCTATATGTGGGGTTTATTTCTGGGCTTTCCGTTCCATTAATGTGTATGTCTGTCTTTATGCCAGTACCATACTGTTTTGATTACTGTGGCTTTGTAATATATTTTAAAATCAGGAAGTGTGATGCCTCCAGCTTTGTTCTTGCTCAAGATTGCTCTGGCTACTCAGGATCTTTTGAGGTTCTATGTGAATTTTAGGACTGTTTTTTCTATTTCTGTAAAACCTGCTATTGTGATTTTTATAGAGATCACGTTGAACCAGTAGATCACTTGAGGTAGAATGGCTATATTTAACAATACTTTGCCAATCTATATTCATGAATGTTTTCCCCTTATTTGTGTCTGCTTTATTCTATCATTGTTTTATATTTTTCAGTGTACGTGTCTTTCATATCCTTGGTTAAGTTTATTCCTAATCATTTTTTTTAATGCTTATTTTTGAAAGAGAGACAGAGTGTGACCAGGGGAGGGGCAGAGAGAGGGAGAAACAGAATCCGGAAGCAGGCTCTAGGCTCTGAACTGTCTGCATAGAAACCAATGCGGACTTGAACCCATGAGCTGTAAGATGATGACCTGAGCTGAAGTTGGACACTTAACCAACTGAGCCACCCAGGTGCCCCAGCAATTTATTCTTTTTGATGCCATTGTGAGTGCATTGCTTTGCTAATTACCTTTTTGGGTAATTCACTGTTAGTGGATAGAAAAGCAGTGGATTCTTTTTTTTTTTTTAATATATGAAATTTATTGTAAAAATGGTTTCCATACAACACCCAGTGCTCATCCCAAAAGGTGCCCTCCCCAATACCCATCACCCACCCTTCCCTCCCTCCCACCCCCCATCAACCCTCAGTTTGTTCTCAGTTTTTAAGAGTCTCCCATGCTTTGGCTTTCTCCCACTCTAACCTCTTTTTTTTTTTTTTTTTTTTCCTTCCCCTCCCCCATGGGTTTCTGTCACATTTCTCAGGACCCACATAAGAGTGAAAACATATGGTATCTGTCTTTCTCTGTATGGCTTATTTCACTTAGCATCACACTCTCCAGTTCCATCCACGTTGCTACAAAGGGCCATATTTCGTTCTTTCTCATTGCCCTGTAGTACTCCATTGTGTATATAAACCACAATTTCTTTATCCATTCATCAGTTGATGGACATTTAGGCTCTTACCATAATTTGGCTATTGTTGAGAGTGCTGCTATAAACATTGGGGTACAAGTGCCCCTATGAATCAGCACTCCTGTATCCCTTGGGTAAATTCCTAGCAGTGCTATTGCTGGGTCATAGGGTAGGTCTATTTTTAATTTTCTGAGGAACCTCCACACTATTTTCCAGAGCGGCTGCACCAATTTGCATTCCCACCAACAGTGCAAGAGGGTTCCCGTTTCTCCACATCCTCTCCAGCATCTATAGTCTCCTGATTTGTTCATTTTGGCCACTCTGACTGGCGTGAGGTGATATCTGAGTGTGGTTTTGATTTGTCTTTCCCTGATGAGGAGCGACGTTGAACATCTTTTCATGTGCCTGTTGGCCATCCGGATGTCTTCTTTAGAGAACTGTCTATTCATGTTTTCTGCCCATTTCTTCACTGGGTTATTTGTTTTTCGGGTGTGGAGTTTGGTGAGCTCTTTATAGATTTTGGATACTAGCCCTTTGTCCGAGATGTCATTTGCAAATATCTTTTCCCATTCCGTTGGTTGCCTTTTAGTTTTGTTGGTTGTTTCCTTTGCTGTGCAGAAGCTTTTTATCTTCATAAGGTCCCAGTAATTCACTTTTGCTTTAAATTCCCTTGCCTTTGGGGATGTGTTGAGTAAGAGATTGCTACGGCTGAGGTCAGAGAGGTCTTTTCCTGCTTTCTCCTCTAGGGTTTTGATGGTTTCCTGTCTCACATTCAGGTCCTTTATCCATTTTGAGTTTATTTTTGTGAATGGTGTGAGAAAGTGGTCTAGTTTCAACCTTCTGCATGTTGCTGTCCAGTTCTCCCAGCACCATTTGTTAAAGAGGCTGTCTTTTTTCCATTGGATGTTCTTTCCTGCTTTGTCAAAGATGAGTTGGCCATACGTTTGTGGGTCTAGTTCTGGGGTTTCTATTCTATTCCATTGGTCTATGTGTCTGTTTTTGTGCCAATACCATGCTGTCTTGATGATGACAGCTTTGTAGTAGAGGCTAAAGTCTGGGATTGTGATGCCTCCTGGAAAAGCAGCGGATTCTTGTACATTTTTTTTTTTTTTTTTGTATTCTGCAACTTTGCCGAATTCTAATTTTTTTTCTTGTGATGTCTTTAGGGGTCTCTATGATATTATGTCCTCTATAAACAGATAAAATGCAAATAAGAAAGAAAAACAAAACTTTTTGTCTAGATTCACTGGATAGGACTTCTAAATAGAATTGATTGTGGATGTCCTTGACTTGTTTCAGATCTTAGAGGAGAAGCTTTCAGATTTTTCACCATTGAGTATGATACTAACTGTAGGATTTCCTACGTCATCTTTATTGTGTGGAGGTAAATTGCTTTATCTAACTTGAGACTTTGTGTCATAAACAGGTGTTGTTTTGGCAAATGCTTTTTCTGTATCCATTGAGATGATCATGTGATTTTTATTCATTTGATTAATGTGATACATCACCTTCATTGATTTGTATATGTTGAAGTATCCTTGCATCCCAGAAATAAATCGTGCTTTCATGCTGTTTGATTCATGATTGTTTTATGTGCTCCTGAGCTTGGTTTGCTGATAATTTGTGGAAGAGTTCGGCATCCATGTTCATTAAGGATGTTAGCATATGAGTCTTTTCTTGTGTCTTCATTGGGTTTTGGTATCAGGGTGATGCTGGCCTCAGAGTTTGTTCCTTTTTTTCCCCTCTAAGTATATTTTGGAAGGAATTGAGGAGGATTATTTTTTTTAAGTTTTGGGTAAGATTCACTTGTGAATCAAGTTTTTGTTGTTGGAAGGATTTTGATTGCTGATTAAATTTCATTTGTTGATCTCATCAGGCCTCTTTCTCTTTGATTCAGACTCCTATGTTGCTAGGAATTTACCCATTTCTTGGAGGTTTTCCAATTTGTTGATGTTTAATTACTTCTAATAGTCCCTTATTTTATCTTTATTTCTGTGGCATCATTTGTAATGTTTCCTCTTTCATTTGTGATTTAGAGTCTTTTTTTTCCCCTTAATCTAGCTAAATCGTCATCAATTTTGTTTTTCAAAAAACCAGATCATTGGTCAATTTTTATATTCTCTGGTTTATTTTTGCTTAAATCTTTCCTTTCTGCTAACTTTGGACTTAGCTTGTTTTTCTAGTTACTTGAGGTGCAATATTAGGTTGTTTGTGCTTAGTTGTTAACTAGTGTAGGTATTTATCACGATTAACTTCCCTTTTAGTACTGCTTTGGCTTTCTCCCACATACTTGGAAAAGTTGTGTTTTGTTTTCATTCATTGGTCTTCAGATACATTCTAATTTTTCTTTTGATTTTCTTTGACCCAAAGGTGGTTCAAGATGTGTTGTTTAATTTCCATGTATTTGTAAATTTCTTACCCTTTTTTTCATTTGAAGGTTTACTCTGTTGTGGTTTGAAAAGATATTTGAAATGACTTTAATGTTTTAAATACGTTAAGACTTGTTTTGTGGCCTAGCACATGATCTAACCTGGAAAATGTACCATTTGCTCTTGAAGAATGTGTGTTCTGCTCTTGAGTGGGCTGTTCATTATGTGTCTATTAGGTGTCTTTGTCCATGGTCTAGTTTTAAGTCTGCTTTTACATTATTGATCTTCTGTCCAGACACTCTTTCCATTATTGTATTTGGGGGTATTGAAGCCTGCTACTATTGTATTGCTGTCTCTCCCTTCAGATCTAAAGGGGCTCTAATTTTGAGTGTATCTGTATTTGTCATATCTGCCTGTTGAACTGATCATTTTCTCATGATGTAATGACCTTATTTGTTTCTTGTGATGGTTTTGACTTTTTTTCTGATAAAAGTATAGCCATTCCTACTTTTTTTTTTGGTTCCTACTCTTTTTTTTGCTATTTGCATGGAATATTTTTTTCTATACCTTCAATTTCAGCCAATGTGTGCCATTAAGTAAAAAATGGATCTCTTATAGACAGCATCTAGTTGGAATTGAGGTTTTTTTAAAATCCATTCAGCTATTCTATCTCTTGGTGAGTTTAATGTAGTTTAATTTGCATCAATAGTTATTGATTGGTAATTGACTTGTTATTTTGTAAATTTGTTTAGTAGTCCTGTTTTTCCTTATTGTCTTCCTTTGTAATTTGTTTTTTTGCCTTGATTCTTACTGTGTTTCAAAATACCAGCTTCTGTGCTCTTGCTGAAATACATTAGTATGTTCTACCCAGGGTTTTTGCATTTTCTGTTCCTTTGACTGTGTACGGACTGAAGGTCCTTATTTTGTTAACATGCCAATCAGCCCACTTGGGGCTCCGTCTCCCAAACCATGAGATCATGACCTGAGCCAAAATTAAGACTAGGACTCTTAATGAACGAAGCCACCCAGGCACCCCTCAAATATCCTCTTATTAAAGGAGTGTTCAGTGATCACCCTATTACCACCACTATTCTCTCTACTTTTATCTTCGTTCTTCATTAGTTATCACTGTCCTGTTATGTTTGTTGCTTTCTGTCTTCTAGAATGTAAGCTCCATTAATAGTGTGAACGTCTGTTAATCACTATATCCCCAGTGCCAGAATAGAACCGACATGTAGTAAGAACTTTAATGACTGAGTTAATGACTAAATTGAGGTAAAGGCAAACTGTAGGGAACAATACAGAGGATTCTGTATGAAGGAATCTAGTCTTTATTTGGTAGCTGTGTCATTTAGCTCCTGCCACAAAAATACCATATCCTAATAGAAATATAAGCTTCTATTTCTTGGTATCTACAGATCAATGGCTGATGTTTAGCTGATTTAAGCTGTGTTCAGGGGTGATTGCGCTGTTCTCACTTGAGCTCACTTTCAAACACCTGTAGTCAGGTGGGTCTATAGCTGATCTTGGGCTGCACTCCACTTGGGTTGGCACGGCTTCATGCTTCATTTTCCCCCTGGGACCAGCAAATCAGCCTGGGAATCTTCATCTCTGGGTGATGACAGACCCAAAAGAGCAACATGACGTTAGACAGCAGTTTGAATCCTCTGCTTACATCATGATTGCTAACATTCCATTGGCCAAAGCAAATTACATGGCTAAGCCGACAAAAGAAGGGCTAAGATTTAAAACAAATTTACCATAGTAGGTGATGTTACTTTGTGATTTTTGGCAGTTTAATGCTCCTTTACAGATTACTATAACATTTAAAATTTTCCAGTATGGAGATATTATCTGGAGCCAACATTGAATTAATGATGGGTAACCATTATGCAGTCTACCAGTAAAATAGTTTCTAAGATGCTTATGTTATATGTATGTCCTAATGACAATATGCCCATTAAGTAGGTCAATAAGTTGGACTGTTCAGAGATAGTTTGTCTTATACAGAATTTATTTCCCAGCTTTTATCCTAGAAACAACAAAGTGCTCCGTCTGCTCCCATCCAATTTCCCTTTCGTGGGAATTTAATTTATAAGACTGCTGACTTTAATTACAGATGGAAGCATGAAACTGTTCTATCAAAAAGTAATTGACTGTCATAATAGTATAGCTTTGAGATTTTTCTTATTTTCCTCTCCGATCTAAAAAGAGTAGGCTCTGGAGATTAGAGTTAATGATGCTGATGGTGTACTGATTGCTGGGTTATTTGTTTTCTTTCTTCTTGCATTTGGGACTAACCTGATTATTTTAAAGACACCTGCAATTCTTTAGCAAACGTCTTTCGAGTTCCAATTTGGGTAATTTGCCTTCATGTGTGGGTATTGCAATATTACAGTGTGCTCCCAAAGATGACAAGATGACAATTGTGTGGTTTAATAGAACCAGCAGAGAATAATTTCAACACTGGACAAAAATCTGGGAGTTGAGACATTTGTCACTAGTAGGATTTGGTTAAGCAGAATTTCTAGACTGTCTTCCCAGAAAAACTGAAGCCTCATGTACATACAAGAGGTGAAAAGGTAGAGAAAGTTAAATTTTTGGAGGTCGTTTGCCTGTGTATCTGGCCGACCAATAAATCTTTAATGAGTGCATACTCTATATTCCAGATAGTCAACCATAAGCTAAAATCCTTAGCACTTTTATGAGTTGGAGCCTGAGTGGAGTCAATTATTGACAGGTGAATCTTATATTACAAACAGTGATGACTGTTGCCTTTGTCTCAGTTAGAATCTACTACTTTAACACTGTCCAAGAAGGGCTCTGTGCTTCCTATGCTAAAATGGAACAGACTTGCTTGTCTTTTTTTCTTTACCATTTTATTTATTTTTATTTTTTATTGACCATTTTAAAAGTCATTCTCTCCTAAACATCTGCCTTTAGTTCTTAGCTTTGCCAACTTTCTGTAAATGATCTGGTAATTTTATAATTGGTTTTATTTTAAACATAGGATGACAGTAATTAAAAGGTGAACAAGTCAATACAAGCATGCACAATCCCACAAGGATACCCAAAGATGGGAACAATGAAACAAGTCTATTTTCTTAGTATTTCATTAAAACAACCTTTTAAAATAGTCTCCATTTAAGAAGTTTAATAAAATAACTAGCCTTTAGATCTGTTTCATTTGCTAGAATAAACATGATTTCTCACCTCTAGATAATCCCAACCGGACTGTGATGGAACCATGACAAATTTCCAGAAGACTTTTTTCACTAGACAGTTTTATCTCAAACTTTATATAAACCAGGTATATTTTGGAGATTCTATCACCCCATACCTGTGACATTTCACATAATGACTCTGTAAAGATATATTCTGACACCTTCTCATTAGCAAGTTATATAGGTTGCTTATTAAAGTACTGGAAATTACTTTGAATGAACTCTGCAAAGCTGGGTAAATGACTATGTGAGAATGAGTTAATCAGCTGTCTTTGTTAAATGTTTTTCTAAGTGTGGGAGGCCTTGGCAGGTAATTTGGCTTCCTCTGATTTGCGGCTGCTGTCATCATTGCTATGTGTGATTGATATGTCTGCCTGGACAGATTTACAACCTGACACTAATGCTGATGAATGGTTTAAAGATACTGAATTATTGATAATTTCAGAAGTGCCACTGGAGTTGGATCTAAGAAGCTGGTTTCCAAGTTACAACTCCGTATTGTGGTGATACCGTTGAGGCAACGTTTCTTGGTGGGGAATTTTGAGTTAAACTTCATATCCTACCCTCTTCAGTAAAAATGCCACTAATTATGCTATGGCTTTTCTCTAGTAGAACAAATTCCAGTCTCTTCTTTGGTACCATGGTAGACACATTCTTACACAAAACAGATTTCTTTATAGTTATCATATCCTACTTTCACCTGCAACTACTTTATGAAGGGAGATACCATTTTTTTTTTGTCTTAACAACTGTAGCGTGTTTTGCCAGAGATAGAGAATGTTTGACTTAAATGGAGCATTTCATAACACCCGGGCCACTGTTTCTCAAAACCTCTCCAATGTCAGAGGGGGGTGCATACATGCATCCTGGACCCTGGGGGCAGAGCATAAAACAAATCATTTGAAGTCCTAAGGTTTGAATTGTCCTGATCTCCCCATGCCCATTGAACCAAGAATTCGGCTCAGCTGAGCAACCTTGTTCCTAAGAATTAGCTAAGGAGCCTCCTTCCTTATCCTGTGGGAATTCTAATGCCTTTCTTGAGATGTCTGGAAATTCCTAAAGACTTACGTCCTCTTGAACACCCGATTTCCTATTTCCACTTCAGTCTTGCTGAAGTCCTCTTCAGTCATTCTCTGCTCACTGGCCCTTGCGGGTGGACAGGTTTGTTTCCATCCTTTACGCATGATGCAACCCCTGCAAGGTATGTGGAGGAATAGCCAATCTCGGTAAAAGTCTTGGAGTGGTCACGGCCTGACCTCACAGCCAGGTGCATGTTAAAAGTAAACTCGGTCATCTTCTGATGGCCACCTTTGTTGCCCCTGATGCCAGCATCATCTCACTGGTTAATCTAAGTGGGCTCCTCTCCTGCCATCATGTGGCTTGTTTCATAACTTAATCACTCTTGGTCCCTCCAGGCCCCATTCTTCAACTCTAAATTTTTGCTAACTTCTTATTCAGAACAGGTTAGCTAGCTCTTTGTCTAGCCCCAGCAAGGTAAGGCTATTCCACTTGGCACCTTTTTATAATTAAACATTTGTATCAAGGTGGTTCTTGGAACAAGATTATTTTATTCAATAGAGAAATTCCATAAAGGGTCTCCTTTTTTCTTTCAGGCTATATTGATACTAAAACAACTTGTTCTCCTTAAATCTTCAGTATATTTTCTGCTTCAACAACATGTGCCTAGTCTTTTTTTTTGGCGGGGGGGGGGGGTGGTGGTTGAAAGTTGTATCTTCTTTTTCTATAACTTTGTAAAATTTTTAAATTTTCAAATTTACATCCAAGTTAGCATATAGTGTAATAATTTCAGGAGTAGATTCTAGTGATTCGTCTCCTACATCTAACACCCAGTGCTCATCCCAACACGTCTTCCTTCATGCTCCTTGCCCACTTAGCCCATCCCCCCCCCACTCCCACAACCCCTCCATCAACCCTCAGTGTGTATTTTAAGAGTCTTTTATGGTTTGTCCCCCTCCCTGTTATAACATTATTTTTGCTTCCCTTCCCTTAGGTTCATCTGTTTTAGGTCTTAAATTCCACATATGAGTGAAGTCATATATTTGTCATTCTCTAATTTCACTTAGCATAATACCCTCTAGTTTCCTCCATGTTGTTGGAACATGTGCCTGTTTTTAACTGATAATTTTGGGCTTCTCCTTCAGTTTCCTAACAATCGAGTTGGAGAAGAATGGGTCTGTTTCCTGGCACATGAGTATGGATCTATTTCAGCCTCTCCCCTATTAGAAATGAGTAATGAAATCCAGGGACATTGTGACCTACCCCATGTCTCCAAATTGAGAACATTTAATAGGGACTACAAAATTCTGTTACTCAAGATCGATGAAGTTACTCATTATTAGTGAAATTATATTATATAAGTGCATCTCTGCTTTCCAATAGGTGTTTCTTAACAGTGTTAATTTTTGAAGGAAAATGTTCTGTTCTAATAAAAAACTGCGTAAGGGGCACTTGGATGGCTTGGTCGGTTGGGCATCCACCTTCGGACTCCGGTTATGATCTCATGGTTTGTGAGTTCGAGTCCTGCGTCGGGCTCTGTGCTGACAGCTCAGAGCCTGGAGCATGCTTTGGATTCTGGGTCTCCCTCTCTCTGCTCTTCCCCTGTTCATGCCCTGTCTCTCTCTCTCTCTCTCTCTCTTTCTCTCACTCAAAAATGAAACAAAAAAAAATTAAAAATGTAAAATCTTCAATGACACGAGTTTTCTTTCCATTCGTACCTGCACTGACTGGTTTGTGATAGCTTTTGGAATATTAGCCCCAGAAAATTTTAGTTACACTAAATATGTACCACGATGTGGGAAGGTTTATTTGTCAGATTCCATCCTGGTAAATTCTTCCTTTGCCCTGTTGGTGAAACACTTGATTACCAAAGTGCAGCAAGACCTTGAAGAACTGCTCTCTCAGAACTGAGGACAAGGTTTCTATTTTGGTTCTTTCCCCCAGGGATTTTTTTTTCCTCACATGCTTTGGGTTTTGTTAATTTGCAGGATTGTCCACACATATGCTTGTGGGTACAGCTACTCATCAAACGCTTATTTTCTGAATTCTTTGTGCTTTGAACTATGCAAATTTTAATCAGGGATTAAATATATATTTACCGTGGCCCTTAAAGTTTTAAAACCTATTTAAGGAGAAGAATCCCAGATCAGTGCAAATAAGTAATGTGAAATTTCAAGTTTGAAGAAAATAATGGAGGAAATAGAAAGCTGAATGTTACATTGGCAAATGGGAGGTATATAGACAAACATGTTTGTTCCTTTTAGTCCATCTGTCAAAGGCTATGAACTCTGTAAAGGAAGACACCTTATGTATTTACTAAAATTTCCTTACTGTTTCCCAGGATTCAAGCTTAAGGAAACCCATTCCTGGGGGATCTGGACCTCACGTGAAGAAACCCTAGGACAAACTTCGAAGTACCAGTTAAAAGGCATGGATGGTTCCAGATAGAGTGACAGGAGATGTCAAGGAGGAATTGGAGATGGGTCTAGAAAGATGAGCAGAAGAGAGGGACAGGGCTGAGGTGGGGGTTTTGGCAACTCCACGCCAGGTAAGAGTGAAAGGAATAGGACAGGAGAAAAGCTGCAAAGATTGGTTCTTATTGGGTTGCAGATGACTGCAAATAAGGGTACAGAGTATTTTCATCCATTTATTATAAAAGTAATAAAAAGGCGCCTGTGGGTGGCTCAGTCGGTTAAGTGTCCAACTTCAGCTCAGGTCATGATCTTGCGGTTTGTGAGTTTGAGCCCCGCATTGGGCTCTGTGCTGATAGCTCAGAGCCTGGAGCCTGCTTCGGATTCTGTCTCCCTTCCTCTCTCTGTCCCCCCCTCCCCCCAAAAAAATAAACATTAAAAAAATATAAGTAATAAATGTAAGAAACTCCAATCCTATCAAAGTTTAAAAAATAAAAAATGAAAATCTTGATTGTATAAAGTTGATTTTGCACGAATATGCTTAGAACCTGCTTTTCCATATAAGCTGTGCATTATAGCTACCTTTCCGTGTCCCCACACAACTATCCGTCTTGCTATTTTAATTCCCTCAGTGTGGTCTTTTATAGATGTACCATAATTTGTTTAACCAAATTCCCTATTGAAAAGATTGTCTTGATTTCACTGGTATACACATCACAACACCTATTCCTATTTTGGGGCATGGCTCTGATAATCTTTTTCTTACAGTTTATCTTTTGAGAAAGAGTGCACATGGCAGGAGGGGCGGGAGAGAGGGAGAGACGGCATTTCAAGCAGGTTCCGTGCTGTCAGCACAGAAGCCGATGTGGGGCCCAATCCCACAAACTGTGAGATCATGACCTGAGCTGAAATTAAGAGTTGGATACTTGACTGAGCCCCTGATGATATCTGGATGGATAAATTCCTCCAACTTGCTAGATCAAAGTGTATACTTCCAGGGACTGCATATGTTCCCCCATTCATATGTTGAAATCCTAACTCCAGTGTGATTTTTAAGAAGTAGGGCCTTTTGGGAGGTGATCAGGTTATAAGGGTGGAGCCCTTGTGAATGAGACTAGTCTCTTTAGAAAGAAACCCTAGAAATCTCTTTCCCTTTTGGCCATGTGAGGACACAGTCTATGAACTGGGAAGAGGGCTATCACCACACAGTGAATCTGCCATTACTTTGATCTTGGACTTCCTAGCTTTCAGAACTGTGAGAAACAAACGTTGTGTAAGGTGTTCAGTCTATGGTGTTTTTTTTTTTTGTTTTTTTTTTTTGTTTTTTTTTTTTGCTGTAGTATCCCAGAGACTAAAACACTCTCTTGTTTTAAATTTTGACCCATGTTGCTAGATTACCCACCAGAAATCTCATCTCCATCAAGGGGGGGGGGGAGAAGGAAATGATTTGTGCTTATCTCCCTTGGTGTTCTCAGAGATGTGTATTGGCTGAAGGACGATAGCAGATTCTGTAACAATGGTGAAACTGATTGTAATGGTGCAGATGATCCCAGGGATAGAAGCATGGGGAAGAAACCTGTAAGAGGGAAGAGCCTGCCATGAGGGTGTTACACTGGTTGAGTGACAAGTGGTTGGGACCATGATGAGAGCAGTTTCTGAAGAAGTTGGAGAGGAGGAGGACTTAGAGAACTGGAAGGGTGGGTGGATGTGTGGGTCTGAGAGGATCCTGGCTTGGGTACTTTGTATGCCAGTAGTGTGCAGACCTGATTGGAGGCAATGACCCCACAAGGATCCTCTAGTTACACTGCTGCTAGACTGCAGCCAGCCTGAGGAATGGTTGTCTCAGCAGAGTTCAAGTGTAGCCACCCGAACAGCAGCACTCAAAGACCTAGTTTTTTTGGTATGGGGCAAGGTGACTTGTAGCACTTGGCTTTAAAAGATCTACTGGTTGCCCCTCTCTCAAACCTAGATTCTGTATGGGCAGCCAAACTTGTCCTGTCTGCGCTTGAATGTAAAATAGAGACCGAGAGCAAATTTTAAGGTTTTTTTATTTTTATTTTTCATGCTTATTCATCTTTAGAGCGTGAGCGAGCCAGAGCTGAGGAGGAGCAGAGAGAGAGGGAGACACAGAATCCGAAAGAGGCTGCAGGTCCTGAGCCATCAGCACAGAGCCCTATGTGGGGCTCAAACCCATGAGCTGTGAGATCATGACCTGAGCCGAAGTCAGCCACTTAACCAACTGAGCCACCCAGGTGCCCTGAGACTAAGAGCAAACTTAATACAGTTTAGCATTTCTTTTTTTTTTTTTTTTAAATTTTTTTTTTCAACGTTTATTTATTTTTGGGACAGAGAGACAGAGCATGAACGGGGGAGGGGCAGAGAGAGAGGGAGACACAGAATCGGAAACAGGCTCCAGGCTCTGAGCCATCAGTCCAGAGCCTGACGCGGGGCTCGAACCCACGGACCGCGAAATCGTGACCTGGCTGAAGTCGGAGGCTTAACCGACTGCGCCACCCAGGCGCCCCTGGTTTAGCATTTCTTATGAGAGTAATTTGGCTTTTATTCTCACTGATTTCTTTCTTGTGTTCACCAATGAGTCCATACTGTGGTTAGCTCTTCGAGAGGTGTGACATTGAGACATTGCTTTCATGATGGGGCATATTCCTTCCATTAACTTCCTTTTCCGCCTCTTTTTCCTGCTCCTTGGCGGCTCTGCCAGTTGTGATGTTGGCCAGCGAACTCTGCTTCCCATTGATGATACCCTTTCTGTGAAATCGGTGCCTTTCTGCTACTTCCCTCTTCCATCGTTATAATTCAGGAAAGGCTGTTGTGTGAATACCTCATTGTAACCTGCAGTCCATTTCGTATTTCCCAGGGTTCTCTACAGCAAAAACCTCGTCAAATGTTGTGGTCTAAGGCTGGGGTCAGCAAACTTCTGAAAAGGCCAGGTGGTAAATATTTTAGGCTTTGTAAGCCATGTATTGTCTCTGCGGTATACCTTTTGTGTTTTGTTTGAATTTTTAATGATCTTGAGAAACCTAAAAATGATTCTTTGCTCACAGGTCATGCTAAAAAGGGCTGGAAATTTGGTTCCTAGCCATAGATTTCAGACTCCTGGTCTAAGAGGTGACATTGTGAAAACGAAAATTTTCTGCTTATAACACTTGTCTAGGAGGTAGTGAAGCCGAATACTGTTATTTCACTAAATTTTTTTGAACAGCAAAAGATGTTCAAGAATCATAAAGTTTGACTTCAGTACCACGGACCCTTAATGGATCTCATTTGAAAACTGACTTTTGGCCAGTGAAGTGGGATTTGCTTTAACCAATTATGTAGACTTGGGGACACATTCTGTGGTCTCTCCAGAGTACAAATTTTCAAACCCACTTTTCCTGAAACTCCTGACTTCTCTCACTCCTTCTCCCAAGGTGAACTACCCAGTGAGTTTTGACATTGTTGTATGTTCTCTTGTTGATAAACCTAGGTGTGTTTTTTCCTCTTCCTAGTTTTTGTTGTGGTCTTGGGGAATTCCCTATGTGAAAAATTCAGGTATAAGTCAGTAGGTGGGGAATTTCTATTGGATGTTAGGTAAGGGGAAGTTTTCATAGGATTGCTGAGATTCTGTTTAGAGCAAGAACAAAAATGTTAGCAGCTTGAGAATAATAGGGGAATGAACAGATAACGCTATATTTTTGGTATGCAGAGGGTGGGGAGATACTGCTTCTTTATTTAACAAAATGGAGCAAAGATCTTGTCTTTGAAATTGGCCAAAATGACTAGGTTACCCTGTAAATTGTAGAAAATTGACAATGATGCAAATATTACTTGTTCATAAAAATGCAAATGACTGTGTCCAGACTAATACAATTGTTAGATTCACTAATTTTTGATTGCCTATATAGGCTTATCCTTTGAGCTCCCCTGTGGACCAGTTGTGACATCTTTTTGGTTTCTTTAGTGATTTAAACAAAGTATTTGTCATGGGCTCATTCGTATTTATATGACCTTTCCTGATTATGAAAATTATCTTTTAACCATCTTCACATCCTACAACGTTTGTCATAATATGCGTGTGTATTTGTGTCATCCACACATATACTTATATAATTAGAGTATGGTTTGTATCCATGCTTTTCTCATAGATGATACATACAAGCAAATTATTTGATAATTATCCGTATAATTCAAGCTCAAAGAAATTGGACTCTACTTGTCTGGGCATTTTGCATGTAATAGCCCTTCTGCCTAAAAAGATGTCATCACGATAATTCTCTACTTCCTTTTACATATATCTGTCAATCTGTGCTACAACAAATACTAAATAGGCCAGGGCCGGGGCGCCTGGGTGGCGCAGTCGGTTAAGTGTCCGACTTCAGCCAGGTCACGATCTCGCGGTCTGTGAGTTCGAGCCCTGCGTCGGGCTCTGGGCTGATGGCTCAGAGCCTGGAGCCTGTTTCCGATTCTGTGTCTCCCTCTCTCTCTGCCCCTCCCCCGTTCATGCTCTGTCTCTCTCTGTCCCCAAAAAAATAAATGTTGAAAAAAAAAAAATTAAAATAAATAAATAAATAGGCCAGGGCCAAGCTGATTGGAGGTTATGGTTCTGCCCATAATTGGACATGTGACCAATTCAAGCAAACCTGAAACTATGAAGAGAGCCCCAAATTCCAACTATATACACTATTGTTCTTTTTTTTCATTTTTCTCATTAAAAAAATTTTTTTTAATATTTATTTATTTTTGAGACAGCATGAACAGGGGAGCATCAGAGAAAGAGGGAGACAAAGAATCCGAAACAGTCTCCAGGTTCTGAGCTGTCAGCACAGAGCCTGATGCGGGGCTAGAACTCACGGACCGTGAGATCATGACCTGAACCGAAGTCGGACGCTTAACCGACTGAGCCACCCGGGCGCACCTCATTTTTTTACTTAAAACTTTTTTATTTTGGGGCACCTGGGTGGCTCAATTGGTTGGGTGTCTGCCTTCAGGTCAGGTCACGATCTCATGGTTCATGGGTTGGAACTCCACGTTGGGCTCTGTGCTGACAGCTCAGAGCCTGGAGCCTGCTTCAGATTCTGTGTATCCCTCTCTGCCCCTTCCCTGCTCATGTTCTGTCTCTCTCTAAAAAATAAACATTAAAAAAATTTTGTTTTTAATTTTCTTACTTAGAGTATGCACGTGTGAGGGGGAGAGGGGCAGAGAAGGAGGGAGGGGGAAAATCCCAAGCAGGCTCCACGTACAGCACAGAGCTGAACACAGGGCTTGATCTCATGACCATGGAATCATGACCAGAGCCAAAATCAAGAGTCAGATGCTTAACTGACTGAACCACCTATGTGCCCCTGGAATCTATGTTTTTAAAGTTCAATTTCAGTTTTCAGGGGAAGAATGCTGGCACAATTAAAATCTACATGCCTGGTTTTGTATTTGGCAAGCTGGTTTGTAAATGTTTTAGGTATTTAGCTCCATTTGATTCAGTGACTATGTCCTGATTTCCTCTCATGTGGCAAGTATCGTACTAGGTATTTGGAAAAGCAAGATAAGTAGACTGCTCACCTGCTGAGCACAATGTTTAATAGAAGGAGCCAAGAACTGAAGTGAGTACCGGGTTCTCTGTAGTAACTGAAGTCTGTAAAAGGTACACAGCATGTAGGAGAGAATGATTATCACTGAGCAGAGTAGAGCATGGAACTCTATAAACTGTACCAAATGCTAAAGGCTACAAATCATGAAGATTAATTCAAAGAGCATATACTGAGATCTTAAAATTGGAACGCTAGGTGAAGTGCTCTTGATCCATATACACACCAGCACAAATAACATACAGACCATGACTCAAGAATCTCATAGTCTGTTGGAGAAAACAGAAAAGGGAATGTGTGATAATCATTAAAGTGGTGCCTTGAAGACCTGAATCAAAACCTGTAGGAATTTGAGAGGCACTGGGGAGATAAGGATCAATCTAGGAAGGCTTGTGATGGATAAGCTGGAGTCAAGTCTGGAAGGAAATGTGAGAAGAGACCAGGAAAGCTAATAAGGGTGTGGGATGAATATTCTAGGCAGAGAACAGTAAATGCAAAGGCCCAAAATCCTAAGAGATAGTCCAGCACATTAGGGAAGTGTGACCTGATGAGCTCAAGGAAGGAGAAGAGGTAAGATTCAGTGCTGTACAGATAGAAGGTCCTAGAGGAAGGGCATTGTCTGTCCTATAAGTGGTAGGAGGAATTTTTGAAATGTTTAAAATGAGAAGAGCACCAGAGTAGCCTTCATAAAGTATCACTCTAAAAACAGTGTAGAGAAGGATTAGAGCAAAATAAAAGACAAAGGGACCAAATAGTTTCTCTTAGGAATCTGGATGGGAAATGAACATGGCCTGAACTGAGGCACAGGCAGTGGATTCAGAGGGAAAGATAGTCCAGACATAATAAGAAAGAACAAGGCTTAGTGACCTGGGGAAGACCCAGAAGGAGATGTGCAGGATGGCACCTGTATTTCTGGCTTGTAGTTGATAGTGCCATTCCAAATGGAAATGATGGCAGAGGAGGAGAGGTAGGAAAGCTGTAACCTGCCCCAAACAAAACACAATTAAGATGTGTGTAGGATCCAAATAAATATGCCAAGGAGGGCAGTTGGAAAAGTTGAGTTCAAAATTCAAAAGAAACAAGAGTCAAACATTTGGGACCTTTCAGCGTATAGTTAGAGTTGAATAACTGGATGAAGTCACTCGGGAAAGAGTGAATAACATTGGAGCAGAAGTGGATGCCAACGAATCTGAGTACATAATGCATGAAATGGGGGCACTGAGGAAGAAGACCAGAAGCAATATCAATAAGTAACCAGTGGCTAGAGGAAACCAGAAGTACCACAGAAATCAAGCAGAGGTTCCAAGATGATGCAATGGCCACCATTAGAGTGCTGTAGAGAGGCCATGGGAGGGCAAAAGGAAAAACCATATGCAAAGACCTTAGTACCTACTGGATTGAAACAAAAAGTATGTGAAATTAAAGCCAGAGTATAGTAGGCTATGGAGTGAAAGAGAAACGAGGATGGTAGTATGTGTGTGTGTGTGTGTGTGTGTGTGTGTGTGTGTGTGTGTGTCTGTCTGTCTCTAAGATGCTGTGAAGGAGAGATCCAAGAAGTGGAGGGGAATGAAGTATGGCTTATTTGTAAAGATGCACAGTTCATGAGAGCAGACCACCTTGGCTTGGTTGGCTGCTGTAAACTTTTTGTTGTTGTTGTTTTTAGTTTATTTGTTTGGAAAGCTAGAGCAGGGCAGAGAGAATCCCAAGCAGGCACTATGCTGTTAGTGCAGAGCCTGACGTGATGCAGGGCTCGATCCCACAGATGGTGAGATCATGACCTGAGCGGAAACCAAGAGTTGGAAGCTCAACCGACTGAGCCACCCAGGCACCCTGGCTGCTGTAAATTTTTTGAAGAGTGTGTGGCAAGTAACAGGCATTTGTTGAATTCATTTGTTGGTTAAGTGCATAAATGAGAGGAGGAGATACTTGAGGATGCCCATACATTAATGGAAAAAACAAACAAACCCCTTCGTGTAGATGGTGGCTTCCACCAAAGGCAAGAAAACTCCAAGGGCACTGGATGGGAGGAGAGGCTCTGAGACTGAACATGGAACATCGCCTTAGTGTGAAGGTTCTCCTTTACCAGACCTGTACCAATAAGATGCTCAATAATGTTAGAGAATTTCAAGGCAGTTTCACCATGATGAGAAGTAGAGACCTCTTCAAATTTCAAGGATGTTGTGGTTAAAAAACCAGCATGTCTTCACCCCAGGATGCCCCTTTAAGAGTGACACAAATAATTCAGTTAATTATGCGTGTAAGTGAGGTGCAAGGACTGAATTATTTGAAAGAATAGCTTTGATTCTATACCCGACATTCTGAGTACTGGTGTTCGTTTACAAAGTGCCTCACTAGTCTCACTGTTAATCTCACTGATGGCTCCTTTTATAACACTCTGGGGTAAGTTAACTCCTCCATTAACCCTAATAGTCCATGTCAGCGGGAAGGACACTAAATGAGAAGACGAATCCCATTCACACTTTACAGCCCCTAACCCAAGTCCCTCTCCAAAAGCCTTATTCTTCATACCAGATGAAGAAATATCAAGATTGACTCAGCATAGAACTTGTCGCTAAGGTTTGAGCAGCTAGGGTATAGCTATCATGTGATATAGAACATGATATTTTCTAGAACGAACATACATGCTATTCAAGCTACTTTGATTTGTTTTTAATGACTTGTTTTAAAACACCTAGCAAGGTCAAGAAAGCTGCCCCTGCCTAGCCCCTATGCTAACTCTGTTTCTGAAATGTGAGAGACCAGTGATCACCGCTTCTGAAATAGACTATATCCACATTCACATACAATATTCTAACTCTCCAGCCCTAACTTTGAGTATCTACAAGACAACCCCCAAGCAGGTTGTAGCTCTTGACTACACATAAACTATACTGGAGGGTGCTTGCAAGAAGCTGAAGTTCTGCACTACCTAGTTTGGAGAACAGGCTGCTGGAATTAGAATTTTATCATTCATGTGACCACATTTGCATTCCCAGTGGGACTGGAGAAGTCCGGCCACACTCCCACTTTGTATAAAACCTGGTATCTTTCCTATAAAAGCTTGAGTACAACTCAAGGTACCTGGCTTCATAAAGTAAGGTACAATGACAAGGTAATCAGAATTTCCCCCCTGTAAACCTTTTCCCCCAGTTTTATTGAGATAATTAACATATAATATTATATAAGCTTAAGGTGTCTAACATAATTATTTGATACATGTATATATTGAAAATTACAAGAAATTTAGTCCATCACCTCACATAGTTTTTCTTGTGATGAGAACCTTAAAGATCTGTGTCAGCAACATTCAAATATACAAAATAGTATTGTTAACTATAGGCACCATGCTTTACATTGTATCCCCAGGACTTACTTACCTTATAACTGGAAGTTTACACCTTTTTGACCACCTTTGCCATTTTTCCTACCCCCTACCCCCACCTATGGCAACCACCAATCTGTTTCTAGGAGTTCAGATTTTCAAACTTCATGTGAGTGAGATCGTACAGTGTCTATATTTCTGACTTATTTCATATAACATAATGACCTCAAGTTTCATCCGTGTTGTTGCAGAGGGCAAGATTTCCTCTTCAATGGCTATATAATCCAGTGTGTATATCACATTTTCTTGATCTGTTCATCCATTGATGGACAATTATGTTGCTTCCCTGGCTTTTGTAAGTGTTGCAATGAACGTAGGGAAAACGTGATTTCATTGCCTTTTCCTATATAGCCGGAAGTGGAGTTGGTGGATCCGATCATGGCTGTATTAATTTTGAGGAACTCCATACTATTCAGAGTGGCTGCACCAATTTACATTCACAACCACAGTGCACAGGATTCCTTTCTATTCCACATCCTCACCAACACTCGTTATCTTGTCTTTTTGATGATAACCATTGTAACAGGTGTAAGGTGATATCTCGTTGTGGTTTTGATTTGCACTTCCCTGATGATTACTCATGATGAACAGCTTTTTATATCCCTGTTGGCCATTTAAATATCTTCTTTGGAAAAAAATTCAGGTCATTTGCCCACTTCTTAATTGGATTTTTTGGTTTTGTTTTTGCTCCTGAGTTAGAGTGTTCCTTATATATTTTACATATTAGCCCCTTGTCAGGTGTATGCTTTGCAAAGATTTCCTCCTTCTATAGGTTGCCATCTCACTTCGAGTGTATCTTTTGCTGTTCTTTTGTAAGCCTTTGGGGTGTTTTTCTTTACTAGTGAGTAATCAGACAAGTGAAGTGAGTCACACAAGTGCAAGTTTGGATTTGTTGTGGTTTACTTAAAATTTGATACTTTGTTCATTACGGAAGTTTTTACGTCGATTTTGGATTTTTAAAAATATTATATAATCACATTATTTATCTTGATAGTTACTTTTTGGGCCCTCCTTCTCTTAAATTTTGTGCTTACCAAAGTGCTTTACTCCCCTTACCCTGCCCTGCCAACAAGAATGTATTTAATAAAACTGTTTTCCCTTTTACCACAGTTTTCTTGGCTGGTACTATGAGCTTAGAACCACTACACAGTCAGTCTGTTTTGAGACCAGAGCAAGGTGGCAAATTGTGTTCCAGGATGAATTTTACTTTTGGAAAGTGACAGGTGCTATTTAACACAAAGTCTGGTGAAATCATGTTAGTGATTAAGCTGGATAACTTTGGTGAAGGTGAAACTTAATTGTAAAGATGGCTTTTGTCATGTGGTTGTGCAGAAGCTCTGAGGGTAATTCCAAAGAAATAGTTTTTTGAGCACAGGAGTATCATTGAATAATGGAGCCTCTCTAAAGTTGGTACGCTGAGAAGATCCATGTTAGTGATTAATGTTGAAGTATGTCTGCTCAAAAGGCCTCATCTAATTTTGTGCAGTGTATTTTTGAAGTAAACTTGAACTTGAGCAATTCACATTATGATGAAAAACACATCTCTTAAATGAATCTCTCTTGTGTTGATCTTGAAGCCAGAAACAGGCTTCTTAAGGGATAATGTCTGGCACACGGGTTTTTCCATTTGTTACCCTTGTTAAAAAAAACAAAACCCCAAAAAACACACCCTACAAAGATTCTGTCTTCCCTCGTTGCACTGTGGCCATACACCTTCATGTATGTTCTTGACTTGTCTCTACTTGGAGACATCTGTTAATTTTCAAGTTGGAACAGTTTATGACCGAATGCAGTTTAGAGTTGCCGTGACTATTTTAAGATAGCTAAGTGTTGCAGACCTTCTTGGTTCTGTTGGCGTCTGCTACAAACTACCGTTCTCCCTCAGTCACAGCTATACGTGATAGTACTAATCTAAAGTATGTTCCCATTTCCTGTGGGAAGAGTTCCCAAGTATTGGGATTACTGTGCAACGATGGTGACTGTTCATAAGAGACTCTACCTAAATGTCTTTGAAAATGTGTGTGCCATTTTTCACTCCCACCAGAAATAAGTGAGAGTTCTAGTAGTTCCAGATGCTTGCCTGCACTTGGCACTGTTTTTCTTTTCTGCTCTTTGTTTTTGGTCATTGTAGTAGGGATGTAGGGCTATTGGTCATTTCACTGTGATTTTAATTATTTCCTTAGCCACAGAAGTGGAGATTTTTGTTTAGTCAAGAAAATGGACGGATGGAGTAGAATATTGAACTAGAGGATATTTAAAAAGTGTTTTAGGTTTATTTTTGAGAGAGAGCACGAGTGGGGGAGGGGCGGAGAGAGAGGGAGACACAGAATCTGAAGCAAGCCAGCAAGCTCTAGGCTCTGAGCTGTGAGCACAGAGCCTGATGCGGGGCTTGAAGCCACAAACCATGAGATCATGACCTGAATCGAAGTTGGACGCTAAACCGACTGAGCCATCCAGGTGCCCCAGAGGATATTTTAAACTTGTCAACATGATTCTTCTAAGATCATCTAACACATTATTCTTCTAAGATCATCTAACACATACGTGAAGTGATGTAGATCAGTTTGTATCAAGAAAATAACACTAGTTTGCGCTTCATGGGTAGGCATACTGCAAGTGGAGATACATGTTACTTAATTTCTTTGAAGTTCATTCTGTACTTTAAATTTTCAAATCATAATAGATATTGGATGGTGGTTTTGTTTTCTTAAAAACAATAAGCTAAAAATCTAGCACCTGCATTTCATTATGATTAATCTATATACAATATTATGAGCTCCAAATATTACCTTTGTATTACTGCACATAAAGAAGTTATTGGAGAATTAATTGACCATTATTTTTCATGTGGTAGTCAAATCTATTGCTTTGTGATTTTTTTTTTTTTTTAAATTTTTTTTTTTCAACGTTTATTTATTTTTGGGACAGAGAGAGACAGAGCATGAACGGGGAAGGGGCAGAGAGAGAGGGAGACACAGAATCGGAAACAGGCTCCAGGCTCCGAGCCATCAGCCCAGAGCCTGACGCGGGGCTCGAACTCACGGACCGTGAGATCGTGACCTGGCTGAAGTCGGATGCTTAACCGACTGCGCCACCCAGGCGCCCCTATTGCTTTGTGATTTTAAGTGTGCTTGGCTTGAAGTATATACTGACTGCCTAGGAATTGGCCTCTTCTTACACTTCAAAACCCTGAATAAATGGTAAGTGCTTTTGAAAATAGTCTTCTGTGCATGTTCTGATGGCTTGGGACTAGTAATAAGTTATGTGCCTGTGTCAAGTGCAGGTCTGGTGTGGCATTATTATCAACTATTTTGACAAATGATGCAATTTACTGTACTCTCCTGATTCTTTTTTTTCTTACAGCGTTACACAGTCATGTAGAATACTTGAACTGTTTTCTTCTTCCTGATGGAGGAATTGACACTCCAGAGTAGATACACATCAAGTTGAAGAGGCTCTGGTACATAATGCTTGATAGATTGATAATTTTTGATAATTCTAACTCCCTAATATTCTTTTTGCCTCATTTATAGAGATAGATAAGATGAATATAGTTTTTTTCCTTTGGCTTGAGTATACATGTTACCAGGATGTTTCCATTTCATTTTACTTATGTGGACTGCAGCCCATGTACTCCAAGTAGATAATTTCAAAGAATTCTAAGAATGGTGACCATGCATTATTTTAACCTTATTGTATGATACAGAATATTCTATGAAAGTGGTACTCAGAATCTGGTTCATAGATAGATGCTGGTACACAAACTTCTCTGCAATGAAATTTGTACATAAATTGAGAGGACACATTTGGAAACTTACAAAGCAGTCTGACCTTGTTATGATTTGTAGTATAGCAGTACAGAAATGAGTCCATGATGGCTTTGGTGGGTAGGTTAGGAGGGGCGATCAGATACTTCATCACAGATGTTTTGAGAAGTACAGATCTGTAACATGGTACCACTTGTCTGTGTTCTTTGACTTTGAAATATAGCTTTTGAATGATGACCATGCATCAGATACTAAGCTAAGTGTTTTACAGCATATCTTACTTACCTTTCTAACATTCCTGCTATATGCCCTTGTTGGATCCATTTTACAGATAAGACCAAAGTACAGAGAAGTATCTTAAGGTTACGCAGCTCGTTATGCACCAAGAGAACTGTAAGAAAGAAGATGGCTATGGATAAAATGACAATTCTTTGACAGTAGTTAATTTCAGTTCTTTCATGTGCAGTTGTAGGAGAGTAAGTGATGTGTATGTATCCTAGGACTTTTTGAGTTAGCCAGTGCCTCTGGCTTCTGGATGGATGAATGGACAACCAGTGCAAATAAATAACATCCTTTCTATTTCAGCAGTGAAAGAAGTCTTCTCCTGCCCCAGAGAAAACAGTGCAGATATGTGCTAACACAGGAGAGCATAAATGTCACATGGTCTGAGGTGTAACATTGTTTGTCAGCCCCACTCTTCTCTCCCTTCAGTTCTGCATAGAAAATCCAATAATCATTGTTGCAACTTCTCTGTCCTTTCCCATCTTGTGTCCCTTTGTTGGTTCTTTATGAAGCAAGAATGCTCCAGTGGTAGCCACAATGAGTAAAGGTTATTAGCAAATACATAGTGAGGTGCTAATAGTACACGTAAGAAGATGTGAGGACTTGAGGAACGGTGAAAAATAGCCACAGGCTTAGAAGACAGCAGATGAGCAAATAGAGCTCCCATTTCTTGGGGAAATTTCCACGTGTCCTCTCTGTTCATACTTAGTATCGGTTTTTACCTCTTTCCAAAAATGAAGCTATTCTTTGCCCTTCTTTGGGTTCACCAAAACAATCCATCTGCTCCAAAGTACTACTAAGTCACGGATTCCCTAATGGAGCTGGGAAAGGGTTCATGTTACACATTTTCACTATTTATCTATCTATCTATCTATCTATCTATCTATCTATCTATCTATCTATCCTCCCTAAGAACTGAAGCCATGCCTCCTCAGTCACTCACCTTCTGGTCTTATCAGTCCTTCCTCTCTGTAAGTAGGCACTCTTCTTAAAAGTTTCACACCCTGAAGGACATTATGCTTTGAATGTTGATTTCGTTTGCATTTAGGAAACCAAAATACGTTCCTCGTTATTAAGACGCTCTTTAAAGGCTTGGGAATAGCAATCGCAATAGTAAGTTCTTGTGTTCTGTAGCATTAGTTCCCAAGTGAAAGGACCCTTAACCATGATGTACATACTTTAACATGTTCTGGTTCTCCACTTAAACACGTTTCCTTCACTGAGAAGAGGTAGCTTAGGAACAAATGGTTAACTTTAGAGTGAAGCAGGTCAAAGTCTGAGTCTTGGTTTAACCAATTACTTTGTTTTGTCACCTTAAACTTCACATTTTGGAGACTCAGTTTTATCAGAGTCCATATCGCCTGTGTATTCCATAAGCATTAAAAGATGGTGCCTAAAACATTTGATCTGGTGCTTGGTATAATAGAATTTTGTAATAAATGGCAGTCCTTGGCTTTGTCCTACTGTCTTTGTAGTTTTAGATTTTATGCTAGGTGCAGGGAGAGAATTTCGTTCTGTGATTCTCTGACCTGGCACAATTCCACAACACTTAATTATATGGCAGAATGAATAGGATACAGTAGAATTAAATGATATTTTAGTGTCATATTGCCCTAAGTTTAAATCTTAGTCCTAATACCTTCTGGTTATATCATCTTAGGTTAATTAATTTTCCCATCAAATTTTGTCTCCTCTGTAAGAGTAAAAATAATCTATTCATGAGGTTGTGGTAGCACGATATGAAAGCTGTGGGCTCAGTGTCTGGAATATAGGGAGGAACACGGGAAAGGTTGACATTCTCTTTTTCAGGTCTCCGGTTTCCTCAGTAGATAAACTAAGGGCAGAGGGAGGTTGTGAATTATTTCCTTGTCTGTCTGAAATTCAATGGTTGTCAGATACCAACGTCATCAAGATTACGGAGTGATTCTATCAACCCTGAATAACTCATCATGCAGTGATGACCCGGCGCGCCGCCCCCCCCCCCCCCCCCCCCCCCCGCCCCATGAATGTAAATTAGTTTGATGGCTTTTACTTCTACAAGTTCTGATGCAGAAAGAGCCCAAACCATTTGCTTTGGTAAAGACTAAACTTTTTGTTGGATTGCAACTTTGGTAAAATTTCATTTTTGTTGAAGTACTGAGTTCAGTACTTCAAATATATCCAAATATGAAAACATTGAGATTTTCATTGAGATCCAAAAGGCTTGTCGTATTTTGCGTTCTTTATGCGTAGTTAAAAAAGAAATACAGGGAAGTTCATTTAAGTTTTAAAACCCTTTCCAGTATGATTAGGACCATGCCTTCTTAAACTTTATTAAACATTCAATGTCACTATTTGTGCAAACATAATCCCTTCCCACTGGTCTTTGTTTTTTTGTTTTGTGTTTTTTTGTTTTTTGTTTTTTGTTCTTAGCAACCTTTTTGCTGTCCTTCCTTCATACTTGCTCATTCATCCTCTTCCCCACATACAGTGCATTTCTACCCATTTGTCCTCTTCTCCAACTTGTGTACTCATGTAAGCAGCTTTGTATTGTTTGCTTTTTTTTCCCCTTTCTGTGCAGGTCAGCACAAACCTATCTTCAGAAAATTAGGCTGTGTTTTATTAAAAAAAAAAAAGTTTATCACACTTTTTTCTCAAAATAGTACACTGGAAATCTCCAATTCAATTGCTAGATCTTGGATTCCTTCTCCTAGTGATTGCCTGACATTCCATGATAAAGACATAAAATACTTGAACTTTCTATATCGTAGCCACTTTTTTTTTCTATTTTGTGCAATGCTACAAATACTTTATGTTATCTTTACATACTTGAATGCCTTCATTTGTATAGGGTAGATAGATTTCACAGGAGCTATCTATCTCTGGGCAAAAAGAGACTATGTATTGACTCTTGTTGATGTTTTCAAACAGCTTGACAAAAGGCTGTGATGGTGTACATGTCTTGTTGGAATGGATGAAAGCATAACCATTCCCCATTTCTGCCAGGAGTAGTTATTATGGATAGTTTTGGGAAAACACATCTGGCACCCTATTTCAAATCTTCTAGGCTTTATCCTGGATTTTGTCCATGCCTAGAATGAATATTACTTGTAGGCTTCAACCATAACTTCTGGTTGATAGTTTTTTTATAAGTGCTTCCTGTGTCTTCATTTTCTGCCCTGGGCTCTTCAATGCCTTGGGTGATGGTGAATTTTATGGACTTAAACTTGTGTGTGTCAGCAACTTGGAAATGCAGGGACACCCCCCATTGATTAGTGCCCTTGCCGCCTGCCTGCCCCTCCCTCCCTCCCTCCCTCCCTCCCTCCCTCCCTCCCTCTCTCTCTCTCTCTCTCTCTCTCTCTCTTTTTCTGAGAACAATTCTGGGAGAACTTGTCTGCATTTCTCAGGAGGTCCTGATGGAACTGAGTCTCTACTACCCATGAGAGTGGGTGGAGTCATTATGACAAAAATGACCCCTCTTACCAGTTTTCCCTCTTTGTCTCATTTTTCCCACACCCTCAACTCTTCCCTAAAATTACCTCCCAAATAAACCATGTACAAACAGATCCTTAACTAGAATTTGCATTAGAGAAAACCCACGGAAAGACAGGTCTTTTATTTCTGTCTGATGGCTGTAAAGTGATACTTTGTTGCTTCTGTTTTATTTCCCTGATTGGCAGTGAGGGTGATAACCTTTTCTTAGGTCCAGTGTCCATGCTGGTTTTCAATCTTGTGGATTCGCTGTTCAGTCCTTAGCCCATTTGTTTATTGGATTTTTGCATGAATTTTGGTAGTTTTGAGATCTTCAGAGTCTCTTCTCTTAAAATTTCTAATAGTCATATTTCCATTTATCTCAACTTTTCTCTGGTATCTTTTGCATTATAGAATGTCTAAAAATTTATGTTGTCAATGTTTGTCTTTTATGGAGTCTGCTTTTCTCATTTGGTTTGAGTGTTCCTCCTCTTTATTATTTATATAAATCTGAAATCTTAATTTCTTGGTGATTTTCTTTAACATTTTAAGTCTTTAATCCACCTGGAATTTGTGTTTGATACAGCATAGGCGCCTTTTTTTCCCCCTATTGTGCCAGAATCATTTAAATAATTCCATCATTTTCCCTCCTAAAATACTATCTTTCACTTGTATTATTTATTGCAGTTCCCCCCATTCTAGGATTCTTTATTTTGTTCCTCTGAATTGTTTTTGTCTGTGTTAATACCATGTTGATTAGATTATGATGGCTTCACGTATTTTCATCTTTTTTCATATTCGTTATCTTAAAAAGATAATACAATTTCTAAAAACAATTGTATAGGTATTCTAATGGAAGCACATTAAATTTATACAGTAACTTGCAATAAGATATTAAGGCTTTTCATATGACAAAGTGGCATAGCTTTCTATTTACTGAGGTCTCATGTCCTCCAGTAAGATTTTAGAAGTCCTCTTCCTATAGGTCCTTTACTGTTAAATGTATTCTCAATTTCTTCATACCCAATCCTTACCAAAGAAATCTTTGTTGTTGTTCCTCATTTGCTAGGGCCTTAAGCCTATGCTTAGATTACCTTTTGGGTGACAAAATCTTCTTTGGATTACAGCTTGTGAGAAACAAGGTTCTCGTGCTCTGCAGTTCACTTTGCAAAGCCTGTATCTTCCCTGTGAGGTTAATCACAAACATGGAGTCCTTGGTCCTTAGTGCACTAAGTGAAGACAATGCTTAAAACACTGCAGAGGGCACACAGCTTCCAGTGATCATCAATCCACAGGTATACACTATTAAACTGTCAGCTAAACCAAGATGTATTCCCTTGCCTTTGTTTTGGCTCTGTGGTTGCTGACCTGTCCTTACACTTGGTCTGCAGTCCGTTGTACTTCACTGGCTAGACTTCCCTTCAGATACTGACAAATGCCTTCTTCCTTGATCACTTCATCTTGTTGGCTGACCTTGTCTACTTGGCTCACCCGTTTTCCCGTTCACTTAAGGTGTTGTCTTCACTCATGGTTTCATGGTATCTATTGGAATTTTAAGTATAATAAATTGATGTCAGGCAAAGCTGTCGGCCACAATTCCTCCCTTCCTGATCCGTGCACGTCCTCCTTCCCTTCCAAGGGGGTGGAGTCGTTTTGCTTCCTTTTGAATCTAGGCTGGCCCAAGGACTTGCTCTGACCAATAAACATGACAGAAATGACTTAGCACAACTTCTTGGCCTGGTCTTCAGAAGTCCCCTAGGTTTTGCTTTTACCTTCTGGGAATTGAGCCACCCTACAACAAAGCTCAGGCTAGACTGCTTAAATACATTGGAATAAGCTTGAGGAAGAGACCCAGCCAGATCTGCTGTTCCAGGCAGCCCAGCCCCGCATTCAGCCCAGTGCAATTGTATGAGCAACCTCAGCTGACCACAGGAGACCTAGGAACTTTTCAGCTGAGCGCCCATAGAATTGGGAAATGAAATGTTGGGTTAAGCCAGCTCACTGTGGTTTGTTTTATATCATCAGGTAGTTAAGATAGCATCAAAGGGAAGTTGGTAAATATTGATAAGATGAAGACAATTCCATGATAAGGCTATTTCAACAAGAAGTTACCAAACTATCTTCTGGGGAAGGGTAGGAAGTTGGGGGTGGGGGGAGGAGAAAGAAAGAAGTAATCAAGCAGTGGTATACGTGATGTTAGGATGTAAATACGATATGGCTCTTCTTAAAGATCTGCACTTCTCTCAGTATTTTTCTATATCCAATATGTATACATCAGGATGGCAATAGCTTAAAAATTTTTATATAATAAAAATAGAGGGACTATTAATTTAGTAGTAGTATATTACATGACTTCTCAGTCCTTTCATATTTTTGCCTATACCAGCTCCTTTTTGATCCTGGTTGATTCTGAGGTTGAAAATCCAAAGAGTAAATGTTTAGGTGTTGAATGAAAGACTAACGCTCTCCTATTTGATCAATGTATCAAATGGATACATAGAAGGTGGGATAGAAGTTTTGCTTCTTCAGAGACCCTTGTGTATTTGATACCTGGATCTCAGTGGATTCTGGATAAGTAACACTGCCAGGTGAGGGTTCTTGCAGCTAGGCTATTAGAGTGCTTAGCACGCTGATGAGTAAACACAGTTACATTGTCACATGTATGTAAATTCTGTCTCCTACATAACAGATTCAATATGGACAGGGGGTATTTTCAGTATTAGTCACATAAGATGAGTGCAAAAAACCATGTGCCTATCTCTAGAGTAAACAGTAAACAGCAAGATGTTTGTTTCAGGATGAAAGGTAATATGATTAAACCCTGTTGTCTAGGTTGGCTGGCTTCTCTATGCTTCACATAACTGCATCACTAACCTAGACCTGAACGGGTTCAGCTGCCGCTTTCCATATTATAATGACGACTGTTAATTGCTCCTGGCAAATCGAGCCCTTGGGTATCAGTGGGTTAAGAAAGGATCACCTCACCTGAAATACTGGAGGTGATGAGAGTGCTTCCCAGAGTGGGGAGAAAAAGGTTAACTGATTACTCTGATTCTTTTTCTCCACCATAGTTTTTTTTTTTTTTTTTTTTTTTTTTAAATGCTCATTTATTTTGAGAGAGAGAGACAGTTTGAGTGGGGGTGGGGGCTTGGGAGAGAAATCCCAAGCAGGCTCTGTACTGTTGGTGCAGAGCCAGACATGAAGCTCGAACCCACAAATCACGAGATCCTGGCCTGAGCCAAAGTTAAGAGTTGGAAGCTCAGCTGACTGAGCCACCCAGGCATCCCTGTCCACTATAGTTTTAAAACTAGACTTGTGGGTGGTCAGCCATCTTGAGGTTATAGAAGCTTTTGGATCATATTTACTTGGAGAGAGGTGGACAGACAAAGATCCCCTTTTGTATTTAATTTTACCAGGCATCTTTTGACATTCTGGGAAGCATCAATTGGGCAAAGGTGATTACGTAATCAATAGGGCAGAAGAAGAGCTCAAGGTTGCAATTAACATGTTATTGTACAAATCAAAGGAGCAGTAAAAAGCAATTTGTTCAACTTGTCACTGGGCCTGGACAATCAGTGTGTGAACAATAAGGAGATGGAAAATGAGAGGAGAAGCAAGTGAGTCAAAAACACTCAGGCTTTTGTTTTCTTTCTTTCCAATGCACTACCAGTCAATGTACCTTTCTGATAGCTTTAAAGTGGGTGGCAGGGATCCATAATGCATTGTTTCTTATTGTGAGTGACTTTCCAGAAAAAATTTAAATAACCTAGTAAATCGTTGAAATATTAGTTTATAATGTTTGATATCTTACATTAATCTTTAACATGCTAGGACTTAAGACAGTTAAAATGATGGGTCTGTCTGGATAAAATTTTACTTTTGGCCTTCTAGCAAATCTCCAGGCACAAAACAAAGATTCATCTAGGCATTTATAAAACTCAAAGCAGGTTAAAGTTTGTGGCGACAAAGTTGCTGAACATGCCAAAACAAAATCAATAGCGACCCTGCTATATTGGTATAATTTAGTGCTGTCTGATTAAAAAAGGTGACTCTTTGATAAAATACCCATGTATGTCCTTGGCTAGGTATATAGAAAATATGATGGAATCTCCTTCTGTTCTTAAACTACTTAAAGGATGTTACCATTAGTACCTGTAAGTCTTACCTTGAAATAGAAGCAACGTTTCTCAAATGGCTTAATCCTCGACTGAGTAAATGTGTATGTGCAACATACATTAAAAACATTGTAGTATACATATTGATACAGATGAGAAACATAAAAATTATTCAGTGTTCAGTGTTATCGAATGTTCAGTGTTAATCATCTGACACTGCGCATGCACATGTATAAACATGCAAATACACATATCCCCATATATACAAGCATTAACATATACATCTATAGGGACATATATACATCTACATATATATAAAATATATGTGTATACATGCATATGTAGAGAGAGAGATGGATTTTAAGAAATAAGATCATTGATTTATGGGGGCTGGTAAGTCTAAAATCTGCAGAGCAGGCCAACAGGCTGGAGACCCAGGGAAGAGTTGGTGCTCCAGTCTGGAGTCAGAACTCCCTACGTACCTGTCTGTCTAAATACCCTCTTCTTTTTTTTTTTTTTTTAAATTTTTTTTTTCAACATTTATTTATTTTTGGGACAGAGACAGACAGAGCATGAACGGGGGAGGGGCAGAGAGAGAGGGAGACACAGAATCAGAAACAGGCTCCAGGCTCTGAGCCATCAGCCCAGAGCCCGACGCGGGGCTCGAACTCACTGACCGCGAGATGGTGACCTGGCTGAAGTCAGACGCTTAACTGACTGCGCCACCCAGGCGCCCCCTAAATACCCTCTTCTTAGGAGCACATCAGTTGTATTGGATTAGGTGATCTGATGATCTCATTTTAACTCTTAAGATCTTATCTCGAAATATGGCCACTCTCTGGTACTCGGGGCTAGCAACCTGGGAGTCAATCTGGGAATTTCTGGGGAGACACAATTCAGTCCATAAAACCATCCCAGGGGCACCTGGGTGGCTCAGTTGGTTGAGCGTCTGACTTCAGCTCAGGTCATGATCTCTCAGTCTGTGAGTTCGAGCCCCGCGTCAGGCTCTGTGCTGACAGCTTAGAGCCTGGAGCCTGTTTCAGATTCTGTGTCTCCCTCTCTCTCTGCCCCTCCCCCACTCTTGCCCTGTCTCTCTCTCTCTCTCTGTCTGTCAAAAATAAACATTAAAAAAAAATTTAAAAAAAACCATCCCAACTCTGGAATTGACAGATGTAGTGCCAGTGGTCGGCACACAATCCTGACGAGGTGGTGTAGTGTTGGTGGCTTAGAGGTTTTAGTGAAGCTGCCATTTAAAAGAGAACTTAAGGAAAAGAATTAACCTGGAGCACAAGGAAAGAAAGATGTATGAGCAGAGGATACAGCGTGGACATGACCACTGAGGTGCGGAAGTCCCCAGTGCCTTTGGGTTCTCCAAGTACTTGAGACGAAGTGGTTCAGAAGGGTGGGAGAAAGTGAACCTAAAGCTGAGGCCGCACTGGAAAGGATTTGTGAAGAAACACCTAGAGTTTAGAATTTGTCCTGTGAGTCACAGGGAGTTACTGAATATTACGTTAGGATCACAAACAACACATTACTAATTTTGCTTAGAAAAATTATTCTGGCAGTGCAGGGGTTAGGTTTGGCAGGGGAAGATACATGTGGCTGATCCAGTTGTGAGGAAATGAGAACTTAAAATGTAGTAGCAGTGGGGATGAGAGGGAAATGGATTTTGCAGGCAGGTAGAATTGGCAGGGTTTGGTCAAGGGAGCTGAGAGAGAGAGAAAAGAAAGTTCTGAAATGTCTGCCTTGGTTGGCTGGGTAGATGGCACAAAATTGATAATTGTGTTTGTGAGGCCATTAAGCATTTTTTGTGCATGGCATCGTACAGGGCTTTCGATATACATTCTGGAGTTGAATTGCTGTAAACTTTAGCTCATCACATAAACACCAATAAGTATTTCACAAGTACTCACACAAATTCGAGGAGACATAAAAACACTACAAAAGTTGCTTGAGAAAGGGAGAACTTAAATGAAGGGTGGTAAAAGGGAATATAAATAAAACAAGAAGAACCTTACATGGACCAATAAGGATGGTGTGTATGAGCTAATTGGTATAATTACTCAACCCTTGGTACCAGTGCTATGAACTAATTAATATGATTACCCAGACCTCTCCACCTGAGCCCCAAACAAGAGACTAATACATTTAGCATATTTAGTTTTGGACCAGGTGAACTCCACTGCCTGATGTCAAGTGGGGGTAATAAACAAAATACATGTTGATTAATTCCCAGAATGTATGGCCAGTTCAGGATATACGAAGTCACTGATACCTTTTAATTGGCTGTTGGTGTTTAAAATCTTAAAAAGATGGCAAAATTGGTTTTAGTCTATTGTACTGAATCAGGGCTTAAATTTTTTAGACCTGTTCTAACAGCTTTATATGTATTAATCTCCACAGCAATGCAGTAAGATGGTTTCTATATCCCCATCTTATAAGTGTGAAACCCAAAGCATAGAATAATCCATTTGCCTGTGGTCAAAGAGCTAGTAAGGTTAGGAATAGCTTTTCAGAGTCTGTGCTGTTAAACACTACTCAATTGCTTCTCTGATCTTTTTCTATGGTGCCTTCTTACTTTTGATAACAGGTATTCCAGCAAGAAAGCCGAGTGGTTTGAATTTCATAATGAAGTTTTGATTATAAACCACTAGTTAGGGGTCCAATCAAATTTCTCCATGCTTACCACAATGTTTGGATTCCAAGTAGTACTCAATACATGTTATCTGAATGCATTAATCCCCTCAATTTGCTCATCTGGGCTTTAGGTTTCTGATGATAATGGCTGGCTAGTAATTAGAACTCGCAATATGAAAACCATCAAAAAATGGTAAATTAGAAAAACAATCTTTAAAGGCATGGAAGAACTCATAAGTTCGTAGAAATTACAAGGCCAAAATTAAAGTGAATATGGGAACCTAGACAGGTAAAGAAAATGGGTACGGAAACTGCTTTTGCCTTAGAGTATATGTGGATTGGGGAAAAATAGAATTTTATTTTTGATGACCTTGTTGAATGAGAAACATAGAAATTAAAGCCCAAAGCTCACAGTGAGAGGCATCAAATAGTAAATTGTAACTTGAATCTT
The DNA here is from genome assembly GCF_018350155.1 of Leopardus geoffroyi. Lineage (NCBI taxonomy): Eukaryota > Metazoa > Chordata > Mammalia > Carnivora > Felidae > Leopardus > Leopardus geoffroyi. Next base: position 137,467,957 of record NC_059333.1, read on the forward strand.
GAGGGTAAGGGTAAACTATTCTTTATGAGGTCCTGCAGCCTAGGTTCGTATAGTCTTTGTGGTCCTGGAAACCAATGAACTAACTGTGATTTAAGATGGTTTGCTACTGTAGTCATAAAATTTGTCATAGTTGACTTGCAAAGGAATTTTTATAACCTACTTCCAGTATAAGGAAAATTACTCATATTGAGGACCTGAGATATGAGAAGACATAAAAACCACAAAAGTGGTATGTGGATATATCTCTTAATATTTATTAAAAAAAACACCTTTCGGGGCACCTGGGTGGCTCAGTTGGTTAAGTGTGTGACTTCGGCTCTGGTCACCATCTCAGGGTCTGTGAGTTTGAGCCCTGTTTCAGGCTCTGTGTTGACAGCTCAGAGTCTGGAGCCTACTTCAGATCCTGTCACTCCCTTGCTCTGCCCCTTGCCACCTATGCTCATGCTCATGCTCTCACTCTCTCGCTCTATCAGAAATTAAAATATTTAGGGGCGCCTGGGTGGCGCAGTCGGTTAAGCGTCCGACTTCAGCCAGGTCACGATCTCGCGGTCCGTGAGTTCGAGCCCCGCGTCGGGCTCTGGGCTGATGGCTCAGAGCCTGGAGCCTGTTTCAGATTCTGTGTCTCCCTCTCTCTCTGTCCCTCCCCCGTTCATGCTCTGTCTCTCTCTGTCCCAAAAATAAATGTTGAAAAAAAAAAAATTAAAATATTTAAAAAATGTTTCAGTTTCATACATAATTACACGTATACACACATCACACAAAGCACAGCATATAACTTGGGAGAGTTAGTGCTCTACAGACTATGTATGTTGTCTCAGAGGAAGATAAATTTACCTTAGGTTGTAATACATTATAGACGCATGCTTCAGTTTCTATGATAGCTACCTGAAGTTTAGAATTTTCAAACTGTTAGGAAAAAATAGAACAATATCAATGGTACAAAAAGAAGATAAGAACAGAGAAATGGTGTATCAAGTAGAAAGTGAAGAAAGGTTTAAATTTAAAGCAAAGTACATCAATAATTATAGTAAAAATGAACAAAATTTGGTTGAGAGAAATTAGTGTTTTGAATTTTAAAAATAGGAAAATTCATGCTATTGAATGGTCATGTCTAAAATAGAATGATACAGAAAGTTCAAATTAAAAAACTGTGCTAACTGTAAACAAAAACCTACTATAGCTATATCAGTATCAAACAAAAGAGTCTTGAAGGAGAAATGTCTTTCCAGCAATAGTTTGCTAAAACCTCAATTAGGTTTGATCCCTATCTTAGAACAAATTTTTGCTTTATGTAGAATAACCTCAGTTATACACAGTTGGCTGATCCCTTGAGTTATAGTCCCCAGCTGTATTAATATATGGTTCTATATAAAACCACTTGTCTATAAAACTGTCTTTCCCTAAGTTTGTCCCCCAAAATCTTATTCTCTCTGATATTAATAGAAATTCTATGGGGAAAACATTCCATGATGAATTAAACTTGGGAAACCATTGCATATTGTATCACTGTCTTTGAGATTTAAAAACCATTGGCATCTTAATATGTCTGAACTACTGCGCAGTAGAAAACATTTTTACCTTTATCTTTTTCCGACTGTATTTGATTCCAAACTCCCTCTTCTTAGGCTACTTTAAATGTTTCAGAAAATTTAGTGTTCCCTAGAAGACCCTTTAAAAATGATGCTATAAGTAATTTCAAGTTGGCAACTTAACATTTTTATGTGTATACAACTGTACTTTGATAAATCCATGTAGGTTATTGTCTTTTAAAAAAAATTTTTTTAATGTTTATTTTTGAGACAGAGGGAGACGGAGTGCGAGTGGGGAAGGGGCAGAGAGAGAGAGGGAGACACAGAATCTGAAACTGGCTCCAAGCTCTGAGCTGTCAGCATAGAGCCCGATGCAGGGGTAGAACCCATGAACCGTGAGATCATGACCTGAGCCAAAGTCAGACACTTAACCAACTGAGCCACCCAGGTGCCCCTATTAATGTCATTGTTCAAATGCCATTGTTCTTAGTCTCATAATTTTTTTTAAACTTTTTTTCTGGATATAAATACATTCTTTTGACTACAAGAACTGAAAACTTGCTCAAGTACTTTTTTCTCAATATTTCTTGAATACAGCAAAGAATTGGACAATATTAAATTAGGCAAGCATTGAGTGGGTAAAGCATATTTTCAAGTATTGGAAATGGAAGAACTCCTGTAGAATGATCCAGTCTAGAATACGTTACTCTATTCATATCAGAGGCAAAGTTGAACAGCTCAAAGTCAGCAGCAGGCAGTTGAACAATACCTGTTTCACCAAACATTCTTGTATGGTAGTAAAATTGCTTCATTCCTCAAATCACTACCTTATTGCAGAAAAATGAGGGGAAAAAAAGTTCTGTAAGAGTTATCTGAGCGTGAAATAACAAAAATGAGATTGGGGAGGTTCAGACAAGAAACAGGCTTCAGTTTTTATTTTGCATCCTGTAGAGAGCCTTCTACCTGCAGAGGGGTAGGCAAGTGGATTTTCTCTGCTTTAGTCAGATTATGACCAGGCTATTGTTTTAGACAAAGGATAGGATTCTATTTTCTGCCTAACTCAAAACAGGTATGATCATGGAGATTTCTTGAGCCACAACTGTAAGGTCTGATGTGTGGTTTTCCATAGATGCATGTGTTGAAATGAAGACTTCATTGGCCATGGAACTCAACCATAAACAGGGCCCCCTTGGTATGAGTAGCATGACCATGATGGACAGTTGGTTATTGTTAGGCTTGGAGTTTTTCAAGTGGCTTGTTATTACAACATAGTAGCTTATTCTGACTGATACAACGTTGTAGTTTTATTCCATTTCTGTCACTACCTGTTTGTACAGTCTTCATATTCCCCAGCATAAGGTCTTCTTTCTTAAAGTGATAAAGCTGGGAGTACTTGGGTGACTCCATCGTTAAGCATCTGACTTCAGCTCAGGTCATGATTTCACTGCTTGTGAGTTTGAGCCTCACATCAGGTGAGCCCTGCTTTTCCTTCCTTCCCTCCCTCCCACCCTCCCTACCTCCCTTTCTCTCTCTCTCTCTCTCTCTCTCTCTCTCTCTCTCTCTCTCTGCCACTTGCTCACTTGTACTCTCTCTCAAAAAAAAAAAAAAAACGATAAAGTTGAATCAGACTATCTCTGTCCATTCTAATTTATGAGTGTTAGGTTTTCCAGTCCAAGTAGAACTGTGACTATTTTCCCCTCTGCAAAGTCAAATGAGACCACATAAGACACAGGGAATCAGAATACCTTTCCCGAGTCTCATAGTCAGGTAGTCTCTTAACATATTTCCTAGAACAGTGATTCATGAATATGTCTATTTTTTCATGACACTGAGATCACCAAGGGCAGGGAGTATACCACACTTATCCCTAACTGCTTAAAACATCATCATGAATTCACTTAAACATCTTAAATGACTTAAATCTGGAGAGTGGTATGCAGAGGTCTAACACAATTATCTCTTTTAACTTTAGTATTAGACAGGGAACACTAATTGGGACCAATCTTCCAGGGTTAAGTGTTGATTCATTGGCTTGGGACTTCCAGTACTCTAACTACTTAAGACTTAAAACATACACTGTGACTAAATGGATGTGCTTGAGAGCTCCTGTAAAGCCTGGTTAATTATTTTTGTGTTCAGAGAAAATGAAGAAGTATAGGAACATTACAAAATGTCTATTTGAGGGGCGCCTGGGTGGCGCAGTCGGTTAAGCGTCCGACTTCAGCCAGGTCACGATCTCGCGCTCCGGGAGTTCGAGCCCTGCGTCAGGCTCTGGGCTGATGGCTCAGAGCCTGGAGCCTGTTTCCGATTCTGTGTCTCCCTCTCTCTCTGCCCCTCCCCCGTTCATGCTCTGTCTCTCTCTGTCCCAAAAATAAATAAACGTTGAAAAAAAAAATTCAAAATGTCTATTTGAGGATCAGTAATCTAAGTGTCTTGTATATTCTGAGGTATATATTCCAATGCAATTCTACCTTGAGACATCTGTAACAAAGCTCAGTGGATCCTAAAGTGTTTCCATATTTAATCCTTTACATCTGCTCACAACTATAATGAGCATCTGAAGTATCCTTTTATGTTTTATTTTTATTTTTTAAAAATCTTCAGAGTAACTCTGTAATCATTGGTAGTATCTTGGTTTGCTACTTAATCACCTATATAGTTGAGAAGTTCCTATGTTAAACTGCACTCATGCTATAATTTAACTGTTTTGTCCTTTTGATCACAGGTGGTCAACATCCTCTTTCAAATACCTTTTCACACATTTGGAGGCAATAAGTCAAGTTCAGAGTGTCTAAGATATCTCCTACTTATAAGTAGTAAAACTTGGCCTTCTCAGTGTCAGGTCTTTTAATTATGGGTTTTCTGTTGTATCAAGGATGCCAATACAGGTCAAAGAGTCAGTTGAGTGTCAGGATAAATTTTAGTATCTCAATACTATATTATATACCGGAATGATGTATTTCATATACATATTTCCCTTTGGGGAATAGGGCCCACTTTTTTCCCCCCATAAAACTATTACCTATTATTTTTTTCCTCCCATAAAACTAATACCTATCTATTCCAAAAGAAAGGATAACTGAAGTTGTAAGAAGCCTCTCAGCAAAGATCCTTGTTCAGTAATTGAATATCTTATGGTAAGAATAGTAATTTTGCCCATGCTAAGAAAAATAAGTCAATCAGAGAAAGATAAATACTGTATGGTTTTACTCATATGTGGAATTTAAGAAACAGATGAATATATGGGAAGGGGGGGATGGGAGAAGGAAACCACAAGTGACTCTTTTAAAAAAACTTTTTAATATTTATTTTTGAGAGAGAGACAGAGACAGAGGATCTGAAGTAGGCTCCAGGTTCTGAGCTGTTAGCACAGAGCCTGATACGGGGTTTGAACTCAGTAACCACAAGATCATGACCTGGGCCAAAGTCAGATGCTCAACTGACTGAGCCACCCAGGTACCCCAAGAGACTCAAAATGATAGAGAACAAACTGAGGGTTGACGGAGGAAGGTCGGTGGGGGTGGGGGGGGGAGTGGGCTAAATGGATGATGGGTATTAAGGAGGGTACTTGGAATGAACACTTGGTAGTGAATGTAAGTGATGAATCACTGAATTCTCCTGAAACCAATATTGCACTGTATGTTAACTAAAATTTCAATTAGAAAAGTCGTTATTCTACCTATTAGAGTTGGTCATTCTCTGGTTAGGAGAATGCTTTGGTCACCCACAAGGAGTGCACACACAGGCATTGTTACTAATGGAACTTGAAAGTAAGAGAGGAGTTTGGGTTAAGGTAGACCTTTCTCCTGTGCTAGTATATTCTGATGACTTAAGAATTCACCCTTAGGATAGATAGAGCTGGCCACAGACAGTTTTAGAAACCTAGACCATGCTTTGAAGGTGCTAGGCTCTTACTAGGGAAAGTTAAATGTGTTAGGTTAGGCGTTGGGGAATCTGGAGTCTCATTTTCTGCTCTTGTATTGTGATTCATGTTTTCCTTGGGCTTTATCCTCCCTTAGTCTTCATTTTAGGGTAGGTCAGTTCATCAACAGCCCAGTTATCTTGATAATATTATATCAAGGGTGGAAATTTGCTTTTCACTGACTTAATCTAAGAATATGGTCAGAGCACTGGAGGACCCAATTGTTACTGCTTCATAAGAAAATTGAGAAATTTTCTCAAGTGGACTCATCTGGGCAAGAATCACTGATGAACTCAAACTGTGTCTGATGTATTCAAAACAGCATATTCTTAAGAATATTTTTAATGTTTATTTTTGAGAGAAAGAGTGGGGGGGGGAGTAGAAAGAGGGGGACAGAGGATCTGAAGCCGGCTCTGTGCTGAAAATAGCCCCATGTGGGGCTCCAACTCACGAACCTTGAGATCATGACCTGAGCAAAAGTTGGACACTTAACTGAGCCACCCAGGCGCCCCTCAAAATAGCGTATTTTTAACATATTTAGACTGATTTTATGTTACCTTTTCCTATTGTTGAGGTGACATGCTATTTTTCACGATATGTCCCACGTTCTACTCTACCAACTCTTCGCTAAAATGAAGATTAAAAAGAATGATGGTAGAATATTAACTTTGTGCTGACACTAGCCTGATGCATAACAGCCAGTCACAAGGGCTTTGTCAGTATTCGGCTAAATGTCAGTATTATTCCTGATGACAAACCTAGTGACAAGTCCCACAAATTGGTCCTATTAGGCAAGTTAGATTGTGTAATGAGTTATTTCAGATGACCTGTGTGCCCTGGGCCTCTTAGAGAATCCATGTCCTGTACTCATCTGAATTTCCACTAAAACTGATCTCTTATTACTTATTGTCCTTTTAATAATCGATTTGCTACCTCTTAACACCATATACATGTAACTTCACAGCTTCTCCCACTATCGTCTGCCCTGAATCCACTAGGATTTATATTATCTTCCCCTTTATTCCCATTTGTAGGTCACCATCAAAACCCCAGAGTTCCAATTCACTTTTTCTTACCAACATTTAATTATTAGATGGCTTTGCATATCCTTGTATTCTGCCCCCATCTTTCTTCTTTCTCTCCCTAACCTCTGAAACTCTTCCTGTTTCCTGAAATTCATGGTCCAATGTAGATGGCTTTCCCAGTACGTGCAATTTCTTATGTTGTGCTTTGGTTTTACCTTACTGCTCAGATTTAACCTGGTTCCCTGCTGAGGACACAATTTCCCCTACAGATCTCTCAAGTGGTGGCTCTTCCTTACCCCCTCTTTTTCTCTCACTGGGTCTGGAGTCACTAGGTGTCTTCTCTGCACCATCTTTTCAACTTTTTTTTAAATGTTTGTTTATTTTTGAGACAGCATGAACAGAGGAGGGTCAGAGAGAGAGGGAGACACAGAATCTGAAGCAGGCTCCAGGCTCTGAGCTGTCAGCATAGAGCCCACCACGGGGCTCATACCCACAAACTGTGAGATCATGACCTGAGCCGAAGTCGGATGCTTAACCAACTGAGCCACCCAGGCACCCCCCCCCCCTTTTTTTTTTAAATCATTATGTCTCAATCCCTAAAAAAAGTACCCAACTTGGAACATCATGTCTTTGGGCTATAAATCATCTGCTCCTCATTGTTCTGTTTAATTGCCTGTTTCTCTTCTTCTCTAGTATTCAGCTTCTGGCTAACTGTCAATACCCATAGTACTAGGGTTTTTTTTAATTCAGTTGATTCTGAATAGATGCATAGGTGACCCTTCCCCAATCTTGAATTTTTCTTTCACCAAGCTCAGCTACTCCCATGATAGGCTTTGGACTTTGCATCACTAATAACTACAAGTTCTCCAAAATCTGTTTCATGTGGCTTACTTGCTGATAATCCCTTGTTTTTCTTTAGCTCTAATACATTGTGTACTGATTGTTTTTTTTTTTTTTTTTTTTTTCAGCTTTCCCCAGCTCCCTGAACAGTTCCTGGCACATAGTAGATACTCAGTTAATACTTAATGTTGAATGAATTATTTATTGATGTGCCTGATCTTCCTTACACTGGAAGCTCTTTCCTTCTGCAAACAATTATATCTTTAAGGGTTTCCCATACAGATATAAGGGAATACAAAGACAAATATGATGACCTTGTCTACAGGGAGCTACAATCTTGGAAACAGGCTATGGATTTTGTTACAATACCATGCCAAATGTGTGATAATAGCTCTGAGAGTGTGAGCCTGTCCAGGAGATGGAGACATTTTTCATATATATATAATATGTACATGAATATACGTATATATTATATATGTGTGTGTATATTATATAATATATATATATATATATATATATAATATATATAATTTACATCCAAGTTAGTATATAGTACACTAATGATTTCAGGAGTAGAATCCAGTGATTCATCCCCTACATGTAACACCCAGTGCTCATCCCAACAAGTGTCTTCCTTAATGCCCCTTGTCCATTTTAGCCCATCCCCACCACCACAACCCCTACAGTAATCCTCAGTTTTTTCAATTTAAGAGTCTCTTGGGGTACCTGAGTGGCTTAGTCAAGTGTCTGACTTTGGCTCAGGTCATGATCTCATGGTTCGTGGGTTCAAGCCCCGTGTTGGGCTCTGTGCTTACAGCTCAGAACCTGGAGCCTGCTTTGGATTCTATGTCTCCCTCTCTCTCTGCCTCTCCCAGCTTGTGCTCTCTCTCTAAACATTAAAAAAAGTCTTATGTTTTGTCCCCCTCCCTGTTTTGATAGTATTTTAGTTTCCCTTATGTTCTTCCATTTTATATCTTAAATTTCACATACAAGTGAAGTCCTATGATATTTGTCTTTCTCTGACTAATTTTGCTTAGCATAATACTCTCTAGTTCCATCTGTTGCAAATGGCAAGATGTCGTTTTTGACTGCCAAGTAATACTCCACTGTATGTGTGTGTGTGTGTGTGTATGTGTGTCTCATATCTTTATCCATCTGTCTATGGACATTTGGGCTCTTGCATACTTGGCTATTGTCGATAGTGCTGCTATAAACATTGGGGTGCATGTGCTCCTTAGAAATAGCACACCTGTCTCTAGAAGATAATATGTGAAATAAGATTTGAAGTATGAGAGCTTACCAAGCAGATAAAAGGATGAGGACATTTTATGAGTATGGAAAACATGTCCATCCAAACATGTTAATGTCATTAGAGCCAAACAAATAGGTTTTAAAAATCAGAAAGGAAGATACTCCTTCAAACTTTGAAAATACATACCACATGTGAGGATGGCATTACCATGAAGTTCGTGAACCATAAGCTTTAGGACTCCTCACTTGTATGGGCCCCTTGTAAGAAAGGATCCTTCCAGTATGTTCACACAATCTTATTTCTTGTTAAAAAATTTAAAGTAGGGCAGACTTACCTTTATTAATTAAAACTGTTGTAACTTTTCGCTTTGCTTGTCACATTTCATCTTGTTTCTAGTGTTAAAGTGGCTGTGGGCACTTCTGGAATTTGGCTAAGGGCTAATTAAAGAGCAAACACATATGGTTTGGGTTTTGTGGGATATTTTTGTGGTTCACTCACATCTGTGTAAGTTATTTCATGGATGTTCCTTATGTTCCCTGGGCCCACTTAACTGGCATTGCAAAAAAAAAAAATGTATGAACTGGGGTTACACATTTACATGCATTTATCCTATGCTGCCCAGCCCAAGTTGTGGGTGGTAGAGGAAAAAATCAAATTAAGAAATGCACAAAGTCAGGGGTGCCTGGGTGGCTCAGTTGATTGAGCATCTGACTTCGTTTCAGGTCATGATATCACGATTCTTGAGTTCAAGCCCCGCATTGGGCTCTTTGCTGTCAGTGCAGTCTACTTCAGATCCTTTGTCTCTCTCTCTCTTTCTCAAAAATATTTAAAATATTGTACAAAAATATATAAAAAAATGTACAAAGTCAGAAGCCAATGTAAGGGTAAAAAAAATCTACAGATTGTCAGAAATGCAAGATTTTAACGGGATTATTAATTTTCTTAGTCAAATGGAACTTTTCTCTTTCAGAAAGGATAATAAAAAATTCATTATCACTACAGTGGGGACATTATGACAAACTGGTTAATAAGTATGAATTTAAAAATAAGGTTAATATTGAAGACAATTTGAAATTGACTGAATTCTTCTATATTATATATATTATAATTCACACCACTGCTTTAGTTTCTTTTGGCTGCTGTAACAAATTACCACACGTCTATTCTCACAGAAATCTATTCTCATGTACCTGTGGAGGCCATAAGTCTGAAATCAAGAGGCTGGCAGTGTTGATCCCTTCTGGAGGCCCTAAGGAAGAATCTAGTCCATGCCTGTCTCCCAGCTTCTGATATTCTGTTAGTCGTTAACATTCCTTGGCTTGTAGACACATTATTCCAATCTCTACCTCTATGCTAACATGGCTTCCCCGTGTCACTCTGTAATGGTACCAATCGTTGGGTTTAAAGCCCACCTAAATCCAAAAGGATTTTATCTCAAAATCCTTAATTACATCTGCAAAACCCCTATGTCTAAAGTCACTTTCACAGGCAGTAGGGGTAAATGCATGGACATGTCATTTTTCTGGGGAAGGGTGGGGACAATTCAACCCATTAAAAGGACATTACCAATAATGAGTTTCAATTTTGAAAGAAGCATTTTTATACTACAGATAATCAGATTTTTGTTAACATTACTAGAGAAATGAAAACATTTCTTCTATCAAAATTATATTTTTAAATTCTTAGAGGAAGAGGTGTTTGAAGAGTATGTGGTCAAGAATTACAGAAAAAATAAGATCTATTAAGCAGTTAGATAAAATTCTTAGGATATTTTTCTGGATTGGTTATGTTAGTGGTAATTGCCAGCTTTTAAAATTTATAAATACAACTTTTTTTTCATTGTAAATATTTACTTCTATATCAATACATCTATAATTTTGCATTATGTTTTCCTCTGAAAGGATAACCCTAAATTCTATATGGTTCAGGCTCCACTATATAAAATTCATTCACAATATTGACATCCCAGATGATGTCTGTCCCACCATGTTCTTTGCTTTTTTAAATTATATTTTTATTCTGTCCAATCTCCATTGGTTGGTGAACATGAGCATTACAAATAACCCCTAGCCCAGACCTAGACGGTTTGACCATTCATTTAAATTATAAGGTTGTTAAGGTTTAGGAAGATTCCTTTTAGTTACTTCTGAAAGAAGAAAGATTCTTGTCTTTGGAAGCAACCTTTTCCTATTAAGCAGATAGTATTTTCATGGGTCATCTAATGTACAGTGAACTTAGTGTATTGTGGGTTTTTCTGGGATCTTGGACACCAGCTTCCTCACAGCATTTAGAACGTTGGATCCAATGCCACTTTATTTGTATCAAGTCCATGTATCGTCTGGGCATTGGTAGCAGGACTCTGGAAGGAGTAGATGGTGTAGAATCTTGTGAGACAGTTTTTCTTGTACAGAGAAGCATGTGAGATCACCGTGTCCAGGCTCTTGTGTTCTGGCCATTGCCAGTTCTCTAGGAACTAGTTTCAGGCATTTTAAGTTGTCAGTGATCTTTTTTTTTTTTTTTTTTTTTTTAAATTTTTTTTTTTTTTTCAACGTTTATTTTATTTTTGGGACAGAGAGAGACAGAGCATGAACGGGGGAGGGGCAGAGAGAGAGGGAGACACAGAATCGGAAACAGGCTCCAGGCTCTGAGCCATCAGTCCAGAGCCTGACGCGGGGCTCGAACTCACGGACCGCGAGATCGTGACCTGGCTGAAGTCGGACGCTTAACCGACTGCGCCACCCAGGCGCCCCATCAGTGATCTTTAACAAATGGTGGATGCATGTATTTACAAGAAATTCCATCACCAAGAGTAACACAGAAACTATCCTGTGTAGGATTTCCTTGCTATGTAAAAGTAGAGGCCTCTATGAAACTTTGCATAAGCCCAAATGAGGGGCTAAGGCAAAGAAGCAATAACACTTCATAAAAGCGAAAATCCTTTTCCAGTTTCTTTCCATTACCAAGAACAAGTACTAATGTAGCTGTTATGTCAAAGCAAAGCGGCATAAAGCAAACTTTCAGATAGCAAGGGAAACCTGTATCTTCTTCCCACAGAAAATCCACCTGTGTTTGTGGTAGGTAACACAGAAATAATTCATTCTGTCAATATTGTTAACAAATGTTCATTAAGTAATCTCATTGATTAAAAGTGAAAGGAGCAGTCTTTTTTGAGGGTATACTGTGTTCTCCCACTCCTTTTCGGGAATGAGGTTTAACATTTTCATGGGAGACTTTAAAATTGCAAGGAAATATGATGGTGACCTCATTGTGCAGTATCTTTTTATTACTGCTGTATTTAATGATTAGAAGTCTTTTTTAAACATTTTGCTATCCTTAATTTTCATGGAAAAGCTTTATACACAATCAATTATGGGAGAGGTTTTCTTTTCCAGACTTGAAACCTAAAATCTACCCTTCGATATCAAAAACAGAAGGATTAAAGAATAAAGCATCTGTTCTTTAGTCACACTAAATGTCTACATATATATATATCCAATAGGATGGGGCACCTGGGTGGCTCAGTTGGTTAGGTATCTGACTTCAGCTCATCTCATGATCTCACAATTCATGAGTTCGAGCCCCGTGTTGGGCTCTGTGCTGATGGCTCTGAGCCTGGAGCCTTCTTCAGAGTCTGTGTCTCCCTTTTTATCTGCCCCTCCTCTGCTTGCACCCTGTGTCTGTCCGTCTACTTCTGTTTCTCTCTCTCTCTCTCTCTCTCTCAAAATAAGTGTTAAAAAATGTTTAAAAAAATGGGATCAAATTATAGATGTTAGGATGAAGTTTCCATTCATGTCCAGGGTCTGGGAATACTGGGTAATCCTTAATAATAAAACTTAACTGCCCATAAGCGGATGAATGAGGGTATTTTCAAAGTGAGAACTAAACTCATTGATGCATTATTTCCTAGGACGTTGAATTATCGTCTTCAGGGTGGGGTTGTGCTGATTGTGTAGCGAAAATCTAGTTAAAATATTCTTTATGCTTACTTTATGCAGGCTTTTCAGACTGATTCTTTACTTGCTGGCTGTTGGTCAGAAGTTTGTATTAGTCAAAGTATGAACTTAACGATGAATTAAGAACCGTGTTCTCATCTGCTGGGGATCTTACAATAGAATGTCACTGAAGGTGATCAGTGGTTTTGTCAATGGCTTCCATTTCAGATTCACAATTTAATCTCAAAATGCAAACCTTTGGTAAGGCTGCTATTTAGATTATTAAAGAAATAAGATTTTAAGAAAATAATGAAAACTTCAAAATGTTCCTCTTACGAATTTAAAATTAACATTTCAAGGATATTATAAGATAAAGTATTAGTATTTTATGCAGTTTATGTGAAATTATCCTTGTCATTATGATCAAGGTGCTATAGTAGTAATAAAAACGGCTTTCAAAAAGGTTTTTCTTCATAGATTTAACTTTATTTAACATCAAGGAATACAGGGTTTGGGGTTTTTTTTCCATCTGTGTGAGCACTTGGGAATTTTCATGTGTCTCTGTTCATATCCTGCTAGATGTTACCAAGAAAAATAGCTAATACTTATAATCTAATTCTTAATATGGTGCCTAAAATGACCCAATTATTTTTAGCAGCTTTAATTTGTATTCATGTATTGCTACTTTCCTGTTAATGTAGAAAATATCCCACTCAGTAGTTCTCCAAGCAGCAGGATAAGAACACATAATAGTCATTTTAAATTAAACTGCCTGCTTTATTGTTTATCAAGTTGTTGGTTTTCCCGTTTTGAATTAGGCTGGGAAAGTATTTAATCTGTTTTTTTAATAGAAGACTGCTAGGCAGGTATACCTAGCTTGCTCAAAAGGTTTGTCATTACTCTATCATATTGATAATTGATGGCCATATACCAGATTTTTATAAGCACTCAATGTGGTTATTAACAGAATTTTGTTACATGATAACTCTTCGAGATTCAGTGTAGAGATGTATGTTACACATCTGACAACTAATACGTTGTTAAAATAGTTACTGTATCAGTCAACTATGGCCACGGTAATGCTGGGTAGTAAGCCACCCCAAATGCAGTGAGCTGAAAGCATTTATTTTTGCTTACAGATACATACGTTGGCTGTGGGTCAGCTGATCTAGATTGGGCTCAGCTGTGCTTGACTCCAAATCACAGGCTGAGTCCAAATGAGCTTGGAACAGTGGACTACCCAAGAATGTTCTTTTCACGGTCTTTGTTCATAATGCTATACCAAAATACTACAGACTGAGTGGCTTATAATCAGCAAAAACTTACTGTTCACCATTCTGGAGGCTGGAAGACTGAGATGAGGATAACAGCATGGTAAAGTGAGGGCCCTCTTTCAGGTTGTGGACTTTTCCTTGTGTCTTCATGTGGCAGAAAGGGCTAGGGATCTCTCTGGAGCCTTTTTGATAGGGCACTAGTCATATTCATAAGAGTTCTACCCTCATGACCAAAGCACCTCCCAAAGGCCTTACGTCCTAATGCCATCAACTTTGGTAGTTAGGATTTTAACATACAAATTTTGGGAGGACACAATCACTCAGAACATAGGATGTGGCAATGTTGAAAGCATGATTAGGCAAGTCCTGCTGTGAAAGCATACTTGACACCTTTTGAAAAAAATTTTTTTTTCTTAATGTTTCTATTTTTGAGACAGAGACAGAGCATGAGCAGGGAAGGGGCAGAGACAGAGAGGGAGACACAGAATCGGAAGCAGGCTCCAGGCTCTAAGCCATCAGCACAGAGCCCGATGCACGGGGCTCGAACTCACAGACTGAGATCATGACCCGAACCGAAGTCGGATGCTCAACTGACTGAGCCACGCAGGCGCCCCCCCTTTTTTGACACCTTTTTTTATAGTGTCTTCTAATACCCCATTAACCAAAGCAAGTCACATGGCCAAGCCCAACATCAATGGGGTGGGGAAGTACACTCTGCCCACAATGGGAGGCAGGGCCGGGGGGGGGGGTGGTGCGGGGGGAAGAGGGGAAGTAATTGAGGAACAGTCATCTAATGAATCACAATTTGCAGTTAAATATTTTTTAAAGTTAGAGAGAGAGAGAGAGAGAGAGAGAAAATCTCAAGCAGTCTCTGCACTGTCAGCACAGAGCCCAACAAGGGGCTCAATCTCAGGAACCATGAGATCATGACCTGAGCTGAAGCAATAATTGGACGCTTGACTGACTGAGCCACCCAGGTGCTCCTGGAGTTTCATTTTTATAATTGATGATCTAAAATTCACTAGTAGGCAGAGCATGTCTTGAGGTCCATCCTTGGAGCGTGTTTTAAGAAGAAGCTTGTATGTTGATATAAGTCAACTTCAAGTCATGTGTCCATAGGGAATATTTCAGTGAGCCTCCATGGTGGGTTTATTTCTAAGGTACAGATTTATTTCAATATAAAACAACAAACTTATAGGAAACTTGCAACATCTACAGAGAAAAATGCCAGCAATCAAATGCTTAAATGAACAGCATATGCACAAATTGGTGATAGGTGACATTACCCCTCTGCATATTTGTAAGCTCCTTTGGAACCAAGGTAATACATACTCTTGACAGAATATTCACTTTATTTTTTTTTAATGTTTGTTCATTTTTTGAGAGAGAGACAGACAGATGGCGAGTGGGACAGAGCCAGAGAGAGAGAGGGAGATGCAGAACCTGAAGCAGGCTTCAGGCTCCAAGCTATCAGCACAGAGCCCGACGTGGGGCCCAAACTCACGAATCATGAGATCATAACCTGAGCTGAAGTCAGAGGCTTAACTGAGCCACCCAGGCACCCCACAGAAAATCCAGTTTCTATCAAACTGTCCAATTTTACCTCAAATACTCCCTCTTAAACTTCCTTCATATGTGTCCGTGTCTCATAGTTCTGTGATTCATTTGGAAAAATTGTCTTGGAAAATAATATGCTATCGATTTCTTAGTTGGATGTATAGGAAAAAGAAAAAAAAAATGAAGGGAGCTGCTTTTCTGGGTGATGGAGATTGCCATTTTTCGTGACCATAAGTAGTGAAGGTTGTCATTGAGGTCCCTGCCATAGCCCACAGGTGGAAGACATGGTGTAGATGACAGGGAGATGGATGTTGATTTGGGATGTCCTAGTGGAATATTTTGAAAATTGAAATGGGAAATCGGAATTGCTCACAGAACAGTCTTGGCAGATTTGATGTGTCAGTCCTAAAACCCTCCCATCAGTTGACGACTTTGCTGAAAAATCTATTGCTTGAGAAATGGGAGAATAAAAATGATGTTCTCTTTCCGGTAGTGGAATAGCCAAGTGAATTACTTCATATATTTCACACTCCCCTCTCCTTCTCATACACATACTATATTAAAATTTCATTACCTAAGTGAAAGAATGAGCCTGCCTTTAGCACAAATGAGAATTTTAGATTATAAATGTCAATGTTTATTGCAAGGCATAATGCATGTAAAGCTTTTGCAAGGTTGTTAAATGTATCATGAGATAAATTTTGTAAATCGTATTTTGCTTACTTCCTCATTGTAATCCAAAGTAAATGTTACATACAAAGAAAAGAATCATGTCTTAGGCTGGAGTATGTTCCTTGAAAGCATATCGATTGTGTTTTAACTATGTCAGTACATATGTATGCATGAAATGCATCACTTACGAGATGAATTTTTTAAAAGAAAGGTTAAGTCTCTAAGTCAGGGTGATGGGTTTACTAAAGGAAAGAAAATGCTTTCCCATGGATTTCCTAGGACCAAGATGGATTATAATTTTTAGCTTTGGAGTTCATTTGCTGCTCTGTTTCAGGGGCCAGATACTCTTGGTGGATCATTTAAAGGAACTAAATCTATATTTGAATGATTTGATACAGCACTTCAGCTTTTGTATATTATTGAAATAAGAACCTTAGCCAACTCTAGCTCTTGTCTCTCAAGAATGTAAAAATACTCTTAGAATTTGTTTTAAATTTGCATAGTATTTTAATCACTTCCATATACAGTTTGCAAAATACAGGACCTGGCACCTGGGAGAAACTTTAATTATTTGAAGTGAAATCTAGCTTAACAAAGTCATTTGGATTTAGAGGTTAAAGTTCTGGATTTTACTCCCATCGTACAGGTAATAATATCATTACCCATGTGTTTATCTAGACCTTTCTGTGCTTCATTCACTTTTTTTTTTTTTTTTTTTTGAGAGAGAGAGAACACCTGAACAGGGGAGGGGCAGAGAGAGAGGCTCTGAAGAAGGCTGTGTGCTGAGAGCCTGATGCAGGGCTCAAACCCACAAACTGTGAGATTGTGACCTGAGCTGAAGTTAGATGCTTAACTGACTGAGCCACCCAGGCACCCCATTCATTCGTATTCTTAATGTGTAAGTGTGGATGACAATTTGAAGGTTTGGAGTGACAATGAAATCAGCAACTATGAAATTATCTTTGAAAGAATAAAACACTGTATGCATATGTGGTGAAATGATATAGTTATTGTGCTTTGAAGTTTTGGGTAAAATTTTATCATAAAGGTGACTTTTAACTACAACTGCCTGGGATCATAAAAATACAATAGAATTCCAGCAGAGTCCGACGTACGTTACTTAGGTTTTGTTTTGAAATTTGCTTCTTGTTGGAGGGACAATTGCATGAAATCTATCCCAGCCATAATAGGAGAATTTATATATTTTTCTAAGATAATTATGTGTGGTTTAATTTTTGCAAATATAATACATGTTATAGAAAAGGAAGGAAATCCAGTTATACACAATGAAATGAAGCTAAAGGAAGAAAATTAAGACCACCCATAATCCCACAGCACATTGTGAGGTATAGCCTCCTAGTCTTCTTTTGTGTGTATGTTTGTATATATATACAACACATAATGTTTTTTTCCCCCCCAAAAAAATTTTGTGATTTGCTTTAAAAAAAATTTACTGTCCACCCTACACACTTTTCCAAGCCATGAAATACTTTGCTTTTATGTATCTTTATGGCTGTTCATACGGTTATAGGACTGTACCATACTTTATTTTGCCTATTCCCTATTGTCAAATATTTAGTTGGTTTCCATTTTTATTATGATAAACAGCGCTGCAGTGCACAGTTTTACAGCAAGTTATTTACCAGGAACTTGGTATATTTCTACATTTTTTCAGTTCGTCTTATTCATTGCTCAGTGAAGCTGGGGAACTTGCACAGGACTTGGATACTACTTATTGTGCAGTTAAACTTACTCGTTCTAAAAGTGTTACTCCAGACCATCCAGGATTTTCCAGAAAATTAAGCATGTAAAAAGGAAATGATAACGGTGTCTCTCTTTCATTCTTTTGTCTGTTACTGCATTAGGACAGTGTCGAATAGTAGTGGCAGCAGACATTGTCAACTGGGTTTGGCCTTTAATAATCATGCTTCTAGTAAAATGTCAAATGCAAGTTTGAGATGAATATTGATCATGATAGAGGTTTAACCATAAATTTTCTCAAGTCTAGAGTAGATGTTGGAATTTATCAGATGCCGTTTTTGGAATCTACTGGAATAATCCTATAGCTTTTGTCTTTTGGCTTAACAACAAGATTAGTTTTAATGAGAGTTCATGTAGTAGAAATTGTGGAATGAAGCCTATACTCCGACCAAAAAAAAAAAAAAAAAAAAAAAAGAAGAAAGGTCAGTGGGTCTTGGAGAATGAAGGTGAAATCCGCTGTGGTATGCCTGAGTCCTACTAAGGCTTATGTATTTTCCAGCATTTAAAATCATGTATATTACTGTTACTGGGAAAAGAAACCAATTTCATCATCACTGGTGTGATAGGTACACATTTCATATGCCCCAAGTTTGCATGTGCAAGAAAAACGTAACATTTTTTTCTTGAACATGTCTAATTTCCGGAAGGCCTAAATGCCGTCTTAGTATAGCAGGGACCATCTGGCTTCTCTTGATTGTTTTACTGCTGAAACCATCCTCTCTGGGGAGATGGATTCCTCTGACTGAAGGTGCACTTGAGTGAGTGAGTGGGTAGGGAGTAGGGAGTGTAGGCACGAGAACAAGAAATTGTGAGCGAGAAGAAACCTTGGTTACTACCTAAAATTATTATCCCATCATGCAAACAAGGCTAAATTGCTATCCATAGCACAGTAGCATAGAGATTGTGTACCAGACTGTTGAAAAGGAAATGTTATTCTCTTCTCTTTTCCTCAATCCCCACCCACTAACAGGTGAATAATTAGGCTTATTTCCATTTAATAATGTACCGCGTGGGAATAGATATGCATTTGGAGAGTGATGAACAGAGAAACTTGACACTTTGCTTCTAGAAAAATAATGGCTGAGACACACAGAAAACCGCAGATAGGTCAAATTCAGTCTGGGAGCTTAAAATTCTCCTCTAGAACAGTGCCTTGGCTTCTCCAGCCAATCTCTTTTGGCAGTATTAAGTGCCCTGCCCCAAACGATCCCAGGCAGAATAGGTGGAAAATTTCAATTGCTTAGGGAACCAGGAAAATGATAGATGTACCTGGACCCTGTCTATCCTAGACTACTTAAGGCATTTTCTATCGGGATGGAATATGATTGCAGGTAACTAGCAGAATTGTGGTGTTCAACGTAGTCATTATTCTGGACGATGTGCAACTGCATATAAAAACATTAGCAGAATTAAGCCTAGTTAAACTGAAAATAGAGTTTCATAATGGTTTTGAATTGTATAAGATTTGAAAACGTTAAGGACTTTGGATATATAGAACTGTCCTCATGTTCTCAGCTATTGCTGTATAAAATTGCATTTTTCCTTTACAAGTTGGTACTGTTATTATATGTCCTTGTAACTGTGGACTTTGAAATTTTCTTTGTAAAATCCCCTAATAACTTACTTTGTAAAAAGATAAAAAAAGAGGGCAAAAATTTAAGGATATATTGACTTTCCTTGGGATGGCATTTTTATTGGGATTTATGGATGATTGTGGAGAAATCACTTTAGAGCTAGAAAGGAATTTACAGAGATCATCAAATACAAGTCCCTTATTTTATAAAAGCATGTTCACACTAAAGTATATATCAATTAAACTAAAAATTCAAAGCACAATGTATCTTATGTGACCATTACCTGTAGAGGAGAGTGGTAGTCTTACTGTTTGCTATTTTTAGAAACATTTGGTCGGCATTATAAAAGATATCTCAGAAAAAAAAATCAATATCCCCTGATCAGTGATGTTGAAGGTAAATCTCTTCAAGGCCATTGCTCTTGGGGACTGCAGAGTCTGCTCTTTACTGGACTGCTGGTGTTTGCATAGCTCCTTGGATCCTTGTCCCAATGTTTATCGGGTATCTATATTGGTAGTAGTAGATGTTGAAGATTAAATTTTAAGCTCTAAGGTAACTGGTTTGGTTATGAATAGCATATGATTTCCTTAGCAGTCCCATTAGGACTTCATCGTCCATTATATTTACAGAATGAGTTTTGGTAAATCGGTACTCCAAACATTTAAAAATTCTAGCAGAAGGATTGGACTTCAATATAACTACTTTCAATCATGTGTCTGAAATAAACATAACTTTGGCCTTTGACACATTTTGTTAACTTGGACCGGTCAAAGGAACGCTCTCCATAATGGAGACACTTTACGTACATTTTTTTTTTTTTTTTAACGTTTGAATGACTCATTGCCTATTAACTTATTTATTGCCTTGGGAAGGTTTAACATGGATTTGTAGGTATTTTGTGACTAAGAGGCTGTTAGAGGTTATATCTAAGGATTCCTATTTTCTAGCTATAAGTCAGTTTATTTCACAAACCCCCACTCAGGAAGAAAATCTGTTTTCAACTCCCTTCTTTCCTTCCCCAGCATGACCCTCCAAATGTCATTTACTCATTCATTCAATTTGGTTGGTCAGTCACTTACTCAAGTGTATTTTAAGCTCCTTTTATGCACTAAACACTGTCTAAATTACTATTAGGACACAAAAGTGAATGAGACCTAATTCTTTAAAGAATTTGCAGTCTTTGAGCAAACATAAGATGTACGCAAGTAACAATGATGCAAGCTACTATATTGGGAAGTGTTAAATAAGGAGTATTTGGGGGTTGAAAGGAATGTATGAGTTACTAACCTCAGTGTATTTGTAGACACTGGTTATGTTTGTATGTATTACACCTACAGATAAAATGTGTAATGTATACAGAATGCATATATATACACATATACACATACATATATAACATATGTAATATATATACACACATATGTATGTATATATTGTGTGCTTCAGAGATAATACTTTTGTGTTTTATTACTATGTAAAAATTACTTCGAGTTACTAGACCAATCAATATCCTTTATACAAAATTCCATTTCTTAGCCCCACATGTAAAATTGATTGCTTTCTATTACAACGAGCACAAATAAGCTCCAGGATGGCAAGTATTTCTTGTTGCCTATAAGCTATAAACTTTTTGTCTCTAGGACCTCAAACATAACACATAATCAGAAAAGATTGGTTGAGTAAGTAAACCTAGACAGCCCAGGTAAGTAGCTCCCCTTCCAGTCAGAAGTCCCTGAGAAAGTGGTAATACATACCCCCAATAATAATGATGCAAGCCAGATCGAAGTTGATGTTTATTTCATGCAACAAACTAGTGTAAGTAGTTTAGGTCTATTTTTGTCACTTCATGATATCAGGGACTGAAGGTTCTTTTCATTCTGTCCGTAGGATATTGTGTTTATTTATATGGAACAATTTAATTTACTATATTATCTGAAATCCTGCCAGCGGGAAGAAGGAAAGGGAGAATGAGGGCTTGCCTGTTCACTTTAAGTCTGTATCTTGGAAGTGACACCAATCATGTCTACTCTTATCCCTTTGGTCACCACTTGTCATGTGGCTGCAGCCAACTCAAAGCATGGCTAGGAAACGTAGGCATCAGTTGGGCAGCCAGATGCCTTAGATAATCAGATCCAGTGATCAGTTTCTGCCTCTGACACATGGTGTAAGTGTAACGTTTCCTTGTGAGTGACTATACTGCAAGTTATGTTTTCACTACAGAATCTGTCACCTCCAGTTTTGGGATGTAGGAGATGAAGACCTCACTTCATTCTCCGGTAGTTCTTTTAGCTGGAGGAGGTGCTTTCTGATGTTCACTGGATTATCACAATTGTTTGTGCTTATTACAGGAACTAACATTTTAGAATTTCCATGTGTCTTCGCCAAGAAAACTGTTCCTTCTCATGATGGATTGACCTTCAACCTCCCTTCCAGGGCTAGTTTCCAAAGAGAATAGATCACTTATTGTTTTTACTAAGTGTTCCAGGCTGTTTGTTGGTTCAGTGTCCAATAGGAACTGTGCCAGTTTGCTGAGGGCTCTTGAAGGCAAAATTACATATTTTTCGTTGAAAATAGGCATCAGGAGTCTCTTCTGTTAACCATTCTCCTTCATTTTAGTAATCCTTCTAACACTCGACAGATGAAAAAAACACAAATTATTAGCTTCATTTTACATGGAAAGAAGTATCAAAAGATAGTACGGATTGCCAAACATCATAGAGTAGATTTCTGACAGAACTAGATGCTTTGGACACCTGAACTAAATTGCATTCCTTTTGCCATTT
The DNA here is from genome assembly GCF_018350155.1 of Leopardus geoffroyi. Lineage (NCBI taxonomy): Eukaryota > Metazoa > Chordata > Mammalia > Carnivora > Felidae > Leopardus > Leopardus geoffroyi. The sequence continues at coordinate 137,490,078 of NC_059333.1, forward strand.
GTCACATTTATTTAAATGTCAAAGAGTCATAGGAGGTTTCAGACACATCTGGATTTTGTCGGGTTCATAACATGACTAGACTGATTTCTGGCTATTTTGTGGTCATTTCATGTAACAGGGAGCAGAATTGAATTTCCCTTCTTTGGTTGCTCTGAGCTGTAACCCTTCACTGAAACAAGTTTTCTTAGCAGGTGGTGATAATACAGGAGATGAGCTTTGACTGCATCACATACACGTTTTCTGTAGATGTCAAATTTGTTGTTGGAGGTAGAAAGTGGATGCTGATATCCAATGTGAGATGACAGGGTTATCTCCCTCATACCCCACATAATTTACTAAGTGTCACATCCTCTGATGACATATGCTATATCCCCTGATTTTCTGAAGGACAAACATGGGGTTGTAGATTCAACTTTGACAACTCAGATGTAAAGGAAAAATGGAATGTCTATAATCTATAATCTCATTTTTCACTTTCATTAAGTCCCTACTTGGCAATCAGTTGGGAAAAAAATTTTAGTCCTATTCAGTTTATCTTTCAGTCCAATCATATAATTGATGATGTACATCTTTCTTAGATAAAAATGCCCCTGTATCCATCCAGCCTTTCCTTCTTAAAGTGGCATCTAGCAGGAGGACTTTTGTATCTTCAGTGGGCACGAGCTGGCATCTGCTATTGGCCTTCTGGGTTCACCTTGGTTTTCATTAGACTCAGAACTTGAAGGTCCCCTCCATGACTTTCCTTCAGCCCTCTGGCCCTCATGCCTCAGTGTGTCATCGAGAGTCCTACTACAGCAACTATAGTCTGACTGTGGCCCATGGAAATGAGAAGGGCTCAAGAGAACTAAGCCTTAAGGCTTTCTTTGACTATTTTCATGTCTGTGGCTGCAGGAGAGCCAGGGATATTGACTTGACTTCTCTTTGCCGTGGGCATTAAAGGCTTCATTGGTGGACAGAGATGTTTCATTTACACTATGCGACAATGCCATGACCTGAACTGTTGACATGATGAAGCAGGAAGCAAATTTTTGGGAAATTCCTCCCCTTAATTTTGAGTCATTAATTGTTCCTGCGACAAATTCTAATGGCTATATGTTGAGGACTCTAGAAAATGTAGTGGCATCAGAAAAACCAAATAAATGCAAATAAAACTTTACACATAAATTAAAAGGTTTTTTTGACACTCATACTGCATTAACTGCAGTGGGACTCTGGTGAGGTCCCAGTGCCCGATCCAGCCAGCAGCAAACAGATCCTAGTTTTATGTTCTGCTTTATCAATGAGTTATTACCCTGCCAACATCACAGCTATTGTAAGTTAAAAGAACATAATTGGCCCACCCTTTTTCCAGCTATCTTCCTGCCCTTCTCCTTCAAACACCTTGAGGAAATGGCAAGGTGACTTTGTTTTCATCTGTCCGGTAGCATAGAGAGGAAGCTAAGATTTTTTTTCCCCCATGTAGATTTGCAGGATAGTCCCTAAGATAGGCACATTGGACACCAATGGCAAGAGTCCTTTTCCTTTCTTTGGGAAGAAGGATACACCTGTACTTAATCAGCTTTCACTAAGTGACTGCAGTACACCTGACCTGAGGAGCAGTTGACAGAAAACAGACGAGTTAGTCTGATTTGGGAAGATTCTGCCTCTTTCGTTCCCCTCTTGGCACCTGTACAGATTAGCATGTTACAGGGTCTTGGAGTTAAGAAACGTGATTTTGCTCAACACACTGTCCCATGGTTATTAGACCAGGGAAAGAGTGTACTTAAATTTTTTGTGGGACACGTCACAGCATCATACAAAAGAAGGTTGAACTATGGAACACGTCTCAAATACCTTAATGCTTGGCACATGACCGTTTTGTATCAGGAATGTTCTCTGAAGACTGAGTGCATAGTGTCAAGTGGGTGCGTATATAGATCTCACAAATGATGCCGTTTTTCCTACGGGAGAAAGGTTTCTTCAGATACTTGCTGGTATGTTTTGATGTTCTAGCATTCTGAGGAATTGTGCAGCCAACAGCTGTAGAGGTCATTTCCATTTCTTTTCTAGTAATAAGTGCCGCAGGCTCCTAGCCCTGCTAGTCACACCTGTTTGGCGACTCACACTTGAAGAAAATAACAGTATCTTCCGGCAAGCCTACAGTTTTAAAGTCTCATTTAATTTTTAACAGATGAATTTAAAGGTCAGTTAAAGAGGATACCTTAGGTGTTTTTTTTTCCCACAGCACAAACAACTTCTGCAGTCTTACTGTGTTTCTAAAGCTAAATGGAGAAGCTCCTTAGGAACTAGAAAGGACTCATCTCCTTTAAAAAGAAAAATCCAAATCATGCTGAAATTTGGACAAATTGTTATTTGTTGTTACTTTTTAGTAAAGTAATCTCTACGTGAGGCTTGAACTCATGACTCCAAGATGAAGACTCCCATGCTCTTAGGGCTGAGACAACCATGCACCCCATGGCCAAATTTTTAACGTTCGTGAGTAGCTTTGCAATCCACCCCCCCCCCCCCCGCCATCAAATGTTTCTCACAATGACTTTCTCTCTGAAGTGGATGCTTAGGTATTTTACCAATCCTTGCTTTGATTTCACGGCCAGCTGCTGGAATGATGAGCAAATTTTGAGATGTGTTGAATTTAGCCTTTAGCAAAACTGTATTAGACCTTGCTCAGCATATATCACTTCGTCAAGGATAGCAGATAAGTCTGTAGAGCAGCTTAAATCCAAGTCATTTTCACTAAAAGCAAACAATTAGGGAACATTCCAGATTGGAAAGAATTCAACCACCACTTTGACAGAGCAAGCCTTGAGTTTGCGTCTCCAAGGGAAAACATTATCAAGTGATGCTTGTGTGGATTATCTCAAAAAGCTGTTTTAATCCACAAAATGTGTTCCATTTACCAAATTATAAGTGGGAATGCTGGAGAAATGAACGCTTTCACCTTCAGATAAAATCACGAATGGGTTTGACAAACTTCCTGTGTGTCAAATGGAGATGAACGAAGTTTGGGTGCAGTGGAAGTCGCTGGGTACAGCACCAGTGAAATTGCTCAGAAAGATGGAAACCTCTGGCTGTATACTAGGTCCTTCCCTAGTTAACTGTAACACCTAGGCCACAAAAGTTTGTACCTTAGGTTTCTCATCTTTACATTGAAAGGGATGGTTTCCATCCCTTTAGGTCATGATCTCCTAGTTCATGGGTTCAGGCCCCACAATGGGCTCTGTGCTGATGGCCCAGCCTGCTTCAGATCCTCTGTCTCCCCTTCTCTCTGCCCCTCCCACACTGTACTCGTGCTGTCTCTGTCTCTCAAAAATAAACATTTTAAAGATTGGGATGGAAGAAAATCTTAAGCAAATGACTGTTGTAATATTTTTGGATTTCACCGTTTTAAAAACCTCACACGTTTCTGTAGAGTTCATATTTTCTTGTCCTGGTCCTCTGGGGGGTTGGCCCAGAGCAGTAAGGGAGGCCACCTGGATTTTACAGCTTCATGATTTATTATATATGCCAACTTAAAGGAAAATCCTTAGAAGAAACCACAAATAAGCACGGAACTCAAAAGCTCTTTTGAGCATGGTTTCAGGTTGATCTTTTTATATATAATTCAAAGTACTTCTCAGCACTTAGGGTACAACTTTATGATAACTTCTCCAAAGACCTTTTCCCAAAGGGAGAGTGTGGTTCTATTTCTAATTACTTCTTGGTGGTCACATGATGTTCTTTTATGATGTCAGTACTTAAGGTCAGCACCCAGAGACAGAACAGCTGGCAAGAGTCTATTAACAATTTCAGCCCTACCCCAGATCTTAGCTAGGTTAAACGCCCACTGCTCTTGGCTGGCTTTTCTCCTGCATCTTCCTTTCTGGTCTTTTTTGATCTCCCTCTAAAAGATTGCACCTCTTTGTGTAGCTGATCCTGAGGTAACTGACACAGCTCATGTTATTTCGAATAACTATGACATTCTCCTTCCTCTTAACAATGGAGTTTTATGAATCCCCTCCCCCCCTTTTTCCCCCAAAGCTTGCAACTTCATATTTTCCTTTAAAATAGTTTAAATTTTTTAATAGAGTTGGTCCTTGGAAACATACAGTGGATGAATGTAAGATGAAAGATACTGGTGTTTTGGAAAAGACTTTAGGATAATTATTTTTAAGGACTGTAAGTATAGTGGTATAATAAAGCCAGGATTATCTTGGGAAAGACTCCAAAAAACACGGGGCTTCTAGAAATTCGGGAAACACAAGTGCATATATGTCATTAAGAACACCTTCGCTCCATGGTAAAAATTATTAATGCTCTCAGATTTAATGGACACCCTGTATTTTAAAGTGTTGGCCAACATGTTAACAGACTATCTTCTTGAATTGATCATCTAGGTTTAACTGCCTGTGGGAGAAAAAAATAGTATCTTAAACCAGAGAGGTTTTTATCTTTTACATGAGGTAAACCTGGAGATGGGCATTACAGGGATGGGAGGTTGTCTCCATAGCATTTGGGGGGCGATTTCCATCTTTTTGCACCATTCTCATGCATGGATTTAATCTTCAAATCACTTCATGATTAAAAAAAAATGGCTGCTGAAGGAAGGGAGTAAGGCAGAAAAGCAAAAAGAAAGCCACTCACCACTGACTGCGTGCTCAGGAGTGCAGTTTAGTACTTGTGTCTGCATCTGAGTCTGTAGATTTGGGATCAGGCAAGAGAAACTGGGAAAGATAGTATGTTAATACAGTTGACAATGTATCCAACTAGACATGGGTTATTTTGCTAAGGAGGAAGAGAAGAATGGATCATCGGAGTCAGCCAGGACTCTGTGTACAGGTGAAATCACACATTGTGTAATTGAGGAAAGGGAGTCGTGGTGGTATTAAGTGATTTACTCAGGACCACTTGACAGTTAGTGACAGAAATTAAAATACACCATATGATAGGTGTCAATATCTGGGGGAGGTTTACTGGCCTCGCAGGTCGCTCCTAAAAAGTGGCATTTATCTTGATGAACAGTTCTTAACTTGGAATGCCTGGACCTGAGAACTTGTTAGAAATACAAACTGGCTGGGGTGCGTGGATGGCTCAGTTGGTTAGGCAGTTAAACATCTCACTCTTGATTTCAGCTCAGGTCTTGAGCTCAAAGTTCCTGGGATAGAGCCCCATATCAGTCTGTGTGCTAACAGTGTGGAGCCTGCTTGGGATTCCCTCCCTCCCTCCCTCCCTCCCTCTCTCTCTCTCTCTGCCTCTCCCCAACTTGTCCTCTCTTTCTCAAAAATAAACTTAAAAAAAAAAAAAAAGATACACCAACTCTCAGGCCCCTCTTAGACCTGCTGAATTAGCTGGGCCCCACCTTCAGGGTTTCTGTTTCAACAAGCCCTTCAGGCAATTCTCATACCCTAAATTCTCATACACTAAAGTTTGAGAATCACAGTCCTTGGTGATTTTATTGTGGCCCATGGTTTTGACTTTAGTCTCACCAGCTCATAAAGTCTATCTCATTGGCAGAGTTAATGCAGAGATGCTGACTCATGCTAACAAATCTCAAAGTACTGACCAAAAAAGGTCATTTCATTGACTTATGGTCTATACTAGAAATGGTCAGGCAGTCCAAGAACTCATGTCATTGTAACCAGCACATTCTTTCCCTGTGGGCAATTTCAAGGGAATGATCAGAATGAAACTTGGAGAGCATTTCTTAGTTTCCTGCTTCTGGACTGTATGTCCACATATGTTATACTGTTGAGACTACTGAAGTCTCGGGAAATTTGCAATCACATAAAGCCAAGGAATCTGATGGCACAATACCCATATCATCCAGACCAGCATTGTCCAATAGAAATAATGGTATGGGGAGTCATGCCAACATTATGTTTACTGAGACAGAGTAAATAGAATAATATTGTTAAAATTCAACAGAGTAAACTTGGAAGTTCTAGTTGAGGTTACTGGAACAATTCATGAATCTGGCAGCATCCCATCAAGCCAGTAGAGGGAGCTCTGAGTAGTTGTACAACGTGAAAGGTTTTTATAGGAAGGTGAGTGGGGCAAGAAAGTTATTAGCAAAAGAAAAAGGATTCTTTCTGGCAATATCATGTTTCATTATGGGGAAGAGCAGGGGTCTTAGGCAGATTCCCTCATCTGCCTTTGCGAAATCCAGAATTCCCACTGACAGATTACCTCACTGGTGCTTATCAGAAAATTCCTGACCTGTTAAAACCCTTTCTACAGGGGGCTGAAACTTCAACTAGCTTAGGTGTTAAGCCCTGGTTTGCTGTCTTGGCCTGGCTCAAGTGATGCCATTTGGGGCCTCTGGTTTTCTTTCTAATGGTAGAATGAAAAATACAAAGCTGGATTTGTTCAAGAGTGCACGTGTGTTGTAGATCATGATGTGAAATGTTTATTTGTAAATTACATTTAAAAACCTGAAAGCCTTCTCTCCATATTAATCTGATTGCTGTGACGAGTTACTCCACACACATGCTATGTTCTGCTTATCTATTTCCCCCACTGACAGGTATTTAATTATTTAATTTGTCCTCCCCCCCCCCCCTTTTTTTTTTCCCATTTACACAATACACTGCAAAAAAATATGCCTCCTTGTATACTTGTCCTGAAGATTTTTAGGGTTAATATGTAAAAGTGTAATAGCTATATTAAATGTCAGAATAGGTGGTTTTCAGTTTTGATTCATTATCACCACAGTGGTCTCCAATGTGTCTGTATTTACACCTACGATGGCAGTTTGTGAGGATGTTTTCCTGTATCTTTACCAGCACTTTGGTAATTTTGAAGTTCTTAATTTAACAAACCTTGCTGAATATGACTGTTGGAATGGTATCTTGTTCTAATTGGCATTTATTTCATTTCTAATGGGGGAAAAATGCCAACTTTTTCACTCTTTCTTTAAGCATTTTTATTAAACTGTATGGGATAATGGTTACAAGAAGTGTTAACACATCCTCATGTGTAATCGTAAGGAAATCTGCCACTTTCCTTCCCTTGTTTTCCCTTCCAACTCTTCTGTTTTAGAATTTACCTATATTATATGCCCAAATAACATGTTGGGATTAACAAGTTGGGGAGGGGCAAAGACAGAGGGAGAGAGTGAACCCCCAAGCAGGCTCCGCAGTGATAGTGCCCCTTGATGCTCCCAATGTGGGTTTGGAACTCACAAACTGAGATCATGACTGACTGAGCCATCCAGGCACCCCTGAATTAATCTCTTAAAATAATGAGGCTCTTGATACCCCCCCCCCCCTCACCTTCACTGCCATGTCACACCATCCTTCATACTGTTGCATCCTCCAAAATCATGATTTTTGAACAGATCAAAATTCCTCACTTGTATTTTTTACCATATAAAGCTGAGTCATGTAGTAGTATGAATACTTTCTTTTCCCTGTACATTTGCCTCTGTTGCACAGGTAAAATACAGGCTTGTTCACTGATTTTTGCCTTCCCACACTTGTCATTAATTCAGCCCCAAATCCAAATGTTTTCTAGATAGCCAGACTTCTGGATGCATCAGGGATTTTATCAAATTCATTTCCAGAGAAGTCTTTCCTAAAGTCTCTTGACCTGTTGTCTTCTCAAATCGCTCTCCCCTAAGGCTAATAATCAACTCTCTTGCTGGGGGATTTCTTTTGTTTTGCTGCTTTGGAAATTTCCTTTTTCTCTTTCTTGCTTCATTCTGTACTTTTCATTGAGCACAGGAGTTTCCTAAGAAATGGCAAATGGAAGGAAACATTGTAGGGTACCGGGGACTGAAAATATCTTGACATGGACATAGGGTAATTTTGTTCACTATGGAATTCCTGGTGGGAAAGTATTTTCTTTCTGTAATTGGAAGACATTACCTCATAGGCTTCAAGCTTTATGGTTTCTGTTGAGAATTCCAAGGCCATTTTGATCCCTGATGGCTTGATTGTAATTTGTTTTATTTTTAATTTCTTCCCATTTGGTTTTCAATGTTCTCAATTTCTAGAGCTCTTAGTGATTGGATATTTGCCAGGTCGCTTGTTGCTCATCTCTCTGTTTTTTGCTTTACTTTCTTGACTGTTGCTCATTTTATTTTTGAAGATTGCTATTGAGCTCCCATTTCTTTGATCCCATTTCAACATCCAACGGATCTTTGTCCTCTAGATTTTTATTTTTATTTTTTGGCATCTTGTGCCTGTGTCATGGTTAAAATACCTCTCTGATACACATCCGTGCACACACAGTTAGGTTCTTCTTAAGCTTGAATAGTCTCCGACTACTTATTGTTTGGATCTTTCATGCTAAGGTTTTCTCAGAAATCTTGTGTTCCTTGGTTCCCTACATATTTTTGAGAATGTGTCGATGAAAAAGGCTGTTGTACACCCTGAGTTCAAGGAGGATCAGGGGCTTGCCAACTCAGCTTTTTCCAACACTTTGTAGCACACCCCTCAAGGGCAGCGTCATTTGGTATTCCCCCTTGGGCTTCTCAGACTCTATAAAGAGTTGCTGTGTTTTGCAGAGTGCTGTAAGGCCTGGTTTCCAGCCTTCTGGTAACTGATCAAGGGGAGACTCTAGGTGTCTTCTAGCCCAGACACCCCTATTTTTAGCATCTTCAGAGATTAAACTTGCTGTCCGAGTATGAGGCCAGCTGTAGTTTGGCTGCTGGAGCAGAGGAGATGTGGGGGACAAATGATCTCCCTAAGAGCTTGCAACCAGTCTTTATTTTAACAGCCAGCCCTTCCCCTCCACTGCCAGAGGTACATGTTACTTACCACTGGTTCCTGAACATTTGGAGGATTCTGCAAAGTAGGTTGGTCTATTTTCAGTTTTCTCAGTGGGCTGTTAGAGCTGGGTTGCATATGTCATTCAGTCTACTCTTTTTCATTCAAGAACATATTTCTAAGATGCATTCATGTTTCCGTGTTCATCTACATGGCATCACATAATGCTTCAGTGTCTGTCTGCTATAATTTTCCCCAGTAGTTGTTAACCTATTATACAAATCATCATTTGCCTGGCAATTGTATTTTTTTATCATTTAAGAATTTCAAAATGTATGTAGTGAAATTAGGCTTTCCTTCTTTTTTACATTTTGTAAAAAAAAAAAAAAAAACCTTGTTTAAGAAAATCCTGGCAACATAAAATAACAACGTATGCACCTCTATTATTTTTTTTTAATGGATCTCCAGATGATTTCTGATCCATCTGGAATTTATAGTATGAGGTACAGATTTGAATAGTCCTCACATGCATGATAATATTCCAATCCCATCTACGGAATAGGCTGTTTTTTTTCCCCCATTGATTTCGAATGCTATTTATTATATACCAAGTTCCCATAAGTGCATCAGTTTTCTTTTTATATAAATGTTTTATCTTGACTAGTGATCTCTTTGCTTATTTATCAAAACCATACTATCTTATTTAGAGCTTTCACAGAATCTATTAGGACGATCATGTACTTTATCTACTTTAGTAGATTAGAAATGACATTTATATTCTAAACAATAGTTGAGAATATATACATATATTTTATTAATGTTAATCTTTGCGTAAGTCATTTGCTTATAATTTACTTTGGGTTTTTGCATTTATGTTCAGAGATGACATTAGCTTATTAATTTCCTTTATTGTGTTAGTTTTGTCCAGCTAGTGTGTGTGTCCTGCTTGAAAATAACAGCAGCTCTTCCAATTTTATGGGAGAGTTTATCTACTTTAAAATGTTCTTACTGAAATTTGTTATATATTACCCAGAAAGTCATTGACCGTGATAGCTTTATTCGGTTATGGGTATTTGAATATCTTTACAATATATTTTCCAGTTATTTGTCTAGTCAACTTTACTACCATAATTTGAGCCAATTTTGGTAATTGTTTTCAGTCAATTTCTCAGTTATATAGGTCATCAAAATTATATAGAGCTGTGTATAGTATTTATCTTAATTAAAAAAAATCTCAATACCTGTTCATGCATTTTCTGTGCTTTCTTATTCAAATCTGAAGAAGATTATAGTTTTTAATAAGTTTAATAAACAAGTTTAATTTATTCTGCAACTTTTTAGAACTTTATAAAACTTCATATAACTTAATGTTTTTCTTCTAAATTTGTAATTTGAAAACTTAGTTTATTTTGGTTAAAAACAAACATTTAAGACTGTGTATTTTCCTCTGAGAATGATATTGCTATATCCTATAGCGTTTTGCATTTTATTTTTCTAATGTTCATTGTTTCTAAGTAGTGTGAGATAGTGTTTTTTTTTTTTCCTTTCTTTGACCTATGTTATTTGGGAATGAGGTATATCATTTAAAGACATTAAGATTTTAGTGGGGTAGGTAGAAGGCTTTTTCTTTGTTGTAGAAGAGTTATAGATTTCCGGAAAAGTTGCACGGATAATACAGAGGATTCTGATATACCCCACATCCAGTTTCTCTGATTTTTAACATCTTTCCTTAGTGTGCTACATTGTCAAAACTGAAAAGGAAATAATGACACAGAAGTATAAACTAGAGTCTACTTCACTGGAGTTTCTTTAGCCAGGGGCACTTCCAGACCTGGCCCAATCGTGTTTCTAACCTCAGATTCAGACGCACCTGCCTGGAGCCATCTCCTGGCTTGCTGTTGAACTGACCAAGGTGGGGAGCCACAGTCGGGGTTGAGCACCTGGCTTCTCCAGCTGAGATACCCAAATTATGCCTCCCACTTGCTCTTGGGCCGCCTCTAGGCCCTAAACCATCTGGATGCTCTGTTGATCTTTTGTAGCCTACATCTTTTGAAAGGTAGTTTCCTCCAATAGGATTTTTTTCTTTGGTTTGTTTCTGTTTTTTCTTTCAGAGCTTCTTCTTTATAGTTTGCTGTGGACTCTCCTTGTTTTTCGGTGCAGTTATAGGTGTAATAATTTACCTTTAAGTATTTTCTGCCACTTCTAGATATTTGAATTGGGAATGATGCTACTGAGGTATATTTGAATTCTTTCTTCAGCCTTCCACATATTTGAAATATTTTAATGTGTGTTTGTCTATAGTATGCTGGTATTTAAGGATTCCTTTTTAAGTTTTTCCACAGAAATGAGAAATGATGTGCAAAATTGGGTTTCAAGATCTAAGAGGTTTCTACCTCTTAGGAAACCCACAATATCACCGAACACAAGCCATAAATACATTTTATGTAAATCATTATAAGTCTATTTTTATTAGAAAAATGCATTCTATAGGATATGGTAATACTTACTTTAAATATAGCTGATTAAAAAAAAATATTTTAGAGAACATGTGCGTGAGCGGGGGAAAGGGGCAGAGGGAGAGAGAATCTTAAACAGGCCCCACGCTCAGTGCAGAATGGGATGCAGGGCTCCATCTCGACTGAGATCATGACCTGAGCTGAAATCAAGAGTTGGACATCTAACCGACTAAGCCACCCAGGTGCCCTAATACTTAACCATTTTTGTTTCATTTTCTTCACTTCTGTTATTTTCCCACATGGCTACGTGTTATGGCTGCCTCATTTTCCAAAACTGCAACTTTTGAGAGGATTGAATGTCCAAGATTTTTCCATGTCAGAAATGAGTAAAATTTCCAAAATGAATCTGAGGAATCATGAGCAATTATATAAATGGTCTGGCATCACAATTATTTCATCAAGCAAGGGCAATGAAGCACCAGATATACAAAGGATACCATATTGGAATATAGAACACTTGTCGCAGAGTCCCTGATGGCTACATCACAGACTGGCGCTCATTCAGGGCAGTTAGGAACTCTTGGTTTAGTATATGTGGCAAAGACCTCTGTCAGAGGTAAGTTACAGCTGTAGGTGGTTCTCATTTGGAAATCTTCCACACCCTTCCCCATATTCTTTCCCGCTGGCCCTAACCTGGCCTTCCTGGAAGGCAAAAATTCTGCCCTACTCTGTTCTCCTCCCCTTCCCTACCCCTGAAATTAGCCTTTGCTCGAAATATAACTAAATCTCATTCAGATTTGTGCCTGGGTGGGGGAGTCTCTGAACTTCAGCTGAGGTGAAAGTTCTGGTATCCTGGGCTTCTATTCTCATCAGGGACAAGATGGTCATTGTGGTTCTTGAAGGAGGGCTTTCGCATCTTCCATCTCTTCACTTTTCTTGTTTCCTCTAAGGGAGGAGAGAAATGCGTTTTCTTCCGGTAGGATGACCAGCCCTCTCAGTATGCCTGGGACTGAAAGTCCCAGGGACCATTAGTCACCCTACCCAGTGTGCCACTCTAACCTGTGTGTCTGCTCCTTGGCAAGTTCCAGATAGAGATGACACCTGCTGGAGTTGTCACACAAAAGAAACTATTTACAGCCAATAATTTCCAAAGTTGTGATTCCCTGAGTGGAGGTGAGTGGGTTTCTTATACTGAGTCGGGATGAATATTCAGGAAGTGAGCTTTCTCCTCACGTGTAAAGGTGGGCAGAAGGTTGTGCAGGTGTACTCAGAAAAGTTGCCTGTGCCTGCATCCCATGTTATGTTAATGAAGCTTATGCTCCTCCCAGTGTGGGGACTTCAACATTATAATGAGATGGAGGTAACGGTGGGTGTGCTCTGAGAACAGGTATAAACTGGATGGGGATTAGGACTCTTGATCTTGGGTAAGGCATCCAGGGCCTTGCTTCCTTTTGAAACAACCCTGGGAGTTTCACCCTTGATCTATGGTCTCTGATGTAGTTAGGCTATTTCCTGGCCTGGTACAAAGGCTGAGTTTTTACATCCCCTCTGTTCCTTTAGAATCCTTAACTACTGAGATTTTTGCATTTCTTTGATTCTGACAAGCTCTGCAAACAGCGTGCTTGGGCAAATAGGGCAAAGGTCACAGAAAATAGCTGGGGGCCTGAAATGACTTCTCAGGTGTCTTGTGTGCTGGCTCATCTCTTTTTCTGGGGACCCCTACCTCGTTCTGTAGACACACCAGGTTCTGTAGAGAAGGTACAGCCTGCTAACCACCGCCTTCACCTGTTCTCTTATTTGAGCCTTCATGTTTGTACTACCTCAGTATTAATCTCTGTGCACAGGGTAGGGAAAGGCAACTAGAAACAGTGGCAAAAGTACTTAGGTACTAAATACTTTAATAATTTTTATTAGCTTTTCATTGCTGGAATGCTTAGGAATTACTGAAAATCTAAGGTGCTTCTGAAAGAGCCAGATGGGGTGAAGACATGAGTTATATGTCCTGAGCTCGAATACAGTCGGCTATGTGGTGAAATCTGGAAGGTCAGATTTGCTGTATTTCGTGGGCCTTAGATACTGACAAGCCTCTCTCCCCTTCCGCCCCCTCTTTCTTTCTAGAACTTCCATTCTTTCATTCATGTCTTTCCCTCTCCTTTCTTTTCTCTTCAATGTCTTCCCTTCCTCTTGGTGTCTCTCTTTCTCTCTCTCTCTCTCTCATTCTGAGGGTCTACAGAAAAATGGCCTGAAAAGCCGTCATTCATGTCAGCTGTTACTAACATCCCTGAAGAATACTCAAGGATCTCTTTCATGGAAAGAGCCCTTATAGACCATATCTTTTGAGCTGAGGAAATCAAAAAGTACTTCATGCTATTTTCTCTGCATTTCTGACTCTATGAAGGAAGGCTTTGGGGATTCTTTCCTCAAGGCCCTGTCCAGAGCTGAGTGCCAACCCATTTCACCACAGATGCATGGTTTGTGGGGCCTGCTACATCATTAATCACCCTGCCACCCATCCCAACATCCCCTATTTTAATTCTTCAATGTAGCTGGCTTATTTCTTTCTAGATGAGTTTGCAGGTATGGGTATGAAAGAGGTGGGGCTATTGTCAAAACTTTCTGAATATAGTATTCACAAGAAACCAGTAACGGAGCATTCTATAGAATTCCCAAAATCTGCTCTGAGGAGTAGGCTTTTGGGCCTTTGATCATGGATGAAAACAAGAGTACAAAGTAGAACTGAAAGAAATGGTCTCCAAAAGTTAAAACAAAAAAGGGGGGGTCATCTTGGAAGAAGGCAGAAGAGCTATATCAGGTTTACATCAATCAGGTTTTTTTTTGCTTTCGGATTTGAGCCAGAATCCTAACGCAATGAAAAGCATTTCTGAGACTGCCCCCCCCCCACCCCCGCCCCGCCGCCCAGCCCAATTTTGGGCTAAGTGATTTTGAGGATGCTTTATTATCTGAGTTTGACTCTCTGTAAGCATGCTGTTTTTGTCTGCATTGCTTTTGGCATTTCAGACTTCTTCCTGATCTTCTAACTATTGACACTCTTAGAGGGAATAAAGAGAGGCTGTATACCTGTGTGCCCGGCGAAAAGCAGATGGCACGTTCAAAACTGCTGATTAACGAAGAGACTATTTACTGAGTGGACTGTTGACAAGTTGTGGGCAAGGTGAAGGGAAACCAGCTAGATAAGAACGGAATAATCCAGAGCAAATGATAGCGGGAGGCTGTTACCACCCCAATGCATGGGGGCTGACGCCGAGATGAGATGGTCTTACTAAGACTAATGAAAGCGATAGCTGCACGGCAGGTTTTCTATCAGGAGCTATGGCCTTGGGCAGACCATGGCCACTGCCACATTGCAAGCTGGCAGAAGGCTCCAGCGGAATAAAAAATGACCTTAACTTCTTTCTGTTCTGACTTCCTGTAAGTGCCTCCAATTGGCTGAGTATCGAGCAGAGTTTAGAAGACACGGAAGCTTCACTGATCACTTCAACAGAGGCCCACCTCCTACGGCACAGAGCAAGGTAGAGGAGATTGGAGAGTGGTTCATACTGTTCAGTGCACAACCCAGAAAAGTTGACAAAAACCTCTTGTTTCTCATCAGCTTTTTGTTAGACTATATCTCGATGCTCACTTACAAAGGAAACCATTTTGCTTAGGCTTAGAGTTATATGGGATACATGGAACACTTCCTACTTCTAGGGGCAAAGGAAAAGGTTCTTTTTTATGTATGTTAACGTAATGTGAAAGAGTTTACAGTATTAACCAATATAAGAGGGAGTGAATGTTGGATTAGGGAAATGAAGCAGCAACTTCAAGGTCGTGTCAAGATGATACATTAGAATTGGCTGCTTTGCTCTCCTCGATAATGAGCCCAGGGAGAAGCACTGAAGGAGAGCTCCATGGGCACATGGAACCAGTAATAACAGGAATAAGACTGGAGGCTGCCTTGAACTTGTGCGAGGGAGAATGTGTGTGTTGGGGAGTTGTGAGTAGGTGAAGTCTGGAATACCGGGGGGCCAGAGCTGCTGGGAGAAGGCAGAGTGGAAGAAAGCTTTATATTTTCTGTTCTTGACATTTTCCTTGCATTGCCTTGAACAACTTTGCCTGTCCCTTTACTGATAACTGGCCACAACAGACCAGGTCAGAAGTAACATTGATCCACAATATCCTGCAGTGGTGAGGACATGAAGAAAACAGATGTGAATCGACAAGCCACCCTCAAACATTTACTTCTCCATTATTTTTTCCTTTTTAGCTTCCAAGTAGATTCTACCTTGTCTCAGTGTGGCTCCTTAAGCACTTGAAAGGTAAAACTTGTAAGATTGCTGGAAAGGGGCACAGAAAACATAAGGAATCAACAAGGTTTCTCTGGTGTCTGCACTCCCTTGCCCATCCCTGTCTCTGTCCTTAAACACACAAGGACTGATGTACACTGGAGCCTTCCTCCATATTACAGTGCAGATCTCCAAACTAAGTACCTGATAGTTCCCTGTGAGTACCAGCTCATAGGCTGAACTAATTACACCTCTCGGGAAAACAACAACTCTACCAAGAAAGACAACATATGGAATGACATATTTAATCAGGAACACCATTGTTTGAACAGACTGGCAGAGGATTTAAAGTAATTAGAGGTAAAGAAAGAGAAGAATGGAAAAAAATTGATACTTGAGGTATTAAAACACAAGAGGAGAAATGCTATAATTATAATAAAGAATAGAATGGGTACAGCCAAAGAATGAGTTGATGGATTACAAGGTAACATTGAGAAGCATCCCAGAAAACAGCAAAAAAATAAGTCCTAGAAAACACGTAGAAATGCCAAAAACATGGAGGAATTACATACATATTAGTTCTAGAAGGAATCTTAAAGTGGGAATTTTTTTCTAAAACATAAAGAGAAATGAAGACCATTGAAGGAATTCTAGAATACCCGGTATGGATAGGATAAAAATACCTACTTAGGTTCGTACTGAAACTCAGGAATACTAAAGACAAAGAGGAAATTCTAAAACTTTCCCAGGGAAGAACATTGTTGACAAAAAGCAAGAATTGTGTGGCTATTAAACATTTCAACAACAGCCTTGGATGGAAGAAGATAATTATGTTAAAGTATTGAGGGAGAGAACGTTGATGGAGCTTTTATATCAAGTCAAATTTTCACTTAATTCTGAGAGTATAATAAAAATATTCTTAAATGTATTAAGCCTCAGGAAGTTTGCTGCTTGAAATCTTACATTGAAAGCACTCTAGGAAGAAAAAGTGGTGTAAGAAAGGAAAAAAGTCCAAGAGATTCTGCAGGAGATATGACCAGCAAAGATTAAATCACGTAGATAACGATGCATGTCATGTTGTGGCAAGGAGAAAAAGTCAGAAAGACACATAATTAAACCTAGACATGATCAACATGTATGCAGTGAGCAAATGTCTATGAGATATTAACATCTGTGTTTTATTTGGGAAAAATATCTATATTGATAGGTTTATGTGCCCTCATAGAATTCCTAAAGTTAAATGGGAGTGTTTTAAGTGCAACCACCATAAGAACAAACAATGTGTAACTTTGTAGTAAGTAAAATAACAAATCTCTCCAATGTAAGCAGGACATACAAGATATGAGGGCAGGTACGGTAAATGGGAAATGTGAAGTAAGATAGCAAAATTATTTTTATGTCCTAATATAGCAACAATTCCAATGAATGGATTAATGTCATGAACTCCATAATAGGAATGCTTTTTATTGGATTAAAAAATCCCACGACCCCTGGGGCACCTGGGTGGCTC
Organism: Leopardus geoffroyi; assembly: GCF_018350155.1. Taxonomy (NCBI): domain Eukaryota; kingdom Metazoa; phylum Chordata; class Mammalia; order Carnivora; family Felidae; genus Leopardus; species Leopardus geoffroyi. Next base: position 137,507,011 of record NC_059333.1, read on the forward strand.
AGGCGGTTGAGTGTCTGACTTCAGCTCAGGTCATGATCTCACAGTTTGTGGGTTCGAGCCCTGCATCAGGCTCTGTGCTGACGTCTTGCTCAGAGCCTGGAGCCTGCTTCAGATTCTGTCTCTCCTTCTCTGCCCCTCCCCTGCTCATGCTTTGTCTCACTGTTTCCAAAAATAAATAAAAGCGTAAAAAAAAAAAATCCCCATGACCCCAAAATAAGTTGTCAATATGCAGTAAACTTAATTAAAAAAAACAAAACAAAACAGAAAACTTGAAAATAAAAGTAGAGAAGGTTACCAGAAATGAAGAATGAAAAGAAAGCTTAATTATCAATCATTAGTTGAGGTTGGGGAAATGAATCCTTCTGCCGATGAACTGTTTGATTTGACAGTCTAGGAGAGAGCGATCCATGCTCTCTGTTGGAAGACTTCGTTTCTCAACACCACCTTCATGACACTCAGTTCCTCAAAGGCTTAGATCTCCTATTGAAATGCATTTAGGTTAACCTTCTACCAGCATATTCCACCTTGATTTGTAGACCTCTCCTTACGTTGTGGACCAACTAAATTTGACAATTTGTGTTCTTTATAAAATACCTCTTAAAAACAACATTCCATAAAGCAGAGCAACTTAAAGACATTTTGGGGATTTTTGTATTAACCATTACATTTCTTTTTGATTCTTCTAATTGGCATTGACTTTCACACATGGGCACTAACATGGTGCGATCCTGACTCCTAATAACCTGGCTACTCTGCAAGTAGACAGTTCTATTGATTGATGCAACAATTTGAACAATATCTGCTGAGTATGTAAAATGTGTCGGGAAAGATTTTAAGCACAGGGGTCACAGTTGTGAGCTTAACACTCTTCCTGTGCTCACAGCACTTATAGTTTGAAGATGAAAAAAAAAATCACAAAAATCCATCTAGAATTGCCCAGTGTGAAAAAGCCAGAAGGAAAATGTGTGTGGTGCATGTCGCATGTCACAGCACAGGGCATTGGGTAATGTGTGTGTGTTGTGGGGAGGAGGTAGTCCTAAAAAGTGTTCTTGAGCAACTGAACTGGTACTTGAGTTCAGAAGGCTGGGCAGGGTCTGTCCAGGTGAAGAAATGGAGAGAAGAACATTTCTCACACATGGGCCAGCATGGGCAAAGGTGGGAAAATTATTTCAAGAAGCAAAGTGTTTATATCTGGAGCAGAGGTGCCGAAACCTAGAAAGTAAGAGTGGTGTTGACTTGTGGTAGGAAAGCCTTGTCAGAAACCGTTCAGAGGCTCGTAAAAGATGGTAAATACTTCCAATCCTATACTAAACAAAATAGAAAATCGTGGTATGGTTTTAAAGCGGGATGGAGGAAGAATCAGTTGTGTGTTTTAAGGAGAAAATTCTGGCTACGGGAGATGAATGACGGCAAGAATCTAGTTAAGAAGGTATTAAAGGTGCCCGGGTGAGAGGTTTGGTGGGTTGGATTAGGAGGGAGCAGGTGTCAGATGAAGACCAGCTGACGGGTTGGGATTTATTTTAGAAGTAGGTGTACGAATGCTGGTGGTGGATTGGATGTGGGTGAGGAGGATTGGGAAGTGTTGGGAATAATTTCTTGGATCCTACTAGGAGTAACAAATGGATGAGGTCAGAATCCCTGCATGCAGTGCCGTTTGGGGAAAGAGAAGACCAAAAATGGCATTCAGTTTGGGTTCAGTTTGAAATAAGATTGCCGAGTGGAAATTTCAATTAGCTGGAATGTAGGAGACTGGAGCTCTGGAAATTAGGCTTTGCTGGAAACATCACTTTGAAAGCCACTGGAATATACACCATTCACAGAAACATAAACCTAGATGAGATTCTTTAGAAGAAGGGGTTAGAGTAACAGAAGGAGTTGACCCGCAGGGAACTCAAACACCTACAGAGACTGGTCAAAGAAGGAAGAGGCAGCAAAGGAACCTGAAGGGAGGGCTAGAAAAAGAGAACTTGGAGAATTTAGTCGTCTTAAAGTCTAGAAAAGGAAATCTTCCCAAAAGAAGGGAAGGGGTTAGGCCTCTGCAATGTTTCTGAGAAGTAAAGATGGGGACTGAAAAGACGTCCTCGAAATTTAGAGACAGGTCCCTGGTGTTTATTCCAGTTCTTAATGCATAAACCCACCATGTTATTAAGCCCCTGGATTCTTTGGGCTGGGGATTCAGACCGGGTTGCTCACCATGCCTGGGGCTCCCTTGGAAAGACTTGAAGTCTACGAGTGACTCCGTGGCAGGAGTCTAAAATCTCTGTGGGTTCGTATGCCAATATCTGTTGCTTGAGCAGAAGAACTGGGAGAGCAGGACCGCTAACCCCAGGGACTACACGTGGCTTTTCCATGTAGTTCGGCTTTGGTTTCCTCACAGTGTGGGGTCTTCAAGTTTAATACTTACTCGACACGGTGGCTCTGTGCTCCAAGCCGTGTTTTCAGAGGGCAAGGCAGAAGCTGCATCTTTCCTGACATAGCGTTGGAAGTCACCACATTCTCTTGGTTACAAGTGAGTCACGAGCCTGCTCTGGTTTGAAGGGAGAGGACACAGCCCTCCCCTCACTACCTGAGGACTGTCAGTATTTGTGGGCATACTTGAAGACCATCATTGGCACTTGAGTAACAGTCTCCAGGGAGAAGAGGACACAGACTAGAGGGGCTTCCCAAGTGAACAGAAAGTGAGACCTGGCACTTGAACACCGATCGGTTTTATAATCGACACCTTAAAACTTAGTTTGAATTTGCTATAAAGGGGATGCAGTGAATGGTAAGGCATGTTAATATTCCTCCAAATCGCGACTGCAGATGTGAGTCAGCTTTTGGGTCAAGCATCTTAAAATAGCTTCCGAGTAGTTACCTTAAAAATTAAACTATAAACCCTTGCTATAGCAGGTGGAAGCAACTATCCTACCCATTTCACAGAAAGGGTAAATAATAGTTCTTTGGCTTCTTAGTAAGGCTCTGGCAGGTGTCAAAAATGAAAGCAATATGTGAGATTAGCTTGTGTGGTCCTTCTATGTGAACAGACGTGCGCAGGGAAAGCAATCAAATCCTGCACTCATAAGAGTGTTGGTCTAAATGGCGCCACTTTGAGTTCCTTTCCTAAGTTTGAATTTTGTTTTTATAGTAACCTTCAAAATTCACATACACAAAACACATTACACGTGTATTTACACCATGGAATCTGTGTTGGCATAGCTGTAAATACTTGGCTAATAGCCCATCTTGAAAGGATATGCACCATAATAACTCTATCAATGTGTTTAGAACCTAGCAATTATTTTTCCATCCATTGTTTCAAGCTGCCAAACTCAGTTAACGTAGAAAGCTTTTTCTGTTTGTTTTCCGTGATATTGATAAAAAAAAAAAAATGGATTGGACACTACTGGTAACTGGTGACTTCAGCTAAAATTTGGGGCTGGCCATTCACTGATTTTTTTTTTTTTTCCTCATTCACTTGTTGATTCACTTAGCATGTTTATTTCTTTTGTGTTAACTTTTTCTCTCTACTCTTCAAAAGGAAATTTAAATTTAGAAGAGTTTTAAAAATTTAGTTTTAGGCTTACAGAAAAGTTACAAATGTAATCCGTATCTCCACCTAGTTCTCTCATTAACATCTTACATTAGTAAGCGAGTAATGAACAATATCCATTATTATTAACTAAAGTCCACATTTTGTTAGAATGTTAAGTTTCTACCTAAGGTCCTTCTTTTTTTTTGTTCCAAAGTATCACATTATGTTGTTATGTCCCCTGACGCATCTCTAAACTGTGACAGTGTTTTAGATTTCCCTTATAGCTGATGACCTTGACACTTCGAGAAGTCCTGGTCAGAAATGTCTCTCATTTAGGGTTTCTCAAATAGGGTTTATCTCCTATTTTTTACATGACTGGGCTGGGATAATGGACTCCTGGGGGGAATCAGGTCACAGAAGCAAAATGCTGTCCTTTACCAAGCGTGCATACTGTCAGCATGACTTAGCACTTCATGAAATTAAATGGGATCACATGGCTGGGGTATTGTTATTTTGAGGGGGTTTCTACTCTATAATCAAGTTATTCTAGTGTCCACCTTCCCATACTGACCTCTTGGGAAGGAGGTTAACTGTGTATATGTGGCCTATGCTTTGGGGGGAGTGACGGGCCACTTCCCCTAGGGGGCAATATCTACCTCAGTCTTTGCCATGCCTGATATGCCAGGGAGCCAGTTGTTGACCCTCCCAAATAGGGTAGTTTATATAAAGCACTTAGTACTGTGGCTGCACATAGTAGGTGCTCAACACTATTTTGACCTCCCCCCAAGAGGATGGCAAAATGATTCACTTAGAAAAATTTGTACAGTGTAAAAGCACAGACTTATTTTCACTTTTGATTGTGAATGATTTCAAAATACAAATAATTCAAAAACTTACATGGTGCCCAGACCAAGCAGGTTTTAAAAAAAAAAAAATTGAGAGAGTGCAAGCATGAGCAGGGGTGGGGTGGAGGGAGAGGGAGAATCCCAAATAGGCTCCCTTGCTGTCAGTGTGGAGCCCTGTGCTGGGCTCGATCCACCAACCTTGGAATCAAGGTTGAGCTGAAATCAAGAGTCGGACACTTAACTGACGGAGCCACCCAGGCACCTGAGATGAGGCAGTTTCAGTAGAGCTTCACATTTTGCTGTAGAGTCTCAATATTTTTTTCTTTTTTTTTTTTTAAAGAAATGTTACAGAACCTCCAGGAAGTCCTTCCTAACTCCTGGATATCACTGCCCTTTGTGTAAATAATCACTAAAACAAAGTGGATGTTTTAAATTTCCATATATGCTGTTAGACTATTTCTACGTGCCATTGTGGATTAAGAAAAGTTTACTTCTGGGGCGCCTGGGTGGCTCAGTCAGTTAAGCGTCCGACTTCGGCTTAGGTCGTGATATCTCGGCCTGTGGGTTTGAGCCCCGCGTCGGGCTCTGTGCTGACAGCTCAGAGCCTGGAGCCTGTTTCAGATTCTGTGTCTCTCTCTCTGACCCTCCCCTGTTCATGCTCTCTGTCTCTCTCTCTCTCTCTGTCTCAAAAATAAATGTTAAAAAAAAAAAAAAGAAAAGTTTACTCCTTCCTTTCCCACTCACAGGACTTGTAATTTTTATTTTTATTTTTTAAAGAAGATAAATTTGGATTCCATGATTCCCTTGATGGGAAAGAGGAGAAAGTAGTGAAGGGTCTATATTAAAATCCGGGTTCTAAATCTATAAAGCCAGAAGTCAGTTTTTGAGCTAGGAAAAAAGCACAGATGTGATTTAAAGTTTGTAAGTATTCAGGCTAGGATACAAAAGCTAATGGAAATAGGATGGCTACAGAAAGGAGGAGGCAGGGCAGCTGGGCTTTGATGGATGTTTGATTAGTTGCTGGTTCCCTAAAGGCCATGCTGCAGGGATGGGGGAATAAACAGGTCAGCTGTCATCCAGGTAAGACGCTGCCACACTGAGAAGAATTTAGACTCACAGTTTGGGTGAGTGGGTCTCAAATTGTGCTGTACAGGAGAGTCCTGGAGAGAGGCACCTAGGGATGCGGGAAACTTGAGAATCCCGAGTCTCTCCCCTCAGAATCTGACAGCATGGTGCCCTGCCCCAAATCCAGTATTCATCTGATTCTACTTCGTGGGTTCTGGGGACCACACAAATCCAGATGCTACTGCCTGAGAGGAAAGTTTGTCTCCATCCTGTGTAACTAGTTCTTGAACTAAACTTAATATAAGCAAGGCCCCGTTCTTATTTGAAGGAGAAGTCAGTCTGGGTCCTGCTGTTTTCGGACCAGGGCTCTGTTTTCAGTGTTCCTCATTCTCCTAGAAAGCCTGTGTCTCTGCAAGGTGATAGGAATTAGGAGCTACGTAAGGGCAGTGGAACTAGAAAGAAAGACTAAACAAAAGGGCAGATGTATGGAGGCAAAATCTTTGGGCCATCAAGAGAATGAGACAAGCCACATATTGAGAGAAAAATATTTGCAAAAGACCTCTGATAAAGGACTGTTTTCCAAAATAGACAAGGCACACTTAAAACTCAAGAAAGCAAACCACCCAGTTAAAACACAGGCCAAAGCCCCAAGAGACGCCTCCCTAAAAGAGATACACAGGTGGCAAATAAGTGAAGGGAAAGATGCTTCCCATTATGTGTCATCGGGGAAATGCAAACCAAAACCGTGAAATACCATTACACTCTTGTCCAGAATCAAGAATATGTATGACACCAGATAGATAGGGAGCAACAGAGACTCTCACTGTTTGTGGAGGTGCAAGATGGTATGGCTACCTTGGAAGACAGTGGCAGTTTCTTTTTTTTTTTTTTTTTAATTTTTTTTTCAACGTTTATTTATTTTTGGGACAGAGAGAGACAGAGCATGAACGGGGGAGGGGCAGAGACAGAGAGGGAGACACAGAATCGGAAACAGGCTCCAGGCTCTGAGCCATCAGCCCAGAGCCCGACGCGGGGCTCGAACTCACGGACCGCGAGATCGTGACCTGGCTGAAGTCGGAGGCTTAACCGACTGCGCCACCCAGGCGCCCCAACAGTGGCAGTTTCTTACAAAACGCAACATACTCTTACCGTGCGATCCAGTGAGCATGCTTCTTGATATTTTCCCAAAGGAGTTGTAAACCTCTATCCAAACAAAAACCCGCCCATAGGTGTTTACAGCAGAGTTATTAATAGTTGCCAGAACTTGAAAGCAACCAAGATATCCTTCAGCAGGTGAGGTGATAAATGAACTGTGGTGTGCCAGGCAAAGGAATATTATTTAGCGCTAAAGAGAGTTGAACTGTCACACCGTGAAAAGACATGAAACTTGAATGCATATTAATGAAAGAGGCTGATCTGAAAAGTTACGCTGGATGCATAACTTCCAACTAATGGCAGCGTGGATAAGGGAAAACTACGGAGACGGAGAAAGATCGGTGCTTGCCAAAGGTGGTTGCCACAGGGAGGCGAGGAATAGGCAGAGCACAGAATAAGGTTAGGGCAGGGGAACTACTCTGTGTGGTACCATAAGGTTGGTAACATGTCATGGTATGTCTTTAAAAAAAAAAAGAGGTCGTGACACCTTGACAGTTGACTGCTTGTGGGAACTGAAAGGTAGACCTCAAAGAAGTGACTGCATTTGCTGGCCTCGCACCTGGAGGGTGCTAACCCACCAAAAGTAAAACAAAGCAAAACAAACACAACTCGACATTTTGTAAACTGGAAAATTCTATGGAGTGGGAAGGTATCATTTAGCTGTAAAACACATAAGCACAAAACCCACTGCTATAGCTGTGAGATGACATTTCCCGTAAGAGCAATTTCTTGTCCCACAGCTTGTTTTAAAGAGCTTTCTGAGTCTTAAGGTGAAAATAATATTTGATAGCAGTGAAATAGAGGAGATGAACTGAATTATAACTTAATATATAGAATTTTAAATTTACATCTTGAAGCATGACCCATATCCTTTTATTAACCAAGCGACAAGAGCAGACTTAGCGTTTTCTTACACTGCTGTGTACACTTATTTTTCAAATGGTGGAAGATTTAGAACTGGAGGAAGAGAGAGCATGTGTTTGTATTGGGGTCGCAGTGTTCTTAGGGAAGGAATGACAAATTTCTTTCCGATTAGCTCTTAGCAGATAAGCATTTTAAGGTTCTCCCTAAAGAAGGTGACTTAAACCGGGAGCTAGCTGTCTTCAAGAAGTTTAAGAAGGACCAGAAGGAAATCGACTTTCCCTGCTAAAATAGCGAAATGCACTCTGGTTTCCATTGTTAGCATTCACTCCTTGTGTTTCCCCCCCTGGATTTCTTGATTAAGAAAAAGCTATTTAGAATGTTGACGAACCTTATAAACTCAATTTTACCAGTAACGCAAGATCGTGGTTAAGGTAACATGCAGCACCGACAAGAATAGCTAATTACGTCAAATTATAGCTTTTAAAATGCCAAATGGGATCTCATTTCAGTTTAAGTCCTGTTCAGGCCTCAGCTGGATTTCTAGTAGAAAACCTACTCTTTATATCAGGCTTGAACTTTTAACTAGGAAGGGAAAAAATAGACTGTGTTGTAGAAGGACATGCATTAATGCTAGTTGTGTGGCATAGTGTTTTTTAGGCATCCGCGTCCCATGTCCTGTTGGAGACGTTGGTGGATGCCAAGCGATAACCGTGGAGTTACTTAGTAACAAGGGTGGTTTTGTTCCTGTACCTCCAGGGGTCTAGTTTTCCTCAGAAATCTACCTAAGCCTGGGTTTAGTATTTTATAGACAGTTACTGTTTCCGGTAGAGTTGCTGTGAAGCAAAATAGTCCAAAACGTACTGCCTTAAGATACCACCTCTTTCTCCAAGTTGGTGGTACAAGTGGGCAGTACTGCTGGTCTAGTCTGGGCTTGACTGGTACAGACATACCTCTGTCCTGTGCCTGCGGTTACTTGGCTGGGGGCTGGCTTGTCTGCGATACAACACCCTGTGATAGGGCGTTGGCTGGGGTGACTCGGTTTTGTTCGTGCCATCCTGCATCAGCTTACGCTTTTTCTGATGCCAGCAGAAGGATTCCAGGAGAGATGGTGAAAACGCATAAGGTCTTCTGAGGCCTGGATTGGCGTATGGTCATCTCTCCTGCTTCTAGTGGCCGAAGCCAGTCACAGAGCCAGCTCAGTTCAAGGGGTGGGGAAAAAGACTCCACATCTTTCTCCACTCAGTCGCCTTTTGAGGGAGGTGTAGACAGGGAGGGGTAGAGAATTGGGTTACCTTTTCCCCCCCACAACTTCCCAAAAACCCTTTCCTTCAAAAATCGAACTACCCAGTGTCATGAAACATCTTTGCCTGTGTCTGTTCTTCTCTTATAGGCTGTTGGTCTATAGGGCCAGAAAGAAGCCCACCAGTTCTCTTGGCGATTTCTTCCACAAATTGTAGTTCTCACAAGTAACTTCAAATACCCACATTATTTCTCAGAAACATTTTTTTCTTACTATGATTATCAACATAAGCCCTCCACTTGCCATTGCCATCATTTTCGTATTGCACAAATGCTCTCTAGAATGTGATGAATATTCGTTTGACATTCCTAAGCGAGCTTACATTAATTTTAGTTCCCCATTGAATTTCAAACAGGAGCCTCCACACTGACATTAAAAAATATTAACATTTGCAGTGGCAGTGCAATCTGCTGAGGCGTGGATTGTTGCTCTGACTTGCCACATCTTTCCCCTTGTTCTTTTTTTAGAAAGAGCAAAGCAGAGGGATTTGGCAGGGCAATTCAAGCTGCCACTCAGAGCAGCTCCAGAGACGGAAGGCTAGCCCAGACCATATTGCGTTCTAACTGGCAGCAAATCCTTCATTCAAGGTCTTTCTGCAAAAGGCAGTGTTAGCCAGGCCCCTCGCCCTTAGTGACGTCTGTCCTGTGTGATGGAGATAATTTCCTGGCCATATAATGACAGCTACCTTTAATTTTCCTGAATGTCTAAAAAAGCTTCTCTTTAATCAGTTCTTTTGAGCCAAATAACATTTCCCTCCTTTGTTGTTTTCATTAATGCAGTTAGTGAAAAGAAACCAAGCTTCTGATGGAGGTGTGGTGGGATAAGTTTGTTCATAACGTGTTTTTCTTTGTTTTTTCTTCTTCCTCCTCTTCTTTTTTTTTTTTTTTTTTTAAACGAAGCTTCTGTGCCCTTTATGGACAAGGCAATGTGCAATAGGGAGAATTTCCTTCTGCAGCTATTCTCCACCCCTTCAGCCTTGCTTATTTTTATCATGTCCCATCACCATTATTACCCATTATATTTATATCTGCATTTAGCGGCCAGACTTGCTTCATGTCTATAAAGGTGTAATGAGCAATTTGGGTTAATGATTTTCTGCAGCTGCTCAAACAGTTGGTACTAACGTCATCGTTTACGCCTTCCAGAGACATCTGAATGAGGGATCAGATGTAGACCAAATTGGTTTGCCTGTTGGAGGAAGTAGAAGCATGGATGGGGGTGGTGTGTGTGTAGAATAACGGTTCATGCATCTTTCATTCCCCAATTGGATGGATACTAACAGTGGAGTCTCTCATAAAAGAATCTTTGGCATTGGGAGAGAAAAATGATTCACAACACACACACACACTTGTGTTGCCATCTTGATTAAAGGATATTGCTTTAACGGAAATCAGAGTTTTTACACAGTTGTATGATTTATGGATGAACTTTTAAAATACATAAAATCAATGCCTGTTTATCCCTCTGGAGGGAGTAAAGAAGCTGGTGCAGAGAAAAGAACATTGGATTGGAAATAGAGTAACTGGATTCAGTGTTTCTACTTGGCAAAATTTCAGCTGCGACCTTGAGCGATTTAACTTGGGAACTCTGTTCCCTTCTCTGTGAAACTGGGAATACTGAATTCCTCCTGAGATGATTTCAGGAAAAAGGGACAGAAGCACACGAGTGCAGTATGTTGTGGCACACAAACCTTAGATGTTACTGGTGTAAGCTTCTGGAGATCTTTTTGTTCAATTGTGTGCCCAAACGTATCTGAAAGTTTCGCCACATAGGTAAAAAGGGTGTTTGACCGCCTTTGGCTTTCTCAGCACGTTATCTATCTGAAGGTCTGTCCTGCCAATGTTAATTTACATTGTAGTCTTCCCTTTTCTCAATTCCTGGCTCTTCTCAGTATTATGGAAATGGTGTAACATAGTGACTATTTTACATTGTGTTACTTATTTTCATGCTTTAGGAATCCAGAGCTTGACAGGAAAGTAATTTAAATTTGGCAGCCTGTGGACTCAGGGACAGTTCAAGACAAAATTTAGAAAGAGAAATTTGTTCTGAATTTCCTCCCAGCCCTGTCTACCTCTCGGAAATATACCCGTGATGAGTGTGGATGCCTTAAAACTCTTTTTGTACCAGCTCCCTTCCCTTTTAGGAGATCCTGTGTTCGGAGCCCTCCTGGATTTCCTTGTACCGTAACTTGATCTGTGTTCTCCCCAATGGTCGAAACCATGCCCCATCTCTAATTGACATCTGCAGCCCAGAGCCAGGCATATATTGGGCTTGTTAAATGAATAGACATGACTATGAGGAGATAGCCAATCTGCTCAGATAATTGGAGCTAAAGGGTTAATTAGTGTAAATGATTTCATGGATTGTGTCTCCCAGACTTCAAATTTGCCTTCTGGCTGGCACCTCGCAGAGTCATAATCTGTGGAAGTGGCAGATGGTGAGAAAGTTTTGTAATCCTGGGGCAGGCCTTGGGCAGGGGGCGGGGATGGGGGTGGGGAGGTAGGCAGATTTTTCTGGACATGTAACCTTGATAGGATCTCACAGTTTTGTTAAGGCCGGAGGCATACTCTAGTACTTTTTTGGTTGAAACAGAAAATTTTGCCCCCTCCTCCCACCGTCACCTCAAAAGTTGCTTGGTACATGTTGTTGCCGTTTTACAAGTGCTCTGACAACTAATGACTAATACTTACTAAGCCCCAATTTTGGCAGACACTGGTGAAGAGGTTTGGCATATACTAATAACTTTGTAAAAATCTTAATAAAAAATTCTATATGTAGAATATATGTTATATGTATATGTAGAATATATATGTTATATATATATGTATATATATATATGTATATGTATGTATGTGTATATATATATACATATATATATATATATATATATATATATATGTTTTAGAGAGACAGTGTATGTGAGCAGGGGAGAGGGAGAGAGAGAGAATCTTAATTAGGCTCCATGCTGCCGTGCTCAGCATGGAGCCCAGTGCAGGGCTCGAGCTCACGATACTGGGATCATGACCTGAACTGAAATCAAGACTCAGATTCTCAACTGACTGAACTACCCAGGTGCCTCTCTAGGTGCTATTTTTTTTAAAATTTTTTTAACGTTTATTTATTTTTGAGACAGAGAGCATGAACAGGGGAGGGTCAGAGAGAGGGAGACACAGAATCTGAAACAGGCTCCAGGCTCTGAGCTGTCAGCACAGAGCCTGACGCGGGGCTCGAACTCACAGACCGCGAGATCATGACCTGAGCCGAAGTCAGCCGCTTAACCGACTGAGCCACCCAGGCGCCCCTCTAGGTGCTATTTTTAATTTCTCCTTTATCGGAGGGAAAACCAATATACAAAGAGATTAATGAATTACTTATTTTTAAGTAGGCTCCACTCCTAACATGGAGTGGATTTGAAGTCCTGACCCTCAGGTTGAGTCACATGTTCTACCGACTGAGCCAGCCAGGCACCCCAAGAGAAAAATAAAATTGCATAAAATGAAAGTCAGTAAAGGGAAAAGCCAGGAATCAAACTCGGATATTTTCGCTCCACATTCTGGGTTGCTAACACATGATAATGGATAAGAGCACAGAAAAAATCTGTTTTCACATGATGCTGAGATAGACATTTCCTGGAGACTCGGAGGGGACAACAGCTTGATGATCAACAAATTGTTGTAGGTCTTTCTGGCACTCTGAGAAATACATTTAGACTGTAAGAATTGGGAGAAGGGAGCTCAAAATTCCTAGCAGCGGTTCCCTAGAGACAGTGCCTCTGTGTTGTGTGGGACAGGAATGTCAGGATGTGCCTAAAGCCATCTTTGGAGTGCAGTAAAGGCGTCTCCGAGATGCGATTGTGAGAGGAATTTTCACCATCAGGCAACACGGTGACACACCCTCGTGAAAAGGAACGAAGTAAGGATGTACACTTGCATTAAACACCCACTCTGGACCCCCCGGAGATGGGCTGAAGGAGTGCTCTCAGTTAAAACCAAGATTCCTTGCAAGAAGTGATTCGTGGTCTGACCTGGCTCACACATGAGTGGCCAACAGGGCTGCCCGATTCCTTGCCATTGGCTGTGACTGCAATCACTTGACCTGAAAGAGTGTTCTAGTTGCTATGGCTGCCGTCAATCATCCCCAAGCTCATTGGCTTAACACAACTAATCAGTTACCTCTCACATTTTCTTTGGGTCAGGAATTCAGGAGCAGCTGAGACAAACACTGTAGTGTGGGGTTTATAATGATGTTTGCACTCTGACCGTGGTCAGGATGGAGGTCATTTCCCTTCTTCACTCAGGTCTCGCGTTGGGGTTTGGAAGCCAAACAGCAGGAAGCGAGGCAGGGGCCTGTCAGGGGCTATTGTCACCCATGCAGGACTTTTATGAGCCAACTTTTAAACTTTGGGTCACTTGAAATAGATCATAGTGGGAGCATTGGTACCATGGAAAACAGCAAATGTTATAAATCAGGGCTTTTTCAGAATACTATTTTACCTGGTCGCCCCTGTGACTGGGGGCTCCTTGGCATCTCTTTGTATCTTATGCGGTTTCTCCTGTAATGTCTCTAGTGCGATGGCTTCAGGGCAGCCGGACCTCTTAACTCATCAACCAGGACTCCCTAGGTCAAGTCTTGAGGGGGAGGGAGGGAGTGAGGAAAGGTTGCAGCTTGTTAGGACTTAGCCTTGGAAGTCCCCTGGCACTGCTTCCACTGTAGTTCCAGGACCTCCCAGATTTAGGAAGGGGCAGCGTAGACCCCATCTCTTGATGGGGGGGGGTGTCAGCACAGTGGAACGGTGGCATGTAGGTGGTAGACCTTGTGCCGTTGTCGTTGGAGAAGACAGCTGTCACAAAGACTTAAAAAAAAAAAAAAAAAGAGAAAAACCTCTTAGGATTATAAAACCAATGTTCATTGTAATATATTATATGAGGAGAAAATTAAAAATTACCTGCTGTCCCGCTCACCTTCAGATAAGCAGCATTAATGTCATGGTCACAGTCTTACTATAAATCTCACTTTAAAAAATTTTTAAGTGTATTTATTTTGTGAGAGAGAGGCAGGGAAGGGTAGAGAGAGAGATTGGGAGAAAGAAAGAATCCTGAGGAGGCTGCGTATTGTCAGTACAGAGCCCAGTGCAGGGCTTGAACCCATGAACCGTGAGATCATGACCTCCGCCAAAATCAAGAGTTGACCGCTCAACCAACTGAGCCACTCAGGGCCCCCATATATAAATCTCTTTGTGCATACCTACACATACAATTTTTGAAGGAATGGGGTTATAGCCTATACATTGTTTTAGTTTTACCTTTTTCTCTTTGTTTTACCTTTCTCCTTTCCTTATTTGCATCTTAATTCTAAAATATCTCTAAGATACCAAAATAGACTATCTCCAAGTCAAATGATAACACTTCTGTTAGTTTTCTGAGGCTGCTGTAGCAAATTATGACAAACTTCAAATAACAAATTTATTCACTCATAGATGTAGAAGTCAGAAGTTTGAAATCCACATCTCTGGGCTGAAACCAAGGTGTTAGCCTGGTTAGACTCCTTCTGGAGGCTGTGAGGGAGAATCTGTTCTCTATTATACACTAAACTTATTTTGATTACTTCCTAAATGACTCTACATTTTAGAAAACTTATATGGATATTTTTCACTACATTTTCCATGGAAGGCATATGTTGATAGAAGATTCTGAAGTTGCAAAGAACTTTTGTTTTTGACAGGTGGGTTCTTAAAAATGCCTTTTATCTTGCCTGTTAGCGATTTCATCTTGCTTAAGAGAAGTGTTGATCTCAGTAACCACAGAAGGGGATATGCTTTGTTTGCCATGCAACCTGCTTAGGTACAATTGTCTTTTAAAAGTATGAAGAATAAGCTTAATCCTCATTTGACAAAGAAATCTGAATTGCCTGCAAGTCAGAAGTTGTGTCTTCTGATTACTATAGTTCTGCTGTTGTATAGTGACTGAGATTTGGTAAGTCATTTAATATCATCATTTCACTTTCCTGGATCCTAGTTTCTTAAGATACTTAGTTCTTGATAATAAGTTCCTTCCAGTTTTTGAATTCTGATTCTATGCGTAAAATCAGTAAATCTAACTTCAATTAATGAACATATTTACAGTCTTTTAGCATAGTATTTAATTGAACAACCTAACTTGAGACAAAATCGGTTCATGTTTCCCCCCAACTATTGCTGTATAGAAATTTTGGTGGTTTAAAGTAACAACTGTGATGTTACGCATACAGATTTGGTGAGTCAGGATAGACAGGGCCCCATGGAAATTGCTTTTTGCTGTTACATGATGTTTCGGGATGATCCATGTGACTTGAACTTCTCAGAGCATGGTGACTGGGTTCCATGAATGAGCACTCTATAAGAGTAAACAGATCCCGTGTTCTAAAACAATGAGGTAGAAATGTTACAGCTTTTTAATACCTAGCCTTTGAAGACACATAGTATCACTGATACTGTACTTGATGTGTTGAGTCGGAAATAATCTTGCCCAAGTTCAAGGGGAGGGGACATGGACTCCATTACGAGAAACGCCAAAGAATTGGAGGCTCTGTTTTAAAACTGCCACAGTTTGAAGCTGTTTGCCACGAATTTTGTTTCTATTTTAAGTGTATTTGAATTTTGAGAGGTGGGGGATAAGGAGAAGGCAAGGGACTAGAGGGTTTAAGAACACTAGAGGAATAGAATAGAGTAATAAAAATGTACAGTAATAGAAACTTTTACATAGTTAACAGTTGGTTAGTAAACAGGACCTAGTCTGTCACTGCTCTGGCATCATAGTCTTTTAAAAGGCAATCTAACTAGGTAATGATTTTGCTTGGTCACACACACACACACACACACAAAGGTTGGTTCATATTGTCTTGAACATTTCATTTATTTATGTTATCTCTGTGGCCCCTGAGGTGATATTCGAATTTTCTTCCTAGACTTTGTAGCATACATGGTGCTTTGATGTAAATTTATCTTTGTTTTTTCACACTAACATACAAATATACAAATTATTAAACCTAACTAACAGTGAGGAAATAACTTTAGAGAGTATATATCGCTTGGTCAGGGGTACCCTAGAGCTGAAATACAGTTCTTAATAAATTGAGTATTTGAGTTAGGATGCCTTGTTGGCAAGAAATAGAAAATGGAATTCAAAGTGGCTTAAAAGCGATAGCAATTATTGCTGTCAGACGTATCAGATTCCCCTGAGGTGGGACAGCTTCAGTGTTAATTTAGAATAACAGTGGCTTCTTAAAGGACCCAGTATCTTTCCATCCGTTTCCTTTGCCGTCCTCAGCTTATTGGCTTTGCCACCAATTCCACCCAAGGTCATAATACAGCCTCGCAGTCAAATAGGACAAGCCCAGCAGGGTTGTCTCAATTGTATCTCTTTGTAACATCGATAAAACCCATCCCAAGAGCAGCACCATTATCCCCAGACCTTGTCCTGGAAGATCCCTTGTTAAACGAACAACTTTGAAAATAGCCCTTGCAAACTCTATGGGGGCTTTTCCAGCATGAAACCGGTATGGTTAGATTGTTAGATGATCTTTATTGTGCTACACTATACTGTATCCCTTAGAGAATTTGCTGACTAAAAGGTAAATGTAGTAGGAAAACTAGTGCTAACTGCTTTAACAAATACCTACCAGGCCCCCCACCCCCCTGCCTGATAATAGCTTAACGTAATAAAATGTTAATTTTCATTAAACAAGCTAATTGAGGGGATTCCTGCTTTGTGAGAGGTCTTCCTCCATGGAGAGATTCACAGATTGTCTCTTTCTTTTTTACTTTAATATTTTAAAACATTTATTTATTTATTTAAATATGAAATTTATTATCAAATTGGTTTCCATACAACACTCAGTACCCAGTGCTCATCCCAACAGGTGCCCTCCTCAATACCCCTCACTCATGCTCCCCTCACACACACCCCTCATCAACCCTCAGTTCTCAGTTTTTAAGAGTCTCTTATATTTTGCCCTCCGCCCACCCCCCCCCCCCGCCCGCCCGCCCCGTGGTCTTCTGTTAAGTTTCTCAGGGTCTACATAAGAGTGAACACATATGGTATCTGTCTTTCTCTGTATGGCTTATTTCACTTAGCATCACACTCTCCAGTTCCATCCACGTTGCTACAAAGGGCCATATTTCATTCTTTCTCATTGCCAAGTAGTATTCCATTATGTATATAAACCACAATTTCTTTATCCATTCATCAGTTGATGGACATGTAAGGCTCTTTCCATAATTTGGCTATTGTTGAAAGTGCTACTACAAACATTGGGGTACAAGTACCCCTATGCAGCAGCACTCCTGTATCCCTTGAGTATATTCCTAGCAGTGCTATTGCTGGGTCATAGGGTGGATCTATTTTTAATTTTTTGAGGAACCTCCACACTGTTTTCCAGAGGGGCTGCCCCAGTTTGCATTCCCACCAACAGTGCAAGAGGGTTCCCATTTCTTCACATCCTCTCCAGCATCTGTAGTCTTCTGAGTTGTTCATTTTAGCTGCTCTGACCGGTGTGAGGTGGTATCTCAGTGAGGTTTTGGTTTGTATTTCCCTGATGAGGAGTGATGTTGAGCATCTTTTCATGTGCCTGTTGGCCATCTGGATGTCTTCTTTAGAAAAGTGTCTATTCATGTCTTCTGCCCATTTCTTCACTGGATTATTTGTTTTTCGGGTGTGAAGTTTGGTGAGTTTTTATAGATTTTGGATATGAGCCCTTTGTCTGATAGGTCATTTGCAAATATCTTTTCCCATTCCGTTGGTTGCCTTTTAGTTTTGTTGATTGTTTCCCTCGCGGTGCAGAAGGTTTTTTATCTTCATGAGGTCCCAATAGTTTATTTTTGCTTTTAATTCCCTTGCCTTTGGAGATGTGTCAAGTAAGAAACTGCTGCCGCTGAGGTCAGAGGTTTTTTTCTGCGTTCTCCTCTAGGGTTTTGATGGTTTCCTATTTCACATTCAGGTCCTTCGTCCATTTTGAGTTTATCTTTGTGAATGGTGTAAGAAAGTGGTCTAGTTTCATTCTTCATGTTGCTGTCCAGCTCTCCCAGCACAATTTGTTAAAGAGACTGTCTTTTTTTCCATTGGATATTCTTTCCAGCTTTGTGAAAGATTAGTTGGCCATACATTTGTGAGTCCATTTCTGGAGTCTCTATTCTATTCCATTGGTCTATGGGTCTGTTTTTGTGCCTATACCATGCTGTCTTGATGATTACAGCTTTGTAGTAGAGCTAAAGTCTGGGATTGTGATGCCTCCCACTTTGGTTTTCTTCTTCAACGTTTATTTGTTTTTGGGACAGAGAGAGACAGAGCATGAACGGGGGAGGGGCAGAGAGAGAGGGAGACACAGAATCGGAAACAGGCTCCAGGCTCTGAGCCATCAGCCCAGAGCCCGACGCGGGGCTCGAACTCACAGACCGCGAGATCGTGACCTGGCTGAAGTCGGATGCCCAACCGACTGCGCCACCCAGGCGCCCCTGGTTTTCTTCTTCAATATTACTTTGGCTGTTTGGGGTCTTTTGTGGTTCCATACAAATTTTAGGATTGCTTGTTGTAGCTTTAAGAAGAACGCTGGTGCAATTTTGATTGGGATTGCATTGAATGTGTAGATAGCTTTGGGTAGTATTGACATTTTAACAATATCTATTCTTCCAATCCATGGGCATGGAATGTTTTTCCATTTCTTTATGTCTTCTTCAATTTCCTTCATAAGCTTTCTGTAGTTTTCAGCATACAGATCCTTTACATCTTTGGTTAGGTTTATTCCTAGGTATTTTATGCTTCTTGGTGCAATTGTGAATGGGATCAGTTTCTTTATTTGTCTTTCTGTTGCTTCATTATAACTGTATAAAAATGCAACTGATTTCTGTACGTTGATTTTGTATCCTGTGACTTTGCTGAATTCATGTATCAGTTCTAGCAGACTTTTGGTGGAGTCTGTCAAGTTTTCCATGTATAATATCATGTCATCTGCAAAAAGTGACAGCTGGACTTCATCTTTGCCAATTTTGATGCCTCTCATTTCCTTTTGTTGTCTGATTGCTGATGCTAGCACTTCCAACACTATGTTAAACAACAGCGGTGAGAGTGGGCATCCCTGTCGTGTTCCTGATCTCAGGGGGAAAGCTCTCAGTTTTTCCCCACTGAGGATGATGTTAACTGTGGGCTCTTTATAAATGGCTTTTGTGATGTTTAAGTATGTTCCTTCTATCCCGACTTTGTCGAGGGTTTTTCTTAAGAAAGTTTGCTGAATTTTGTCAAATGCCTTTTCTGCATCGATTGACAGGATCATATGGTTCTTATCTTTTCTTTTATTAATGTGATGTATCACATTGATTGATTTGCGAATGTTGAATCAGCCCTGCAGCCCAGGAATGACTCCCATTTGATCATGGTGTATAATTCTTTTTATATGCTGTTGAATTCGATTTGCTAGTATCTGTTGAGAATTTTTGCATCCATATTCATCAGTGATATTGGCCTATAGTTTCTGTTTTTTTTTTTTTTTTTTTGCTAGGTCTCTGTCTGGTTTGGGAGTCAAAGTAATGCTGGTTACATAGAATGAGTCTGGAAGTTTTCCTTCCCTTTCTATTTTTTGGAACAGCTTGAGAAGGATAGGTGTTATCTCTACCTTAAATGTCTGGTAGAATTCCCCTGGGAAGCCATCTGGTCCTGGACTCTTACTTGTTGGGAGATTTTTGATAACTGATTCATTTTCTTCACTGGTTATGGGTCTGTTCACATTTTCTATTTCTTCCTGTTTGAGTTTTGGAAGTGTGTGGTGCTTAGGAATTTGTCCATTTCTTCCAGGTTTTCCAGTTTGTTGGCATATAATTTTTGATAGTATTCCCTGATAATTGCTTATATTTCTGAGGGATTGGTTGTAATAACTCCATTTTAATTCATGATTTTATCTATTTGGGTTCTCTCCCTTTTCTTTTTGAGAAGCCTGGCTAGAGGTTTATCAAATTTGTTTATTTTTTCAAAGAACCAACTCTTGGTTTCATTGATCTTTTCTACAGTTTTTTTTTTAGATTCTATATTGTTTACTTCTGCTCTGATCTTTATTATTTCTCTTCTGCTGGGTTTGGGGTGTCTTTGCTGTTCGGCTTCTATTTCCTTTAGGTGAGCTGTTAGATTTTGTATTTGGGATTTTTCTTGTTTCTTGAGATAGGCCTGGATTGCAATGTATTTTCCTCTCAGGACTGCCTTTGCTGCATCCCAAAGCATTTGGATTGTTGTATTTTAATTTTCCTTTGTTTCTATATATTTTTTAATTTCTTCTTTTATTGGCTGGTTGGCCCATATCCACCAGAGTGGCACAGACCCTGTGGACAGCTACTACCTACAAGTGATGCAGCATTGCCTGTATTAACTCTAGGTCAATTCTGGATATAAAGATAGGTTCCCCCCTCCCCATTTCTACTCCTTACCTCTTCCCTCCCTTAGGCTGGTTTCTCTGGTTATCGGTCTGTCTAAATAGGCATATTTAATCTGTTGTCTTGATACGTGTTCCACACCTCCTCCTTTACACTCCTTTCTCTCTCTCTCTGGAATAATCAATGTTTGTTTATTTTTTAGAGAAAGAGAGAGAGCATGAGTGCAGGACGGGCAGAGAGAGAGGGAGACAGAATCTGAAGCAGACTCCAGGCTCTGAACTGTCAGCACACAGCGCGACGTGGGGCTTGAACTCACAAACTGTGAGATCATGACCTGAACTGAGATCGGACCCTTAACTGACTGAGACACCCAGGCATCCCATGTCTCTTTCCTTCTTACTGCTTCTTATTATCCTGTTAAGGCTTCTGAGTACTCTCCTTCATGTGGTAGATGGAAAATAAACTGCCTTGTTTCAAAAATAGGGTATCTGGCTTCCCACATGCTGTTTGTAACAACTGGTCACAGGAATCTACTAAGCTCTAGGGACTGGGAAATAACAACCTATGATGTGGGGCAAACATTTTACAATGGCCAATTCTACACTACGGAAGGAAGAACGTGAAGTTTGGTGAATATGTAGCTATTTCTATTACTGGAGACATTGTACAGAGCCAAGAGGAAATATTACCTTTGTTTTTTATAAACTTGATGAATTCATTCTAGTCATTGTTTTGTAAGTAAAATATGAGCATCTTGTATGTACCAGACTGTGACCTAGACATTGAAGAGATAAGGGTGGGCAAGGCTCCTCTTGGATGAATCTATTTGGGAAGGTAGACAGAAACAGAAAATGTAACAATGAGATAGGTGCTATAGCAGAAGCATGGACAAAGGGTCATTGGGAACAGAGGTTGAAGTGCCTGATTCTGTAGAACAATGCAGAAGGTCTCCATGAAGAACTCCCAAAGAATGAGTAGGAGTTCGGCAAATAGGTAACTGGGGGTGGGCACTAGGCTAGGGTTTTCATTATGGAGGGAATAATTAGTGCAAAGGCAGGGAGAGAATTAGAACCACCTGTGTTCTAGAGCTTTGGGATTCAGAGCAAACAGGCAGAGCAGGCTTCTGTTATGGAAGATGTTTGTACAAGGGTGTGAGAGTAACAGAGGTGCACTAGAAAGAGGAAGTAAAGACTGTCAAAGGAAGTAGACTTGCATTAGGTCAAAGGAGTTCAATATTTTCTATTTACTTTTTTGGGAAGATGATGGGAAGCTGAAAGAAATTGATGCTCTGAGTCTTTTTTCCTAATAGATAGGTGTTGGGAGACTTGAGAAAGCTTTGCAAGTTCCTTCTTGGCTCATTTACTAGAAAACTCCTGATTGTTCCCACTATGGTGTTTTAGGACTGATAGAATGAACTAAACATTGAAGGTTCCCACCCTTTATGAGTTTCTGGGTGCAAAACGTGAACAGAAAGTTTATTGAAAATAACACATAGTTTTGTTTTGTGTTTGTGTTTTGTTTTTTCCTCTGTCATCCTCAGGAGTAATTTTTGTGCTGGGTGTGTTGAGAAAGTGCTCATGGTGTGGGCATTCACAAGTCACGTTATTGTGGCTTTAGGAAACTGTAGGGAAATCTTGGCATTCCAGAGGCTGGGAAGGAAAGTGTCTCCAAAAAGGCCAATGTAAATACCTAGATAAGTGTACTCTTCTCTTGCAGAATATATACGTCTCTCTGTTGATTGCCAGTGGAATATTAAAACCATTTTTTAAATGATTAATGTGCTCTGAGCTTCAGGCAAAAAAGAAAAGTGATATCATGAATTAAGTGAATGACAGGCCATTATGAGTGACATGGTCTCAAAAACAAAAATGTATGTGGAAACTTTTCCAAGGTTTGAGTATAAATATTGGTAAAAGGAAAAGGATAGTGATTTTTAAAATTTTTTTGGTGATGTGGGTCAGCTACGCTTCACTCATTTGTGTCAAAAAGTCCTTTACTGCATATGACTACTTTTTAAATAACTTAAAGAGAGAAAACACAGGAAAAGTAATGGATTCTCAGCCCTAAGTCTTTGATCTCTGATTTGTTTGGTTACTTGTTTTTTTTTTTTAATTTTTTGAAGGATTTAAGTGGATACAAATGTTCCAAAGACATGCTATTCTATACCTCTGAAAGATAAAACAAATCTTTGCCAGAGAAGTAGCAGTTGAAATATGCATAAAGCATGTGAATATGCAAATAGAAGACAACAAGCCTGAGTAATTATTTTAAAGATTCCTTTTAAGTCCTTTTTCTGCATTGGCCCTTTGTCAGTGTTTTTGGAACCTTGGCATGTCTATTCTTAACTCAGTTTTTTGTGTTTGTTGGCCTGTTCGTCTTGATCTCAGAATTTCATTTCAACATAGAGTTTGGTTAGATGTTTGTTCCTCTCTGGCCGCTACTTCAGACTTGAACTGTTAGTGAACATGTCAGGGGCATTTCCTGGTTGAGTGAGGCCTTGGGACCTCTGGTTGGCCTGGAACCAGGTCCCGATGATGCTATTTCCTGCTGCTTACTTAAATTAGTGAGAGTGGTTTTGTGTTCATGTTTTGGCTGCTTGCCTCTAGCTTTGTCCAAGGAGCTTAGATTTCTATTTTTGTTCAATATGTGACTTACATTCTCTAGAGAGTTAAGAACCTCTTTGTTTTTGAAGAATGGTTACAACATCCTTTTTGAAAGCACTCTTTCCCTGTCCCATCACCTTCGATGTTTGAAGTGTTTCCCATGTTCCATATGTGACTCTGGCTGAAGTTAGTAGCAACACAACTTTACATCTGTGATGTCTCCATGTCCTTTCTCTTTTCTCTATGTGGGTGGTCACTTGAAACTGTGCTTAGTCATTTGGTTTCCTTCTGTTCAGAATATTCCTTTTTGCTAAGAGTATACAAAAGCTGCAAAATGCATACTGGGCATTATTTAGGATTAACATGGTGAGGACACTTATTACCTACAACTCAAATTCTGCCCGGGATAGGAGTGTTAATACATTAATTCAATAAACATTTACTAAGTAAATAGAATGTGCCAAGCTGGCACTGTAGGAAGCTTTGAGGATACAAAGAGGAATAAGATGAAGTCATTGTTTTTTTTTTTTTTTTGAGGATTTCACAGTTTGGTATAAAGTGACAAATAACCAAAGATACAATAACTGCACAATGTGTTGTATTCTAGAAAAGGGAGCATAAGATGCCTTGAATAAGACATTGTCCTTGCCCTTGAGGACTGCAGCTTAGTAGAGAAACCACGGTGCTTGGAACCTAAATAAACAATCAACATCCTCCTTTTTTTTTTTTTTTTTTTTTTTTTTTTAATTAATAGAGAATGCTGTGGTATATTCAAGGTTTTATGGTAGAGTAGACATGGTTCCTTCCTGTCTTCATCATTTTCCTATTTTTAGGAATTCCTCCAGGAAATTGTTCTCAGGTTTCATTTCATCAGATCTGTGTGGGATTGTCCCTACACTCGGCTTCAGCACTAAACTAATCAGTGTATTCCATACTCCGGACTGTACCATGAGCACATGACTCCAGCCAGGCCAATGGTGGTGAGTCTTGAGACTTGAGATTATAGAGAAATACTTACTTTTCTGTTAAAGCATCTGGGAGGAGGAATCAGACCTAAAGTTTGCTAAATCCATCTTTGCACATAAAAAATGCTTCAGAATGGACCAAGATGTGGACGAGAGAAAGGAGAAATGAAAATATTATGATTGACTCCTGACGACCTCATCTGAACCCTTGACTTAGGCTAGTTTTCTTCTTGCATTTTACGGTCCTGTGATCCTCCAGTTTACCATTTGGCTCGAGCCAGTTTGTGTATCTATTCTGTTTCTTATTACTAAAAAACAAAACAAAACAAAAAACCACACCCGCTTGACTTCTATAGGAACCAAAAGTTGAACTCCCCTAATTCTGCTTGGGAGAAGTATTCACAGAAATATGTCTCCAGCTCGCAGTTCAAAGGATGGGTAGAAGTAGACCAGATAGAGAAGGGAAGGGGCATTCCCAGCAGCAGAATCAGTATGGCGGAGAAAAGAAGTGAGAAGAATGATGCCGTATTGTTTGTGATACACAAAGCGGAAGATGTTGTTCCTTTTCCAGTGTCTTATGTCTGTCTGAGGTCTTCTTTCTTCCATTAACAGAACTTGATGTTTCTAATAAAAGAATGAAGATATGCTACACTTTATGACAACAGGCAAGTAGATCTTCAGAGGGCACAAGTAGAATTGTCATGTGGGTGTGTGAGGTGGGATACTTAAGCCACCAGTAACTGAAAACCTGACAGACGTTAACTTAAAACAAGAGAACATTTAGTGTCCACTTAACCCATTGGAATGCTGTGGGTTCAGGGCTGGAAATTATGTCCAATATCATCTAACTCATTGTTTTTTCACCCTCCCCCTCTGCCATTTGCACCACGTTAGCTTTGGAACTCCAGCTTTTTGCCTCATGGCTGACAGATGGCTGCTAGGGTTCCAGCATCTCATTATACCCAGATTGCCAAAATAGAGAACATGGAAGGAGACAAGAAAGCTGTCTTCATTTGCATCTCTTTCTTTTTTAAATCACGGAGGATAACATGTCACAAAAATCATCTCCTACCAGTAGATTTTTCCTTATAGATCATTGGTCAGGACTAGGTTACAGACTGATCTTTTATTTTTTTTTTTATTTTTTTGTTTATTTATTCTTGAGAGATAGCGACAGAGCATGAGCAAGAGAGGGGCAGAGAGAGGAGGAGACACAGAATCCGAAGCAGGCTCCAGGCTCTGAGCTGTCAGCACAGAGCCTGACGCGGGGTTCGAACTCACAAACTGCGAGATCGTGACCTGAGCTGAAGCTGGGTGCCTAACCGACTGAGCCACCCAGGTGCCCCTCTTTTTTTTTTTTTTTTTAAGTTTACTTATTTTGGGTGAGGAGCAGGGAGAGGGAGAGAATCCCAAGCAGGCTTGTGCTGTCAGCCCAGAGTCCAGTGTGGGGCTCAATCTCATGATCTGCGAGATCATGACCTAAGCTGAAATCGAGTGGGACACTTAACCCACTGAGCCACCCAGGCACCCCAGTTACCTACTGGTCTTTAAGGGAAATGGGAATGCTGTGGTGATGTACACCAGTCATTTCATATCATGGAACTGAGAATATTGCCAAAATGAAATTAAGGGTCTGTTAGCTCAAGAAGAGTTGCTATGAAGATCAACATGGTCTGTTAGAAGGGTTGTTCTCAGTGAGGTGTCAACATAAATACATCCGCTCTGTCGGATGTAACCTACTTTTCTCAGGGAGCTGCTTCTCATGATCAGTCATTTATAGGACAGTTTTAAAACCAACGCCATTCTTGGCAAAGCCCATTTGAATCTGGCTTTAAGTTTGAAACGTACTCTTTATTTGACCAGCAACTTGAGCATCTATTTTAGGGGATACACTAGTAGAAAATCACATCAATAATAAAGGCATGGGAGTTAATAGTGAGTAATGACAGTGTATGTGTGTTTATTGGCTTTTCTTATCAAGATGCATTTGTATAAATTTGTCTCGTTTGTACAACGCCACCTAAGTAGCAGCTGTTTTTTAGTCTAGCAGTGAAAAACTTGAAATACAGGAAGTTTAAAATACTTTACAAAGCTACATGTAAGTTAGGGAAAGAGCCGGGTCTAGAAAGAGCAATCTGGTACCTCTTCTGTGATTTCCTAAAGACTTCAGGAGCTGAATCTAGTCTTTGCTCTATTTATCTAATAACCTTCCTTCAGGGCGTTCAAGGTATTGAACGTATATATAGAGCTGCAGAAATATTTCTTCACCCAGAGTCAGTGATGATTTTAATATCTTGAGGGTGAATAGACATTGTTAAGTCATTTTGATAATGCTTTGGGTCTGGTGATAGGACTCGTTTACCTTCTGGAGCATCTCCTATCAGAGACACCTTGTGTGTTCATTTGCAGTAGAAGTTTAAGGGATTGTAGAAATTTCTGCGTCTTGTTGCAGAACCTGAAAGAGGCAAGTGTAAACACAGTGCCATTACCATCTTTCAAAGTCTTTCTATCACTGTCACTCCTTCGTATATCAGGTATGAAGTACCACATATATTGTGTGTTTCATTATGTTTTATCTGGGGAAGGGTGTGATGTACATGATAAATGAGAAAAACACTGAATGTAGACTCACAGTATTTAGATATACATCTTCATTGTGTTTTTTGTCTGAGTGATGTAGGCAAGTCTATTGGCTTCTCTCAGGCTTAGTGTCCTCAACCATTACATGGGAAAGACAACCATGATGTCTCATCCTCATAATGCTGAGGATGCTTTTGAAAATTTCAGGTGTTTTGTGAAGCTGAAACATTTGTGAATGCGATTGTCATATCATTTTTATTTTTCCTCCCAATTTTCATTGTATTACTTCATTCTTGGTATTTTGTTCCTGAATTTATAGATTTGAAATCAAGTTCTGGCTTGATGTGTCTAAGGCCATTTGTGGTGCTCTTCCAAGAGCTGTCTATTTATGAGGAAATACTTACCCCCTCTTCCTTAGTTCAGTTCTCTGGATTTGTACAATTCAGGTTTTCTGAGCGTTAGCACTATTGACATTTTGGACCAGATATTTCTTAGTTGTGGAGAGCTGTCCTGTGCGTTATAGGGTGTTTATCGTCTTTAGTCTCTACCCATAAATATCAGCCTCAAAACACCCTTCCTTCATCATAGTTAGGATGATCAAAAAAACCAAAATCTCCAGACATTGGCAAAAGTCCCTGGGGAGGAAGGGAGAGGGGAGCTGAGGTAATATTGCTTCCACCTGAAAAAAAGGGATTTAATTTTATAGTCTAAATTTTCCTCTGTCAGACTGAGACAGGTTTGTATTTGTTTAATTCAACTTCAATAATACAACATAGGTGGTATGTTTGAACAGTATTTGGTTCAAAAATGAGATTTTGAAATTATTTCATAATTCAAGACATTTTGTGAAACTAGGCACATTGTGCTTTGGAAGTACAATATAATTGAGTTTTAAAATAATCCTATTTTTCCAATCAGATAGGCTCTATCCATTTAAGTCATAAGTTTTCTTTTTAAAAGAATATGTTCCTGGGTAATCACAATATGGAGACCTAAATTTTTTGCATTGCAAAACGGAAGCCCTCCTTATGTAGACGTTACTAATATGACAGATGACATTAAACCCATGGCCACTTCTATTTGTGCTGCAGATGAGATTATGACAGGGAAGACATTTAAATGACATATACATTTGATCTTACAATTGTTGAAAATAAAAATTAGTGTGGGTTTAATAAGAAAAAGTATTTGAAAACCTAGGTATTCTAAAAAAAAAATGACCTATAAAATATTCATGAGGGAAAAAATTAAACTTCAATTAATTTAGTAGTTACCTTCACTCTTGTAGAGCAAAGCAGTGTTAGTACCCAGAGGCTTAAAGTCCCTTTGTTGTAGACTGGTGATAAATTCATTGTTGGACATGGTAAATAGGCCTACTCAGTTGATACATTTGAGGCCTCTGTAGCAATGACAGTTGAGTTGTTACTGAAAAACCTTCTCTCCCCCAAATTTATACAAATAGGAAGAAACTCTGTTTGATACCAGGGAGGCCAAAATGGCCAAAGGAAGAGACTACAAAACACTTCCCTTTGCATTTGTTTATGTAGCCTCACCACAAGGAGCATTTGTGTTCAAAAGTCTTGATGGAACATTTGTTAGGGAATATTTGAATGAGATGGTCAGTGGGGCTGTGTATAGGAATATTTGGATATGAACATCTTGATTGATAGCTCTGGTCCCATCTCTACATATCTTGCTCTAAAAAGGGATTGTTACATCACCAGTTTATGCCTGTGGCTCTGGCCTAAGTTTTAACAAAGAGAAGTCACTTGTGTTTTTGTTTCTAGAAGCTATTCTTTTTTCCTTAGACTTCTAGAAATCGGGCAGTTGCCTTCTAAATAACCTTCTAGATATTGTGTAGGTTAGGATAGTTCAGAGAGAGGGATAAGGGTAGAAAAAAGTGTCGAGACCAGATTTGACTCTGGGAATGGACCTGGAATGACATTTGAGGGAATAGGGTCCTTTTACCCACAAATTGTTCATGCTTAAGGTTCCTTGAAGTCGTGTCTTTGTCTTATTAGTATGAACATATACCTTGGCTGGTTGAAAGATTTTGCCAAATGTTCTATAGGTAGTTTCTCTCTCAGGAAATCATCCATAATTTCTTTTTTTTTTTTTTTTTTTTTTGGCTTTTCCAAGAACTGGAGCTCAACATAGAACCCTGGTGGGTCTTTAGTGGACAACTTCACTTTCTCAAACTTAGAGTGTTTTAGCCAGGACTTTGAGTCCTTAATTTTCTCTTACCATAAGAAAAAAATCAATTATAGATGACTGGTTGTCTGGAGGTAGGAGCTGAGGTGGAAACAGAGGAATTCCAAGGGCAACGGAAGCCATCTAAGGCTTTTAAAGCAATCTTGTGGCTTACTGTTCTATTAATAAATAAAATTAATCTGACTGCTCCCTGGGGGTTGAATGTGAGAGGATCAGAATGTGTGTTGGAAAACCTGTTCAAGTATTTCAGTTGTCCAGGTGAGAGATGTTGGTGGATAAGGGTAATAGTGGAATAAAAAAAATAGAAATATTTAAGTATTTTGTAGGTAAAACCAATAGAACCTGATAGATTTGATGTAGTGTATGAGAAAGAATGAAATCAAAGATGGACCTGGGTTTTTTGACTTGAGTAACAGGATGGGTCATGTGCCACTTACTGGCATAACTAATGGTTGGGAAGCAACAAACATAAGAGAAAATGAAAACCTGAGCTTTACAGGTATTAGTTTTGGCAAACTTATAAGGCATGAAGAGTATGCAGTTGGATATATGTCTGGATCCGAGGAGAGAGAGTTACTGTATTTTGATGGGGTGATGTGCTTACTCTCATGTAACTCTTTATTTATTAGGCTTCTTGTGAATAAAAGCATTTAATGAGAGAAAATTGGCTTTTTAATTCAATCTTTTTACCTGTCTGCTCACATGAGCAGCCTCTAAACTGGAAATCCTTCTGATTGGCGTTGGTGCTCATGTTCCGATGATGATAGCAGTATGTTTGTCTTCATGGTAAATGGGGTGTCAACCTGGTTATCTCAGATCGGAAGACTCCTTCATAGTTTAATCTCAAAGCTAAAAAAAGATTAATGGGAAATGTCATAGTGATACATCCCATGCTTAGAATCCAATAATTTCATTTTAATCAGTTGCACATTATTGGTAACACTGAATCATAACTTTGCTTTTCAAAGATACCATGACCTTGCACAGCTGTGCAGAGTGAATAAAAAAAATCTGGATCTACTTAGTACATTTTATTAGAACTGTTGATATTTACTCTTTTTAAGAGAATATTAGTGCCTTTAAATTATCCACAAAGTGTCATACAGTGAAATAAAACAACTTAAGGGATTGTTTAAAAATCCGTAAATTTTGCACAATGTAGTAAGTATATATGACTCCAGAATGCTACATTAAACTGGAGGGGTGTGAAAGAAACATGGCTTTTACTACTTCATCTTTTCTTCTCAAAATCCTCTCTATATTTCAGGAGGTGGAATTTCATGTTGACAGCTCAATATGAAATCCTAATTCATTTTGGATAATTTGGAAATGAAACTGAAGAATACCATTTGCTAACAGATAATTTACACTGCAAGATTTATTTTGCATAATATATTTTTATGAGAATTTCTGAATTCAGAAGGGAAGATACCCTGGCATCTTCTCCTGCATAATAATATATCGTCTCTGAATATTTGCTTTAGTATGTTTTGAGTTCCTTAGGGTTGGAAGGGTTATTACTGTAAAAGTAATTTTAACATTCTCTTTGATAAAATATGAAGGAAAAAAGAATAATCTGTCTATTGTCAGAACACATCATCATATGGTTCAGGTTAGAGAAACAAAAGGAACTTGACTTTCAAGCAATTGGAAAGTATCTTAGAACTCAATTAGCCAAGTATTTGCATGGTTCAAATGTTTTTGTTTGTTTTCAGCTGGTGACAGAATCGCACTCCTATTTTGATAACATGCTATTTAAAGTTCTGGTTCCTCTTTACTGTCTCAGGAAGTAGAATATAATTGGATGAGAAAGGTTTCACAATTAGAAACAACACAAATAGATCTTGGGAGAGTTCGAAATGTACAACTTATCTCAAGACCTGAAATAACTGTTTTTCCTCAATTATTTTTACTTGTCAATAACATTTTGAAATACATTATTAATAATGCCTTGTAATGGGAGAAGATGATTCACCTGCTATGCAGTATCTGAGTACGTAACAATCCACAATCTATTAATGTGATAGAAATGCCAAAAGTAAGGTCTGTATGTCTAAAACCTATGGTGGATTTTTGTATTTTGTCTGGTCTTGGAGTTCTTGCTTTTTAGTCACGTGAAATTACCAGCATGGATTTTTGAGTATATTGGCGGAGACTGAAAAAGATGATGTCACTTGAGCAGAATCCAGTTAATTCCCTGAAAGGCAGTATGAAAGTGCTTCAGGTTCAACAGCAGGAAGAACTGTGTTTGAAACCTGTATTTTATACATACGAGCTATGTGATACTGGTAAGTTATTCAACCCTTGGAGCCTCAGTTTCCTCATCTGTAAAGCAACATCCATATTAGAAGTTAGATGAAATAAAACAGTGCCTGAAATAGTATGAGCACCTAAGAAATATTTAATAATTATTTTTATTAGGTCTCTAGCTTGCCCAACCTTGTTAGTGATTTTTCTCTAACCCAGGCTAAATCATTATAAAGAGTTTATATACAGGAGAAAACTCCTAGTTTGTTCAGCCAGGCTGAAGACTCATTGTCACAAAAGCTTTTTATAAAGTATTGTAAAGTTGAATTCATAAGATTATAGAATGATAAGGGCCCATTGAACACATGATCCAAATACTTATGTATAACTAAGGAATTTGAGTTGAAGCTTCCTCCAAGTCCCATAGCTACTTAAAAGCAGAGCTGTTGTTACCACCCAGGCCTACTTATTCTCAGTCAAGTGTTCATTTATTACAACTACACACTGCCTCATAAAGTCTGAGATGACTTGAGAAGTAGGTTAACACAGGAATGTGTGAATGCTAACTTTGACCTGCTTCACAAATTTAGGTTGCAAATAATGACCTCCAGAAGAAATCTAGCTCCAGTACTCATTTGCCAGATGAGCAGAAGTCCAGTAGTTTTCCAGTAGGAAGGGCTCCTTCCCCCTCACTTAATGTATCCAAGAACCCCAGAACCTTATGCAGTATGGAAGAGGGGAGATTCTATCGACTCCCATATCCTAGCAGACCAGAGAGAACCTACAATCTCCTCAATCTAACTTGCCCTTGCTTCTTGCTGCCAAATAGCACCTGTGTGGACTGTAGGATGTAATATGGTACAAAAGGTGCTTGCTGGTCCAGAAGCTCTAAAGGAGGATTATCTAAGACCATGAGTCTTTATTTATTTTTTTTTTTCTTCGACGTTTATTTATTTTTGGGACAGAGAGAGACAGAGCATGAACAGGGGAGGGGCAGAGAGAGAGGGAGACACAGAATCGGAAACAGGCTCCAGGCTCCGAGCCATCAGCCCAGAGCCCTACGCGGGGCTCGAACTCACGGACCGCGAGATCGTGACCTGGCTGAAGTCGGACGCTTAACCGACTGCGCCACCCAGGCGCCCCGACCATGAGTCTTTAAGAGAGTACTATCCCATTCTCTTGGTTCAGAGTTAGGTTCCAAGGAATGCTAGTTAATCTAAATAAGGCAGTTCTGCATGCAGACCCTTGTGTTCCTAATGTCGCCATTCTCCACAATGCCAGCTCCTCCCAGTACAGAGCTGCAGTTTTCCTTTTCCTCTGTGGGATCTGCACAGCACAAGTCCACCATTTTCTCTTCAATCCCAGAAAAAAAAGTTTGTAATATACTTGTGGGACAATAGCGCTATGCATTCATGCTTCAATTGCTAGTTATGTCAGCTATCTCCAAATGGCTGTGCATGATTTCATCTTTGGGGAGGGGACCAATTCCGAAGACACAGGCCCCTCTGGAGATGAAGGTGAAGTCTGGCATCTCTCCCGAAAGTAGGGAAAAAGTGAATGATGCTGAACTGGGCACATAGAAGACCTTTCATCAATATTTTTTAAAAATTATTACTTAAAAACATTAGATGTGAGGGGCGCCTGGGTGGCGCAGTCGGTTGAGCGTCCCACTTCAGCCAGGTCACGATCTTGCGGTCCGCGAGTTTGAGCCCCGCGTCGGGCTCTGGGCTGATGGCTCAGAGCCTGGAGCCTGTTTCCGAGTCTGTGTCTCCCTCTGTCTCTGCCCCTCCCCCGTTCATGCTCTGTCTCTCTCTGTCCCAAAAATAAATAAACGTTGAAAAAAAAAATTAAAAAAAAAAAAACAAAAACATTAGATGTGAAGTCTGTATCAGGGTATCGGAATGGTATACCTTATATTAATTCAATGTATTTATAATTTTAAGTTGGTTTTTTTTTTTTTTTTGTCTCCTGTCTTTGGTTTTTCTCCAGTTAATCTCTAATTGTGTGGGAGACTTGCCAGTGAATTTGCAGTTTGATCCTTTGCTAAACTGAAATTCTCTGTGATCTATATTCTCAACATAATATGTATGTATGTTTATATACATGCATGTGTGTGTGTTCAGATTTTTTTTTCTAAAAATACACTTCAGATTTAGCAATGTTTTAGTGGATTTGGGTACTTGTAATGTTTTTATTTTGGCCACATTCATAAACATAAAAACATAAAATCCATGGATCTATCCAATACCCAGCTGCAGCTTTCAAATATGCTGTACTTGATAAACTTCCAGATTTGTTTTAATGGTAGAGTCATCCATATAGCCAATCTGGCTCATAAAGCAATTCCTGTTTGAAGTATTTGGCCCATAAAGGGAATACAGTGAATGGTTGTGGGTCACACTTAGTCACATCATTTCATTCTCTTGTCAGACAAGGTTGAGAATTGCCTGGAGGGACTGTTATAGTCTGCTTGGACCTGTGCTTCCTTAGAAAAGAATGTGGCTATTTGAGAGATTTATTCCAAGCAAAAGGCTACATAAATGGAGAAGTACTATTGTTATTACGATTATTTAGTTTGTGACTGGAGTTGGTCCTGGAGGTGAGATGCAGGTACTAATGTTCTCTTAAGAGATGGAGATCAGCCCTGAATATTTCCATAGATGTTTCTGACCAGAGGTGTCTTGATAGAGTTTCTCAGGGTCAGTTTGAAGCTCAGAAACCTCACAAACAAATGGGGTTCTGTAAAATTTAGAAGCAAAGTTTCTGTGAAACCAGGCCAAAATTCCAAACTTGGAACATCAGCCTTTGGTGTGAGGGTTTGATCCAGACCTTTGGATTCTTTTTAGTTAACTTTTGAAAGTTCAGGACTGTTTGCTTGTAAATCTATTCCATAATGTGTTTTCAAAATGTGTTTTTAACAATACCCTAGACGTTTCAGGAGTACCCTAATTTTGAAAAAAAAATGTTGGGGGTAGAACAGAATAATGCTTTAGAGCATTATTCAGGATTCTACAAATGTAATTTGGAAGTATTAAAAAAAGAAACACCAATTTCATCTTCCAAGATCTGGGCTGGGAAATTAAGTGAAGGCCCAATTGTAGCCCCAGCCATTTATCTCAATCTGGTTTCTTGTGGGCATGTCTTTATGTGCTGGTTCCAAGATTTACGATTGGGATGTGAGGGGAAAATGAGGAAGAGGAAGTTTCTCATGGGGCTTCAGTTCGATACTTTATCAGAGTTCTGCATTGATTAATTGGGTACAGCCATTACCTACGTGGTATTTTGGTTCTCATTCTGCTATAGTGTACATAATTCCTTTGGGAGCACTCTTCTGGGAAAGTTGTACTTTGACTTTAGGACAGGATTCGGGGATTTATGAGTCCTTAGACTTTCCTTTAATACTAAATCTCTTAATCATTGATATTAATTTATTTTCTGTTCACCCATCTGTATCATCTCCATATATGGCTCTCCCTAAGATCCCATTTTCCCCCCATATCTTTAATGTCTTCTTTCAAATTGGAATTTCTTCTGTCTTCAAACATTTGACAGCTTCCCTTCCTTGAAAAGTCAACAATAACCTAATTGCCTTCATTTAGCCTAGAGGTCTTTCCTCTCCACTCTTTTATCCTTTAGCCATACTTCTCAGACAGGATTTTGATAATGATGACTCTTTCCTTACCATTGGCTTTATCCATATTAAGCCCTATGATCTGGTTATCACTCAATTGAATCCTAACAAACCGATTTGTGATTCAATTTGTCTGATGTAGTACAGGGAGAAGAGTATAAGCAGCAGAATTAGGAGATGTCCTAT
This sequence comes from Leopardus geoffroyi, assembly GCF_018350155.1. NCBI lineage: Eukaryota > Metazoa > Chordata > Mammalia > Carnivora > Felidae > Leopardus > Leopardus geoffroyi. Next base: position 137,541,566 of record NC_059333.1, read on the forward strand.
GAGGCGGCTCAAAGCTGAGCAGCTAAAAATGAAGGCAGACTTTACATCCTCTGCAACTTTACTATCCAATATGGTGGCCACTAGCTTCGTGGGGCTCTCATATCTTATAAAAAGGCTAGCGTAACTGGGGAACTGAATTTTAAATTTTAATTTAAATTCAGTGTTAAAGAATGATACTTGTTTCCCAATAACTGAATTATGTTTGGGGGAAAAACTTGGGTATGTCAATTTATTTTCTCAGCTGTACATTTTGGGAGATCTATATAGATCAAGTATTTCTGATCAATTTAGCAACCAAATTGGGATGTGCTGTAAGTGTAAGTTACATGCCAGTTTTCAAAGACTTAATACTAAAAAGAAGAATATGAAGTATCTCATTAATATTTTCCAAAAATCTTAGATGTTGAACTAATAACATTTTATGATATGTTGAGTTAAGTAAAATATATTACTAATTTAATTTTATCTCTTTTTACTCTTCGAATGCGGCTACTAGAAAATTTAAAATTACATGTATGACTAGCATTATATTTTTATTGGACATTATTGCCTTGGAAACATAGAAGGGACTGACTTCTAAGTTTACGTCTGGGCTGGAGTTGGAAAGCAGCTACTAGTGAGTTAGAGAATCAAGGGTCTGTCTCAGTGATAGGAAGTTTATTTAAAATGCCTGGCGGGGTAGGGATAAAACCAGAATTACCAGGTGAGGAAAAAAAAAGCCCAGGACTATGCTTCAGGCCTGGATCCCAATGAGGAGAAGAAGGGCCACAAATGGGGGTGTCCAACTCTGGACACGTGATGCAGTGTGGCTGCTGCAATGAGGGAATGCTTTGAGTTATGAAGAAAATGAGTTCTTTGGAAATTGGGAGTTTTGTGAACAAAGAACAAAGTGAGCAGTTGTGACAAAGCATAGGGTATTCCCTCTTTGTCTCTTTTTCTCTCCCTTTAACCAACACAAAAACTTCAAGGGGCTGAGCCCGAAATAACTAGTATGAACTTAATCTGCTCTCTCACTGGTGGCCTAGGACAACACCTGTTATAATCCTAAATCAAAAATAATTTGAGGGGGATGTTCTAATGTTTTGGCATAGGAGACTCACTCTCCCTCAAGATAAGATACAATGTTTTTAGTTACTTTTTCCTTTATATAGTAAAACCTTGGTTTGTGAGCAGAAGTCATTTCAGAAACATGCTTGTAATCCAAAGCATTTGTATATCAAAGTGAATTTCAAGAACCCTTGGCTCAGTTGTGATCATGAGACATTCACTGTCAAGTACTATTCGTATTACAAGACATTGCTCATTAATCAAGTTAAAATTTATTAGAAATGTTCATTTTGCAGAACACAGAACAACTTACTGTGGTCTAAGGTTTTACTGTATTTAGCTTTGACTTGACAATTTCATTAGGACTTTTCACATCTGCTTTACCTGCAGTGAACATTCTGTTGTTAGATATGGAAAAACCTAAAACAAATAGATGAGGTAAAACTCACCCAGAAGTGATACCTGTGAAACTCCAGGGGCCCTCCACATAATTACTTTCTCCTATAATGGGAATTATAAGTGTGGTTCTGTGGAGCAAAACTGGGAAGTTCAAATTTCTTTCCTACTTTCTATTGTACTCCCAATAGCAATTCTAGGTCTAGAGGTGATGGTTACATGGCTAATCCCAAGATCAAGGGTTTTGCTGGAGAATCAGAAAGATTCCATCCTTTTCAAATATCTAGAATCTTCCTAGTTCTTTGCCAGCTACAGCCTTTTTCTTACAAAAAGGGCGTACATTTTTAATAAGCACATCCTGGCCTCCAGAATCTGAGGCCTGGCTTTGTTCCTAACTAAATCTAGCATGATACATGTATTTTAAATTATTTTAGAAAGTGTGTGAGTTGGGGAGAGGGAGGGAGAAAGGAAGAGGGAGAGAGAATCTTATGCACGCTCCACATTAAGCATGGATCCTGACATGTGGGGCTCAATCCCACAACCCTGGGATCATGACTTGACCCGAAATCAAAAGTGGGATGCTCAACTGACTGACCCACCCAGATGCCCCAAGGCCTAGCATGATTTTAAGTACAGCCTGTAAGTATTGGGATCATCACTTTCTTCATGTGTAAAATATGGATAATACTATCTATGTCGTGAGGCTTTCTTGGGATTAATGAGATTAAGTTGCAAACTTTTTATCACGGTGCTTGGTATATAGTAAGAGCTCATGAAATGTGAAAATTTTTGTGTTTTAAACATCCTTTTGGATAATTTGCATTTTATTTCTTTAGTCTCCATAACCATTTGGCGAGGAAAGGATTCTCATCTGTCTTTTGTGCCTGAGAAGACAGAGGTTCAGAGAGATAAACTAATAGCCCGAGATTGCCACATTTGAAGTCATAAGCAGCATAAGTGGTTAAGAGCACAGACTGAATTCTGGAGCTGTGTGATAGGAACAAATACAGGGCCCCTCCTCTGCCTCCATTTCTGCATCTGTAAAAATAGAGAAGAATTGTAGCTGTCTCATAAGATTTTTAAGAACTTAAACTAACTTAACATTTCTGAACACTTGGAACAGTGCCTGGAACACACTAAATGATAAAATGGTCTGTTACTAACCTATTATTTTGTTTTTATCTCGGACTTGAAAATGAGTAAAATTGTCTAAGTTCTTGCTTTCATATTTCCTTCAGTTTTAGGTAAGAAATGTTAACTGCTTTGGAAACAAAGCATCCCTCTCTCATTCTGCGTTAGCTCAAACCTGGTTAAAGCCACTTGTATGCATTCTTTTATAATGATACAGGTGAACAATAGTAACTTTATTTTTTGGTCCTCAAGCAGTGACATCTTTTTGTAGACCATTGTAAAATTGGGATCGTGCCTGTTTCATATTTCTCTGCAAAATGCCAGGCTCCCCCTGTGGCTGGAATTCTTACCCCATATGACTGACGTCTAACAAATGTTCTACTGCCAAATGCACTCTTTTCCTTTGGCTGGGCGTCTGGGTTTGGCTCCAGTGTTCATTTCACTTGGGAGATGTGGTGTCAATCAAGACCGTATTGCTGGGTAAGATAAGTGGGCAGAGAACACATTTTAGAAGCCATTTCACAGAGCTTTGGGATTGTACCTGAGCTGGGAGATTTAGCAGAGATCTCAGGCTTTCGTTTGCTCTGTGCTATGCCTGTATGATGTGTTGTATAGGGTTTTTCTTTGCCTTTTAAATTATGACCTTTCTGAAGGCCAAAGCCTTTGTGTATATTCAGCTAGATCTGTCATAGAGAGGGCACCAAAATGATCAATACATATATATAAATTCTATACCGTACCTATTCTGAGAGCATTCCTTGTAGACTAAGATCATTCTAATACTGCATGCTAGTGTTTGCACAATCTTTTAATAGAAGGCACTGGAAAAAGAACAGAATTTATGCTCAAATAATTAGAAGGAGATTGAACTTGAAACACCTGAATTTTTCAACCAATGATTTTAAAAAATGGTAAAACAAATGAACAGTTCTGTCTGTATTTTTCAATACATTCCTTAATACCCATTGAGCCCATCGCCCCTCCCACAACCCTTCCAGTAACCCTCAGTTTTTTCTCCATATTTAAGAGTCTCTTATGTTTTGTCCCCCTCCCTGTTCTTATATTATTTCTGCTTCCCTTCCCTTATGTCCATCTGTTTTGTCTCTTGAAGTCCTCATATGAGTGAAGATGTCTTTCTGGGGCTAATTTTGCTTAGCCCAATACCCTCTAGTTCCATCCATGTAGTTGCAAATGGCAAGATTTCATTCTTTTTCATTGCCAAGTAATACTCCATTGTGTGTGTGTGTGTGTGTGTGTGTGTGTGTGTGTGTGTGTATACACACACACACACACCACATCTTTATCCATTCATCCATTGATGGATGTTTAGGCCCTTTCCATACTTTGGCCATTGTTGATAGTGCTGCTATAAAATTGGGGTGCATGTGCCCCTTTGAAACAGCATACCTATATCCCTTGGATAAATGCCTGGTAGTGCAATTGCTGGGTCATAGGGTAGTTCTATTTTTAATTTTTTGAGGAACCTCCATACCATTTTCCAGAGTGGCTGCACCAGTTTGCATTCCCACCAGCAATGCAAAAGAGATCCTCTTTCTCCAAATCCTCACCAACATCTGTTGTTGCCTGAGTTATTAATGTTAGCCATTCTGACAGGTTTGAGGTGGTATCTCATTGTGGTTTTGATTTGTATTTCCCTGATTATGAGTGATGTTGAGCATTTTTCATGTGTTGGTTGGCCATCTGGATGTCTTCTTTGGACATGCATGGACATGTCTTTTGCCCATCTCTTCACTGGATTATTTGTTTTTTGGGTGTAAATAAGGTTTCGTGGGAGCACAGTGATTATTCATTTAGGAATCATCTATGGCTCTATCATATTACAGTGGTTGAGTTGCTTATGGCTTATGAAGACAAAAATACGTATGTGGACCTTGACATCTTCTCAGTTCTGTCCTTGATCACATGTAAACAAGTGAGCCTGGCAGTTTTTCAATAAAACTTTATTTACAAGCAGGCTAGATTTGGCCAATCCTTGGTAAATTGAGAAAAAGAAGGTACTTTAGAGTCAGATATACCAACTATGTGACGTGTGAAGCAACACTTCACCTTTGTGAACCTCAGTTTGCACAGCCTTAAGACAGGGATATTAATGCTTAGATCACATGATTGTTAAAAGGATAAAAGAGGAAAATGTATGATTAGGAAGTAGTACATATGAGATCCTCTCTAAATGTTTGTTGGCACCTTTTTATTTAACACCTCAGGCCTACAGACTATCAGGAATTTACACATCGACACATCCACATTAAAATGTAGGAAAATATCACCTCCATCAAACACCATGGGAGGTGTTTGTCCCAGAGAATGGGGACAGAGAAAAGATTTAAATTAAAAAAAAAAAAAACTTGGGGCACCTGGGTGGCTCAGTCAGTTAAGCCACCGACTTCAGCTCAGGTCATGATCTTGCCGTTCAGTTCATGAGTTCAAGCTCCTCATCGGGCTCTGTGCTGACAGCTCAGAGCCTGGAGCCTGCTTCAGATTCTGTGTCTCCCTCTCTGCTTCCCTGCTGATTGCGTGCACATGCTCTCTCTCATAAATAAATGTTAAAAAAAAAACCACAATTCTTTAATGTTTATTTTTGAGAGAGAGACAGAGACCGAGCACGAGTAGGGGAGGGGCAGAGAGAGAGGGAGACACAGAATCTGAAACAGGCTCCAGGCTCTGAGTTGTCAGTCCAAAGCCAAACACGGGGCTCGAATTAACGAACTGTGAGATCGTGACCTGAGCCAAAGTTGGACACTTAACCTACTGAACCATCCAGGTGCCCCAAAAGATTTAAAATTTTAAAAAACATGTTATTTTCATTTAAGAACTCTAGTTTGGCTTGTATGAATAGATATTAAAAAGGGGGAGAATAATATTTGCAAACCCATATCATTTTAACACCTCAGATTCTAATTTAACATCAAATTTTGAAAAACACACTGTTTTAGATACATTTCATACTCTTAAATACTGAAGAACCTAGTGTAGTCTTATAATGTTTGGAATGTTTCTCGATGTTCAGAAATATCTCTGCCACATCATTAAACCAACTATTCCTCACGATCGCTTTTAAAAAATGAAGCATCCAGGACTAAAAGCTAGAAAAGCATCTGTATGCATGTTTCAAACCAGTGAAAAATGAAAGTGTTAGAAGCAAACGATGCCCTTGGGCCATTGCAGGAATGTTGATCCCGAACATCATCCATCACCAAATTTTGAAAGTGGGATTGTGGGATATTCTTGTTGTACCGGGCTTAAAAAAAATCCCTTGCTTCTATTTATAACCTATTTTCTTCTCTAAGTATAGTACAGTTTACTTCCTTTACCTCCGTGAAATCAAAAGCTTCTGGCATAAAAATAAAACCTACACTGGAGCATCCCAAGACAGATGGGGACTTCTGAGATAGACTCGTGCCTCTGGGTTGGCTGAAATCCCCACTCAGTGGTATAATCTTGCACAAGAAACCCAACTTCTCTAGTCTTTTGTTTCCTTCTGTTTGGTGGGAATAAAATGCGCACTAATTATGTTACTGTAAATATTAAGGGTATAATGAACGTAAGTGGCTACTTGGTGGTTCCTAGACCCTCTGTAAGCTTATTTCTTCCTCAGTGTTCATATTATTTTAGAGAAAAAGATACAGAGCTGTGAATCTCAAATTGGGATACAGGACAACCAGAAAGGCCACAGTGGCGTGTCAGGGGACAATTGAAGCCTCAGGTCAGACAGTAGGTATCTTCTCAGTGTATCTCTTTTACTCAACATTTTAATTAGAATTTGAAGGTAAGTTTGAGCCCCACTTCTGTCTTTTTTTTTTTTTTTTTTTTTTTTTTAGACACAATAAGTTAGTTCATCTCTGTGACTCTCAATTTCTGTACCTGGAAAACAGGGATCATATACATCTAATAGGTGGCTTGAGGATAAATAAGATTATGTGAAAATGTAACCACAGAGAATTGGTGACATTTTTGTGAACAGTGAAACAGTCTAAAGATGTAAGTTTTGATGCCATTAGCTGGTGTATCCTCCATTTTACCAGTAAAATGGACTAAGAATCTGCCCCCAAGGGAAGCTTTGAGGAGTCTCTCCTCTGCCTGAAGTCCTATGTCTAGCCTTACTTGAAACACCTAGAGTGGTTTTTGTTTTATTTTGTTTTTTCAGCTGCGTATGGATACAATTAAACCTCCCTTGATATCCCCATTTGTAAAATAGGAATTACCTCAATTATCGTTCTGAGAATTAAATGGATGTAATGTGTATGAGATTATCCTGCAAGGGGCTTAAAGACTGGACCCTGAAACCTCAATTCGTTCCCAGCCCTCCCCTCTTCTGTCCTTATTACTTACAAATTTCTTCCAACTTGAAGAAAAAATTTTGAAACCTGAATTCTGTTATCCATGGACGTTGGCTATAGCCCTTGTAACTTGTTTCTGAGTAACATGGCCTTAAAAAATCGTCTTGTTCAGAATTGGAGATTTGCCACTTACTTTGGAGAATTTTCTCTGATTAGCTCTTTCAAGAGGATGCAAAATAATGGATTATAGGAAAATACTAAGCAATTCAATACAAACCCTTCATCATGCAAAGAAATAATTTTCTCTGGTAAGCTTCCACTATGCCTGTTCTAAAGTCATTAGGGGTTTTTTTTTGTCTGTTTTTTTTTTTTTTTTTTTTTTTTTAGTTTTTTAACACATGTCATAAATTTCTAGCAGTCCTTATATCCAGCATTTTCAAATTACCAATTAATAAAAATACCTTCACTTGTTCTTTAATTCACATTACGTTATGGCTAAAGTTTAAATTTGCAAACAGCACCTGCTAACTAACTTTTGCAGGCCCAGCTGTATACGAAACTTTTCAGAGTTTTAGAAGATGATTGGAATAGCTTCCAGTACACATTCCTACAGAAAAGGGCTCTTCTTTTTTCTTGAGACTAGAATGTGTTGAATACTAGGTAGATACTGGACACTAAGGACATTTCTTGTATTTTACTATAGGACTCCTCACAACAGTCACTGGACATACACAGTTAGGTAATATTTTCTTTATAGATTGGTCAAAAGCGGAGCTTGAGGAGCAATGTTAAGGAAGTAAAACTTAAGTAAGGTCACTCAGTAAATGATGTCTCTCAGTTAAAATGGGTAACTGTAATTTGGTCTATTCTCCAGCCCTTCGTTTGTTTAAATTCTTCAATAGTTTCTGTTATATTCTACCTCCCCTACTCCATAATTCTTAGAACTACAAATAGGGAAAACCAGCCTGAGTTCCACCCACTTTCCAAAATAGCATGGCATCCCAAATTAAGACACTAGACCGAGTTTTAGGATTTTAGAGGAGAAATGATACCCCTTCAGTCTGTGTTACAATCAAAAGTGGGAGCTGGGCCACCCATATCTCCTAGTATGTATGTTTAAACCTCATCAAAAATGTACTACTAGGTATTTATCCAAAGGATACAAAAATGCTGATTCGAAAAGGCACATGCACCCCAGTGTATAAGCAGCACTATCAACAATAGCCCAATTAAGGAAAGACCCCAAGTGTCCATTGACTGATGAATGGATAAAGATGTGGGATATATATGTACAGTGGAATATTACTCAGCCATAAAGAAGAGTGAAATCTTGCCATTTGCAGTAACATGGATGGAACTAGAGAGTATTATGCTAAGCTAAATAAATCAGAGAAAAACAACTACCATATGGTTTCATTCATGTGTGGAACTGAAGAAACAAAACAGATGAACATGGGGGGAAGGGAAGGAAAAATAAAATAAAAACCAGGAGGCAAACCATTAAGAGACTCTTAAATACAGAAAACTGAGGGTTGCTGGAGGGGAGGTCAGTGGGGAGGAAGGGCTAAATGGGTGATGGGCATTAAGGAGGGCACTTGTTGGGATGAGCACTGGGTGTTGTATCTAAGTGATGAATCACTAAATTCTACTCCTGAAACCAGTACTACACTACATGATAACTAACCTGGATTTAATTACATCCATCCATCCATAACTCAGTTTATTATACTCCAGGTACTAAAATCTGAAAAGAACTCTTTGCAGTGAGGCCCACTGCCTTCTATCTTAGTGTCTCCAACTCTGGCACCTTAAAGACACTAAAGCTTTCTGCTGTATACTCTGAATTACTACCAATTTTACCTTTCTCCTTTACACTCTCAATTACTATTTCCTATATTACACTAGGCTTAGTGATGCATATTAACAAAGAGTAAAATCCATCTCTTTGGGTGGACAGATCAGTGAGTTTTAACAAACATGTACAAGTTACACAATTATGTAGTAACCACCACAATCAAGATTTAGAATATTCCCATTAGCACCCAAAGTTTCTTTTGTTCTTTCATAGTCAATCCCTGTCTGTATTCCTACCTCCCGGATACTATTGATCTGATTTCTGTCCAGAAATATTTGGTCTTTTGCAAAGTGTTAAATGAAATCGTACAGTATATGGTATTTTGTGCCTAGCTTCTCTCATTTAGGAAAACTTTGAGATTTATGCAAGTTAAATATATCAGTTCTCAGCTTTTTATTGCAGTTGTATTCCATTGTATAGATGTAACACCAATATCCTCTTATTATTTGAATGACTAGGTTATTAATTTATGATAGAGTATGTTTAACTCTATAAAAACGTTAAACAGTTTTCTAAAGCGATGGTAACTTTTTGCTTTACCACAAACAATAATTGAAATCTCCAGTTGGTTCACCTTATCATCAGTACTAGATATTGCCAGTTTTTTGTTTTTGTCTTATGTTTTAGCCATTCTTATAAACATATAGTAGTAATTCATTGTGGTTTATGTTTGCATTCTTCTATTGGAACACCTTTTTCTTGTGGTTAATTGCTTCTTTGATAAAAAGTGTGTCCAATCGTTTGCTACTTTTCTATTGAGTTGTGAGAGTTCTTTACATATTCTGATACGTGTTATTTGTCAGAAGCATCTCTTGAAAATATTTCCTTCCAGTTTTTAGATTGTTGTTTCTTTTCCTTAACAGTATCTTTGAAAAATCTCTTTATTTTGATGGCATTCTCTATACTGGAATTGCATTGAATCTGTAGTTCAGTTGGGGGAATATTGATATCTTAACAATATCTGTTCAGATTCATAAAATTTGTGTATTTATTTATGTAGATTTTTCTCTGATTGTCTTTACAAATGCTTTGAAATTTTCAGTATATAAATGGTGTACGTATTTGTTTGACTTATCCTTAAACACTTTTTTTGATGGCATTATAAATTGTTCTGGGTTTTAAATTTCAATTTCTGATTATTCTTTGGCAGTATACAGATAATACACTAAATATTTATATATTGAACTTATATCCTGATACATTTCCTTATGGGTTTTAATTTTTCTTGTATATTCTTTGTGATTTTTCTACCTAAACAATTATGTTATCTGCAAATAAAGATAATTTAATTATTTTTCATCTAAATGCTTTGCCTTTTTCTTGCCTTATTACACTAGCTAGGGCCTCAGAAGTGAGATTGGACATCTTTGACTTACTCTAATCAGGGAAATAATTCAATCTTTCACCACTGAATATAAAGTTAGCTGTAGATCTTATGTAACGCCTTTTATCAGGAAGAGTAAGTTCCTTTCTGATCCTATCTTATTTAGAGTTTCTATCATGAATGGATGTTGAATTTTGTTGAATGATTATCTCCCATCTATTGAGATGGTTAAATGTTTTTTTAATATATTAATAGGGTGAATTACACTTACTAATTTTCTAATGTTAGGCCCTACTTGGTCATGATGTATTATACTTTTTATGTATTATAATACTTACTTTTCTAATCTTTTAAGGATTTTATGTGTCTTTGTATTTAAACGACATTGGTTTGTAGTTATCTTTGTGATGTCTTGGTTTATTTTTAGTATTGGAGTAATGTTAGCCTTACATATTGAGTTAGGAGGTGTTTTATATCTAAAAAAAAAAAAAAAAAAAAAAAAAACTAGAAAAATGAAGACTTTTCCAGTGGCTTGAGTTTCCTTTCCTCATTTTGTTTGGTGATTATTTTTACTACCTTCTGTCATCTAAATTATAAACCAAAAGAGGAAATAGAAGATTAAAACAAGGTTTTTGCAAGATAATCCATAATTTGGCAAAATAAACATCTTCAAACTAATAATACAGTTCCAGAAGAAAATATTAGAAATATTGTGGTCTATATTAAAAAGTGAAGGGGCGCCTGGGTGGCTCAGTTGGTGAGCTTCCCACTCTTGGTTTCTGCTAAGGTCATAATCTTGGGGTTTCATGGCTTTGAGTTCCCCATCGGGCTCTGTACTGGCAGCACAAAGCCTGCTTGGGATTCTCTCTCTCTCTCTCTCTCTCTCCATCTCTCTGCCCATCCTCTGCTTAAACTGTGTCTCTCTCAAAATAAATAAGCTTAAAAAAAAAGTGAAGATGTATATACCCATTAGTGAATCTATATATTTTGCTTTAGCAATACACCTGTTGGAGGAGTTGGAAGCTTTTATCAAGACCCCGACAAAAAGTATTCACTGCAGTAAATGGTGGACTTATTTAAGGTATGGGGAATTGAGATAAAACGATGTCTCTTTTAATTTGGTGGGTTTTCAGTTATAATTGTCACAGTTCAGGAAGGTTCACTCTTAGAAGTAGTTTGGGGGCTTGTGTGTGACCTAGTATCAGAAAATCCTTTGCAATATTATGACATTGTTGCCTTAAAGTTTTAGGGAAAATTTAGGGTAGTCCTTTAGAAGTCTTTGAAAAAGAATTCATTTCTAAGTTAGTAGCATTTCATCTTTCCCAGGGGAGAAGGAAGAATTTGTGCAGTCCTAGGAGGAAGACTTGTCCCATCACCATGCCCATTCATATGTAAGGATAACTTGCAAATTGATGCCAGCTGATAAGTGGTATGAAAATAAATACAACAAGTTGAGTGGCCTCGAGTGTTGTACAGGGTGGTACTACATATGCTAATGAGGTAATTGGGGAACATCTCTTTGACAAAGTGATACTTGAGCAGAGACTTAAAAGTGGGCAGGAGCAAGCATCGGGCTATTTAGAGGAAGAGCATTCCAGGCAGAGATGAGCAAGTGTGGAGACTATAAGGCAGTAGTAGCATGCTTTGTTTGAGGAGCATAAAAGACAGCAGGGCTGGAGCTAAAGAAGTGAGGAGGAGGAGGTGGCCATACATACATTCAGAGAGAGACTCGGGCCAGATCACGTAAGGCCTTGTAAGCCGGAGTAAGGACTTGGGATTTTACTCTGAGATGAGAAGACCTTGAAGACCTTTAAGCAAATGAGTACAAGAAATGACTTACATTTGAAAAGGGATCAATCTGTCTGCTGTGGAAAGGTAGATGAGCAGACAAAGGGGGAAACGGGGAGATAAATTAGCAGGCTGTTCCAGTAGTCCAGACTACGGATGATGGTGGGGTGGGTCCAGAAAGAAGTGATGAAAAATGTTTGGCCTCTGGGTTTATTTACAAAGTAGAGCCAGTACGATTCACAGGTAACTTGCCAGGGGTGAAAGAGGAGGAGGAGTCCAAGATGACTTTCAGGCGTTTGGACTGATGAACTAGAAAAGAATTACCTGTTGCTGAAAGGGGAATGACCGGGGTAGAAACAGGTTTTCTGGAGGGGGCATCGTGAGTTTGGCTTGGGGATATGTTAAGCTGGATGTGTTTATTAGATATGTAGGGCTCTTTGTGAGTATGGAAAGTGAGGGGTAAGTTGGATTGAATGTATGAATTTGGGACCCAATGTCATATAGAAAGAACAGAGGAGGGAGGGAAAAAATGAAGCATAAATCTTCGAGTCCAAATTGTTCTTCATTCATTCCTTGGGCCCTGAAATTCCAGTCGTGGCTGAAAATGCCTGGTGAACATGAATGAGGTGAGGCTGACATAACCCAGATGATAATTTTCGTTTCTCCTTCTTGAGTTTAGTTTCCTGTGTGGATTAGGAAAGTCACTTCATGACTTTGGGCTTCTTTTCAGCCCGCAATACGGACGCCTCTGGGAGTTGTTGTGAATCTTGGTTTATTAATATTTGCAAAAGTGCTTTCAGGTCCTTTGTCGAAAGGCATTATAGAGAAGCAGAGGGTTATTATTAAGGATGACATTTGCTCATTGTGATTAAAAATGACAAAATGAAATTTCAAGTGCAGAAGTCAACACTGCAATTTAATGTATAAAGGTGTCTTTGCACATCAACATGCAGCCAAATGAGGTCCATCTGTATTACAGAGATTTTTCTAGTTTGCTTTCAAATGAGGATTGGTTTTCAAGTGGGGAATTGAATGTAAGCAGACATCAGCAGAGGCCAAAAATATACCGTTTCAGCTAATTGCATCCGTTTGCACAATGGTTTTTTTTCCCCTTTAATTTATCACGGACTGCAAATGGAGCCCAGAGAACTGTGCATTGAGGCCACATCCACATGGTTTTATTTACCATTGCACACAGAATTTTATTGGGCTATAAAGTAAATGGATTTCAGCTGAAGCAATTAGAACAGTACCTTCTAAGGCCACCGTGTAAATTAGCACATACCCATGGGCTCTTCCTTAGAAGAAGCCTGCAATATGCAGAGAGGAAATGGGGTAGGAGCTTGAAGGGGATGGTGGGAAATTCTTACTCGTATTTGTAACTTTCTTAGAGCATGCTGTTTGTGACCCCCCAAGCTAAACCATTTGTAGGCTGCATTGTAATCAAGGACAGGCTGATACAGTTGGATTGAGAAATCTATTTGGCTGACGGTGTTTGATGGAAAATTGAACTTGATTTTGGTTGGAGATTGGGGAGAGAAGCAGAAGACTTTATAGAAAATTCATTTGCTGAATTTTGAGTCAGTGTCTCACTCTCAACCAAGTAAGGCAAATGTTCCAGTGTGTTTTGGTCTACAGTTTAGGCATAAGTGAAAGTCTGAAGTCTCCACTACCCCTTCGGGCATCACCATTTAATGCCCAGATAACCTTGAAAACTTTTCACCACTGTATTGCTCTTAGCTCAGTCCAGTAGTGTAAACAGTGGCTTTAGAGTAAGACCTTCCTCTGTGAGTGTCAGTTGTGGCACCAATTCCATATGTATTGAGAGCGTAGCGTGAGTTAGAGACAGGAATCCACCCCTCTTCACCTCTACACACAGGCGAGAGGAAATGACTGAATTTGCTTAGCAACTTTTGAAATTCTCAGCCAGATCAAGGCTTATAGAACAAAGTTTTCAGAGATCTGAGAAGAGGAGGTTGGAAATGAGTTTTCTCTAAGATGCTGCTGAGTCTGTAACTCCCACTGTGCCTTGGGGACAGCATGGTCCCGTTAGCTTGAACTATCTGACTAGTGAAGGGGCCCTCAAGGATTCACTTAGCATGGACAGCTGCATATGCAGCAGTTGCTGGATTTACATCCGACAAAAACAGCTTGTGAAATGGGATCTGACTGTATCCTGAATCTCTAACAAACATGTGGGCTTTGGTGGAGGATTCAAAAGAGTGTTTCGTAGTGTCTTGCCTTGCCACAGAATGTTGGGGCTAATGATGCTTATGTTTCGGAGGACCAAGGGGACTGTGGGGGGGTGGGTGGGAAACAAGAACTATGAAGAACTGTATTAAGTTCTATCCAATAGGGTAGCTTTGTAGGACTAAGACGACTTCAGAGAGAGGGTGGAGATAGACCACTGTATGTCTAGTAAGGGAGAAGAGAACTAAAGGGATTAAAAGGACCATACTTAGAAAATCTCTTCAGAATTCCATTGTTGGGCACCTCTCCTCTATTTTCCTAACTCTAGGCAAAGGATTCTCAAAAACAGTGATGCCTGGGTCATGTTCCTAATGGAGTTTTGCCATCTAGAGGCAAAGTAGATTACCCCTACTGAATTTTGTAGAAATGGTGAGAGGTAAGAGTAAAGTTGGTTTTGGCCACATTACATTTGTCTCGCTTAGGTGACACCTGTATTTTCTGCATGAAATGGGGTTGAATTCGGTATAATTCTGTTGAATACTTATTGAGTGTCTTTCATGTACAAAATCCTGAGAGATCAAGATGAGTAAGGTAACTTCATCAAAGATGTAACCTGCTTAATGTATGGGAAGTTGCTGGGAGGTGAAGTGACCCATAGATGCTGTTTTTTTTCTTTTCTGTGGTCTTCATCACCTCTGTGCTTTTACAGAACAGGTGATTTGAATGCTTACTACGTATTTCCCTTGTAAAGTTGTCTTTCTGTATAGATACTTTCTTTCTCATAATCTTTATTGGGTTAGCTTTTTTCAGCTCTATGTGTGTCCTTTTCTTGTTTTTCTGTGTTCCAGGAGGCTGATTCCTGTGAGTTGGATTCCCCAGCCTTCCCAGTTAGGTATGGCCAATGGCAAGTGCTCTTAAATGTTGTGGGAGATGGAGTGTTTGGGAGACAGAAACTGCTAGAGCTTTTTGTCTAAAACTTGCCTTCTCAATCAATGGAAGTTTATAATCACTTGAAAATAAAGACTGGCTTATTCATGTATTGTGGGGTGGCACCATAATTTTGGGGACCCAATGAAAAATAAAAATGTGGAGGTTGTCATTCAAAAGGAGAAAAAACTTTTTCCTTTCCTCCACAATCTCACTCTTGACCAGTCAAGGTGTTTTTAATTTGCTCTTTAATACTGTAGTTCATCTGGTACAGGGATACTCAAGGAAGAAACATAGAATCTCTCAGGCACCCATGGCCCCCACCAATGACATGGTATGCACAGATGGCCACATGTGGGACCAACAGGCTAGGTTCTCTATCCTGCTAGTTGCTAGCCCAATGCCTCTAGAAATTGAGCCAACTATTTACCCTCCCCATGGGCTTGCTACTTCAACTTCCAGTGGACAGGTTCTCTACCCCCATTCCCAACCAGGAGCATTACAACAGTTACACCAGGATGTACTAGGTGGACTCCACCAAGTTGTTCACCCAAAGCATTGTGGGGTTGACATCTTGTGGGGCTGCTGACATGCCGTACCCTGAGATGCTTAGGGGGCATGTGTCCAGCACTGACTCTTTCCATGCCTATGCCCAGGCCACCATCAGGGGTGGAGAGTGGCAGTGGAATGAGAAGAAGGGCACCCAGGATACTGGAGGACAGACAGTAGATGGTTGAGATCCCATTGCAGAAAGGTAGCTAGAGGTTGGACCACACATGAGCTAAATCTGAGTTCCTAGTGATGGTACATTGTCCTAAAACACAAGTTTAAATATTATTAACAATTTTAAGACAATTGCTGCAGGGCATTAAATCCCAGCTGCAGAGCATTGTGACCGCATCTGGTCACATGCCTGTAATTGAGGCTCTGCATGTATATATTCTCCAGTGTGCCTCACCCATTAGTTTACAAATACTAAATTATCAATCATTGGCTGTTGGGCAAATAATCCAATAAGTGACTGTAAGAATGAATGAAATAATTGAATAAATGAATGAGGTAGCCAGCATTTAATCAGGCTTACCTAATAATCTGCTTCACTTGAACACCAGAAATAATGTACTAGCAATTAGCCAGCATTTACTTCGATCTTCCATGTTTAAGATACTTTTTAATGGCCCATGGAAGATATAGTCAGGTGAAGTTGAAAGTAATGTAGAATGTTTCTCCAGGATTTACCCCAGTGTTCCATAGCACAGGTGAAGCGGAGAGAGGAAATAGGTGGATAGCATGAGTTCTTTTTGGTTTAGGACACAGAAGCCATAACATGATCAGCTCAACCATAGTCCTGAGGGTTGTGTCCTGCCATTATATTTCAGCTTCAGAAAAAAAGGGGGACCCGTAGGGGAGGCAGAAGGAACTAACACCTATTGCTATCTTTCTATATGCCAAATACTATTTGGGTATTCTTCATTTATTATCTTAATCGAATCCGTGTATTAACCACACTGATGAAAGAGCTGGTAATATATCCATAAAACCAAGGAAGAAATGGAGCCTTAGAGAAGTGAAGTAAATTGATTAAAATCTCCTGTAAATGGAATACCAGAGATTCTAAGCCTGTTCTACATTATTCCAAAGTTTGAGAGTCTAGGCTCTTTTTACAAATAATGAGTGAGTAAATAAATAAATGCCTTAAAAATTGTTCACGAGGTTGTATTTGTTTTGTTTCTCTTCTGACACAGGAACACACAAAGTCTTTGAGGTTTTGGGTAGCTCTTTTTTTTAAAAACAAAATTAGGTTGCAGAAAAAATCAGTGATGCAGTAATTAAAATAGCAAAAATCTAAAAGGGTTTATGCAAACCATCATTAGTAACACTTTTTAACATGAACTGAACACTGAACTCATTTAAACAAAGAATTTGAAAGAATCCGTAACCTCAATTTCCTATTGCAACAAAATTCAAATTTCTTCCTTTACTAATTATTTTCTGTCTTTTATCTTGTGAGATATGGGTGATTGGCACCTCCAGGGTGTTATAAACAAATTAGATGTACAAATAGTAATGAATGATTATCCTTGTCATGTTTTCTGGGCTGTAAATTATGCCCGAGATTTTACTGGGTAGATTAATTTCACCAAAATATAATTCCATTTGCTTTTATAAAAGGACAATTGTTGCTTGCTTTCAGTCCTGATCCCAGTTTTGGATTAGATGTTATGAACGGTTAAATGTCGCCACATTTGGCCTTTGATGGAAAAATGATACGATAACTGTATTGTTTCCTAAACAGTCCGTGGCATTTATCAAGCCCTAGAGCTATTAGAATAAAACTATTAGAAAAATATCAATCACAGCATCATTTCCTTATTTGCCAGAGTAATGATTTGGAAGCATGTCTGCATTGGGCTTTCTGATGGGTACAGAAGATGGACTGTGGGAGTTTCAATTCCATTGTGAACCTTCCAATTACAATGTGAATCATCTCCACAGATTCTATGGATTTGTACACAGGAGAAGCAGCTATGAAGAGAGGGATCACGTGATAATACTGTCTTGGTTCATTGGGGCTGTTGTTGCAAGATATCATAAACTGTGACTTAGCAATAATAGAAGTTTATTTCTCACATTTCTGGAGGCTAGAAATCCAAGATCAGAGTGCCTGTGTGGTCAGGTTCTGTTGAGGCTCCTCCTCCTGGTTGCAGACTGCTGACTTTTTGCTGTGTCCTTTGTGGGGTAAGGGATGAGATGATGTCTGGGGTCTCTTTTATAAAAGCACAATCTCATTCATGAAGGTTCCATCTTTATGACCTAATCACCTCCCAAAGGCCCCATCCTTTAATACCATCTTATTGGGGGTAAGGATTTCAGCATCTGAATTTTGGGGGGAGGGACACATTCAGTCTGTAGCAAAATACTTTTCCAAGGACAGACACAGAAAGAGCCCCAGGATAATTTAGAGGCAAGAAAGATTGTTACCAGCTGGGAGATTGTGAGAGACTTACGAGGTTATGAAAAGGAGACAAAGTAAAGATGCTAGGATTCAGTCATTTTGTTGAGGCAAGGAAAAACCCTTAACGATTCTAAAGTTCTTTGTTGGGAGCAGAATGTTACTTGTGTTTGTTTTGGTCGTTGAATTTACGGAAGCACTGTAGATTGAATAAAGGGTCTGTGCATTCCAAAGTATATATTTCCAGTGTTTATTTGCTGACTCATGAGGT
Organism: Leopardus geoffroyi; assembly: GCF_018350155.1. Taxonomy (NCBI): domain Eukaryota; kingdom Metazoa; phylum Chordata; class Mammalia; order Carnivora; family Felidae; genus Leopardus; species Leopardus geoffroyi. The sequence continues at coordinate 137,559,746 of NC_059333.1, forward strand.
ACTGGGAAATTGCTTTAATTGTAGGCTAGCAGGGCCTATAGGACTATAGGGGGATAATTTAACTGTTTATTCACTTATTAATTCTTTCACTCATATAGTCCCTAGAATATATTAACTGAGCATCTGTTAAGTAAAATGCACTGAGCCAGGTACTGGGGATAGTGTGGGCAATGTGACTGCTGTTCTCATAATATTAATCTAGATCTTTGCTACTCTAAGTGTGCCTAGTGGACCAGAAAAATCAGCATCACTTGAGTTGTGTTGAGAAGTGCAACATCTTTGCCCTAGCTCCGTGAAATCACAGTTTGCATTTTAACTAGATCCCCAGTTGATTTGTACACATATTAAAAACTGAGAAGTTGGATTTGTAACCCTAAATAGAGTCAAGCAAATAGTCTGCAAGCTGGGGTATCTTGGGCAAATCCTCAAGAGAACAAAAAAGCAACTACGTGCAAGGCTTTTCTTTATTGAGAAGGAGCTGAGGGTTTCAAAAGAAACTTCACATAAAATGACTAACTGGAGGGAGAAGCTAAATCCCAAATGTAGAAAATTTGAAGAATACAGAGACTGGCAAACTGATAAGCTCAGATTTCTTACCCTAAATGAGACTAGAGAGAAATCTGAGTGCCTCCGGGCAGCATAATACCTTGGGTCCCTTTAACCAAATATGATCAGCCTTTCTCTTTTCTTGCCTAGAATCTGTCCTTTGTCAATCTCAGTTTGTGCAAATATTATGTAACCCTTAGTAACCAGCCTACATGAGTTCTCAGAGTCTTCTTCAATACCTCAGCTAGAACCAATCTCATTGTCCTTGGAGGGTCCCCATTTGGTATCTCTAAGATACCCATACCTCTCTATGACACCTGTATATTTTTGTTTTGGTACACACATGCACAAGTCTGTCATGTATTTGTTTCCCAATAATGTCTCTGAGGAAAACAGGCCCACGGCCTATCTCTGAAATACACACTTGGCATATTATCACACACATAGCAGGTCCTCAATTGTGCTTGTTGGATGAACTGAGACATGTAAATCACCACTGCATTTTCATGTATGTTAAAATAGACATTCAGATACATCAACTATGTTTAGTCAGATGCCTTGAAAACTACCATATAGCATCATTCAATCCAGAGTGTCTTTATTATGGTTAAGATTTATATCCAAAGCTGTGCCATGTGCAGTGAAATTAAAATGAGGTCTATAAGGGGTTCTGAATTTTAGTGAGGGAAGTGAGACACTAAAAGAACAGTTAATAGCAATGGAACGAAGAATGTAATAACAAGTTACTAATTTAGCATATTGAAGCGCTAAAATGCTAAATAAAGACCATGAGGATTCTCAGGTGAATGGGGATAAATCAGCGTTGGTGAGAGTTTCTTAAGAATTGGGTAGAATAGGTGAAACTTGGATTGGGCTTTTAAGGATTTAGTATTGAGCTGAGGAAGAAAAGTACATAAAATGTTTATACACAGAGACTTGAAGTGTTTGAAAAGTAGGAGAAGCAAGTATTTGAAGATTCAATGTTGGTTTTGAAAGGAACAGTCTTGTGTCGGGTTGAATGTCCCAAAGGTGGCCACGGTAATACTTGTTATTTCCCATGCTTTTCTGTAATGTGATCCAGACTCCTTCGCTTTTCTGTAATGTGATCCAGACTCCTTCTGGAAAGGATGGTCTATGTCTCCTCCCCTTGCGTCTGGACGGGCTTATGGTTGCTTTGGCCAGTGGAGTAGAGTGGAAGTGATACTGTGTGACTTCTAAGGCTGGGTCTTCAAGGGCCAGGTAGTTTCTGCATCTCGTGGAATGCTCACTCTCTGATACTCTGGTGTGGGATGTTATTCTTGGAACCTCACTGCTGTGCTGCACAGAGAAGTCTTGTGTAGGTGATCCAGTCAACAGCCCAGCGGAGCCCAATCTTCCAAGTCCTTCCAGTCCAGGTATGAGGCATTTGAGTAAGCAAACTCAAGATGATTCCAACCCCCAGCCATACTGAGTCATTTATACCCCTTACAGTCTCCCTAGTTAAAGCCTCAGACATTGTAGAATAGAGGTAAGCCATCCCGGCTGAGTCCTGTCCAAATTCCTGATCCATAGAAGATGTAAGCATAATATGGTGGTTTTAGGGATGCCTATTTGATGTGAGGCAGCATTAAATAACTGAAACAACCCTGGTTGCCCATCATCCCTGGTGTGATGACAGGGCACATATTTTAGAGTTAGACAACCCTCAGTTTGATTCTCAGCTTCACTTCCTTAGCTGTGGATGCTTACACAAATTAAACAGTTGCAGGGCCTATTTCCTCATCTCTAAAACGGAGATGATCATACCAATATTACAGAGACACTGGCAGAATTGAGTTGAAATATGTAGGAGGCCAGCTACAATAGTGACCCAATATGTTACAGGTGTCATTACTGGTATTTAAAATCAAAAGTGGTCCTGCCATAGAGATCAGCACCATTAACTGGAGCCTGGCAGTGAGAAGGCTACTGGAGGAGAATGTAGGGAGATGGCAGTTGGGGGGGGGGCGGGTATGAGGGCCCTTTCCTTTGTAGGATTTTGCTCAGGAACCCTTAATTTATGCAAATAATGTTACAATAACTAAAATCGTGCTTTAAAGTGTATGCAGTGCTTTTGTAAATGTGACTGTATTTGAGTCTGGGGTAGCCTCATGAGGAAGGTGATCAGATTTATACCATTTTGTAGATTTTTATAAGCAGCGGCTAGAGGTTAAGTAGTTCAGTACTTGGCTCATGATGCCACATTACCTGATTTCAAACTGACCAGTTACGTGGCCAACATTAAACTCTCCTGGGCTTCAGTGGTATCATCTCTAAAATGACAATACTATACCTATTATTTTTATTTTTATTTTTGGAGATCGTTTGGAGAGTTAAATGAGATGCACACAGAGCACTTAAACCAATGCCTTGCATAAGAATAGTGTGTTTAGTGAAGTGCTATCTACATTGATTTGATTCAGGCAATTAGATTTTTTTAGGGTTGCACAGGTGTAAGTCTCCTCAAACCCAGGCCTTTTGCTCTAGATCTTATACCACAGTTATTACATATGTTCCTTTTAATTTTTGTTGAGGTGAGGGATAACTGCTGTGCCTTTTGGGGTTTGGCCACTGTTGAAACACATCCTTGTTTTCACACTCTAGCAGTTCTCAGGAAAATCACTTGTGCAAAATTGGACTCTATACCAACTCTACATTTTGCCCAAGGATGATACGGGTAGATAGCTCTCATAGTTATGTGTCACTGGCAGGAATGTTTTCCTAGAAAAAGTCTCTTGAACACAAACGCATGGCGTGTGACTTTATGACTCCTCATAAAAATCCCTTTATGGCTGCCTCATCTTGATAAAAAGCCAAAAGACCTTGTTTCTTTTTTGGTATTGGGACCATCCTACCTACTCCTGTTACAGTCAGGATGCTTTTTAGGTCATCTGAGGGAAAAAGTTATGCCCTGAAGCAAGCTTTTTGTCAACTCTGATGGCTCTTTGTCTGGATTCCCTCCATGTCTGAAGCCTTTCCAGTCACTGGTTTGTCTATTGACAGGCACCCTAATGCATGGAACATACGAGAAAAATTTCATTGGACCACATCGCCATCACAATCTTCTGTATAAGCATCTTCTCTCAAGCAAGTGTCTTACCTCTTTTCTTCTTAAGCTTCCTTCATTTTCTTTTATTTCCTTTTGACCAACCGTTTAATCATCTCTCAAACTTAAATTAATAAACTCCAATAGGTGTGTCAATATCTTTTAATATTCCCTGTGTTGTAGTGTTTTCTAAAATACACATGCCTTTTTTATTCTTGTGCTTTGTTATTTGTGGGCTGCCATGCTGTCAGTGGAATGGTGTGTGAATACTTACCTGAAGGTGACTTATCTGAGGCCTTGCTTCTCCCATGGAGGTGTGTGTGTGTGGGGGGGGTGGGGCGCAGAAATCAGTCTTTAATGAACTCGGTGCTAAAGTAGATTAGCCGTTTTCTTCTGGTAAGATGGATGATGCTATCAACGTTATTAAGTCACTAGGTCTGAATTTCTCTCTGCAAATCCAATGTAATAAGTGCGTTTAAGACCCCTGTCAATCCATCTCACTGACATATTTTAGTGTTTCAGCCAAAAACTGCAATAATACCAGTTTTGATTAAACAGTTTACTTTGTTATCTATTCAGTTTTTTTCCTTCCAAGTGGTTGACCTTACTTACCATCATTTGACAATGGCCTTTTCAGCTCAGTGAGTTCATCGAACTAGATAACATACAATTTGTCCAATTAAAACAATTGAACATTTTCTTATATGACCTTATTAGGAGTATTGTTGACATTTTTGCTTTTATACATATACAAAGCATCTTTAGGATTTTGGCTTTTATACATATACAAAGCATCTTTAGGATTTTGGTAGCCCTCCCTATGGAGGGAACTGCTCAGCATAGACAAATTTTAAAGAATGTCGTTGGCTTTGATGGCAGGAAGAGAAGGAATTTCATGACTCTCTGGAATAGGCGGGGAGAATATTTCTCACAACCATAGGACCTGTTACCGCAAATCTCCAGAGCAGAATGAATAATCCAGTAAATTTTATCTTTGCAAGATATGTGTGAAAGAAAAGAGAGTTAAGGTAGTTTTCAAGGAATGTAATAATACCTTCTACTGTAGGCTAATGTTTCCTTCACTCAAAACAGCATTTTCCTGCTAAGGACCCAAGCAATCCGTTTCATTCACCTTCTCAAATAACAACAAAAACAAAACAAGTGAAAATTCTGATGAAAAGGTTTTAGAGTTTTGCTGGCATTTGCAGTATATTTCATCTTTCTGCTCTCTATATTTTAGTAATAGTATAACGTTTCCCTTTTAATATTATGCATACTCCGTAAGGTTAAATTTGTTCCTGGGTGGTTCTGTGCAATTCATGAGTAAATTTTGTCTTCAGATTTTTTTTTTTTAGTTTGAATCCACTTTACTTGAATAATTGGTGAGAGCCACTTGTGCTGGTACTTACCCTAAAATTGGTAAATTGGGATGACCCTTGAGTAATTGAAATTGGAGTCTGCCTCTTCTGACTTGTAACAGGAGGTAGAAGCTGAATATTAGCAACATAATGTCATTTCATTCACTAAAGAAATGTGCTCATGTTAATATTATGTAGTGCAGAATTCTCTTGATATTATTAGAAATTGGCTGGGTGGAGAATTAAAAGCAAAAAAAAGGGTAGAGAACTGTTCACTGACTCATTCCTAAATTTACTTGCAAGGAGAAAAAATTAATGGAAATCAGTATTTTATTGTGCTTCCATTCCTCAAAGAAATGATGAGCTCTGCAAAGAAAGAAAAAAGTGCTCGCCTATATTTTATCTGTCATTTATATACAAATAGAATTCTGATTAAAATACATTTTGGTGGCTCTGACTGGGGAGAATTTATCTGTGAAGAAACGTGAAAAGGATAACATTTTATTGTTTGGTATTATCAATGCTACAACTCAAATTCTTTATAGAGTTCAGTCCCATACAGACTCTGTAGAATTGCTAATGCTTCCTTATGTGGCTCACATCTGTACAGGGAAGCTTAATCTGAAGTTCTGCATGCTCTTTTCATCTATTTGTGTGTGTGTGTGTGTGTGTGTGTGTGTGTTACAATTCCTTTTAACATTTTCTCTTTTCTTCCCCTAGCAAGGTTTCCTCTTTTCTACAGAATTTTAATCTCTTGAGGTCATAAAGCTTTTTGATGGCTGCTGCTATGCTTTAGGTAAATTCAGGGTGCAGCTTTTCTCATGGTGGGGGGATAGTGGGAGAGCTGTTGCTTTCCAACTGTTAAAGAGTGGGGAACTTGAAGGACAACTAGAGGAGTACACACATGTCCATCTGGTGTGATGGCCACGGGATGCCAGAGATTCAAAGCAGTTACCCCCAGTGCCATACTCTTCGTGCATGTCTATATGGTGAAAGAGATGAGACATGTTAAGTACTTTTGCTGCAGTAGTTTGTAGGCTAAGTATGTAGGAATGGTAGGTATGTGTAATCTAGAGCTTTGTTTCTCAAAATGTGGAGCATGGACATCAACCTCACCCGAGAGTATGTTAGAAATGCGGAATCCCTGGGGCTCCTGGGTGGATCAGTCTGTTAAGCATCTGACTTTGGCTCAGGTCAGGATCTCATGTTTCCTGGGTTTGAGCCCCATGTCGGACTCTGTGCTGACAGCTCGGGGCCTGGAGACTGCTTTGGAGTCTGTGGCTCCCTCTGTCTCTGCCCCTCCCCTGCTTGCTTGCACTCACTCGCTCTCTCCTTCTCTCTCTCTCAAAAATAAACATTAAAAGAAATGTAGAACCCCCAGTTCTACCCTAGAAATACTGAATCAGAATGTGCATTTCAACAAAATCCCAGGTAACTTGACATCCTCCCCCAGGTAATTTGTATATGCATTGTGCATTGATTTGACAAGTACTGGTGGAAAGGTATGTCTTTGTTCTCTCAACAAGTTCTCCAATCTTAATAGTTGTAAAACAGCACTAATGATAGCAGTCTCTAGTAGAATAGAAAGTTTGGCAGGATAAAATCTACCATTAAGCCATTCTAATAATGTCCTAATCAGGAATTGCATCCTGGGGCACCTGGCTGGCTCATTCAGGTAAGCATCCGGCTTCGGCTCAGGTCATGATCTTGTGGTTCGTGGGTTCAAGCCCCAGATCAGGGTCTTGCTGTCAGTCTTTCAGTACAGAACCTCCTTCAGATCCTCTGTCCCCCTCTCTCTGCACCTCCTCTGCTTGTACTCTCCCAAAGATAAATAACTATTAAAAAAAAAATTGATCCTATCTTCTGGGCACCTGGGTGGCTTAGTTGGTTAAGTGTCTGACTCTGGATTTTGACTCAGATCATGATCTCACGGTTTGTGAGATGAGTCCCGCATCTAGCTCTGCACTGAGACCGCAGAGCCTACCTGGGAATCTCTCCTTCCCTCTCTCTGCCCCTCCCCCACTCAGGCTGGCTTGCACGCAGGTGTGCTTTCTCTCAAAATAAATAAACCTAAAAAAATTTCATCCTATCTTCAGAACTGTTTTAGTGCTATAGTACGTTTTCTTTCATCAGGGAAACCATAATCTAATTTAAACAACTTTTGAACATTATATGAATAAGTACTTCAAGTTATGTTATTTTTTGCTTTGATCTGTATGTACTGCAAAACTTTATGGGTCTTACAGCAAATAGAATTTATTTTGCAAGAATACCTATCTTCCTTGATAAAGACAAGTGATTCCACTCAAATTACAGTTGCTTAGGGAGTGGATAGAGGTACATTAATGGAATCCCTAATATCTTAATAAAATTCAAATCTATTAAAGTATTTATTTATTTGGCAAATAGATATATATACTATGTGCCTGGCTCTGTTTTCGCCACATGGGGTATTAGGTAAACAACACACATAAGAATCCCTGACCTCACAGAAACTATTTTCTTGCAAAAAGCTATAGAAAATTTAAAAAGAAATAAACACAAGTAAGAATCTAATGGGTTAAAATCAATATGTAATACAGAAAAAATGAAAGGGATCAGGGAAATAAAAAGTGGGAATTCTGGCAGATGCAAGAGACAGGATCACGTAGGCTGGTTTGGGCAGTATGTCAAAGAGGGCAGAGGACTTCTGCCTCTGGCTGTAAGGAAGAAAGTTGCAAAACACTCTTCCATCTTAACCAAAACAAACGAGATAAGCTACCAAAGTCCTGTGTTTCTTAAAACTCACCAGAAAGTTTAGCATATAAACAAAAATTAATTCAATTTTAGAAAGCGATGGTTTCTTGATAGGAGGGAAGAGCCTAGAGTTGTCTTAAAACTGGGAGAGTAACAAGAAGAATATGCCATAGATTTGAGTAAGAACAAATGAGTTGAACTTTGAACAGACATCTCTTGGCCACGTGGCCTCTAAGACTAGAGTTCTCAAGACCCTCACCAGGAGCAGATGGACATATACTGGCCAGCAGTTTCCAATGGGCCTTTGTGGAGCATGCAGGGAGTATGTTGAAGGCTGGAGCTGTGGACGTGTAGCTGGGAGAGACCCCTGCCGACCACTCTCCCGAGTACAAAGTAGCCATGCCCTGAAGGCTGGGATCATGGTAACGTAGCAGAAAGACATCTGAGACACTCCGGGCTTTCGTCCACCAAAGTGTGTGCCGAGAAAGAAGGTAGAGTGAAAGCGCACCAAAGTATCCTGAGATACCATAGAAGATAAACCACCCTCAGAAGTCTTGTTAAAAGACAGGAAGGCTGAGAAAGATTTTCTGAGATGCAGAAAAATGGGGACAGGAGTGGAAAGCAGGGAGAATTCATTGGGGCCCCAAAAGGTGGCAGCCTGACGATAAAGCGGAAGGAGATTTTCCATTGTTTGGAATTCTGTAAAGGAATAAGAGCTGTCTGGAATCTCACCAATGACTGGCTAAAAGGAAATATTCTGGGCTGACCACTAAAATATTAAAGTAAGCCTGCGCAAAAACCCAGGTCCAGCCTAATTGCAGTTAAGACGGACTAAGCCACCCACTCTAAGCTGTCAGAAGAAACTGTGTGCCACTTTCTGGAGCTGAGTATTACTCCTTTAGTCTCTGGTGGTCTTTTACATTGCTTCTCGGCCTTTTGGCTAAGATCAAGTGTCTCGTGGTCTTTTACACAAAAAGCATAATAAAAACCATGAACATAAACAAACGTGGCCCATGGTCATGAGGGGAAACACTAAATAGAAGTAGATAAAGAGATAGTCCAGATGTTATCAGAAAGGAACTTGAACACAATTCTGATAAAAGTGCTTTAAGATTCTGGAGAAGATAGACTACATGCATAAAGGCATGGAGTATTTTTTCCAGAGATCTGAAAACAATACAAAAGTGTGATAAAAACGCTACAATTGAAAAAGCAATTCGTCAGATGAGCCTAAAGCAAGTGGATTCAAGGGAGACCAGGTCAGTGAACTTGAAAGGTCAATAGAATATATCCAAACAGAAACAAAAATGAAAAAAAGAGTGGGGGGAAAAAGAAAAGAACAGTTCTGTGAGACAATACAAAATAGCCTAACATGTAATTGAAGTCCCAGTAAAATGGAGAAGAGAATGAGAAGAAAAATATACTTAAGGAAATAGTGGCCAAGATAGTCCAATAATGGTGAAGGATATTAACCCACATACCAAGAACTTCAACAAATCTGAAGCAGTCAAAAAGAAAAAAGATGCTTGTTCAGCATAGTTCAACTTAAGACAACCTAAAGGTGTAATTTTTAATGGATTTTTAAAAAAAAAAAGTCCCAGAAGAACTTTTGCAAGAATGTTTACAGCATCCTTAATAAGTAAAGAGCAGAAACAATGGAAATACTTCAAAAGGGGAAGAATGAAAGAACAAATTATGGTGTAGAATGTCAAAAAAAACCCCCAAACTATGCTTAGTAAAAGAAACCACACACACACACACACACACACACACACACACACACACACACGTTCATGTTGAATCATACCGTTTTTATGAAATGCAAGAAATAACCTATGATAGCTGAAGTCAGAAAGTAGCTGCCTCTGAGTGATGCGGGGAATGACCGGAATGGGACACAAAGGAATCTTCTGGGTGATGGAAGTGTTCTGTGTTTTGTTTTGGGTTGTCTCTATGTGGTGCCTACAGCTGTCAAATTTTGCCCAGCTGTATTCATAAAAAATGTATATTTGAGGATTGGTAAATGATACTTAAAAAAAAGTTATCCATGTACTAAGTTCTACTGATCTGTAGTTAGAAAAGGATTGAGAATTTACCTTTGAATGGAGCAAAAGAAAGGTCTTGGTGATCTTGGGGAAACTGTTTCTGGTGTGGAATGTTAGGAGCAAAAGCTCAATCTCTTAGATGTTTACCTTCACCTTCAGTGTGATTGACTAATGTGTTGAGAAAATGTGCTTCATGGAAAATCCTCAGCAGATGTAAGTGTTCTAATCCCTAAACATGATACTTTTGATACTGGTCGAGATATTTAACCTTTTAATCCCTTCATGTATTCTCAGCCTACATTTAAGGGCCTATTCTTCAGATTCCTAGGAACTTTGTTCCAGTTCAGTTTTCAGGGTAAAAACAGAAACCTGAAAATCAAACGACGTATATACCACTTTGATAAACTGGTATATATGGCTTTAGCGATAAAACTTTTGGTAATGAAGCCAAATACATGAGGAGCATAATACAGGAGAATTTACCCATCCTGATAAGTATTGCTTTTGTTTAGACAGATCTTTATTAACATACATATTTCTGTTTTAAGAGCATTCAGCTTAACGAAAATTGGGAGGATTATGATACAATCCAGTCAAGTGTCATAAACAAGAAAAGAAAATTAACAAAAGGAATCTCAAAGATAAGAAACCCCACATTTTAAAAGTAAAAGTTGTTTATTCTGGAGGGAAGAAAAAGGTGGACTGATGAGAATATTAATAACTTTGTGAAGCCTTAAAAGATAATACTACAAACCTGGCCTAGTTTTGTCGCTGAAGAGAAAAAAAAGATAATAGGTAGACTGTTAGATTTCAGTTGAGAAGGAGAGAGGGAAAGAGAAGTGTCTTTTCTAGATTATGTAACTTGAGTCACATTTGAAGACTAAGAAATAGCCTACTTATATATCCATTGGGGGTCTCTTTAAGACTGTTTTTTTTTTTCTTAGTTAAAATGCTAAGTCATGACACATACTGGCCTCAAATTCAGTATCCATAAGGGTGAACCTTAATAGGAATATGTATGGTCTCCTTAAAGTTCCCAAATAGAACTGATGCTCCAAGTTTTGTCCTGTGATTAATGGACATATGAACAAAACTGCTACACCAGCAAGCTGGCTCTTTCACAACTAAAATGTATCATGTCAGCTTTACTTTTATGTGGCCATTTTCTGCTTTGTCTTTCCTCACAGATTCTGAAAAAAATCTGCCTGGTATCTGGTAGAGAGACAGTGTTACCAATTCCAAATTCATAGCAGTGGTAGTGTGTCCAAGGAGTTCCCCAAAACCGAGCCAGCCTCCAGAGTGTAGGAGAAGAGCTTATTTTCCTTCCATTTTCTGTATCTGATATAATCTTGGCCTTGAGAAACCTAGTGTCGGAGTTTTCACAGCTAATAAATTCCATGAATGAAGCACACTGGTGTTGTAGTTAGAAACGTTTGGAATATTGTGTTTGGACTATCCCATTAGTTCACCCTTTCCCCTGCAGGTTAATAAAAATGATTATGATGAAGGATAGGGCCATCTGGCGATTGCATCTCATAATAATGGGAAGGTTAATATAGATCAAGAGAGCAGACTCATTTCTGACAAATGAAAAGAGAGAAAATACTATTTTTACTTATTGTTGGCATATACCTACAGAACAATATGTGAGATAATCAACTCTGTGGTTGTGTTCTTAAAAATGGAACCCCTGATCTTTGAATGGCCATCATGCTTTAATGTCTACTTTAGCAGGAAAAGTTGCATGTGCACTTTTGCAAATTTCAGTGAATTTAAAACTACTTTCCATGAAGACTGTTTCTTAATGGACTCCCAATGTATGGCTACACAGTGTAATAAAACTATAGTAGACATATTATTTGAACCCATTGATCTAATGAGTTTATCTAATTATCTAATTACCTAAATTCATTGATCAAGTGTTTAGTAATTCTGCATTTATGAGGCGTTTCATTGAAGCTGATGACATATTTAATCCTGTACTCCCTTAAGTTTTACCTTTATTTAGGATTGAAATAAATTAGATAATACTGATCTTAGTTATTTTCTAATTTAGCTATCTCATATTTTATACCCATTTTGGTGATAACCAAGGAATATACCATCAAAGAAATTAAGCATGCACTTAATGTAATGAAACAGCAGCCTTTGCCAAATATTAATTCCGGGCCAGAAATAGGCCAAATATTTGCAAACATGCAATTATTTAATCTCCGCAACAGTCTTACAATATTCTAAATTTAACCCATGAAGAAACCGAGGCTTGCAGAATCGAAGCACCTTGTTAAGACATAACTCTAAAAAGCCAGAACAGACCCAGGGCTTGGTGTGTCTAATCCAAAAGACCACTTACCTGACCAGTAAATCATGGTGCCCAATGCCTTGGCAACAGCTGTGTCTGCCATACCAACATGGTCAGGGTTGTTAACCCTGTAGGGCATGAGTAGTCATGTATTCTTGTTTTATTTGATGAGTTAGAATCCATTTTTATCATAGCTTTATTTGATATTCAGAAGATGATTTCAATGGGCAGAAAGTTTGAGAAATTCCATACTAAGTCAGTTACCCTCACTCGTCTGTTTTCTTTTTTCCAATGTTTGCCATCACCTCTAGTTGAACTACCATTTCCTCCCATTCTCTTTTACTAAAATCTTTGAGGAATTTCAGAAGATAGTGGTGATAAATGTTGGGTTTAATGTGCTCTGGTTAACCAGAAGTTTGTAGTTATTTCAAAAGATAAAAATGTGACCATCTTGTCCAATGAAATACACATGAGTTCACCAGTACTTTCATTATTTATGAGTAGGCTATATACAATATTTTGCATTATATATGTGCACATACACATACAAACATATTTTCTGAAACTTTCAGACTCTGTCAGTTTGCATTAAGGCAGAGAAAGCATTGCCTTGGTTTGAACTGTGTAAAGTATGTTTAAGGGAGACTCACCTGGGCTTATCTTGCTAATGAAAAAATTAGTCCAAATTCCATTTGGGACTGTGGGGCTGGTTAGCAATTCAGATTGACTTTTCAGAAACTGGTCATGAGTCTTTGATGTGTCTGAAATTGAACAAGCTCAGCTCCTGGATGATGTCACCTATGTGTTGCCACAGTTCAGTATCTGAATAATGCAGTGACAAAATTTCCCAAAATAGTCCTAAAGACAAATAAACCAGCCATAGAATTTCAAGCAAACATAATTACTCAGATTCCTTCTCTCTATACCTTTGTCTAATTCCATTTTTTAGCTTGAAATATTAGGGAATCTAATCTGCATATTATCACTATCAAATTTAGAAATAATTATAGAATATTTGGCATCTGTTGAAAAGTATAGCTGTGTATTTTGGAAGAGAATTCTAATGAGCTAGAGTGCAATACTGAGGGGTCAGCCTATGGTATTTTGGTGGTAATGTAGAATCTCTTAACTTGAAAGTTAATTGACAAAATGCTGAGCCATAGAAAAAATTCACATTGACTTTATGATGAATGGTTAAGTCTCCCAAAGGTTCAGTAAGCCAAGATATTCCCTACTGAGAACTTGTTCCGACATTCTTACGCAGGCAAAATTCTTCCTGAAAATCAATGCCCTTCACCAGTAGAAGCCAACTCTTTTTCCTGTCAAGTTATCACTGACAATGTTTCTTTGCTGTAACGTGTGGTTCAGATAGCTTTTTGAATACACTGTCCTTGGGGTTGATGCTTTGAAAATCTTTTGTCTTTTTTCTATCTGCACACTTGAAAAATCCTATCTCTGCCTCTATTCCCCACTCCAGCCCCCTTCACTTTCTGACTCCAACCATTTGGGAAATCTCCCCAAGGTGTCTTAAACATCAACATTTTTGTTCATAGAGAAATCAAATCATGGATGCTTTGGTCTTAAATTCAAGTCTGTGTGCTATGAAAGAACAAGAACTAGAGTGAGTGTGAATTTAAAAAATGAAAAACAACACAGGTGATAATTATAGGCAGGGGGATATGTCTGTGAATGAAGGCTCCTAGTTTGATTCTCCCTGATTTCCCACAGTGTGAAAACAATCAAAGTTGAAGCAGATGATAGCTGTAGGCAAACTTTTGGAAAGGGTGTATGAATGATTTAAAGGAATCCTCTGCTATTAAAAAAGCAACAAGCAACTCCATAGTTCTTTTTTTTTTTTTTTCAACGTTTATTCATTTTTGGGACAGAGAGAGACAGAGCATGAACAGGGGAGGGGCAGAGAGAGAGGGAGACACAGAATCGGAAACAGGCTCCAGGCTCTGAGCCATCAGCCCAGAGCCTGACGCAGGGCTCGAACTCACGGACCGCGAGATCATGACCTGGCTGAAGTCGGACGCCTAACCGACTGCGCCACCCAGGCACCCCATAACTCCATAGTTCTTAAGTAGCCAGGAAAGTTGCAAAGTAAGATCCATAGAGAAATGTGAGACAGTAAAGAGGGGAATTAATATCTCCATATATGTGAGATCTTGTGTTGTGCTCTAAACTTTAGAAGGCTAAAATTGAAGGCATTAAACAGGAAGATCCAATACATTATAAAGTAATATTTGAATTCTGAAATGAAATTTCTGGCATGAAAAAAAATGTTTAGGGTTTATTTTTGAGAGAGAGAGAGAACAGGGAGTGGGGGAGAGGCAGAGAGAGGGAGACATAGAACTGGAAGCAGGCTCCAAGCTCAATGCTGTCAGCACAGAGCCTGACATGGGGCTCAAACTCAAACTGTGAGAATATGACCTGAGCTGAAGTTGGACACTTAACAGACTGAGCCACCCAGACACCCCCTGGCATGAAATAACTAAACAAATACTGCAAGGATGATTAAAGGGCTTTTCAAAAGTGACTTTGGCAATATACAATTTTTACCTGTGATGCCAAGTTTAGAACCAAACATCTTCCTAAAAGATAATTTGATGAAAGGGGTAAAATCATGAATTGTATACAGACATTAAAAGAAATATGTATTAAAGACTTTTAACTTATAAAGAGGGTAGCATGCAGGTGTTATTGAAAGGGAATCCAAAGAATAGACCCATATATTGAAAAATTGAACCAGGATTATTGAAAAACACGAAAAAATGGAGGTAAAACTAGTTTCACCATTGGGTTATCCCTCCACCCACAGAACTCAGTCACATGTCTAAAGACAAGAATTATTTTGCATTACCATCAGTTATTTATAACTTAAGGAATCAAAATCCAGATAAAGGTGCTGTAAGCAAAGCATAGATTTCTATGAAGCACAGATTTCCTCCAATGCTGTAGTGTCAAAATACCTCAGGGTTTTATAGCTTTAAACACTGTTAAAAGTCCTGTGGCTAGGTAGATGGAATAACTAATTATGCACCCTTTATCTGCAGACTAGATTTCGTAAAACAAGAGTACCTGCACATACCGCAAATGTGGATAAGCGGAGATGTGCAATGACCGGGGAGAAGGCATAGGGTGGAATCATAGCTATCGTGGGAACATTTTGCCTGTTGTACAACTGGTGCTCCAGAAAGGTCTTTTCTAATCCAAACATAGTTAGGGTTCCCCATGGTTCTCTTAGCATTCCTACTTTCTTAGCTCTTGTCATAGTTACAGTTGAGGTGTGTTTGTTTGTTTGTTTTAAACATCTTTCTTCGGCATTTGATAGTTCCACCAGGAAAGGATCACATCTGTCTCCTTCACTGCTGCATCCTGGCACCTAGTATAATGCCTGAAACGTAGTAGGTTCTTTGTACGTATAAGTATTGTTGAATGAGTAAATTCTTGATGAGTATTTTCCGAATAAATGTTTCATTATCACTACTATTATGTTTTATCTTCAGATTGATTTTTAGTCCTGGACAAATTCATTGTGCCATGCATTGTGGGACTCTATAAAGTAAAAGATTAAACAGCTGTCATTAGATAGCCTTTTTTTTTAATCCAAAAGGAATTGGCAGCTCTTTTCTATTGTTAAAAAGGGAAAAGTGGAAAGACATGTTTTTTGGGGAGAGCAGATAGTGGTCCCTGTATTAATACAAAATATTCTACTCTTAAAGGTAAAAAGTAAGAGTATTAACCTGGAAGAGAGAGAGAGAAAAGAATCCCCCCCCCCCCCCAAGAATGACTGTCATTATGAACTCACATCTTAGAGGTTATTATTTTGGATCTGAACTGAAATACTCAGGTATACCATAAAAATTTTAATCCCAAAACATGCTAACTTAGAAATGGGTGGCTAAGCTTCAAATTGTGCTATATGTAAGAAAAATGGGTGCGGAAGTGAAACTTGATAGCCCTCAAGTCTCTAGCAAAGTGCCAAAGTGGCAAAGTCTTACTACTGTTTAACAGGATTGGGGGGTTTATGGCTTCTTCACACTGCCATTTATTATTCTACAGAAAACGTGACAAGAAAGGCTCGACCTTAGTCCAAGGGCCTGAGGAGGTTGTCTAATGCCCAAACAGTAAATAGGTGTAGATTTTTTATTGTTTAACGTGGTCTTCTAAGATCTCAAAACGGATGGAGGAAATCTAGTTCTGATCGCTGACTTTTGTGCTAACTCCGTGAGATTGGGCAGTACACTCAAGTTTTCCTATCTGGTTTACCTCCAAACCATGGGTGATGGCGTTAATTGATGACTAAGGTCACTTCTGCCTAGAATAGCCATGGATTGTCAGCACATGCGCATCTAATAGGGGCAAGTGTTAGCACAGAGATTCCTAGGCCCTTGCACAGATCTTAAAGCAAGTCAAAAGTGTGGGGGGAGAGTGGGGTTGCAATTACGTCATTTGTATTAAAAAAAAAAAAATTCAGGTGACTTAAAAGAACGTTTATGTCCAAGACCCACTTCTCATGTTATCAGGATTTTCAAATGTTAGATAGGACATTTAATTTTTACGTAGACTTGAGAAATATTATATAGAGGAAACATCAACACTTTTTAACTACCATGGGAAGAGACTTGACTCATTTGTTCTGATCTTTCTTTAGAGACTGAACTTGAAATCATTAGAGGCAAAACCTTGCTCCCATAATTTTTATCACGTTCAGATGTTAGAGCATTTAAGGCCTTGGAACCATTGAATCAACACCAAAACCTTCACAGTAAATTGCCAATTAATGTAAGTGCTGCAACATCTGCGTTATTTTTTTCTGTTTGTCTCTGTTGTCCAAGGAGATCTTAGTAGAAGCAGAGCAGTGACTGAGGCAGATAGTGTTTGTATGTGTACAAACACACACACACACACACACACTGACAGGGAGCAAGCATTCCTGTCCCCTCAAAGATCCTTCTAGCTGGACTAAAAATCAAAATGACAGGAGACATTAACGGGAGAAAATCAACTTTAATAGATTTACATGCAGGGAGTCCACATTGAGATGGAAATTCCAAAAACAGGCAAAATGATGTATGTATGTCATTCTGAACTAAGGACAAGGGGTAAGGGTCTGGGATTTCAGAGGAATGGAAGACACTTCACAGGGTGATAAAAAGAGCAGATGTTTAGTAATTAGATGTTTGCCCTACCATACAGATGGGTCACTCAGATAAAATTTATTTCTGCTAATAACCCTTATTCTGGAGGACCCCCAATTTAGAATTTTTTGTGTAGCTAAGGGAGGGACAAAAGTTCAGCTCAAAATATTCCACATGCTACAGTGGCACGTGCTGGGGAGGGGGCTGTCCTGTACTCCTTCAGCGCGTGAGCGTGCACACACACACACACACACACACACACACACACACACACACATTTACCCACATAATTATCACATAAAGATGCTTGGATATCCCTTTATATTTCCAGTCATATTCCTGGGCTGCTCCCAGTGTTAGTTTTTATCTGACCTTCTGAACATAAATTATGTGCTAAGAAAGGTGATGAGACCCTGAATTGTGCTTCCCCAGGAGAAGTCCCTGAAAAATACTTTGAGATATAAAGTATTTTGAGTTGATGTGTTCTGAACGTTTCTGTGAGGTGGGCAGCACAGCCATTACCCTTCTTGTTTGACCGGTGAAGAATTTCAGTAACTATAATAGAGTTGTCCAGGAGCTAAACCAGGAATCATTTTAAAATTTTTGTTAATGTTTTGTTTCTGAGAGAGACAGAGGAGAGGCAGAGCACAAGTGGAGGAGGGGCAGAGAGGGAGGAAGACAGAGAATCCAAAGCAGGCTCCAGGCTCTGAGCTGTAAGCACAGAGCCAGACGCTGGGCTCAAACCCACAAGCCATGAGATCATGACCTAAGCCGAAGTCAGGTACTTAAACGACAGAGCCACCCAGGCGCCCCGGGAATCATATTTTAAGTTTTGGCTTTGAACCTTGTGCTCTTTGTTTCACAACCTACTCATAGCACGAGAAGTGTGTCTGTATTTTTCTTGCTTAAGTCTCTTTGTAATCTAAAACGTCTGTGTACTTGGAGTGAGGGAAGCAGAGAGCCAGCAGGCTTGACCGATAAAAATTTATTCAAACCTTCCCATTATGATAGCTACTATATATACTGACTTCCTGGTGTAAAATTACTAGTAGAAAATAGATGACAGCAGAAAGCAGGCTGCAGCAGATCCAGTAGATCTCAGGAAGATGAGAATGAGCTAATGAGATCTGTATTTACTTAGGAAGATGTCAGTTCCCCTTGCAAAATAACAAATAGTTTTGTGTCTGTCCTCTATTCTTGTCAATGCTTCAGTTCAGACTGCTCAGTTTTTATCTCACACATAGCGGGTACCAGAAAAGAAAAATATATTGAAAGGAGGCATGACTGAAGGCTAGCAAATATCTCTTAATTGGTTTTAGCTCTCTTTCTGAAAAAAAGCTCGGAAGTAGCAGCATCAGGATTGGAACCAGTTAGAAGAGCTCAGAGTATAAGCATTCAGCCACCACACTGTGCTGTTCCCAGGTTATTAGCCACTTTTCTAGTCTACGCAAAGGACTTGAGGGACATGGCTTTACAGCACTAGCAAGGCGCTCTTTAACACTTGAGATTTATTGCTTGTAAAATGCAACTTTCTACCAGCTCTGCACTCCCATTTGGCTGTCATACTGAAATTTCGTAGGCAAGAAAATTACCATATTTGATGAGGCTTTGAGTCACATCCTGATACTTCCTGAATGTTGAGCTGCTGCTTTGTTTAAATCATGAGTTCACAGAGAGGAATCTTCAAGAATCCAAGATTTAATTCTGTGAGGACTTTGGCACAGCCCTAGATATGGCATGACTTCCTAACCTGCTCTGTGCCTGGGGCACTTTCAAAGACTCTTCAATCACTCCTTTGGGGAAAAGAAGTCTGTTTAACATTCCTTTATAACCTGCAACCCTCTCTGCAGGAGAGCAACCCTATGGAGATCAGTAAAAAGCAGAGCCTGTCAAGCTCATTGTTACTTCCTTTATTCAGCTAGGTCACTTGCTAGCTGGGACTGGGAGATGGGTGCTTGTTATTGGAGCAGGTTCCTGTAAACCTCAGTATTAATATTGATTAAAGACACTAATATTCCACTGGAAACTTTGCTGGCCACCAATTATCCCCTTGCCACAACTTTGGTTTCAAAAAGGGCTCAAAGTCATTTGGATCTGAGAAGCAACATTTTTAGTTATGTGAAAAACATACATATAAATCACCGTAATAAGACGATGTTGTGTGAGAATTTCCAGATGAATCCACCTCAATCAGGAAAAGAGAGGGATGTCTGAAAGTACTTGGTCCCTTGTGTCCATTCACTTTTTTTTAAAGCAATACAGACTTGAATGCGCCTTAGCAATGCCCATAGTGACCCAGCTAGAGACCCTTTGTGGATTGTTGTGGTCATTCAATTAAATTGTGGCCAGTGAATTTTTTTAATATGAAATTTATTGTCAAATTGGTTTCCCTACAGCACCCAGTGCTCATCCCTAAAGGTGCCCTCCTCAATACCCATCACCCTCCCTCCCACCCCCATCAACCTTTAGTTTGTTCTCAGTGTGTGAATTTTGAATGTAATTCATTCAGCCTGCTCATCACTTCTCCAAAAAGGAAGCAGGTAGCCCTACGTTCCTTTTTCCCAAATCCTGTGGAGTAGTATCTGTGGTGCAGATCAGCCACAGCTGTAACTGAGAGGAAGGGGACACCCCAAATTGTACTGGTGATGGGAGGAACTTTGAGTGTATGCACACCAGCCGTAGCAGAGCTGCTTGCCTTTGGCTTTCGTCTGCTTCGGGACTATTACTTGGAAAGAGAATCAACTTCTACTTGGTTAGAGATTCTGCAGTTTTGGGCTGTTCCATATAGAAGCTTACTGTTTACCCAAAGAGTCTTTTTCTATAGCTCTAAATCTACACTACCTTTTATTGATCCAAGTGTGCCTTGGTCTGGTCACGTTAAAAAAAAAAAAAAAACGTCACAGTTAATCAGAAGCTGGTGTATCTTGGGAAAACCAAAAAATTTTTGAAAGACAGTGTGGTCAAGTGGCAAAGTGCATGGTAGTGGCATGAGATGGACATACTCCCTACATACGACCTTTTTTTTTTTTTTTTTTTTTTTTTTTTTACATTTAGTGTTTATTCATTTTTGAGAGAGAAAGGGAGCGTGAGCAGAGGAGGGGCAGAGACAGAGGGAGACACAGAATCCGAAACAGGCTCCAGGCTCTGAGCTGTCAGCACAGAACCAGATGTGGGGCTTGAACCGCAAACCATGAGATCATGACCTGAGCCAAAGTGGGAGGCTCAACCGACTGAGCCACCCAGGTACCCCTCAAGAGACCTTTTAATAGAAGTCCTTTCTAGAAGGCTCAAAAGCAGATGAAAAAGGACAACAGACTCCAGAGCTCTGTCCGTAGCACGATCTATTCCTTTCCTCTTTATTGACAAGGTCTTTTCTGTTTAAGGATTTGCTCTGTTGACAGGGGTAGTCAGTATTGATCAGAACTAATCTGGGAGTCTAGTTGAGATCTCAACTGCCTGCACTTCATGTTTTATTTGAAGAAAGCCTTTCTAATCTAGTTACTTCCTGTTTTCTCTTTGATCCCAGAATCCCTGGAGGGAGACCTTGCATCAGTATGAGGGAAAGTATTTCATCTAAGATGGGTCAGTGTCTAGATTAGGAAGAGAAAATAGGCAAACTCTCTTGCATCCAAACAATTGTGGATGACACACTGCAGTATGGTTCTTGTGTGTGAGGAAGAGCTTGGAACGTAGCTGGATAAGTGCACTCTGGGATGAAGCCAAACTTAATTTAAATCTTGCCTCTCCTTTACTGAAACTAGGTTTAAAAAAAAAAAACAACTTCTGAACCTCAGTTTCCTCACCGCTAAAATAGGTGGTAGTATTTACCTCCACGTTGGAGATAATACTGCTTATCTTGAGGGATTGTTGTAGCACCAAATAACTCAGTTAATGCGAAGCATGTAGAATATAGGAGGCACTCAAAGGGTACCTGTTATCCTTTCACGCCATTTGTAATGGAGGCACTTCTTTCATTTATTAGAAATGTTCTGTAGAAAGCGAACCCTGTATTCATCCTATGCAAGTGATATTCATCCTATGCAAATAGAAAATTCAAGACACTTTCCCAAACCAAATGTAAATGGTGGATTTGTCTTGCCTGTAATTTTGAAGTATCTATATTCTGCCTCTCTTCATTTATGTAAAAGTATGTACCTACCTTCTCTTCTAAGGCATTAAATCCTACTATGTTTAAAATTCCTTACCTGCTACTTCCACGTAATACATGGTGCTTTAAATTCTGGCTAACGGGGGCACTTGTGTGGCTCATTCAGTTGGGCATCCAACTTAGGCTCAGGTCATGATGTCACAGTTTGTGATTCGAGTCCCACGTTGGGCTCGGTGCTGACAGCTCAGAGCCTGGAGCCGGCTTTGGAGTCTGTGTCTCCCTCTCTCTCTCTGCCCCTCCCCTGATCACTATCTGTCTGTCTCTCTCTCTCTCTCTCTCTCTCTCTCAAAAAAAAAAATTAAAAAGGAGAAACTTAGGGCATAAACTGTATGCTAACATAAACTGAGTGGCTAACGAGATACATATTTCCAATCCCTTTTCTCCTCCTTTGCTTACTGGAAGTTTAAACTGGGCAGACAGCCTCCCCTGAAGTTAAGGGTAATGTGCAACATAGTTCTGATGAATAATATGTCAGGGGAAATCTGCCCAAAGCATGTGGGGACTGCTTAGAAGTGGCGTAGCCGTCCTACAGCTCGACATGCTAAAAATAACAGCTAAAATAGAAGACCGGAGTCTTGATGTCACTGACAGTCATCTGAATCAGTGCTTCTGCTGTCTATTCTAGTTTTTAGCAAATGTTTATTGGGCATTTACATGGTATATATATTGTTTTAGATTTTAGAGATGTAGCAGTGAAAACAGAGGACATCCCTATTCTCATGAGTCTTATTTTCTAGTGTGAGAAGAGACAGGAAACAAATTTGTGTGTGTGTGTGTGTGTGTGTGTGTGTGGTGTGTCAAAATGACACAAAATGTCAGGAGAAGAATAAATCAGGGAAAAGAGAAGGTTAGGAGTGCTAGGGTGACTTGGATTCTGGACTTGATGTCATACAATATAAAGTAAGAGCGTGAAAATTAGCCCTGACGGTTGCAGGGCAGGTAGTGTGGGTCCATATTGGGATGAGGAGTCCTGCTAGGATAAACAGAATTTTAGGTACTCTCTTCTTAACTGATGATAGTGATGTAGAGGCAGGGGGCATCCGTGGTTTTGTTTCAGAGCCAGAAGCATGAAGAGCTAGTAGGCTTTCTTCTGACTCAAGGCAACGCATGTTAGGAGAAAGTCACCAACTTTTGCTTCCTGCTGTACCACTTGCTGTTTAAGAAAAATAGGCTAGCGTTTGCTTAAGGCACCGTGCATTGGGTATTCTGTTCCTGGCACTGAAAATGGTACTAATTGAAACACATAGCAGGAAAAGGGAATGGACCGACATTTATGGAACACGTACCCTGCATCACACACTAGGCTGTTGCATAAACATGTCACTGCTCGTGATTGTCACAGTAACCCTAAAGGGTAGATAGTTGAATTACTACCCTGATAGAGCTGAGGAAGTGAAGGACTGGCTCCAGAGTTCTAGTAAGTAGTAGCCTGGATTTAACTCTACATATCGCTATCTAAAAAGCATCCCTGCTCATCTTCTTACTTATTCATTATGCTAGGCACTTGAGTTAGGAATAAATAGTGTGATGAAGAAAACAGAGTCC
Organism: Leopardus geoffroyi; assembly: GCF_018350155.1. NCBI lineage: Eukaryota > Metazoa > Chordata > Mammalia > Carnivora > Felidae > Leopardus > Leopardus geoffroyi. Next base: position 137,582,654 of record NC_059333.1, read on the forward strand.
TAGTTCTTAAGGAAATCTCTAGTGAGGAGGACAGACATAAGCACAACTTAAAAAATTACGTGTAGTTGATTTCAACATTTATGGAGTACCTGTTATGTGCCAAGCACTGAACTGGTTCCTACATCTGATCACATCCCTATTTATGACTGTTCTATCCGCTGGTAGATGTAAGCCCTGAACAAGAGCTGCCAGTAAGGCTTACGGTATCTTTTATTTTTTAGTTTTTTAAATGTTTGTTTAGTTTGAGAGAGAGCATGAGTGGTAAAGGGACAGAGAGGATGGGGGAGAGAGAGAGAGAGAGAGAGAGAGAGAGAGAGAGAGAGAGAGAGAATCCTAAGCAGGTTCTGCACTGTCGGTGCACAGAGCTCCATGTGGGGCCCTATCTCACAAACCTGTGAGATCATGACCTGAGCTGAAATCAGGAGTCAGAAGCTTAACCAACTGAGTCACCCAGCTGCCCCAAGGCTTGAGGTATCTTTTAAAGAGGTAGGTGCAAAGCATGAAAGGAACATAGAGAAGGGAGCGAACAGTGGAGAATGAAGAAACAGAGAAGGTACTGGTATTCTCGGCAGAGAGAAGACTGAGTCGGTATTATAGAATCAAAGGATATAGAACCTTGTGGCTGGATGTTCCCAGGAAAAGATGAAGGCTGACGCTGGAAAGATAGCTGGGGCCCAATAGCAAAGGTCCTATAAGTCCATTTAAATGGCTTGGGTTTTCTCCTGTAGGCAAAAGTTTTGAACCAGGTAGATGAAATAATCAGATCCTGGTTTTAGAAAGGTAGCTCTGGGAGATGCAAAACGGAGGCACACAGGACCGTGTTTACTCCTCTGTACCCTGAAACCCCTCCTTTTTACACAGTTGAGGACACACTCTTCACATTGTCAGTTTTATTATACTCAAGAGACTGAAGTTTCTCCTTCCTGGGATGAAATGAATTTTGTCCTAATACTAAACATGGGTAAAATGGCATTATGCACTGAAACTTCAAACTTCTGTCACCTCTGAGACCATCTAATGTGTTATTCCTTCTTGCTGGGGGAAAAATGATTGTTGGTTGTCTTTACATCAATGACGGGCCAGTCAGAATGCTTAGAGTGAAAAAGACCCTCATTCATTCCTTGTGTACAAATGCTTCATGCTCTGTCTGAACCGCTTCCTGTATAGTCTACTTACTTTTCTCCCCAAAGTAAGTGTGTAACGAGTGTATGATGTGTTTGGCTGCTGTGATAAAATACAGTATGTTAGGAATATTATTGCCTCCTGTTATAAAAAAAAAAAAAAACTACACTAAGAACAAGAGGAAACTCACACATTTGAAAATACCAAGGCTTCCGATGTCAAATTTATCCTCTCCAGGTAAATTTTCCCAAGCCCTGGTTCAGCTGAGATTTGCCACCATCCGTTATCTCCTTTTATGAGCATCACGATTGCTTTATTGTGGCAGCGCTTGGCAAAATACTCCTCTTTTACAAGTAATCTAGATCCGTCAAGCTGTCTAGTTCTACTACATCAGTCACTACTTTGTAGTTTATTTGGTGACAGTGGCTGCCAATAAAATAATGCTGTAAAATATTCCAGTGTGAGGAGGCTAATTCAGTGTAGGTTAATAAAGCCGCCGTGATTCATCTTGCCATGTAGCGTGCTTTTTATGCTGAACCTTTTAGGTGGATGTGCAAATCACATTGAAGTTAGCTGGAATTTCTGCCGTGTGTAGGGGTGTACCTAATTTATGTATTTACTTTCTCTCAGACCTACGTTTGAAATGAAGTATATAGGTTTCTTCCGGGGCTGATGGAGTATATCCAGGGGTGAATTCTGAACAGGCTCATGAACTCGAGCAATAAAATAAAGGCAAAGAGGCAAAAATGACAGCCCTGGGGCCTGCTTTATTATGCCTTCTCTCTGAATCTATGCAAAGCGGAAGTGGTTCCCAAACCCTTGTGGAGAGTGTTTAAGCAGGCTTTTTGAGAACCCTGGTCATGAGTATTTTAATGACCTCAGTTCAAGCCAAGAGCAATAAACATCTCAGAACGAGGCTGTTAATTGAAAAGACCAGCGATTTCAGAGGGATTAATATTACTGTCAGACATGGCTTGCTTTCTCTCCCTTTTAATTTAGCCTTCTGTTTTAATTTACAAACAGCTATGCAGCCTGGAGATTTAGAAGGCAGGAGCAGGAGTGGTAAATAGAATACATCTGGGGCCGTGGACCAGCGCTGTAATGCCAAGGCAGAGGCCCAGTCCCAGCCCTGTCATTATTTTCCTCATCTATAAACTGGGTATGTTATAGTGTCTTTTGGAATACCTTCTATGTTACTATGAAGATGTTTATCTAATCATAATGCCAGAGTGTTCTGTAAAGTACATAGGAAGTAAGAATAAAGTGAACAAATAGACATAGAAAAAATTTTAAAGATTTAGTTAATAGTGTATATTAGTTTTACCAGCTTAAGGCATAAATGTTTGGATCCCTTGTTGTCTGTTGAAAAACTTGAGCTCCTACAGATTCTATAAACAAATAATCCAATGCTTGAGGCCTTCCTACCATAATCCTCAAATGTTGTATAAACACTAGTTGCCAATCCAGCCTAATGAGGCAGATGCCAGGCCTAGAGAATTGGCATCTACTCCTTCTGGTGGCTGCTGCTGTTGTGGCAACGGGGGGACACTGTTGAAAATGCGTTTTGTGCAGTGAATGGCAAGCACTGCAGTAATGCTTCATTTGTGCAGATCCTTGCGTAGCTACAAGTGGTGCCCATAATTGCGTTACAGATCTTTGAGCTGTGTACTCAGGCAAAGCCTCTGTTGGCATGGGCACCATGAAAAGGAGAACTCTGTCCCAATGGACTTGCATCTACAGCCTGCACACTGTCCCCAGGTCCACCGTGCTATCCCTGAGGCCAGAGCATCTCTTTAATGCCCACATCCCCTTGGGCTATGTGCGTTCCCTTCATGGCAAGGAATATGAACAAAAAAAAATCTGGATGGATTTGTGATCCCTTCCTCCCCCCCATGCCCCCGAAGGGTCCTCAGCCCTTAGGCAAATACACCATCTACTCTACAGCAGACTCTTTGGCAATCAGGCAGATTGGAAGGATCAGTCTCTGCCAGGTGCAAGGGTCCTGTTCCCCTTCCCCCTTCCTCCTTACATTTGCCTAACCAGACATGGCTACTCAAGTGTTCTTGGATGAGTCAAAGGTGATGCACACCAAGATTTCTCTGTAGAAAAAAAAACAACAGTTTGAACTTATTTCAGTAGAAGAAAATGGGGGTTATGCTTTACAAAACCCTCAGCTATGCAAATAAAAATTTTTTGCTGATTTTATTACTCTTTTCAAGTCCTTCCCTGAGTGTTCCGTTTCTGCTTTAATATCTAGTTCCAAGTCACTTTTCTCTTAAAAAAAAAAATCTAAAAGGTTTCTTTCTTACCATACAGTGCCGTTCCAGTGCTGAGGCTTGGTGTGTTGAGTGAAACAAGTTGTGTATTAATGTACATAGATGGAGCTAAATCTAGTGTATCGGTTATATTCCCTGAGCGAGAGCTATACAGTGTATACAAGAGGGCTTCTTCATGTTTTAGTCTCCTTCCCCATCATGGGGTCGGATTCCAGCCTCTGCCACCTCCTGGCTATGTTGCCTTGGATGAAAATATTTAACTTAATAGACCTTATTTCTTTATTTATTTTTAATCATTGACAACTGGCCCTTTTTTTTGTTGTTGTTGTTAATTCCAAACATTTCTTAAATCTTCAATTTCCATCGTTGGTTGTGAAACTGAAAATTCAACTGTATACCATCTCTCTTGCCTAAATTGTTCCAATGATGTAAATGAACTAACTAGATTTCTTCTGTTCAGTCTTGGCTCCTCTGAGTCCTTGTCCATACTGCAGTGAGTGGCTCCTGTAAAGTTCTCATCTCACTGTGTTATATTTCTCTTTTCAGTTCCTCAAAGCTGCGTTTCTTTTTTTTAATTTATGCTTATTTTGAGAGAGAGAGTGTGAGGAGGGGGAGACAGAGAGAGAGAGAGGGAGGGAGGGAGGGAGGGAGGGAGAGAGAGACACTCCCAAGCAGGCTCCATGGTGTTAGCACATAGCCGGATGTAAGGATCTGTCTCACAAGACCCAAGTTCATGACCTGAGCAGATAACAAAAGTCGGTTGCTCTTAACTGAGCCACCCAGGTGCCCCAAGCCACATTTCTTCCATGGCTCACCCCACTTATCCCAGCCCTTTCTCCAACTTTGTACTTCTTAAAATTTTCCCTTGATAAAACTTGTCCCACATACTATATCACTTCTTGTCTCCATTTCTTCTCCCTAGAATTCTCCTTCTACTTTGCTTGATTAACTCATACTTCTTAAGACTCAACTCCACTACCCCTTAATTCTCATAGTGTTGCCCTGTTTTCTATCACTGCATGCCCTTATTATTGCATCAATGTCTATGTTTCTCTTGAGGCAGAGGATAAGTGATCTGAGGGTATAAATTTTCTTTCAGAATTTTCTCTTTAGGGGTTAGCACATAATAGAAGCTCAATAACTCAGTTGAGGGAATGAATCTGCAATGTGGAAGTTATAACGTCTACCTCAGAGGTTTATAGTGAAACTTAAATGAGGTAATTAGTGTATGTTGGAGTGACTGTATTAGCCATCATCACATAGCAGACATTGGGTACATTTTTTTTGAAGTATAGTTATTTTCAGAGAGAGTGCAAGCACATGCTTGTGGGAGGGGCAGAGAGAGAGAGAGAGGTAGAGAAAGAGAACCCCAAGCAGATTCCACACTGTCAGCACAGAGGCAGATGTGGGGCTCGAACTCCAGAACAATGAGATCATGACCTGAGCCAAAATCAAGAGTTAGACGCTTAACCCACGGAGCCACCAGGCACCCTCAGTACATGTTTTATTTCCTTCCACTTACAATGAGCTGCCCAAGGCAGATTGCTTAAAGTTCATGAAGGAAGGTTTATAAGTAAAACCATGCTTACTCTCCATATTTCTTCTAAACGCTACTGGATATTGTGACTACTGGTCCTTAACATTACCTATTAAAAGATGTAAACAAACATTGTCTGTAATCACGTTGCGGGATGGCTAACAGCAAAAGACAGTAAACCAACCCTAAATTGATGGCTGTATGACTTCATTTCTCTCTTGCAACTGATCTTACTGTCGCTACATTCCACACAATGGTCTGTTCTGACATGGAAGGTAGATTACTTCTCAGGTCTGCTGTGTGGCTCTAAGAGTTATTCTCTGGAGCCCAAGTGGAGATGAGTCCAAATTAGCTTACACTAGCTAGTAGGGAAAGACTGGGAACTTGGGAAACCAGAAGCACTAGCTTACCTGAGTTATGTTCACAGTATTTCCCTCTCTTTCAGTTTTCCTTTTTTTCAAGAAGCAAAAATGAATGGTACCCTTCTGTGTCAGGGTGTGAACTCTACCATTTACTAATTGTGTGACTTTGGCAAGCCCTTTAACCTCCATGAGCTTTTGTTTCTTGCTTATATAAATGGCATAATTATGCTCATCTTATCTCCTCTACAGAGTTATTGTGAAAGTGTGTATATGGAAGCCCCCCCCCTTTTTTTTTTCAACGTTTATTTATTTTTTTTGGGGACAGAGACAGAGCATGAACGGGGGAGGGGCAGAGAGAGAGGGAGACACAGAATCGGAAACAGGCTCCAGGCTCTGAGCCATCAGCCCAGAGCCTGACGCGGGGCTCGAACTCACGGACCGTGAGATCGTGACCTGGCTGAAGTCGGATGCTCAACCGACTGCGCCACCCAGGCGCCCCTGGAAGCCCCCTTTAAAACCACAAAGCACAATGAACAGATGAGAGGCTACTATTAAGTTTTTCCTTGAAAGAAAATTCCTTCCTCCCACAGTATTTCAAAGACTTGTAGAATATGGATTTAAGCCATGACTCTCATGAATTCTGCAAGCTAGCATATATAACGTAATAAATGTAAACAATCACAAAAATTTTGTCTCACTAGGTAAATGTGGCCCCCCAAAAGTGTCTTTTGTGTAGCCAAATGTTGCCTTTTATCCAGATGTCTGAGCATTTTGCGAGCAGATTATGTATGAAACATACCAAAAATCGTTCCATCCCCATCTCTCTAATACTGCCACCTTTCTGAAGAAACTGTTGTTTTAAACCCCAGGCTACCGTCAATCAGAAGAGCAAATAAAGAATATCGTTTCCTTGAAAATGATTTCAGAAAGCAGCTAGTAACCACTTAACACTAGAGCCAATTCTTGTAGCAACAATTATGTCCCAGGTGGCAGTAAGGCCTACAGAAGCATATGACTTAGCTTCCTGGAGAATTTTAGAGCACTTTGATTTCAGGATCTTAAGAAGATTGGGGACGGTGTGGGAACAATAGCCAAGAGGAGGGCCTGGAGACCAGCTAGGACCCATAGCAGCAAGAAGACTTCAGTGTACCTGGAGTTAGGAGCCACTGAGCCTAATGCCAATGTGTGCCGACGGTCACAGCTCTTAGTAGTGTCATAGTGGCACTGATCGCGCACGAATGATCAGAATTGAAAGCCCCCACATATCTCAGACTTATTTCTGAAATCCTTTCCATTTAGATTCTTTTCTGACTCGGTTTCTTTAAGATAAAAGTACCCCCAAGGAAAACCTTTTTCTTTTCTCTCCATGAGGAAAGGCAAGAAGTGAGGGATGGGAAAAGGTAAATCTCTCTGATGGGGAAATGTCTGGACAATCACTCATCTTTCAAGTCCTTATATCTTGTGTCTGTAACATCTCCTCAGTCAAGCTACTTACCATTGGTCCCTGAGAAAGCCCTGATTTAGAACAGTTAACGTGGGTGTATGTCAGAGTCACCTAGAGGACTTGCTCAACTAGACGGCTGTGCTGGTTGCGCCCACCCCGAGAATTTTCTGATGGGGCCTCAAAATACGCGTTTCAGATGAGTTCCCAGGTGATCCTGATGCTTCTGGTCGTGTTCCCACTCTTTGAGAACCACTGGTTTAGAGTCTCCTGGACAAACCATAGGCTTTTTCTTTGGAGGAAAGATCAGTGTCAATATAAGTGATCTGACAGTGGCTTTTCTCGGTAATAATTTCAATTACATAGGGAGAACTTTGGAAGAGTGAACAGTAACCCTTTAGATCATTGGAGTCTGATTATAGAAAAATCTTATGAAAATGGGAAGCAATTGATGGGTTGTAGCAGTGAATAAAGCTCTTCAATTCATGCTTCAAGAGGCTGTAGGCTCTGTCCTTACCTATTTTTGTCTCAGCTGGAATGTTCTTGGTTGAAGACTTCCACCAAGGACTCCAGAGAGATTTTCAATCTTGAATTTGCTAATACTGAGACCATATCATAATGGATTTTCTTCTTTCCTCTGGGTTAAGCAGTGCAATTACAAAGCTTACTTGTAGGAAAAAGAGAAACACTCTGCTCCTGTGCCCTTTCTCATGATTCTAGACTTTGGGAAGTGGAAAGAAACTGAGAGATCAGTTAGGTCAAAGGGTTTCCAAAATTTTAAGAGAAAGCCCTTGTTAGATAACATCTTTCTCAAAACTTCAATATCAAAAACAGGTAAAATGTGTCTGCTTTGATAAAGCTCCTAGGTAGAACCCCAAATCATCCCAGACATGTTTCTAAACTCAGGATGCTAGACAGTTTCTGCAGTTTTCAGATGCAACACCTAATCCTCACAGTGACTAAGGACTTGCCTTTGTTTGAGAGACAGTGAGAAGCCTAGGGAGACTTTGAAGCCAAGATCAAGGGCTCTTTGAACAATGCCCAGGTATTAGATTAGACCTGGAGGTCAGCATCTCTCATAGTTACTTCCTAAGCAAGTGTAACATCATCTTCCCACAGAGGTGCCTAAAAAGGAAGCCAGACCCTAGGGGAAAATACAGAAACAAGGCCCAGGAAAGTCCAGTTGTCAGTGATCACAAGAATATTCTTTTAGTAGCAATACATACACGGACAATTCATTCCTACATAACTTGAAGCTATGAGCAGGTTTCTCTAAGTTTACAACTGGGGGAAAATATGAAAGCAAATAAACTGTTTAAGAAGCAAAGGTCCAACTGTTAATGAGAAAAAAACTAAAACCTACCACCCAAAGTAAAATTTTTAAAAAATGGAGGGGAGTGAGTGTTGTTGTCTTGGGTTGAAATTGAAAACACCGATGTTGTGACTTGGCTAAGAGTTTTGATAATTCCATAAAAAAGACCAATAAAGGGGAAAGAATTAGGCTTCACTCAGGACAAAACTTGGAAAATATTAGAAACAGTACATAAATGTTAACATAAACATGCATGCAGGGGAAGAAAAAAAAATACTTGCTGTATGTGTTAGAATGTCCAGGATAGATCTGATTTACTCAGATCAGTGTTGCCACTAGAGATCCTTGGAACTCACCACCATGACTCATATTTACTAAATAAAGTGGGAAGTTGAGAGGTTACAAATACCACTATGAAAGTTTACCAAATCCTTGGGGGTTTGTTATATGGAGTCTGACTTTGAATACATGCCTACTGTTTGAAAGACATTAACCTATTTTCATGATGAGGGATTTTTCATGTTTGTTTTTATTAACACCATTGACTATTAGTTTAATAATCTTTCCATTTATGATCTTCAAAAAAAGACTGTGCCATCTTTATGAGTGACTTCTCTCTTAACCCATTCCAGATAACACTTCTTTAGCAGCTAGTCATTTTCTAACAGCTCTGGGAGATAGGGGTAATTTGAGAATGTCTCTTAACAGTGACTTCCTTTAAATGTGTTTTGCCAAAATCATCTTTTTAACTCTGCAGGAAAACTCCTAACCCCTATGTATTAAAAAGGCTTTGTGAGTGACTTTTCTATAAAACCACTTGTAGAGCAACTCATGCCTTTCTGCATTTGTACGTTTTGGATTGTTTACCTAGGACGTGCAGACCCTCATTGTTGGCTAGCAAAGCTCTGCCCAGCTTTCAAAGCTCAACTAAAATAGTGCCTTTCCTGTGAAGTTTCTGGGGAGTTGGTGCCCATTTTCAGAGATGGCTCTACCTACACCTTAAATGAGCACCTAACCTGATGCTAGAATGCTAGTTACCTGAAAACTTGGAATTGGGGCATAATCTCTGTTGGGGTGCCACACATAGAGATAGCATAGCATCAGGACAGTGATGGCCAGGCTTCCTCAAGTGCAAACATGTCAGAAAAAGTAACCAGTGGAGAAAGAGATGAATGAGGCCGAGATACAGAAGCAGAAGGCTTGAAACTGTGGGTGACAGGTGAGTGACCAAGAGAGAAGTTCCTTCTTCAGTTCTTGGTGACCTTTCAGAGCACAGTCCAATGCCTTTGGAATTGCCTCACTTTTGCTCTGGATTTCATAAAATGTGCTCCTATACATCCAATAAAATCTATTTTGTTTAAGCTACAATGAGTGATTTTGGGCAAGAAAACAATCTCTCATCACCTATTATCTTTACAACCTAGTAAAGGAGGTGATTTTACTGTCTTAAGAATCTGTGCTTTTTCTATTAACTATATTACACTATAATTATTTACTAGCCTTTTCTCCCATTAATCTGTGGTACCCTAAAAAAAGCAGAGACCACAACTCATTCTTAAATTGTCAGCATCTAACATAGTGCCTGACCTTTAGTAGATGTTGAATCGGTATGTGTTGAATGAATGAATAAATGCACTATTTATTGTATAAAAAAAAATATATATATATATATATATATTTTTTTTTTTTTTAATTTTTTTCAACGTTTATTTATTTTTGGGACAGAGAGAGACAGAGCATGAACGGGGGAGGGGCAGAGAGAGAGGGAGACACAGAATCGGAAACAGGCTCCAGGCTCTGAGCCATCAGCCCAGAGCCCGACGCGGGGCTCGAACTCACGGACCGCGAGATCGTGACCTGGCTGAAGCCGGACGCTTAACCGACTGCGCCACCCAGGCGCCCCTAAAAAATATATTTTTGAGGAATAACAATAATAGGTCTATAATTAATCATCATAAATCTAGCGACTCAGATAAGTGGCAGAAAGCTTTTGAAAGTGCTTGTTTTTCTCTGCTCAATTTTCTTAAGTTTTGAACGCCTATATAGTTGCTCAGTGTAGTTCCTGTTGTCCCCTTTGTTGGTTTTATAGTTGCATGAATGAACCTTAGATGTTCCTGTTATCTCCTAAACTTCCTGATAAGCCATTTATCTGTGCAATTTGCTTCTATGAACCCTAATGCAGAAGTATTTATGGTAAGGAAACTGGAATAACAAAGGAGATGATAGATTAACAGGGAAGTCTTCTACTCCCTTTAAAAAAAAAATAGTTCATGAGATGAGACCGGAAATGTTTCTAAAGGATGCAATATTTGTGTGATCTTTCCTCTCTTAGTTGGGTGTGGATTGGAACATTTCCTGAGTCTGTGGCAGTGGGCAGACTATAGCCTGATAAAAATCTCTGGTTTCTCTTTTTTATTCTCCCCCCCCCCTTTTACTAATGATTATAAGACACATACAAAAAGTTGTACATATTGTAAATGTAGAGCAGACCATATTCTGTACAATCAGCATCCAAGAAGCCCTCCTCACACCCCCTTCTCGTCACTGCTACTCCATCCACAAGGGTAATGATCATCCTTGCTCCTAACATCATAGCTTGCTTTGACTTCGGTGCCTGGCTCTTTTTGCTCAATATTCTGAGGCTTGCCCATGGTTTTGTGCGATTGTGCTTATTGCTATATATTACTCCTTGTAATATATTACTCCTTGTGTTAATACAGCATAATTCATTTATCCATTTGACTGTTGATGAACATCATGGAGCAATTATGAATAACACTGAGATGAACAATTTCACTACATATGTTTGATGCCCGATTTTCTTTACATTCATCTGAAACCTCTCAAAAGGCCGAAACACTTTGAGTCACTGTAATAACCACTGTAAAGAAGACATGCTGTTGATAGTTTTCTAGAATCTTATGAGTGAGATTCATTGAATGAGGAAACCTTACATCTAGTATCTGTCTTCAGGGAAAAAAAAATGTGCTGTGATCTCTGATTCTAATAGGCCACTGGAGGAATCTGCTACTTGAGTATCACCCTTACTGATGATGTACAAACTGATAAGAGACAAAGGAAGTGCTTCTTGAAAAGCCAAATTATCTGTGTTTGAAAAAGCAGACAGATTATGACAGTTTAGGAAGAATGGGGCTTTAGATAAAGGGATGATCTGTGGCTCTGTTCTTTTTGCTACACGAGATGAGCTTGAACTCTGCTTCCCCTCCCTGTCATCATCTCTATCCAACTCCGGTACATACATCAAGTGGGCTTCTGACAGAGCGAAGAGGAAATTTTTGGTGATATCACACTTTGCTTACTATGAATCTCTTACTCAGCCCCCGTAACTGGGTAGGATAAAAACAAACAAAACACCTCTTGATGGAATTAGCTCATGGGGAGAGAGTGAATTTAAAAAACAAAAACAAAAAAGAACATTTGAAGGTAGACTCCTCTGATACTATACAACATGAGGTATTATAGAAGGTGGTGATGGAGTTGAGTCCTACTAGAATCTTCTGGGCAACGAATTTAAGACGCAGAGTCTGGGCTTCATCCCAATGATGGGACCTATGTCCTCAGAGTCCCTGTGTTGTTAAAACTGTCCCCTTTCTGACCCTGGGTTCCCTATGTCTTGAGTTTGGGACACAGTTTGGGCACATTGTCAAGTAAGATGCTCTAGGCAGGCGTCTGTAATTATACTACCCAGTAGAAATAAATGTGAGCTACAGATGAGTGATATATTTAATTTTAAATTTTCTACTAGCTACATTATATAAAGTGAAACAACAAATACAAATAATTTTAATATAATTTGTATAACCCAATATATCCAAAATATTACCATTTTGTTCTATAATCAATATAAAATTACTAATGAGATAATTTACGTTGTATTTCTGAGTGTTTGAAATACGAAGTATATTTTATATTTACAGAATAGCTCAATTCAGACTGGTTACATTTTAAGTGCTCAGTAGCCACATGTATCTAGAGGCTACCATATTGCACAGCATAGATGATCGAATAGAGGGAAAACCAACTGGACATGGTCTTACTTGGGCAAAACAAATCTTGAAGAACCAGATTATGGTTATTACTGCCTTGTAAAGGCCATCAGGAAGCAAGGGTTTTCATTGGCATATATGGTGAAGAAATGTTCCTCCTGGAGCAAAAGCATGAATTCCAAGATCTGACAGAAGAAATGGGAGACATCAAAAGGCATTATCTGTCATCTTTGGAATTTAATGAAAACATTTACCTGTGCATTGTTTCTGGCAGGCTCCGTTAGAGATCTTAAAGTCAGGGAAGCTCTCCACCTCAAAAGCCAATGAGATGCATGGACTTTTAAATGCCCACCAACCAACACTGTTCATGAATGTGCTTCATAACCCCCATACCAGGTGCCTCGCATCACAAAACTGACTCTAACATGAGATCATAGATGTCCTGTACTGGAGGCAGCCAGTGTTGAGCTGCGGAGGTGCAGAGGATGAGAGGCTGCTCAGGAAGGCTTCTGCCAGTAGGGCCCACTGGAACAGTCTTGGAGGATGTGAAGGATGTCCTCGTGCAGAGACTGGAAGAACATTCCGGAATAAGTAGAACAAGAACAAGTAGAGATTTGGCCATGGAAAAATGTAGGAATTCTGGGGAAAGTTGTCAAGGTGCCAGAGGAACATCGTGGGATTTAAGTGGTAATTCCCCATGGGGAGAGTCAATGTTTCCGGTCCTGAGTATTTCCGTTACATATATAAGGTGTTACATATATAGAGAGACAGTTTGCCCCAGACCTGCTTTTTGCTCCTTGCCCTGGTGAAATTATTAATAGTGCTCCCTTCACTCACAGGAGAGTCCCCATTTAGATGTAAATCAAATGGTAATGTTAAAATGTAAGGATTTTCTCTCAGGGGGTGATTCAGGGAGGTGATGGGAGAAATTGTTGGCTTAGGCAAGGAGGCCTAAAATATGCTTAAGGCTCTTATAATTATGTGTACTGGCCCTGTATCACCTAGACAAAGGAGCAGATCTTTTTATAAACACTTTCTGAAGAACAAACAATTTAACCTTTGAGAGTCTATTTCCTTATCTTTAAAATGTAGATAATAATAACGTTGCAGGCTTCCAGTCCCTTATCCAAAACCTCAGGGAAAGACAGATTTTGAAATTTAGCATTTTTCAGATTTTAGATAATTTTTTTCTAGAAAGTTAATTATATACCTCTCTCCCCAGGAGATACAGCACCCTGTAATCATCACAGTCTATTTCTGCAGCAAATGTATGAATATTCACACCAAGTAGAGTAATAAATAAGTTTTTTATAGCCTCAGATCACTTCTGGTCATGTTTTGCCACAAATGGGTTTGCCAGAAGCTTGTGGGAAAAGTTACTTTGTTTTTAGAGTTCACTGGATATCAGAGTTACTGATAAGAGGTTGGCCGTAGAATTGCATTTCACACAGAGTGATAAATGTATTAAATTTGATTTTTTCATGTAGAGTGCTTAGCAGAATGTGCAAGGAATGGAAGACACGAACAACGATTGGTAGAATTATTTTCTAGAGATCCCAGAGAAAAAGTTGCTTAAGTTGATCTGCAGCTGCTCTCCGGTGTTGAATATCTGTCTCTGCTCAGAATCACTGACTTTCCTTGGATGATCCCAGTCTCATGGCTCCATCATCCATCAACCAGAACAAACGCTGACCCTCAGTTGGCTTCATGAGTCTGTACTCCCTAATGTGATAAAGTGAAAATAAATAAGGCCCTATGCAAATTCGATTAAAATACAATCAAGGAAAATAAACTGCAGACATCTGCACTTCTCTGTCAGTTCAGTGTCGTTGGAATATTTTCTCTTGGTCTTAAAACAAAAACAAGAACCAAACAAAATAACAATTAAAAAAAAAAAGCCTGCTTATTTTTCTTGAGTGCCTGCCAGACTGGCATTCGAACATTTGATCCACTAAATAACTATTTGAACAAGAGCAGAGGAAAAGTAAACAGTAAGGTGAAGGGCACACAGGCTGTTTATCATCTGGCTCTTGTTTCTCATTCGGGAATGTATTGTTTGGTGAGCTCACTTTGCTTTCAGATAATAGTAAAAGAGTATTTTGAGTCTCTGGAAACGGTAGTCCATTTCTGTATCCAATTTTGTCAGCCATGATTGAAAAGAAAGTTACACAATGTCAAGACAAAAAATTGAGAACGCATCGTGACTCGGTCTCCCTGGGTAAAGTAAATACTGAATAAGTCCATCTGTGTTGGCATCTCCATCTATGAAAGGCTTTGTTCGGTTTCCCCAAAGTTGAGCTTGATAGGCTTTTTTTGTGTGATTTCTCCAGCCAGTGGATAAGCAGGCATCCGGTGATGTGTGGCAATCATAGCCAGAGTGTTGGGATATCAGAGTGGAAACCGTGCTCCGTAGAACTTTGGAAGGCTCCGTAGAAGCCTTAGTTCAGGGTGCAATAACACACCACCATAGTCTGGGGGGCTTAAACAACAGACATTTATCTTTCACAGTTTTGGAGGCTGGAAGTCCAATCACGGTGCCAGCATGGTTACATTCTTGATGAAGGTCCTCTTCCTGATTGGCAGATGACAGTCCTCTTGTTATGTCCCCACATGTGAGAAAACAGAGAAGAAGGGCTAGTTCTCTTCTTAAGACACTAATCCCATCATGGAGGCTCCACCTTTATGACCTAATTACGTCCCAAGGCCTCCACCTGCAAATACTATCACATACAGGTTTGGGGGGATACAAACATGCAATCCATAAACACATCCCAGTTAGCTGCAACACAAAGAACTTATACAAAATGATGGTTCTGCCAGGCTAGAAACTCCAAGCACACAGTTCAATCTAGATTGGTCACCTCAGAGAGGCTTCAAGCTATATAGGCACACTATGACCCAGATTTGCTACTGGTACTCCACCCGGGACAAACTGACCACTTGGGTCATACTAAATGGACCAGAAACATAGACTGGTCTGAATCAGTCACAACTTGGCTTATCCCGATGTTTCAAACTAGTGAGTGACAGGCTAGACACAATCACCTGTGCAAACTCCAGTGGACAATACTGACGGTCTGACTACTTCAGCCACATGAACAGTTGAGGCACTCACTATCTCAGACCTTCCAATGATGCAGATGCAGGGATCATCTCATTCTTATCTCCCAAGATAAACTTATGGAAGGTATTCTTCACCCATATCCACAGATCACCTGCTTTCTCTTTTTCACTATCTCACCTCAGGATTCTAGGAAGGCCTCTGCCCATCTGGCCTAAGGTGTTCCCCAAAGGGGAAGGGATTGAATTAAGATAATTAGGAGTTCCCTGTGGCTGTGTTCTTTGATTTACCAGTGCCAAGACTCAACTGGGGTAGCTGAACAAAATGCATCCATTTATTTCTAAGACTTATATGAGCTTCTTGGTCTGTCTCAGGGACAGATGTGGACCATTTTGTATTTTATTTTAAGTAGTCGATCATTGAACACATTAAGTGTTGAGTCTGGTAAGAATGGGATTATTAACTATGTTTATAATGAAATACAAATTAATAAAATGGTAATTTAATAACTTCTTGGAGGCCTTATGTTGTGCTGAGTAGAGCTAGTTGAATTTAATAACATAATATGGATAAATAAACAAATTAGAAATGCAAACATAAAACACAAGAATTTGTTTAATAGTTGGCTTCTGTTCTACCCAAATTATTAAATTACTTGCCCCAGTTCACCAACTAGCTTCTTCTGTGTAAATATATTCTTTGTCAAAGCAAATGGTCTGCCAAAACAGGAATAGTTATAAATCCATTTAGCAAAAATCCCCTGTGAGCTTTAATAACTACTTTCTCCAATTGTTTGTGGAACTGAGTAGAATAACCCTCTTCTCTTTCATTCCTCCTCAAAGTTCTGATTTAATACTGAGGCTAGAAAGGAGTACATTTTGCACTCAGAGGACATCTCCTAGTGTTTGGAGACCTGTTTTTGTCTGTCACAACCAGGGGATGGGAGGAAGGTGCTCTTGGCACCTACAATTCAGAGGACACCCAATATAACAATTACCTGGCCCAAGTGTCAACAGTGCTAAGATTGAGAAACTCTGTTGTAGATAATGAAACAAAACACTAAAATTTCCATGACAGGTCTGTAAACAAGCATTCTGACAATGCAGTGACCTCCATTTAATACATGGCCCTGTAGTAAGTCTTACTTTTTGGAGAGATGGAAAAGAGATACAAAGAAAATACAATGCCAAGAAGTATGCTAAGGAGTTAGTAAACCGTCTCTTAGTAATCCACATTACGCCCTCTGATTCAGGGGATGTTAATGCTCCCATTATCCAAATGAAGAAATGTAGGCTCAGGAAGATTAAGAAAGTTGTGTGTAATTGGAATATCCTGCTTTTGAAGATCATGTCTTTGCCTACAATACTGTATTGCTGTACAGTATCAGGGATGACAGAATCCTGGGCTCTAGGCAAGATGCATGATTGAAATGCTCCAGTTCCCAAAGCAGAGAAATACTTCTCATTATCTGTGGAATCATGAGTTCTTACTTTTGTTGGTGAGGAGAAGGCAGCAGTGACATATCACTCTTTGGAAAACTGAACCTAATGGCCAACATTGTTGAAAATCATCTTGATGCCATTCTTGCATTCAGGTAGAGTATGTGTCCAGGATATTACAGTATAGGATGTCATAACACCAATTTCAATTCTAACTCTACTACTTATTTGACCCTGGAATCGTGACATTTAACCTATTACAGCTTTTTTTTTTAAGTCTATAAATTTATTATAGTTTCTGATTCTGTAGGTATGTGGTGGGCGCTAATAATTTGCAATTCTAACACATACCCAGGTGGTAATAGTGCTGCTGTTTGGGGAACTCTGCTTTGAAAGCCATAGAACATGAGGACTTCATTCTATGACACAACCTCAGTTGAGCTCCATAAAGTCAAGCTATTTTTTTCTTTAGTAATTTTTCATTAATTTTACTTTATATGTATTTCCTGCCTGCTTGATGAAATTTGGTAAAATCCATTATCTCTTAAAGATATTTTGGTTTGTTGTGTAAGATGGCTTTGAATCATTGGGCTAACACTGATTTGTCTGCAGGGTGCTGTGTATTTTAACTTCGGAGTATTTCTCTCTTGTGTTGTTCATTACCGATATAGAGTGTCTATGGCCTCTTTGCCAGGCCACCTGCATCTTTTTCACACTGATTGAGGCTGACTATGGAGTGTCCTTGTATCATTTGTCCAATTTGCCTTCAACACACTATGCCCGGGAGCCAAAAAGCAGGAAGTACAGAAGGCTCAGTCACACTTCAGTGCCATATATGTCTTTAGCATTACTCACCACCTGTTTTTCAGAGAGGAAACAAATTCCTCTTCTGTTTGCACCAATAATCCCTGAGTGGGGAGAGAAAGACCCACGCCAGAATGACTTCCCCTTAGTAGCTTCTTTGAAAGGGTCTAACTTGATGTATCTTTTCATTGTAAGAACTTCCTACTTACACAGCAGTCATGAGTGTAAGAGAGGGAGGGCAAGGCTGAGAGATGCTACTGTCTACTCAACCCCTAGTTTTTTTTTTTCTTTTTCTTTTTTTTGTTTTTTTTGTTTTTTTTTGTTTTTTTTTTGTTTTTTTTTGTTTTTTTTTTTGCCATTGGCCCACCCCTTCCAGGTCCAGCAGAAATCCCATCAATTAGAATTTAGCCAAAAAAATAAAAGCACCATCCCAAGACACTCAATAGAAGGAATGCAGTCTGAGGAATTAGTAACAAGACGTTAGAAAAGCTGAAAAGGAACAGGGAAAGGAAAAGAAACCCAGAAAACAGCAATTCTTAGAAGCTGCCTTCAATTTCAGGGCTGGGGGCCCCGTGGTATAATTATGGGTTAGAGCCACTTGGTAGCACCTGGAACTGTGGTGGACAAGCATGATGGGAGCTGAAACAATAGTGAAGTCACAGGGACTACTGCTCAAAGAACAAAAACATTGCTAAAGAATAGGAAGAGGAGAAATATCTTTGTTTCTCTCTTTGTTTTACCTTCTCTCCCATCATCCACTGTGAGTACTTGCCATTGGCCCAACCTAGGTAGAAGAGGGGTCTGGGAAGTGTAGTTTGCAGGGTCAGCCCTCTTTGATGCAAAGCAAGGGGAGGACCATGATGTAAATGCAAACAGGTAAGTGGCACAACATCCCACTCCATCAGCCTTGTAGGTACCCCATGTTAAAGTAGCGTTTGTTCACTCAATTTTTCATTCTGCCTTGTCTAAGTATATTTGCTTTGCGCTGATAATTCTGTATTCAAATGAGGTTGGAATGGGAAAAGTGCCAAGAGTATTAGAATGTTTCAGCACTTCAGAAACATTATACATTCATCCACCCAAGACCAAATCTAGTGCTAAACTTGGAGTTTTTCATGGTGAGCTGGTCTTTGATGTGGAGCCTTATTGCAGTTCCTGTGAAAGGTGCCACTTGGATACCAATTATGTTGTCATTGCTGTTATTACTTTAGAAGAAGGAGCCAGTTTGCCTTTTGTTTGCCCTAAGAAGTGCCAGCCAGGTCGAGTGGGTCACCACTTTGTGTGAGTTTGTCTGAAAAATGCACAATGAGACTTTGCATGATGTAAAACAATGAGCACTTCTAATTCCAGCATCACATTGTCCTAAGGTGTCTGTGTCTGTCTAGGGTCATGTCATTTAGGCATTTAAGGCTGGCTTTCAGCTTTAGAAAGGGCTGGGCAATCTGCTTCATTTATATGAAGATACATTAAAAGCAAGAAAGATCAAGTGGACAACTATCCTTTGGGCAGAACCTAGAGTTACCCACTTTGGAGCAAGTTAGGGAAAAGCCAACCCAGTTTTGTTGTTTTATGGGCAATCACTGGCAGCATAATGGTAAATGGAAAAATGTCATTGTAAAAACAAAAGAATAAGAGTTGAATCTTAGGTTGTTGAATCATAGTTTTAAGGTGAAAGCTATAGCTAGAACTTTTATTCTTGTTTATAGTACCATGTTCATGTAGGTCAAAGGCCCACTTTTTATTCGCAACATAACATTTTTAAGAGACCATACTTGGCAGATTTAGAGGAAGGTTATTTTAAGTTGAGATAACCTGCAATTTGGAGAATGCACTGTTAGAAGAAGAAACACACACAAACACAGGTCTTAAAGTCAAGTACAAATTCTTAATGCCTTAAATTGAGAATCTAGCATTGCGTTTTACGTGCTATTTAGAGAGGACAAATTCTTGTATTTGAACCTTGATTCCGCAAAGATGCATCAGGCATTATTCTGCCTTTTTTCATCTTTTGGTTTTCTTATCTTGAATGGGCTGTCAGGCTCTGCATGGTTTGGGTCCAAGGCTCCACACTGCTCAAAGTATGCTGACCTTAGCTGGGTCACTTAGGATGTAGGCTTGATGCCAGGAGTCCTGTTGTCTCTACTGGATCATGGGTAGTCACCTTGGATTTGGGTTTCTGGTCTTTTGGAGAATTCTGTATTTCATTTTATTTTTTTGCCACATGCATTTGAATCTGTGGAACTATCTTCACCAATGTCAGTCTATTTTTACTAGTAGTAATCCTTTAAGGCTTAAAATGTTCTGCTTTGGAAATGTTTGGAAAATAATTGACTGGTTCACAGGAGAGTGCAAATTAAAAGACTTCATTCTGCAGAAAAACTCAGCTCAATAGTTCTTGAATTTTTTTGCGGGCAGGGCAGGTCAGAGTGACCATTTTGGCTTAGATGTCTCTGGTTGCTTAACACCTTGTTGGCTGTGACTTAGCTGTATCAGACCTAATGCAGAGTTTGTTATAAGAGCATTAAGGCTCATACTTAAAGTCTATTTAGGCCTTTACTATCATTTGTTCATTAATTCAAGCATTCTTCTGATTATTTATGCACTAATTCATTTAACAAATATTCATTGAACCCCATCAACTGTCAACTTGTCAAAGAGACATTGGGGCTAGACTCTCAGTATACTTTGCTTTTCAAACAAAGTAAACAGAGTACCTGCCCACATGAAGCTGACCGTACAGATGAATTTTTGAAAATGATTGCACATATAAATGTAAAACTATAGCTGTGATAAGTTCACAAAAGAGATCTTTGTAGTTCTATGAAAACCTATACTGGGAGATTGCGACCTACCCAAAAAAGTGAGAGATGTGTTTTACAAAAAAAAAAATAAGCAGGAGTGAGAAGCAGAATGTTTTAAGCCTAGTGTAAGAACTTGTAGTGGGAAGTGACATGTTTATGTCAACTCAAAGAGAACCAGTGGCTAGAGCATCAAGCATGAGAAAGATGGCAGGTGATTCCAGAAAGAAGGGCACAGGTGTGACTAAGAGGACAGTGTGGCTATGGTTGGGATTTTGGCTATTTATCCTAAGATGAATTGGAGATCATTGTGTGGTTTTAGCCAGGAGTGGGGAGCAGTACAGAGGGGTGAGCAGTTAGTTTAGTGTGGGGATAAGCAATCAAGATGGTATCATGTTCAGATGTGTATTCCAAAGGGTTATTCTGACTGTAGTATAGACTTGGATGCACCAGTGTGAATGCTAGAGCAGTAGTAGTGGATGATAACTTGGGTAACTTGGAGTGGGTTAAATAAATCATGGATTAAATATGGTAGAGTGGGAAGGGTACGAAGCTAAGGATGGCTGTTGGGGTGTAGTTTGCATAACTCTGTCGCATGGTTGGCCATTAACTAGGACCAACACTGGAAAAGGACTGGTACTGTCTTGCTTGTCTACCTCCCTTTTTTGTTCATACAGCATATCCAGTATAGCAGCACATACATCGATTTTTTTTCCATTACAGAACTTTACAAATGTAAGTGCAATGACCATTAATGTACCATACAATTGAGACTAACTTGTGCCACTGATGTTGGTGCTGCTGCTAGAAAAGAGTTCAATTATTAAAACCAATCTGAGTAATGTAGTAGAAAGAGCATGAACTTTGTAATTAGATACACTTGGTTCAGAGTCTTGGTTTACCACCTCTTAATTTTGAAGGAATGGACAGCTTTGTTCGATCTCTCAGTTAGGCACTATTGACAATTTGAATAGGATAATTTTTGGATGTGGGGGGTATCCTATGTTTTAGGATATTATACAGCATTCCTAGCTTCTAACCACAAGATACTGGTAGCCATGCCCCCTTGTGATAGCAACCAAAAATATCTCCAGATGTTGTCAAATGGCCTCCAGGAGGCAAAATTTGCTCGAGTTGAGAATTCTGTTACCTTGAGTCATAACTAGATTGTTTGTAAAACAGCTATGATGTATATACCTTTTTTTGGCTGATATTTACTTAGTACATTCAAAGTTAGAAATGTACAATTGGATATAAAAGTAAATATTTAGAATAATCAACTAATCATAAATCATAAATTCTAAAAGCTGACAATATCATTAATAGCAAAATTATCAAAATATTTTCCTTTTGCTAGGCCTGTTTCCAGGGAGATGCACAGGTGAAGAGCCTTGAAACTCCACGACCAAATGGAAGGCAGGCCTCTACATAGAATGCATCAGGGTGCCTATCTGGCTCAGTCTGCAGAGCATGCAACTCTTGATCTCAGGGTTGTGAGTTAAGCCCCGTGTTGGGTGTAGAGCTTACAAGAAAGGAAGGAGGGAAGAAAGAATAACATTTGAAAGATAGAAATGGAATTAGAACAAAAGCTATTGACTCCAAGTCCTGCAAGGGTTCTCCTTGCAAGTTCTACTCTTGAATTTACTTTGAGGTAAAAATGTTCTTCCGTTCTTGTTCCTCCATAGTGTGTGCTACAAACATCCACAACAGAAGTCTTTTCATTGTTACAAGTAGTTATTATATATAGAAGAGTGGAAACTTTTATTATCCAATCTGTCTTTGAAAAAGAACCTTTTGTTACGTTAACATTCTACTTAATTGCCAAGTGACAGTGTAGGCCCACCTTAAAAGCCTGTTGAGGAGAAGATTGACAGTTCATGGACTGAGTAAGCCAAGGACCAGCCTGCAAGCAACATGGGCCTCAGTCTAAAATTTAACACTGATCTTATCACCATGGAAACAACTTCCTCTGTGACCTCTTTGGAGATTCATTAAAGACATAATTGCCTGTTCTGAAGTCTGTTGGAATGAGCACTGGTATCTAAAGATCTATTAAGTGATTATGGTTTCAAGATTAGGCAGCTACTGGCTACTGAGTGAATGAAGGGAAGCAGATTTTACCACCCCCAAATCTATCTCCTTGGCATAAGTATTATTTTGAGCTAAAACCAGTCAAAACACAGCAGATTCAGGAAGAGCTCTTTACTTGCCCTTCAACTGCTTAAATTTACATTGGAAAGGGGGACCTATCTCAGGAATACAGCTGTTACCAGAAGATAGCTTTTTACCTAAGAAACTTCATAACAGCGAGCCTTTATTTTCCAAGTGTGTCCTCTCTCACCTCCCTGTAAATGCTCTTCCTTCTCTCTGTATCTCCAGACTTCTACCCCTTTCCTTAGGTCAGCATGGAACCTAGCTACCCTTTGGGTCTCAGATTTTTATAGGGCTCCCATTTACAAAGTTTGTTTTTCTCCTGTTAATCTGCCTTATGTCAATTTAACTATTAGACCATCCAAAGAACCTAGAAGGGAAGAAAGAAGAGTTTTTTCTTTCCTACAACTGGTGACCACAAAGGGACACTCTTGCACCTGGGGCTCTTGCAATTGAGAAATCCTAGAACTTCAGACAAAAACCCAGCAGAAAGTAAAAACTCTTGTCACATCAGTCTCCAAACCTCTGCCTGCAGGGAAAGGAGGGTGGTGAAAGTCCCTTTTTGTTTTCTTTTCCAAATTTACATTATTAACAGGAGGAAAATATTTATGGAATTAGATCTTTGAGTATAACAACTCCATTAAAGATTTATTATGAGTACTCTTGGTTTTTATTTGATCCTTGTCCTTCCAGAGATGGTCACTGTTTTCTTAGTCTCTGTTGTGTCATTTGTCATAAGGGGAAAATCATAGGGTAGAATGTGGGCATAGGCCCTACAAGCCTACTGTTGAGCTGAGCTGGTCTCACAGACTAATGAGTTTATGGTTCTTACCAGACCCCTGTCTGTTTAGACTATCCATGCTGTGAGTTAATGTGCATATGAGGTAAAGGCTGTTGCTGAGGAACATCTTGGAAGCCAAAGCTGAAAATTGGTGGGCATGGTTTGAGCGTTAAATGTTGTTAGAGTGCTTGCCACCTAACTCAAAGACAACTTCCATGTTAGAAGTTGGTCATGGGTTAGATTGACACTGGGTCATTTGTCAGCCTCAAGAAAACTGTGCAGGGGTGCCTGGGTGGCTCAGTTGGTTAAGTGTCCAACTTTGGCTCAGGTCATGATCTCATGGTTTGTGGGTTCGAGCCCCATGTTGGACTCTGTGCTGACAGCTCAGAGCCTGGGGCCTGCTGCGGATTCTGTGTTTCCCTCTCTGTGCTCCTCCCCTGCTCATGCTCTCTGTCAAAAATAAAATAAACATTAAAAAAATTTTAAAAACAAAAAACGGTGCAATAAGGTATTCTGTAAAACCACACAATACCCAACCCAGAAACACCTCCATCTTAGCAGTTTGGGCGTGAGAGACTCAAGGCCTAGTTAAAGCTGTTAATGTGGATGTGAGAAAAATAAGGATGAGATTTCCTGTTACCTTGTTCTGTCTTGAGAGCTTGGCTTTGTGACCTGTGAGAATATTCTCGCTGGTCTCCACCAGCAGGAAGGTAATCATACTGGCGTGCATCCTGGTGGCCACTCAAACAGACTGGGCTTCTGAGACATGAAGACACAAACAGTACTGTTACCATCTAAATATTATAGCTCTCGGGAGTTTTTCATAAGGGGTCCAGTCTATAAAAGTATTTTGTCATTTCATCTTTGGTGTTTCTTTAGTGCTGGAGAGTCCCATTCCAGTAGTGCCTGCCTGAAGGTCACAAGTTAGTAGACTATGACTAGAGACGTCTCCCATTCTCATGGTAAACTGGAGACTCCATTTTCACTGCACCATTCTTACTGCACGCAATAGCAAAGGCCTTTGCTTTCTTAGGCTATTTCAGGGAGTGAGTTTTTTAGATCTTATAAGGGCTGTGTCTTTTGTACTTTTGGGGGATGCTTCCTCCATCCATGGTGAAGCCATAAAAAGGCTTACTGGTTTGAGTCACTATTGAGATAAATACAAGACCCTATTCACCAATGGCCAGGTGATGAATCCTTTGAATTGGACAGACTTCTGTATTTGAAAAACCTCTTAGAGAACTCTCATCCTAAACAATTGCCTATGGAAAGATAAACTTAAAAACATGAAGTTAGTATGGCAGCTAGTCTTATGGACTCCCGTAAAAAGATGAAATGACAAAGCTCTTGCCTCTACTTTGAGAAGATTCTACAAAATTTAGATAAGTGGGCCTTCATAATCTCACTCATGGGGACCTTGACTGGCTGCTAATGCGTGTTCTTCGCACCTATAATTAAACTGTCATTATCAGATAAGTCCGTCCCCAGAGGAAAATGCCCCTTCACAGAAGAAATGGTTGACCATAATTTCTCCTAGGCTCTTCTACAAAGATCAGCTGAAGGCCAATGTTCAGTGGTTGATATAAGCAATAGTAGAGGTTTTTCTCTTTAAGGTAAGTTGGTGCAAGGTTGAACTGTATACTCAGACAGCCTTTTTTGGGTACATTTTATATAGATTTTTTTTTCAAGGACATACTGCATTAAACCATGAAGCTCTAGAAATCTTGTGATTCCTGTCTTAGTTGGAAATCTCCCACATAAAAAGAAGCAAGTTGGAAAAGGTAGGTGACTCCCTAGATATTCACGCTGCAATCCAGTTCTTTGAGGAGTTGGAAATAGCGTCTTTGTCTTGTAAATCTCTACAAAACCATAAATGTGGCTCTAGAAGCAATTCAAATACCAGCTGTCTTTAACAATTTCTAAACCTCCCCTACTCATCTCAAAATGCTTGCAGATATTGTAAAAAGATCAGAACGCTAGAAGCAGAATTGTATTCCACTTAAGGAAAGGAAAAATTTAAACAGTAATTATTCTAGGAGCGCATGGATGGCTCAGTTAGGTGCTCGATCTCAGCTCAGGTCATGATCTCACAGTCTGTGAGTTCGAGCCCTGGGTTGAGCTCTGTGCAGACAGTGTGGAGCCTGGAGCCTGCTTTGGATTCTGCGTCTTCTTCCCTCTCTACCCCTCCCCTGCTCATGCTCGCTCATGTGTGTGCGCGCTCTCTCTCTCTCTCAAAAATAACCATTAAAAAAATTATTAAAATTATTATAGACCTTTGATAATAGGCAAATATACTTCCAAACTCCTTGGAGAAAGATTGGATATTTTCTCTGTGTCTTTGTGGTGTACATTTTCTAATCTCGTCTTCTCTAGCAACTAAGAGCCATTCTTTGAAATGCAAACTTTACAGGGATCTTTCTCCCGGTAAAGTGGCGGGGGGGGGGGGGGGGGGGGGGGGGAAGAGTGTTTGGAAATTGGGCTAATGAAAAGTCTTAGATGACTTTTCCACAAATACTAATAGAAAAAGCTTTAGGTATTTAAGCAGGTAAGCTTAATTGAGTTTATCTTCCAGAAACACCATTTGGAATCAATTGCTCTTTTATAACTTAGTGAGTTTTGCATAATCATACCTGTGTCATGGCTAAAATTTTAAGATGAAGTCTTTAATATTTGTGTCTGTATGTTTATGTGTGTCCATGTAAGCATTTTTTAGATATGCGATTTTTGTTTTATCTCCAGATGGTATTGCTAAAATTAACTTGTAAAGCACCCTTTTAATTGACTTAAAACTGAGCACTTAAAAATGAAGTATTCCCAAAGATCTCAGAAACTAACCCAGGTGTATTTCAGGTTCACATGATCTGGAAAAATATTTGGTATTGAAGCTACTTTAAGTTCATTGGCGTAATTAAAATAGTCATCTTTTTAGAGTTATCAACGTTGAATATGATGCAGATGTACTTTTATTCTGCCTGGTTTGCTAGTTAAATAAGTTCGTGTTAAATCTCTTACAAGTATTTCTCAGCAAGAAAAAGAATTTGGAATGATAGCTGACTTTGTCTAAGGCCTCATGAAGTGGTCAAGAATCATTGTTGGAAGCAAATGATTTAGATAGATGTAAGTGTGATAAAAGTTTTTAGGTAAACTTTTTAGCAATAATTATATTTTATGGTACATGTTCTTAAAAATAGCTTCCAAAATCTTTTTGGTAACTAGAAACTTGAGAGTTTTGCTAGGCTCTATGATGAAATTAACACAAGCCTGTTTACGAAATTCTATGTAGTGAGAGACTTGGTTACCATAGAAACGACCTTTCATTATATATAAAAGGAATTGTGCTTGTAGAGTTTTCTCCTTTAGGAGAACTTTCTCCTTTTGGAACAAATAGATTTATGATAGCCTAGTGTATTAAAAATTTGTTTGGCTTAATAAGACTTACAGTGACTTTAACCTCTACTGCTATTTTAATTTCAAGTAACAATAACCGCACCTGTATTTGTTTCCTAGGGTTGCCATACAAAACACTGCAGACTGTGTGGTTTAAGCAACAGAGACTTATTTTCTCACAATAGTGGTGGCTGGGAGTCCAAGATCAAGTTGCCAGCAGGGTTGGTTTCCTCTTTGGTCTCTCTCTTTGGCTTGCAGATAACCGCCCTCTTGCTGCCTATTCACACAGTGGTCTATGCATGCACATCTCTGGTGTCTGTGTGTTCTAATCTCTTCCTCTTAGGAAGACTCCCATCAGATTGGATTGAGACCCACCTGTTGGTCTCATGTTAAGTTACTTGCCCCTTTAAAGGCTCTATCTCGAAATACAGTTGCATTTTGACTGAGGTGTTAGGGTTTAGGGCTTCAACATATAAATTTGAGGAGACACGATTCAGCCCATAACAGCCACCCTTTATATGTAGATGAAAACTTACTGTTGATAAAACATTTTAACATATAATGAGAGTAAATATCCTTAAACTTTCAGTAATCATGAAAAAAAGTAATTCCATTTTTCATGCATTGTCTGGGAAAACAAATGATTCAAAATCTTGGTTTAATAGAATGTAGGCACAAAGCACGTGTCACGGAGCTTATCTGTTCAGTGTAGTATAGTCACCGGTTAGTTCATTCCTATGAACCCCATATAGTTGCCTATTTTCTGGAACACAAGTTTTTCATGATGAAGAAGACTTTTTTTTTTTAATTGTGTTGCTTTGTGTGAGAGAGATTTTGGCAGTGACATATGAGCAACTATTCTAACATCGTATAATAACAATATTTAAAAAAAGGTCAGACTCTAAGAAGCTGTTGAGGGTAGGCTAAAAGCTCAATGTATACCTGACTTGAAGGACAGATATCCCTTGCAATCTGAACTCTCTCTGAATATTTGATATAATAACTTGTAAAAAATTTTTACCAGGAGTTCATTCACCACACGAAACAATCTCTTATAATAAATATGCATGTGTATACTACTAACATCATTGAAGTTACACATGAGTTCCAGATGAGAGAATATAATGCATTGAAGTCTTAATTTAGGTGTTTTTCCAAAAGGATTTAGTATCTTACTCTTGTTGTTCAAATGTAGTATACATTGTAACCATTATTTTCCGATATTCTTGTGACTATGTCTTCTGACCATGTAAATGCTCTTAAAGTAGGTAAGCCTAAGAGACCTAGAATATCCCACAGATTAAAAGGAAAGTTGAAAATATGAGCTATTGGGAAAAGTTTGAACCTAAAAGTGATTGAACCAAAATAAAAAATCTTTGGTTTTGCTAAGGAGTTGGGATTTAGTGAAGCAGACGGTGAAAATGCCAAAGAACCATTAACATCAAATAGTGAAGGAATTACTCTTTAGAAAATCAATTTAATCATTGCTCTGAGGAAGATGAAGACAACCCTGATGCAACCGTAAAGTTTAAAGTAAATTTTAGGAAGTTTGGGCAAAATAGTTGTTATTGCAAGTAAGTGTGATTGTGTCCTGAGTAAAAACAACACATACGAAGGTTGCAATTACTGTGTATTATCAGTAGCAAATGGAGCCCAAACATGTCTAGACATTTTTGAAGGTTTGTTGGTGTCTTTATCCCATTGCTTTGTAAGTGGCTTTAGTCCAACATTCAGGGCATTTACTTACAGAGTCCCAAGAACCAAGGAGAGAAGATTGCCTCTTGTTCCTTAGATTAGAAAGGTTGGCAATTTACTGTTTTACTGAGCCCGTTAGCAGCTCACTTTTACTCACCCCACCCCCACCAAACAGCAAATATGACCACAGCTTCCAAGCCCCTCTTCTTGCTGCCAGATTTTACCAGAGAGACTCTTCCATTTATAGCTAACCGTTAAAAAGTGCTTTACTAAGAGTGATGTTCAACTATCAGTTACCTGTAACATTATCTCCCCATTGGTATTATAGTACATTTTCACTGAAGTATAGATAGAAAATATACATGATGCTGTGTAGTATCCAGTTGTCTTAGTGCTAAGTAATTAGGAATTGATTTTATTTCTGCATCCTCAGTGTTGAAAAGCTCATATTTTGGATGGATGGGTGGGTGGGTGGGTGGATGATTGAATGATAAATAGCCCTCTCTAACGTTGCCAACTTCTAGGCTGCCTGGGAACTTGATCATTGTGTGACGTTTTCTTCTTATGAAGAAATGTATTTGGAGTTACAAATAATTTTCACATAAACTTTTGGAACACAAAAGTGGTGTACTGCCCTATTCCATATCAGAATCTTCCCAGTAGAGTTTTCTAGGATTCCCTTGTTGGGACCTGACTTAAGCTTTCTCTTCCTATCTGACTGGCAATTAGTCATTTCAGTGCCTTATACTTCAGATACAGACATACTTGTACTCTCTAGCTGAAACTACTTCTTCTGGGACTCTGCCTAATGTGCTACCCTACATGCCAAAAGAGCAAATAGGCATAGTCTATTTCTATGAGTCTATGAGAAGACTCATAGGCAATTATGTGTTGCACAGATGGCTTTGGAGGATGACAGCAAAGCCTTTATTCTACTCCGTGGACAGGGCAACTTGTGCTATGGCTCCAACCCTATCACTCCTTTCTACAATGCAGACACATAGTTCCTTCTCACTATAATGAGGAAAGCTTATAATGAGGCTTCTCCTTTGCCCCTGTGCCAACATTATGGTGGGTATCACTTCATTTCCATGTACTCTGTCCTCTGGAGAATTTTTCTGGTGCAGCCTAACTAGGAGGATGTCTTCTCATTAATGTCATTGTCTGGTAAATTCTTTTCTTCCTGTTAGGGTTGAAGGTAGAAAGTGTCACTCACATGTGCAGTACAGTAAAAAAAAGAAACAAAACATTTTCAAAGCTCTCTTGGAAAGGCTAATAAACTGAATTTCTCAGGAAAGTATGCAGGAATGTTGACTTCTACTTATTTATTTTTATTTGGTTTCCAGGAATGGAAAGCTATCAGATTAGGGTGCTTACCAAGGCCATAACAAAATTAAGTACTTTGAGTATGTGCTACAGTTTTATTTTCCTATTTGCCTTTCTCTTTCCCCTTCATGGCCTTGGAAATTATTTTCATTTTAGATTACTAATGCAAAATTGTGTGTTTCTATCCATTTCATTTGTTTATAATTTCTATTGGCCAAGAATCTTGAGAAGTGAATAGAAACTTACAATTTTTATTTAATAGAAGAGGAAGTAAGGATAAAATTGAACACAAATAGTTTTTTACAGCTTCACCATATATTTTGAATCTGTCCATCCAAAACAAACTTAGAGATCTCTATAGAAATTATGAACTCGGCAATGATTACCAAGTTACTAACATCACAAGAAGAAAAGCAGCCAGACATTATGGG
This sequence comes from Leopardus geoffroyi, assembly GCF_018350155.1. Taxonomy (NCBI): domain Eukaryota; kingdom Metazoa; phylum Chordata; class Mammalia; order Carnivora; family Felidae; genus Leopardus; species Leopardus geoffroyi. The sequence continues at coordinate 137,612,584 of NC_059333.1, forward strand.
CCTCCAGGTAGAAGAATGCAGTATTAACTAAAATATTTTTCCCCCAAAATTAGATCTGAATTTGATCAAACCTACATTTAACTAGCATTTTCTAGGAAATGCAGGGACAAAGGGTCATGTTAATACCATAGGAATGCAATTGGAAAAATCCAGAACTTGTTTATTCAACAAATAAGCTGCGAGGACAAAAAAGAAGTTGGAGGAGAGGATTTACCTCATCTACAGGTTTAATTTTTTTTAAGTTTTAAAAAATGTTTATCCGTCATTGACAGAGCAGGAGGGAGACACAGAATCCAAAGCAGTCTCCAGGCTCTGATCTGTCAGCACAGAACCTGACACGGGGCTCAAACTCATGAACCGTAAGATTTTAACCTGAGCTGAAGTTGGGCACTTAACCAATTGAGCCACCCAGGTGCCCCTGGAAAATCTACAGACTTTTTAAAAAAATTTTTTTAACGTTTATTTTTTGAGACAGAGAGAGAGCATGAACGGGGGAGGGTCAGAGAGAGAGGGAGACACAGAATCCAAAACAGGCTCCAGGCTCCGAGCTGTCAGCACAGAGCGTGACGCGGGGCTCGAACTCACCGTGAGATCATGACCCAAGCCAAAGTTGGGTGCTCAACCGACTGAGCCACCCAGGCACCCCGTAAATCTACAGATTTAAAGAGACTTAAGAAACTCATTCAATTCATCCTTGACTGGATCTTGAGAGAGAAAAGTTTGGAATTATTGCCCAAATTCTTTATTCAACTGAAGAAGGAAGGCAGTGTTAGAAAGGCTACCTAACTCAGCCAAGGTCATATAGCTACAAGAACCCTGACTATCATAGCTCTTGTTTTCTGATGCCATATGGATGAATAGCAGCGTGGAGTATCTTAAAATATACATGTAAGCCATATCAGATTTAACTAGAGCTCAAAAAGAAAGTAAGAAATAAAATTCTAGGTCACATAAGTAGGTAGTAGTATTTATTTCTCTTAACCAGTTGTGATTTTATTATTGGTCATATGTAAGAACTGCTAAATTCTATAACATTCCACATTTGAGAAAAAGAAAAGGAAAATGGAAACAAAACCTTGCAGAATTCTTTCCTGCATGACACTAACTAGGGAGGATATACATGTAATGCTGAATTTGCCTTTGAACCAAATATATAGTAAATCATAACCAAAACCAAAATAACTTTATTTGATTAGCATTCTAGTACATGAGCTAGAATTAATATAGACCAGAACTTTCCTAATCCCTTTTCACACATATTTGAAAGTTGATGTCATAGTTGACTGTGTAAGAAGACAATTTTTCTCTGCATTTAACTGAATTAGGATTGAAATGTCTTAGGCAAGATCTCATTCCTTAAATCTCTCATGAGAGTGCAACACAAGAAAGTCTATTCTGGCAAAGACAACAAACTTAAGGAAAGATATTGTGTGGAAATCTTTTTTCTCCTCCTCGTCCTCCAAATATATTTCTGCATTTACACTTATCCCCTGTGTGTAAACTGTGGGAATATTCAAGACATGAGAAGATTGAAAGTATGAATGGAGGAATGCTTTATCATATTGGCAGAAAAGAATATATACTTCACAAATATGTAAAAGTTAAACATTTTTTTCACCACTTCTCTCCCATTGACATTATTTCCTTCACTTTTGCACTTGATGAAATCTCCATGACTATATTCCAGTCATGTATTGAAAATAGAATGATGATGCCAGTGGAGTAGTTTAAACATAAGCCATATTTGTCGGCTATGTTGTAAAAAAAGGTAACTGCTGATAGGTAGCACATAGCCTCTGGAATATAAATATACAATTCATTTGTTGGACAATTTGAGTGGTGTATACCTTAACTTTTTTGGTATTATAATCAAGAAATAATATATATTGCTAAACAGAGAATCTGGTGCAATTTCTGAAGCAGATTTGGATTGAGCACTTACCATGTGTAAGACATAGGACTGTATGTTATCTGTACCCTTTCAAGATAGAGCAAAACGAGTAAGACAGTGTTGCTAATAAACATATTCTTAAACCATTTATAAAGGATTAAGTGGATTACGAGAAAACTTATTCTCCGTTTTTCTTGGAATGCTGAGCGTTTTACCTGAAACAGAATATAGTGGAATTAGGACTCCTAGGACTTGGTATATTCTCATCCCACATTAGATGTGTGGCTACAATAGTTTCAGATTCATGATAAAACATGTGATCTGACAACAAAATGCAATATTTGGAAATCGGAACTTACAGAACTCATTTCTTTGAAGAAACCCTAGTTTAATTCAGTCCATTTGCTTATTATAAATTTTCTACCTTTGTCACATGGGGGCAGTTTAGACAAAGAAGCATGTCAAGGATGAGACAGGAAGACTGAGATCTGAAGCTTTCAATATTGTGTAGAGGAACCAGTAAGGAATATTTTTTCTTTTCTTTTCTTTTTTGAATGTGTGTTTATTTTTGAGTGAGAGAGAGGAAGAGGGAGACAGAAGATCTGAAGTGGGCTCTGCACTGACAGCAGAGAGCCCTATGTGGGGTTCAAACTCACAAACCATGAGATCGTGACCTGAGCCAAAGTCGGATGCTTAACCAACTGAGCCACCCACACGCCCTGGGAATATTTTCCGATTGGACTGTCATAGCTGTAGAAAGTCCATTAAAGTGAATATATTATCCTTCAGAAAGTGATGATCAGAATTCTCATTGGACCAAAGTGAACACACCTGTTGGCTTTACATCACAGTTGGATGGGATTCCAGGTCTTCTTCCCTTCTTCATTAAATAACCAGGTTCTCAAACACTAGCCTGCCATGCTACTTGTAACATGTAACATGTAACGAGTAAGAGCTCGTTTCATAGCTAAGTCATCCATGGCGAGTATTTTTGTTCCAGTTTGCTTTTTGTGCTGACATCTGACCTCTGTTTATACCTCAGGTCTCACCTCAGCAAAGTGACCAGAATCCTGAATTTCTGATGTTGTAGGTCAAATCTTAAGGAAACTACAGTTTCTCTGAACCATTCAAGCCTAAATACAGCATACAGTTGGGGAGACAAAGGTCAAAAAAAAAATTAAAAAAAGGAAATGAAGTATTCAGTTACAATACAAGAAAGCTCCAAAATGCCACTGGATTCACTCCCTTTGTTACAAAGGTCATTATAACTTCGATGGCATTTCCAGTAACTGAGGGCTTTGAAGCATTTTCCACCCTGCAATAGAAAGCTTGTACAATGGGAACTAGAGGGTTTGGTGCCCTATAATCACCCTATGAGAGTTTGTTGAGGTGGTGCCACGTGTTCCTAATTCCATGCAAGGGAAGTAAACATGATGTTTGCATAAATTTGAAAAACACATAATACGGGAGCGTATAAGAACAAACAGAATGACAAAGTGAATCATTTAAGTGTAAAATTCTTTAAAGAATCTCAGGAATCCTAAGCCCCTGTTCTGTGATTTGTTAGTCATTTATTAGGATGAAAAGCCAGAGTCCTTACGCAGGGGGAATCACAGGAGCAGATCATGAAAAATGAACTATAATAACTTATTCATTCTGGGATGGAAGTGTGCCTAAGGTTCATTGAAACATATGTAGAGAAAATTATTCTTCCTAGGAGGATGAAATCAGAGAAAGTGACATCTGGATTAGTCTAGTAAGATGTGTAAGATCGACAGGAATGCTAGCATAAAGTTGTGTGCCTTTAAAGAAACAGGTGTGAACACATCGTGGAGGGTCTTACATACATTTACTTCTTATATTCATGTTGGGTCCATACAGCACATTCACCTTTCAAAAGGCTTTCACATGGACCACCTCATTTGTTTCTGAGTGCAGCTCAGGGGGCGGTGGCCATGTGGTATTTTATCATCACAGATACCATCCATGGTATTTATAGATGAAAAAAACTGGTGTGCAGGGAGGGTTTGTGATTTCTCACAAAGTTTTAGTAAGTGAGCAAAGAAGTGGGACCAGAAACAGTGCCTTTTGCCATGTTGAGGTTGGCTGTTTTTTTCCACACTCCACCCACTGTATTCAATTTGTATTTCCCCCCAGGAACTGTGAGATACAGTTAATGACACTTAAAACTGATCTCACTGACATACTACAAAGTGAAGCAGAAAAGCAGCAAGTAGCAGAAAAGAAGTCAAGTAGAAGTATATTTTGTTGCTATTGAGAGTATTAGAAGGGAACATAACTTGGTGGCCATAAACATAAAACAATTGATTCTAGACATAATTAATACTAGACAACAGGTTGTTTTCCTGCCTTTTTTGTGTGTGTCTCTATTGAACTAAAACTTGTGTAGAGAAACGTGCACAGACAGGTGTTGAATTACGTAAATTTTCTCTAAGTGAGTACACCTGTGTGATAAGCAGTGCAGTCAAGAAACGGAACATGTAAGTGTGTGACTTCGGCGCAGGTCACAATCTCATGGTTTGTGGGTTCGAGCCCCGAGGTAGGCTCTGTGCTGACAGCTCAGAGCTTGGAGCCTGCTTTGGATTCTATTTCTCCATCTCTCTCTGCCCCTCCCCCCTCGTGCTCTCTGTCTCTCTGTCTCTCAATAATAAATAAACGTTAAAAATTTAGTGAAAAAAAGAAACAATATGACTGGCAACCTTAGACGTTCCCCCTTCTACTCACCAAGACACCGTCATTTTACTAACTTCTCATAGTCAACCTGTTTTTGAATTTTATGTAAATAGGATCATTCGTAAGTCTTCGGGTATTTGGTCTCTTTTGCTCAACATTGTGTGTGAGATTAATTCACATTGTTGCTTGTAGTTGTGCTTCATGCATTCTCATTGCTGGTTAATACACCGTTGCGTGAATATATTACAAGTTATTTCTCTTCCTACTGTGATGAGCCCTTGTGTTGGACTGTGAATAATGGCATTAGGCACACTGTAGTGCTATCTTCTGTTTTACCTAATTTAAACATTTTATAGAAAGAGCTTTATGAGGTAAGTTAAAAAAAAAAGTGAACTTTGTTACATTTTTTATAAGTACTTCAGAAGTAGGAATAGAAAGGGAGGTGATAAAAGAAGTATAAAGAGAAAGAAAAAAAACTGGGGTACTATTGGCAAGGTTCTCCCTAACTTACAAATATTATGGTAATTGGGATAATGATCATTATGGTCATTATAGTAACAAGTATTGAGCGCTTGGAGGGTACCAGGAAATTAAATGTTTCGTTCTGTCATCTCATTTAGTCCTCAGAATAGCTGTGTGAGAATTTTATAATAATCGTGTTTTATGGAGGAAACAGAGGCCTACATACATCAAGCCTACTTGCTTAAATCACGCAGCTAGGAAGGGATGGAATCAGAATTGGAGTTCTACGATCTGTCTCATAATTCAGTGAGCTTAACCACTATCTCTTCTTAAAATGCAGGAAACTTTATTCCTATTTCACAGCTGAAGAAACTGGGTCAGGAAGGCAACTTACTCAAGGTCACAGAAGTAGGAAGCTAGGATCCAAAAAGACTGACTTAGAAGTCCAGATTTTTTTAAAGTGCTGAAACAGAAGAGGGGACAAGTGGAAAAGAGAATTAGGAATGACATCGTTAAGCACGTTTATAACTTAGTGTTCAACCTTGAAAAGAAACTTCACTCTTGAGTATTTAAAAATGGTAGAATTTAATACAGGGAGTAAGTTAAGCAGGTGATGGTAGGGCCAAGACAAAAAGTGAATAGTACCATAACCCTGAGATTAGCATTAATAGGGAGACCACCACCATTTTCCAACTGGCAGCGCAAGAGAAGTAAATAGCATTGTACCTCAAGAGTCTGGGTTTCTGATATAAGCTGGAATCACAGGGACTAGTTTGGTGCAACAGGATGGAAGTGATCAAACATAAAACTGGACATCCTGGATGGAAAAGACTCAAGAGTTACCAGAGATGCCTCCAAGACTGAGGGAGGACTCTGGATGTATAAGAGCCAAATACACCTCTGTTCTAAGAAGAATATTTCAATAACTTACCCTACTAGTAGATATAGTAGTAGGAAGAAATAGTGAATGCAGGCACAGAATCCTGGTCACCACCCCTAGAAAATCGGATGCACTGTCTTGGATGGGACCTCAGATTCTGCATTTCTAATGAGCTCCACGTGTTGCTTATAATAACTGGCCCGTAGAAGGTACTAGAGTAGTACTGTTTCAGCATTTAAATACAGACATTTACTTATCAAATGAATCATCCAACTGTTCCATCAGAGGATCCTCTGATCACTAGAATATGGTGGATATTAATATATCCAATATTATGTCACCCACTCTCACTATAGCATCCCACACCCCCTAGCATGCACACCTAAGTGTTGGCATATGGTAGATGCACATTTATTTATTCAGTTACAGGTAAATATTGGTTAGCTAAAACCTCATTTCAGTAACATTTTCCCCTGAAAAATGGAAACAAATCAACCATTATTTCCAAATCTTTTCATGAGTGTCTTAAGTAGTTAGAAACAGCATCTTTATTTTTCAGATTTTGATATTGTGGACACTGTGACATGATTATTTTTACACTGACCTAAATTCTTTTTTCTTTTTCTTCTTAAACATTTTTTATTTAAATCCAAGTTATTTAACATATAATGTAATAATGATTTCAGGAACAGAATTTAGTGACTTATCAGTTACATTTAACACCCAGTGCCCATCCCAAAAAATGCCCTCCTTAATGCCCATCACTCATTTAGCCCATCCCCCCACCCAACACCCTACCAGCCACCCTCAGTTGGTTCTTTGTATTTAAGAGTCTATTATGGTTTGCCTCCCTCTCTGTTTTCATCTTATTTTTCCTTCCTTTCCCCTGACCTAAATTCTTCAGTTAGGATTTGGCAAACGGATAGGCAAGTGTTGATATTCAGTGATAGAGTACTGCTTCCCTGAAATACACCAGTAGCAAATCTGCCAACTTTTATTTAGTACTAGAAATCCATATGATGATTTTATTTATTTTATTTTGGAGCATGAACGGGGGAAAGCGGTGGGGAGAGAGAGGGAGAGAGAGAGAAAAAAATATATGAATATCTCAAGCAGGCTCCCATCTCAGCCTGGAGTCTGATGCTGGGGTCATGACCTGAGCCAAAATCAAGAGTTGGATGTTCAACTGACTGAGCCACCTAGGCACCCCCATATGGTAATTTTAAATGCTGCAGTTGTCACATTATTCCCTTTTTTTATACATAGTCAAGACTTCAGGAATAAACACGTGTTGCCTAATTCCAACAGCCACTCAGATGTACACCTTCCGGAAATCTTTATATACACACACACCTTCTCCTCTCCTTTGAGTTTTCATTTTCTTGGTTTCTTTCACAGTGAAGGACTCTCATCTCCTAGTCCTTCTGGAATGGCTCAGTATTTGTAAGCACTGATAGAACTTCTCTTGTCATTTGGTCAAACATCTTTAAAGTATATGAATTGACTTTGCATCTGGAGTTCCAGATGCAATTTCCTTTACAAATTAGGGTATTATTTCAGCTCTTTAATCATGTGTTCCTTTCCTAGGACTAACATCCATTTGTTTCCTGTTCTGTCTTCTCTGAGCCAAATTTCTAGTTTATTTTATGATTGTGCTTGAGAGCACAGGCATTGAAATATTTTTGCAACACATGTGTCATGCTGGAAATATTATGGCTTAATGTGGAATTATTTATTTTCAAGTTTAAGTTGTTATAGATGATGAACATTTTAAAAAATCGTATATCCCCAAATATAACCATTCTTTACTGAAATGTTAAATGCCAGTTCTTTTTTTGAGCCATGAAAAGTTCAGAAAAGGAAAAGAAAGCAGGGACTATGGTAAAATTCAGTTATCTCTTTCAAAAGTAATGTGAAAAATAGATGATTCAAGACTACAAGATGTAAGGAAGACACTCATGTAGAATGACTTTGAACTACTCTAGGTCACTAAGAGTTTAAAAAGAACTATAATTCACATGCAAAGCCATGTTTGAAATCTAAGGAGAAGAGAAGTCCCAGCAATGACTCTTCCTGTCTTTAGGCAAAAGATTACCTGGGCTAATTCACAGACCAAGCCCTCTTCCTACATAAAAAAAAAACCTGGAAGAAAAGACTCTGCAACTTCCTTTGCAACCCTTAGTCTAATATTTGGGAGCCCCCGCTGTTCTCCCTTTTTACTGCACCTACGTGAGTTTTGTGTGTATATGCAAGGCTTGTGCTGACCATGCCTTATGTGCTTTGTATGGTTGATGCGGAGACTTCTACTTCCTCTTTACTTCTATAACATGGCCATATTTTTAAGGAAAAAAATATTAAGACTGGGATTTCAAAATGTATGTGGAATTAACAGGAGAGAATATAGAGAAGTTGCATGCAGTAACGAGAGCACACAGTTTTAAAGTAGGTGTATTTGAAGGCCAGATCCCTTCCTTCAAGGAACCAGAGGCAATGACCAAGATACTTGGTGTGAATTTTGCTGCTGTTTCTGGTTTTTGCAACTGGAATAAGAGATGTAGATATTTTTTTAAAATAGGTATCTGCTGTGTCATGGTATAACTTTAGAATCTGGAAAAAAAAATGGGGGGGTATAAATTTGGCAGCTCTGTCTTGTAGGCAGTCTGCATGCTGGTCACCTCAACAAAGTCATTCCTCACTATTGTATAGAGGAAATAGTGGACACAATCTCCCAGAGTTGAAAACCAGTTGAAAACCAGTTGAGAAGTTTGAGAAGAAAACATGGGATAAGCTTGAAAGCCTGCCTCAGCTGTTCAAGTCTTGCTGTGAGTCCTATCACTTCTTATTTTACATACACTTTTCCCCCCACTCTGGCATAGATCTGACTTCTCTTGAGAGTTGGGTTGTAAATTCTATGAGTGCGGGAACTCTACCTGGTTCTACACTCTGTATGCCCATCATAGAAAATACCATCTGGCATAAAACAGAAATGTGTTTAAGGAATCAATTAAGCAAAAGATAGAATTCAGGAACTAAAGAGATAGAAAAAATTTTACTTTTTGTATCTACTTCCCTTAAATGCTAGAGTTTTCCTTTTTAGAACAATGATCACCACATTTTTTTTAATGAGATATTCATGGAACATAAAAATCACTTTTTAAAACTACAATTTGGTGGCTTTCAGTGTATTCATGAGGTTGTACAACCATCCCCACTGTCTTAATTCTAAAACATTTATATCAGCCCAGAAAGAAACCCTATATATATTAACAGTCACTCATTTCCCTCTCCTCCCTTACCCCCTGGCAATCACTAATCTATTTATTTGGATTTGGATTTAATGTTAATGGAATAATGCAATATATGGCCCTTTAAATATGGCTTATTTCACTTAATTTTTAAGGCTCATCAAGATTGTAGCATGTACCACTTAGTGAAAAGGCTACTCTTTCCTCATTGAATTCTCTCAGCACCATTGTTGAAAATAAATTGGCCATAAATCTATGGGTTTATTTCTGGAATCTCAATTTTATTTCATTTACGTATTTGTCTACACTTATGCCACTAATACAGTCTTTATTTCCATAGCTTTGTAGTTGTGAAATCAGGAAATGTGATCCCTCCAGCTTGGGTCTTCCTTTTCAAGATTGTGTTGCCAATTAGGGGATTCTTGTATTTCCATGTGAATCTTGGGATCAGTTGGGTCAATTTCTGCAAAGAAGTGAGCTATGATTTTGAAGGAGAATATTTTAAGTCTGTATATCAATTTATAGAGTATTCCCATTTTAACAATAGTAAGTCTTCCAACCTATAAACGTGGGATATCTTTACATTTACTTAGGTTATCTTCATTTTTTTTAATGAGAGTCTTCAGTCTTTAATGTACTAGCTTATACTTCCTTTTGTTATATTTATTACTAAATAACTTGTTTTTGATGCTATTATAAATGAAATCACTTTCATAATGTCATTTTCAGATTTATTGCTCACGTGTTGATATGCAATTGATTTTTGTATATTGATTTTGCATCCTACAGATTTGCGGAATTCATGTCTTAGCTGTTATGGGAGGTGGATTGTGTGTGTATTCTCTTTCTTGCCTAATTGCCCTGGCCAGAACCACCAGTACAATGTTTTTTTTTTTTTAATTTTTTTTTCAACGTTTATTTATTTTTGGGACAGAGAGAGACAGAGCATGAACGGGGGAGGGGCAGAGAGAGAGGGAGACACAGAATCGGAAACAGGCTCCAGGCTCTGAGCCATCAGCCCAGAGCCTGACGCGGGGCTCGAACTCACGGACCGCGAGATCGTGACCTGGCTGAAGTCGGACGCTTAACTGACTGCGCCACCCAGGCGCCCCGCCAGTATAATGTTTAATAGATGTGGTGCAAGCATACATCCTTGTCTGGTTTCTGTCTGAGCACAACTTCCTAGAAATCAACACCATCTACATTTACCCCACCCTTTTTTTAAGTTCATCACAGCAAACTTTTCCCAGCCAAACTTTTAATTATAACTTCTGATGCATAGCAACATTCATTTAATAGCATTGAGGGGGAACGTATGATAAAATGCAAAACATATAACTTGTCTTTCAAACGCAACTCTTACTAGAGAAGAGAATGCCTTCTCACAGAGGGCAAAAAATGATAAATGTGAGAATTCAGTGTGAAATTGTATGAGCCTTCACATGACAGAACACATTCCGTAAAAAACCATAGAGGGCACTGAGGAGATGTTTGATTTGGGTCTAATAGAAAAGGCATTACTAGGAAATACAATGATGGAGAACTTAGTTTTTTTTTTAATCTTTATTTATTTTTGAGACAGAGACAGAGCATGAATGGGGGAGGGTCAGAGAGAGAGGGAGACACAGAATCTGAAGCAGGCTCCAGGCTCTGAGCTGTCAGCACAGAGCCTGACGCGGGGCTCGAACTCACGGACGGTGAGATCATGACCTGAGCCGAAGTCAGACGCTCAACCGACTGAGCCACCCAGGCGCCCCTGAACTTAGGTTTTTAAGTGAGGTAAAAAAATGTATACAAAACATAGCAGTGGGAAACCATGAAGTATGTTTGAGGACATATAAATCGGTTCAGGAAGCTTAAATTGTCCCTTGGAAGTAGTCATAAATGAGGGTCAGTAGTTTCCTAATGAAGGGAGTCATTAACAAGGATGTTATTAAAAATAATTTTTAAACGGTGGGATTTATATAAATTTTTGAACTGGAGTGATAATATCTAAATTGCAATAGTATTTAATATGCACAAGGCACTATTCCATATATTTGATGTGTGTAGCAGAGGCTTTTAATAAGCCTTCACCTCTTTCCATCAAAAGCTGCTTTTGGAGAATACCTCTGGTTGTCTATACTTGAACTCTTGAGGGTGCAGGAACTCACTAATTACACGTACAGGACAAAACAGAAATTCTGGGTAGTAAATGACTCTGGAAGCATACTTCAACCAATGGCAGGTAAAAAAAAATTTGCAGATACTCCGTCATCCTTGCCCTTGGTCAGAAAAACTCTTGGTTGGGTTCCATACTGTCTCCTAGTGGAATGAAGTTCTAGTTGATCACATCAGTGGCTTGCTTGATATCATGCCCTTAATCTGCCTCCCTCTTTTATGTGGTTCACTCTCTCATTCTCCTGATATGTTTCTTAGAATCATTTCCCAAATAAACTCTTTGCACTTGAATGTATTTCTCAGGGTCAATTTATGGTAGAACACATCCTAGAAAACATGTATCATTTCCTTTATTACTTACAGTAACCCTCCAAGTGTCTTCATTCTACAGAGGAGGAAGTCAAGGTATAGAGAAGTTTGGTCATTTATTCCGGCCACAGAAAATGGCATACAAAATTCAAACCTAGACTGTTGGTCTCTTAACTTCTATTAAATAAGAGGCCTTCTTCCCTCACACTGATAGAGTAATTCACCAGCTGCATTTTTTACACTGCAGTGGCTCTCATGTCCACAGATTGGGGATGGATAACCAGGTTATGTGTGTATGAATAACAGTGCATCAAACAGAACCAACTACAGAAGCTCACAGAGAAGCCATGTTTTAGCAGCCCCTCCCAGAATTTACTGCTGCCCAGCAGATCTGTGGGGGTGAGTAGGTATGTGGGGCAGGGTGTATCATAAACTGTTTTTGTTCCTCATGCAAACACAAGTGGCTGAATCCAAAGACGTTCCTGTTTCTCTGGATGGCAACTGAATTGTATTGAGATCGTTCCCGCCACTACTTGCCCTTGTCAATTTCATATTTTGCACCCACTTTTTGGTGAGTCCTTGCTATAGCTTGGCCTTCTGACTTAAGGAAATTACAGATACTTGGGAGCCTTCAGGCCAAGGAGGTGTGAAAATAGAACAGGTGGTGAGAATCATAAACTCAGGGAGAACCAAGTTTTGGGAGCTAAGGCTCCTGAATGTGTCCACAATTAGTATTCTCTGTACACTTAGATCCTGTTATTGGCTTGTGTATTGAGGGCAAACAATCCAAGCCTCACAAATAGGCATGAAAACTTACTGTTCCTCATAAGTTAAAGAATACTGTCATTATCTTGGTCAAGTTAACTTGACATATTTGTGTTACGGATTACTCATTAGTAAAGAGGACAATTAAATATCAGCTGCTGTTGTTGAAACATGTAAGCATTTGATGGACTTTTGTTCAAGCGTTATAAAATAGGGAAGAAAGCGCTTTTTTTTTCTTTGAGCAGCATTTCTCAGAAAGGATTCCTCTCAATATCAGTTCCAGGAGATAGTAGGAGAGAAAAGATTCTGGGGTCAAATAAATTAGGGAAGTGCTGCATATACTATAACCTTTTCTGGAGTGTTCATTTCATAATATACATGAACACAAAAGAGTTTGTAAAAAGTCCTGCAGAGACGAAACCACTTAACTAAGTATTTCCCAAATGTGTTTGACTACAGAACATTTTATTCACCTAAAAGCCATTCACGTTCCACAGGACTCATTTTCTGTGCATATATTTTAGGAAACTATTCCAGAGCAAAGAAAGGATTGGGAGTTTTCTTTGAAAACAAAACAGAAAACAAACGGAATGTATTTTAAGGTTTGAGCTATGAAGCATGTAAGCATAATTTGGTGGCTGCAAATGATTAGGAAAATGGTTTAATGAAAAACAGAGAAGAAGAAGTGAGAAACTATCTGAATAATTTTCTTGCAGCCGCATCTTGGTTTCCTAGAGTGCCATGTTGGTCCTGCTTATTTGACCAGATGTCAGTGCTTCCCTCATTGGTGTCCTGCTTGTCCTGGTCCTGTTCTTGCTCCCCAAGGTCCCTATTTACATAGCAGAATAGTGTTAGAAAGCAAGGGATTATTTACTGTTGAATTTGGAGAACAGACAGAAGGGTAGGTTTTTATCATGAATCCCAGCAAACAGTCTTATTATTCCAGAGCTTTTAGTTTGTGTCCTCACAGGGGGATTCTTTACCCTTCCCTTCCAGTCTTCCATTTCTTCCTTGCTAGATCCTCCTAGAAAGTTCGAGATGTCTTCCCTGTACCATGTTACAGATTCTGAACTCTCCTGCTAGTACTACAGATGTGTATCCTCTGGTCCACCTATGAACTTAAACAAATATTGGAAGCACCTCTGGTTACTATGATGCTCCATGATACAGGCAGAAGATTGTTTCTTTTGTTTAATTTAGCAAGCACTTTCGGTTCTCAACCCCATTCAGGTTATTCAAGTGTTTGTTGTTGTTGTTTTTCTCCAAAACACCCACAACAGTGTACTCATTTAGCATTCTAGTGAATGAAATGCCCTCATTAATTTCATCTTTAAATTAAGAGCTAACCATGTTCTACAAGTTTATTATTGCTCTCTCCAATTCCTTGACAACAAAGTTTTTACATTACTTATTAATAAAATAAAATTAAAAGTGTGCTTCAAAACTTTGGTGTCTTAAAGTATTCTCTCATTAAAATTTGATAACTAAAAGTATCCCTAGGGTACCTCTTTGGGATTTTACTGAGATAGGACTCCTAATAGAGTATCTTCAAAATAATTCTGGGCCAGGTATCTATAACAAACATTTGTATTTGTATTTTGTCTCTCATGGTAGAGAGTGGTCATTGGACATCTCAAAATGCAAAGACCAAGCAAACGCAAACATAATCCTTTTAAAAATCAGGAGCTTCGTCAAAATGTTCATTAGAATAAAGTCCAATTGCTAATACCTAATTCCTTCTACCATTAACATTGCCATTGTTAAAACCATAATAAGATGCTTATGTGAAGCAGAAATAATATCACATCCTCTTAGATACATGGCCCCTTCGTGAATGAGAGTTGTACAATTAAAAACTGTTTTCTATAGCACCTATTCATTTAAAACATCATCTACTCTGTTGGTACTCTATTACTAAATAATCTTCCTCAGCCATACCTAACCAGCGTTTCTGGCATGAAAATGGGGCCACATGTGGACTTACATATTTATGAGACATTACATCAGAGTTTGTTTAATAGCCATTAGAATAATAATATTATCAAGTATTTTCTTTATTTTTTGTTCTCCTGTGTAAACCTAGTTTATTTTATTCCTAAACAATGGGATCTGCTTTACCATAAACCAGTTGGATTAACACCATTTGTGAAGCCATAGGAACCAAACTTCAGTGACAGGAAATTTAATAGGATTGCTTTTAAAAATGGCATAAAGAAGGCATGACACAAATGTGAATTGGGACACATCTTCACTAGAGGCTTGCATAAGTATTTAGATTTCTGATTTCCAGATGTCAAACCGGTAATATATTCCTTTCAAAATTGTATTATAATTACCAAATGTGTCAGTCACTCTTGGCAGCTGGTGGGTAGGTACACTGCATTTGGATCTAACTTCTGATAAATATATGGTGTGAATAATTATGCATTATATGGGGATTGAGTTTTTCTAAAACTTGCCTAGTTTTCTTTTCCAGAAAATTACTGGGGATGGATTTAAGAATGCGTTTTCTTTTGGATCATATTGATGAACTGGATAATATTTTAACTCTACAGTGCTATACAGAACTCATTTGTAATGGTTTATATTTTATACAATACATCAGAGCCAGGTATACAAATGCAAGATGAATATTAGATAGGATCTCTGTTTAAAAAAATAAAAATCTCTCTTGATATTCTCAGTCACTTTCATGAGCATGTTAATCCCATGATTGTTCCTCCTGAGATTCGTTACCTGTCCATTCACACTTTCGCTTGTACCAGAAGGAAAATGCATCTTAGAATATTTGGGGAGAAGATACGATAATGTACTTCTCATTGTGAAAATGAAAAGAATAGGGATGCTTTCTCACTGTCCCTTCTATTTAGTTGAGAATGTGAAAGTCCTAGGTACCTGCCCTTGTGTTAGAACTAGAAAATGTTCTTCATGGAGCTTTAGAGTGCTTTTGTTACTGCTGCACACCAGGCAGGTATGGGTGTGAGTAGCATCAAGTTTTTTCAGTGTCCCCACTTCCCAACTTACGAAATACTTAAGTATTTAGTTTGGTAGGTTTTTCTTCCGTAGAAATAATCTCTAATATATATTTCCTTAATCATACCTTACTTTTTGCTTCTCCTGATGTCCTTAAACAGGTCAGCCCAATAGCCATGTGGCTTTTAAACCGTGAGTTCTGGGGCGCCTGGTTGGCTTGGTTGGTTAAGCGTCTGACTTCGGCTCAGGTCATGATCTCACGGTCTATGAGTTCGAGCCCCGCGTCGGGCTCTGTGCTGACAGCTCAGAGCCTGGAGCCTGTTTTGGATTCTGTGTCTCCCTCTCTCTCTGCTCCTCCCCCGTTCATGCTCTGTCTCTCTCTGTCTCAAAAAGAAATAAACGTTAAAAAAAAAAAAAAAAAAAAAAAAAACAAAAACGTGAGTTCTTCCCTGGCATCAAACTTAGCTACGTCTTGAATGCTATCGTGCCATTCATTCTGTTTCCTGATTTGTTTCTGGAATCCTTGGATCCTGATCCCTGGGATTATTTCCTGACCACAGCTTTCTACTTACCCTCTTAAAGCTGGTAATCGATGTTATTCTTTTAATATTAGACCTCATCATCTCTATTCAGTTAGGCATAAAGGCCAATTCCCCATGCTGGGGTTATTTCCCAGGAAGAGCAGCCAACAACAACAACAAAGCAAACATACTTCCTCACAAGGCTCCTCTGAAAGTCTGCACCAAAGTGGGTTCTATTGAATCAGGGGTCGTGTGTGTGTGTGTGTGTGTGTGTGTGTGTGTGTGACAATTGTGACAATTTTGTCATCAAACTCTGATTCTTTGATTCTTTACTTCTAAGTACCAAAGCTCATACCTCCTATTTTCTGCTCCTCTTAATTCAAAGTAGGCTTTAATGGTTCCATTGGTATACAAATTGGAGTTGTGTATGGCAGTGATGACTAGTTAGTTATAAATTGTATAATATTGTGGCAAGAGATCAGATTTGGGGTTAGAAATTATGAAATTTGGGTCTGGATTATTGCTTTATAGTCTCTGATCTTGGGCAAATCATTTGAACTCTTTCAATCTCATCTATAAAAAGAAAATGTTAACAACAGTGACAGTAATACCTAACTTGCAAAATAGTTGTGAGGAATCAAAGAAAATTGTTTTTGTTTTTAGAAAATTTATTTTTAATCATGAAAACAATTATTGCCAATTCTAAACTGATGGGTTTTATAGATTCTTTTTTTTTAATTTTTTTTTAACATTTATTTATTTTTGAGACAGAGAGAGAGAGACAAAGCATGAATGGGGGAGGGTCAGAGAGAGGGAGACACAGAATCGGAAACAGGCTCCAGGCTCTGAGCTGTCAGCACAGAGCCCGACGCGGGGCTCGAACTCACGGACCATGAGATCATGACCTGAGCCGAAGTCGGAAGCTTAACCCACTGAGCCACCCAGGCGCCCCTAAACTGATGGGTTTTATTTTCCATTTACTTCACCTTCTAATTGGCGACAAGGGACCATCTTGTGGTTTCTGTGAGGTACATCCTTTAAGCACCTGCTGACTCGTGATCAGACCAGAAAGATCTGAAAATGTTGCCCTTTCTGTTCTCAGTTGGGTGAGTTTTATAACTCCCAGCCTGTGCAGGTGAGGGTCCCTACATCCTGGATAGGTAGTGACATAGCAAGACTTCAAATGAAGGTACAAGGATATACAAGTATGGGCGGTCACCTCTTGTTATGGAACGACCACAAGCCTTAGAACCAGACAGACCCTAAAGTGAAGATTGTCTCTACAAGTTTACTGTATAATCTTAAGACTTGCTACTTAACCGGCTTCAACCTGTTTCCTCAGTGATCAAAATGAGGAATAAAATCCATTTGTAAAGTAGGATATTGAACAATTAGCCCATGGTAGATAGAATTATTCCCATTCATGGAATGTTTCTATAAAAGTTTGTGAAAAGTTGTCTGGCTTAGCTTCATGAGAGGTATTTAACTTTGAGGTATGATAAATGCAACAGGCGGCCCAGAGGGCTCTCATACCTAACATGTTGCTTTCTCTAATACACTCAGGAATACTCCCTCAGGGGGAATGTGAAATGATTCAACCAAGAGCTTAGTGTGTGGAAGGGCTTTAATGTTCCCTTTTAGACGGATGTGAACTGTATTTACCTCACCAAAGGAATGAAGAGAGCATCATTCAGGTTTGGGGGAGCCTACATAGGGCAGGAATTTGGCAGCAGAGATCTTCCAGAAACTTCTAAAATCCTTGGATGCAGGAGACCACATACTTCTAACTTACAGGGGACAGAAGAAATAAGGGAAACTTCCTAATGGCCTTAAAATCTTAACTAAATGAGGCTAGACTTGGAGGCAGAAAATAAAGATTTTGAATCTTACTGCTTCCAGGTTGTATGATCTTGGGCAAGTCTCTTAAACTCTATGAATTTACAAAGGGAAAATGGCACTACCACTAATAACAATAATAAAATCACTAGTAAAAATAATACTAACTCATAAACTTTGTTGTGAGGATTAAAATATCTGAGGTATTTAAAGTTTCTATTTAATAGGGATAAAAATTATTGAAAACAATAGTATACATTGAGAGGTCTTAATTTTTGTTCATTTCATTCCCTCTTGTGATAAAGAGAACAGCATTCCTGTGAACCAACTCCCTTTTTATTCTCTCCCATTGCTGGGTGTTTGCTATTGTATTGTTGCTATAAACATTCTTATGCATGCTTCCCAGAAGCCATGTGCTAATTTTTCTCTAGGTTACTGCTTTCATCAGGGTTCCATCAGGAAATCAGAAGCCTCTTAATGCAATACAAACATGAGGGTTTAATACAGGAGAGTAGGGTCTTACACAGTCATTGTAAGGACAGGCACTGAAAACAAAGTACATTAGAGAATGAGCTATGATAAAAAAATTCTTGGGAGAGATTTTCTGGCTTCTTGGAATTTGAGATTATCAAGTCTTGAATAGATATTTGTATATCTGGCTATATATGGCTAAATTTCAAAAACCGTGTTGGAAGAAATTTAGTGCACTCATTGGCTGAGACTCTAAGAAAAAATGAATCACTATGCAAAAAAAAATCAGTATGTAAAAATAAACTGTTGAATATATACATGATCTAAATGACAAAGCAAATGAGATGGTATCCATAGAAATCAATTTGTTTTTATAGTTAAATTTTCAATTAAACTTTACTCTTTTTTTTTTTTAAAGACAATAAAAGGATGAAAGGAGGGACTATTTAACCAGAGGTGACTATAAGAGTTGTGGAGGCAGCTGAAGGGCTTGGGACGGCTCTGTAAGAGATAAGTCATGGATTTGAGTCCTGATTCATCAATACACAACCACTCTACTTTTTTAGAAAATAGTATCACCTCTCAGTATCCAATTTTCAACCTTAAAAGATAGGTACAATATCAATTTATTTTTTTATTATAACAAGAACATTGTTGGTAGACTTAGAGTAAAAAGCACAAATTGTTATGTAAAATAAAAATATGACTAAAACAAAAGCTCCGATTTCATACAATAATGGCAAGGACTAGTCAATAGGACCTCTTAATTATTTTAGTATCAAGAAGGACCAGGCTTTTAGCTTGAAGCCTTAAGTGAAAAAAAGATGAAATGGAGAATACGGGGCTACTTGATTCTTAGCATCTGTCTCTTCTGAAACGAGACTTAGCTTTAAGTTCAAACGGATAAAGCAGGATAGTTAAGACAGATTTGAAACCTAATATTTGTGAAGACATAATGACTTTGCTTTTTGCAAAGATTTACTTAATGCCTATGATTTGCTAGACTCTGTTAGGCACTGGGGATGAACGGGTGAACAGCGCAAAACAAATCCTCGATCTTACAGTCACACGGTCCTATGGGAAGTTCATAGGATAGTCTGTTGCTGTTTTCAAAGGAATTATGTCTGGGGCGCCTGGGTGGCTTAGGTAAGTGCGGACTTCCGTTCAGGTCATGATCTGACTGTTGGTGAGTTTCGATGCCCACATTGAGCTCTCTGCTGACATATCAGAGCCTGGAGCCTGCTTTGTATTCTGTGTCTCCCTCTTTGTCTATCCCTCCCCCACTTGTGCGATCTCTCTCTCTCTCTCAAGTAAATAAATGTTAAAAAAGTAATAATAAAAAGGGAATTATGTCCTAGTATATATTAGGTAAAATTGAACAGACCTTTCAACACAGTAACTGAACACTAGTTTCATGTTGAATGAATTAAGAATTGGATCAGTGCTGAGTATTTAAGAAATTTTTAAGAATGGTAGGACCTCTGGACGGAAATGAACAAATACTAGCTCTTGATTTAGTTTCAGTTCATTGTTTATACAATAGGGATGAGTCTTCAAACTGCCCCAAATATTTAAATATCTCATTGTATCCTTGAAATGAAATGGGAAAACTGTGAGATACATAGATGTGTAATCTACAAATTCTTGAATTATGATTTGGAAGTGATAATGAATAGATTAAAAAATTTCAAAGGAGAATTTTTATGAAAATAGATAGCCTTTGCCTTTGGTTACATTTATTCCCCAATTTTTTAAAGAGTATATTTATTTATTTTGAGAGAGGGAAGCAGGGAGGGAGAGTGTACACATATGCGGGGGGGTCAAAGAGAGCGGGGGAGGGAGGGAGAGAGAGAGAGAGAGAGAGAGAGAGAGAGAGAGAGAGAGAGACAGACAGACCCCGACCAACCCAAGCAGGCTACATGCTGTCAGTGCAGAGCCTGATGCAGGGCTCAATCTCAAAAGCAGGAGATAAGATGAAGACATGAGCAAAACCAAGATTTGGACTCTTAACCAACTAAGCCACTCTGGCACCCTCATTTAGTCCTAAATTTAACCAATAATTTAAATGAGTATATAGGCACATTTATTAGATTTTAGGTGACATTTACATAAACTGTAAATAATACAGTTCATTAAGAAAAACTTTGTGCAAGTATCTAAACAAAAAATGATAAACTGAATAAAACAAAATATCTAAAAATAGCTGCAAATTTCTAGGTTCAGGACAACCAACCTGCACAAGAACCCACAGAAGGAAATCTGACTCTATCTGGTTACAGAAAATAATTTAGCAAGTTACTCAATACTTAATATTTGCAGAACTGCTACATTTAGTAAATTCAAAAGTAAACACTATGGTGTAGCTTTCAAGAAAATGAATATTTTATGCTGCATTAATAGATGTGAAGTTATTCAGGACAAATGTATAATTTAGTTTTCTGTTCTTAAGAGAAAATAGAATTCTGTCACTTGGAGGTGTTCTGTATTAAGAGGAACAAGATAAGTTGTTTACTTCATGTTAGAGGAGAAAAAATTGAAGTCAGACAGGCGTTAAGTAAATAAGCTAGATTATGTTAATCTTGTGGCATAAAGACAACATTTAGCCTTTTTTTAAAGCTTATTTATTTGGGGGAGTTTGGGAGAGGGAAGAAGGGAGGGAAGGGCAGAGAGAGAAGCCCAAGCAGGCTCTACACTGTCAATGCAGAGCCTAGTGCGGGGCTTGAACTACCAACTATGAGATCATGATCTGAATCAAAGTCAGATGCTTAACCAACTGAGGTGCCCAGGCACCCCAACTTTTTTAGCCTTTTAAGTCAGGTATCAAAAGTGGAAGCTTTTAGGATACCATGTCAGTGAGCCTGGACTTAAAGGTTTCAGTCCTTGTATGACATTGGAGCTCTCTGTGAGTAATTGAGGACAAGACTAGTCTAGGTTCTGGAAAAGTATGTTAGAGATTATGGGAAACCAGGACTTCTGGCAAGACTGAGCTGCTGGGGCTCTTGCCAAGGACCACCATATGCTAAGATCATAGCAGTGCACCTAACCTCAGATCTCACCTCCTAATAGGTGCGGTGCTCTTAAGATGTTGTCTGTCTTGGTTAGGGTTGGATGGAGGACACTGAATTTGTGTATATTTAGCCTCAAGGACTCCATCTGAGTGGGAAAGGAGAAAAGGAGCTGTTCACATTCCTGATCAAGCATTAAGTGGCAAGATGCTCTTTTGGGATTTATTCAAGTAGGAGTTTTATGACTATAGAGCTTGAGTTTAGAGAAATGATTGTTGAATTTATGAGCATTTGGACTAGATGGATATTAAGACACCATTCAACTTCATTCCATGATTCCATACTCAACGTATAGGTAAGCCTAACTCTATTGATGCCTTTTATTTGCCTTTATAGTTTCTCTTTGTCCTGGGGACTTTGCCAATACTTTGAGACAAATCATTTCATAAGCACAAATGCAGGAGAAGAGTTTTTCCTTTTTTTTTTTTTTTTCCTTTAGAGAGATACAGATGACCTACAACATTTGGCAAGCACATGGTTTCTGGCACAAAGTAAATTCAAAGAGGTTTTGTGAACAGTGAAATACAGTCAGTTGGGAATGAAGAACAATATACTTTAAAGAATACCTAAAAGCCAGATAGAAAGGAGGCAATGGGATAGTCTGTTGATCTCCTTGGTACACACAGCTGTGCTCAGAACAGATACCATGAGGGTAGTGGGTCTGAGGGGATAAGGCTACTCTCCTTTTATTGAGCAGTTCTATTGAGCAGTTCTATGGGGAAGGTCAAAAATGCTAGTAAGACAGCAAACACCTGAGTCAAATTGTATAGGCAACAAGGGCTTGTTCCTGGATGCTAATGAATGTTATTACAGAAGATGGCTAAAATGAGAATATTACCCACTAATTAATAGGATATGCTGAAACATACCACAAGGGAGGAATTGCCTGTGCTAAATAGTATGAAAGAGATGGCCACTGGCAAATGGTTCCTGGTAAAAAGTTACCTACATTATGTATAAACTCCAGGAGATATGGCTTCAAGTGTGCCATGAATATTTAATTGAGAGAACATCATTTGCACAGGATAAAATGTGATGGCACACCCATATGTCTTTTTTTTATTATTATTGCCTACACAGAATGTTGATTGTGAACCATTTGAAAAGAATATGTTGCACTAACTTGTTATGATCAGATCAGCTCAGTGATGTATGTGTCTGAATTTGCTACAGAAGTCAGCAGGTTATCTCTGTTCTCCATTATCACCTTTGCCTGTAGTCTAATTGCTAGCTGCAGTTACGTGTAGCTTAAACTAGGTTGATTCATTGCTGTAATTCCCAGAAAAGCCAAGAAAAATCTATTTCAATGATTTTGGAAGTGGGACCTAACTTTTCTTTATTGTAAATTCAATTTTTATTAGATTTACCTAAAAAGTTGAGAGAGGGGGAGAAGATGGTCTTGGTAGGATAGAGGAACTAAAAATGGAGAAAAAAAAATTGCTGAATGAAAAGGATGTTGAGAGACTGATACAGCAGTTCATAGATTACGCCTCAGACCTAAAACTCTAAAGTGTATTGAAGTAAATATACTAAAATATTCTAATGGTGATAAACTATGGAACTAACTTATTAGTAATTGTAAAAAGAACATGTATCTTTCTCTTATTCCTTCAGATTCCAAATCCCTGTGGTGACATCTTCCTAATTTGATGCTATTGTTTGGTTTTTGTTTGTTTACCCTATACAATTAACTGGTCCACTAGCTTCTGTTTTTTTATGGTTGTTATTAAATGTTCTCTGGTTATTCTTTCTGTTGTCCCCTTAACCTTGTGCTTTTTATCTTTATCAACATCATCAAACTCCTTTTTTGTCAGTATTGATCAGAAGCTGCCCTTGCTCATCTTGCTTAACTTCTCATACCATTTACTTCTGTTTGTCATTCTTACCAGATCCTGTGGCTTCCATACCTATGTGCTCTTGAGTTGGGACTTCCTATATAGGAAGATCTATTATTTGCTTACTTTTAAAATACTGGAAGTTTTTACGAATCTTAGTCTGTCTCTTCTCAGGCTACAGAGTTTCTCTGAGAAAGCTCCTAAAATCCCCATGTCTTCAGTTATCTGTAGGAGAATAATGGCTGGTAAAAATTCATCTCCAGATCACATCGATTACCTGACCTTCAGACTGGCATACGATCAGATTCATTTGGCCTGTGCTCAGACATCTGAAACTCATTTTGTTCAAAATTAAACGTCATCTTTTCCCTGTTTTGTTTATTCTCTTGGTTCCGTAGCTAAGTGACTGGCTCCATGGTCTACTCAATGCTCAAGACCCAAATTTCAATGTCATCTATGAGACCTTCCTCTCTCTACAATGAACATCTAGTTATTTTACATTCTGTTAATTCTGTACCTCCTAACTCTGTCTTGAATTCTTCCATTTCTCCTGTTTGCCCTAAAAATGTTGGAGATTTCTGGGGCGCCTGGGTGGCGCAGTCAGTTAAGCATCCGACTTCAGCCAGGTCACGATCTCGCGGTCCGTGAGTTCGAGCCCCGCGTCGGGCTCTGGGCTGATGGCTCAGAGCCTGGAGCCTGTTTCCGATTCTGTGTCTCCCTCTCTCTCTGCCCCTCCCCCGTTCATGCTTTGTCTCTCTCTGTCCCAAAAAAAAAAAAAAAAAAAAAAAGTTGAGAAAAAAAAAAAATGTTGGAGATTTCTGCAATAGTCTCTTAAATATTTTGCCTCCAATCTTACCCAAACTTAAAATAGCTCAGATTGCTGGATGATCTAACTTATGTGCAAATCTAGAATATATTATTGCCCTGCTGCAAACCCTTCAGTGGATCCCCACACTCTCAGACTTAAGTTTACTGACATTGTCTTCAGCCTTCATTTTCACTCTGTTTAATTTTCAGTCTGGTCTTTTGCTTATTCCTTCCCTGAAAATTCAGTCACTCTGAATTTCTTAAAAACTTCAAATCATTCTCATTTCTGGTGCATTGTGCATGCTCGTTCCTGTTCCTGAATCACTCTACGTTGTTTTTTTTCTCTGTTCTTTCCACTCTTTGCCTGATCAGTTCCTAGTCCTGACTCAATTCTTACCTTATGTGACATGTCTCTGATCTATTTTAGCAGTTCTTCTACATAAATTCTGTGTTATTTGCTTTATGCTATATTATAATTTCCTACCTACTCATCTATCCCTCTACTAGGATTTGAACTCCTTGAGCTCAGGGAGTGTGCCTTTCTGCCCTTTCTTCAGTGTCCAGCTTAGTAGCCAATAAATATTTGTCGAAGGAGTAAACGTAAGCAGAGTCCTGACTAATCACAGCCTCCAAATTCAATGGATACTACCAGAGTTTTACCTACCATATCAAAATAATCTACATTTTAAACTGGAATTTAGAGTGAATCTGTAATGACTCTACCTTCCAAATCTTACATCCTACTACTTCCTGACATATCATAAAAATTACTAAAGTAGTTGATTGGACATGATAATCATCAACAGGAACTCTGGCCTTCAATTTCTATGTTACTTACTATTCTCTGGTGGTAATATGGTGATATATACCACATCTTTATCCATTCATCCATCGATGGACATTTGGGCTGTTTCCATACATTGGCTATTGTTGATAGTGCTGCTATAAACATGGGGTGCATGTGCCCCTTCAAAACAGCACACCTGTATCCCATGGATAAATACCTAGTAGTGTAATTGCTGGGTCATAGAGTAGTTCTATTTTTAACTTTTTTAGGAAACTATGTGCTGTTTTCCGGAGTGGCTGCACCAGTTTGCATTCCCACCAGCAGTACAAAACAGATCCTCTTTCTCTGCATCCTTGCCAACATCGGTTGTTGCCTGAGTTGTTAATGTTATCCATTCTGATGGGTGTGAAGTGGTATGTCATTGTGATTTTGATTTGTTTTTCCCCATACAGGCACATCTTAAAACAGAATAATAAAGCAAAATCCCATGTATCAATCCTATCACTCAAATATTAGAATATTATCAACATCGTTCAGGACACTGAGCCCTCAGATTGTAATTTACTTCCTCCTACCTCAGATGTAATTATTAACCTGAGTTTTATGTTTATTATTCTAGTGCTTCACTTTAATTTTTAAATATATGAGCATGAATCTTCAAATAATGGATTATTTAGGTTTTTCATGTTTGGGGTATTTGTATAAATAAAAATATTAACTGTGTTCTCTTATGACTCTTTATTCTCAATGTTAGGTTTCTGGAATTCAGCAATGCTATTAGCTGTAGCTATAGCTAACTCATTGTCATTTTAAAATAATTCCGTTAAAATGTAAATTATATTAGTATTTATATAAATGTGTGTGTGTGTATTCCCCTTTTTCAGAATGTCTATATTCATAATCATGAACAAAATTGTACTGTAATTTTTCTTTAAAATTTCCTTTTACTAGTGTTCTTGGGTGGCTCAGTCATTTGAGCATCTGTCTTGATTTCAGCACAGGTCGTGATCTGAGGGTCATAAGATCAAGCCCCCATGTGTGGCTCCATGCCGAGTATGGATTCTGCTGGAGATTCTCTCTCTCCCTCTACCCCACTTATGCTCTCTCTCTTTCAAAAAAAATTTTTTTCTTTCCATTAAAAACATATTTCATATACATATGAACATATATATTATAACTATTAATGCATATTATAAATATAAATATGAATTTATATTATATAAATATACACATTTATATACATTTTTTCCATCCCTCTTTTGGGATGTTTGTATTCAGGCTCATGAATATAATTGTTCTATAATCTTCCTTACTACAAAGTGTTTTTATTTTGATATTATCTCCTGATTTGGTGTCTGTTGTGTTAACCTTATACAGTGAGTTGGAGAATTATTTTTTTCCTGCTAAAAATAAAGGGTAATTAAGTTTGCCTCTAAAATCATACAGGTCTGGTGTTTTCATTTAGGATAGTTTTCAACTACAGGTTGAATTAATGGTTACGAGACTATTTAGGTTCTCTATTATATCTTGAGTCAGTTTTTATAATTTACATTTTTCTGGAAATTCATAAACATTTGAGATATTTATGCATAAGTGTTTCATAATATGCTTAATATTTAATCTCTACTGTATATTTTTATTACTACAGTTAAAGTTAGCCAAGAGGCTCATTTATTTTATTAGTCTTTTATTTTTTTTAAGTTTATTTTTGGCAGAGAGAGAGAGAATCCCAAGTAGACTCCATGCTGAGCCTGACAGAGGGCTCAGCCTCACAAACCATGAGACCATGACCAGATCTGAAATCAAGAGTCAGATTCTTAACTGACTGAGCCATCCAGGCGTCCCTATTAGTCATTTTCAACCAACCAATTTTTATCTTTGTTTTTCCTCTCTATTAATATAATGCAATTTCCTTTTTTTTGGATTTATTTTCTTTTATTTTCTTCTGGATAAATAAACTATTTTTGCCTGTCTGCTATCTTAAGTTGGATGCTTGGCTCATTAATTTTCACACTATTTTCTAATATATATTTATAAACCTGTATGTTTCCTTTTAAAGACTACTTTATATCTCATAACTTTAATGTATGGTATTTTTCTAATGGTTCAGTGCTAAATATTTTCTTATTTATAAATTCTTTAACATCAAACTATTATTTAGATGTTTTAAAAAAATTACTTTAGAATTAAAAAATAGATTTACAATCATGATTATTAATCATTAGTTATTAAGTATTTTAATAACTTTTCACAATATATACACTGTACTTAGAGAATATAGTCTTTCTTTTAAAATTTTTTTTTAATGTTTATTTATTTTAGAGACAGACCGAGCACAAGTAGGGGAGGGGCAGAGAGAGAGAGGGAGACACAGAATCTGAAGCAGGCCCCAGGCTCTGCGCTGTCAGCACAGAGCCTGACACTGGGCTTGAATCCATGAACGATGAGATCGTGAACTGAGCCGAAGTTGGACACTTAACCTACTGAGCCACCCAGGCACCCCGAGAATATAGTCTTAATGATACCGATTTTAAAATTTTCTCACACTTTGTGGCAAGATAAATGTTTGAAAAATATTCTACGTTAGTCAGTGAGGCATGAATGGTTAGACTCGATGTTATACATGTTATTTAGTACAACTTTGTTCATTGTGTTGTTTTAATGTTCTAAATTTTTACTTGTTTAATGTCTCATTTTGACGTTGGATTTTTTTCTTGTGTTTGTGACTGCTTTTACGTAATTTATTTTGACCATGTTATGCTTATAGAAGTTTCAAATATTTCCCCTTCCTTTTAATCCTTCAATGGATTAAACCTTTTATTAATGTATGTCGTGTTTATTGAAAGTGCTTTTTGCTTTAATATCTATTTTGTCTCATTGTAGTAGAGCAAATATAAGTCGTCTTTTCTTATTTTACCCAGCATATCTTTTCCATTATTTTACTTTCAATACTTTTGTGTTTTTAAAGATTACATGTATTCTTGTAAAGAACATGTAAATTATTATTATTGTTTAAATTTTAAACTAAAAATATGTTAATGGGAGATATATTAGATCATTTTGTCTTTGATTATGGATTTAAAAAAGGTTTCTAAAATGTTTTTGTGGTTTCTGTTTCTTCTGCTTTTTCTAATTGTTTTGTCTTGAATTTTAAGATTGGTTGAGTTTGTTGTTAAAATAGTGGTTGTGGTTATCATTTAATGTTTTCTTTTTTTTTTTAATTTTTTTTTTTCAACGTTTATTTATTTTTGGAACAGAGAGAGACAAAGCATGAACGGGGGAGGGGCAGAGAGAGGGAGACACAGAATCGGAAACAGGCTCCAGGCTCTGAGCCATCAGCCCAGAGCCTGACGCGGGGCTCGAACTCATGGACCGCGAGATCGTGACCTGGCTGAAGTCGGACGCTTAACCGACTGCGCCACCCAGGCGCCCTAATGTTTTCTTTATACATATATTTGTTTGGTAGTGACCCTGAAAGTTTTAACATGCATATTTGACTTAGATATTCTGGGGTCATTTTCCTTCTGCCTGAAGTATCTTTTACCATTTAGCAAGGATCTATTGGTGAACATTTCAATGACTTTTTGTTTATGTTTAAAATTTTCATCTTTCCCCCTTACTTTTGAAAGGAGATTTTTATTTTATTTTAGAGAGAGAGAGAGAAAGCGAGTACAAAAGGGGAGAGGGCAGAGGGAAAGAAGAGAGACAGAGAATCCCCCTTATTCCCATGACCCTGGGATCATGACCTGAGCTGAAACCAAGAGTCAGAAACTCCACTGACTGAGCCACCCAGGTGCCCCTTGAAAGAAAATTTTGGAGAGCATATAGTTCTAGATTTCATTTTGAACCTGTGATTACACTGTTTTCTAGTATCCCATATACAGTCAGTGGCTAAGTTGCCAGATATTTGTTGGTTTACTATTTTAAGTCTTTCTCAGTTTTATTATGGTGTAAATACATGTGGATGTTTTGTATTTATAATGCTAGACATTCCTTGGCCTTCCTTGATTTGAGTATTTGTGTCTTTCATTGGTTTAGAAAAATTCTCTTCATTCATTTCTTGAAACATTTCCCATCTCCTATTTTTTCTCTCCTCCTCTCTGTAATTTCAGTTAGTTTTGCAATAGACTAGCCCACACTATCCTCTTCGATTTTCAGTTTTCCCATTTTCCACAATTTTGCCTTCTGGTACATTTTTTAAACATGTTTGTTTCTATATACCAGTTCACTAACCTCTTAATTTGCATCTTATTTGCAGTTTATCCAATTCATTGAGTTTTTACACTCTTCTCATTTGAAGAAATTCCATTTGTTTCTTATTCAAATTACCTATTTGTTTTTTACTGCTTTTATGTCTTTAGGATCCTTTTTAGAACCTCATTTTTTAAATATAACATAAACATACTTACTGTTCTGTGTCTGATAATTTTATGTTTGTAGTCTGTGTGATCTGATTTGTTTCTTTGGGTATTTGATAATTTTTCATGGCAAAATTATTTTCTTCACGTGCTATCAGTATGATAATTTTTAGGCCTGGTTAAAGTGTATTCCTTAATAATTTTTCATTGTGAAAGTATTTTTCACATGTTATCTGTATGATAATTTTGAAGCCACGTTAAAATATGTTCCTCTAGGGAGAGTTATCCTTTACTCCTGCCAGGTTCCTAGAGGCAATACTACTGAGAACCACTGCCAGTAAATGAGTATTCTTCTTTGGGTACTCTGAAGCATCCAAGTTGGATGAATACTGGCCTCCTACCAGCATGTAGCTAGAATTTTCAGGGAAGATTTTTTTTCTTTTTGATTAAAAGCTAAAGTAGACAGGTAGTCCCATTTCCTTCTTCTTCAAACAGTCCACTGGACTCCCGAGATGCTGAAGGTATCACTTTTTGAGAGTCTTGGCTTTCTGTCTTTGTGTGGGTATACTTGATTCAAACTTCTATAGGTAGTTGATTGCTTCTGTATATTTTCTCTTAGACTTCTTATTAAACCCTGAAACGTTGGCCGTCAATTTCATTTCAAACTTCTAAGGGTCATGCTTTTTCACCTTTAGATTAAGCAGTTCGAGTGGGTGATCTTCTATAGCATGACTCTCAATAAGCGTAGGTATGGTTTTTTAATAATCTGCAAACTAGGTATTTTATGATGGATTAACTGATAGCCTTAATGGTAAAAAGAGGAAGTTGACATGCCAAACCTTGTGAAGACTGCCCTGGGGGACTTTAGCAGAGAGGGCTGCCTTCACTGGCTGGTGCTTATTGCGTGAGAACAGTTGATTCATCCTGAAATGGGGGAGTATACTCCATGGAAGGACTTGCAATTCTGTCATTTCATAAACAAATGCCAGATGCTGGTGATAGCAAATGCGTTGCTTCTCCCAGGTAACATCTTACATATTAAACGAATTCACTTCGGGAAAATACCTTTACACAAAGTCGAGAGTAAAAATGTGAAAATGCCAGGCACTCCAGCAAAACTTTTATGCAGAAACCTTACTTGATGTTACTCGAATTATGCCTTGACAGTAAAGCCAATCCATAGCTATCAGTGTTGATGCAGAGATGCCAATATGTCTTCATCTGGGGCCAATAGATGTTGACCTAGTCACTCTAGAAAAAGTGCAGCTTCACTTTTCCAGCTATCTCAGAAATTAGTGACCATAGTTAACAGGAGGTCATAAAAAGAGCCTACCACAATATTGGTACATTAAAGAAAATTTAAATAAATTGAACTAAAGAATTACCATTGTAATCATGTTATTATTCTCCCTTTATAGACCTTGAGTAAATGAAACTGCTTTCTTTGCTCTGTAAAGATAAGCAATTTCACTCCCTGGTCTGAATAGCATGGCACTGATGAACAGCTGTGAATGAATCGAGTACAGGGTAAATATACACGACAGCAAATGATTTTTAAGCTCAACAGCCCATGAACAATAACTGTAATTAAACTCACGAAAGAACAAGAAAAGAGAAAAGATACAGAGTGGAAAAAAACAACAACGACAAAACACCACCACAATAGCAAAACAGCCTGTAAAGACTGAAGGAAACCACCAGAACACCAGAGAATTGCTGAAGCCACTTTGCTTTGCATTCACCATAATTGATCATATATCAAATATTCCTTTTCCTCCCAAGGGATCTGAATAAAGGCTAACTTCATGGTCAATATGTCCTTGAATATATTTACTGGATTTTGGAGTATATAACAAATGAGCTAGAAATAAAGCATACCTTATGTTTCTCTCATATTTTTTTTTTCTTGACGTAGTCATTTTAGCAGGCAGTTTTCTGCATTTAATAGAAATACAGCATCTGAAAGTGTCTATAGTGGGATAGTTTGTCATTTCCCTTGTTTGCTCTAGCTTCTGACATTATTTACCTAGTGTTTTTCTCCCTCGTCTCATTTTCTTGTCTTCCTGTCACTCTTTGTGGGATGGGCCTGACAGTTCATTGATGTTCTTATAGAACCTGAGGATGGTGTTTTCCAGATGGAACATTTAGAGAATATTGAAAAGTCACAAAATACATACGCACACGGCAGTGTGATTGGTTCCATAAGAGTGCATGTAAATCGAAGGTTAACATGCCAATTTAAGTGGCCATTTCTCTTTTTGTTTGGAAAAGCAAAGTTTTTGTTTTGTTTTTTTAATTTTTAATTTACATGTAAGTTAGCATATAGTGCAACAATGATTTCAGGAGTAGATTGCTTAATGCCCTTACCCATTTAGCCCATCCCCCCTCCCACAACCCCTCCAGCAACCTTCTGCTGGTAATCCATATTTAAGAGTCTCTTATGTTGTCTCCCTCCCTGTTTTTATATTATTTTTGCTTCCCTTCCCTTACGTTAATTTGTTTTGTATCTTAAAGTCCTCATATGAGTGAAGTCATATGATTTTTGTCTTCTTCTAATTTCACTCGGCTTAATACTATTTCCATCCACGTAGTTGGAAATGCCACTTCTGTCTTATTAATGTGAAGGAAAAAGATTTTTATTTTTCTGGTTTTTCCTACAAAAATCATCTTTCCCAATGTAAACTTGATCAGTTTCAGGAAGCCATAATAATCCAGCTGCAACTAATGGAGTATGTGAGAAAGATGTGAACAAAAATCAAATCAATGCAGTGCAAAGGGTGAGGATACTATCTTGTTCATAAGCAGTGGGAAATGTGAATCTACTTCTCTCTTTTGTGAAATAAATCAAATAAATTGAATAAAGTCATTTTAAATTAGCCAATGATAATCTCTTTCTGATGTGGCCATGACATTAACAGAAATAATAGGAAAAGGGATTCAATCTAAATTGAAAACAGTCTGAACCAACCAGGGCTTTATTGTCATTAAATTTTCTGTTTTGCAAGAGGCTGGCCCTCAACTCTGTGGTATATTGAGCAACTTCTGCAGATTTTTGTCAGTGTTTTATTGTCATTTTGGAGACATGGTACAACCAGAAGATGCTTGAGTTCTCAAGACCTGTGATCTTAGATTTAAATTCTCATGGGACCTGGATGACTTTAGTCAAATTACAAAGATTCCCTGAGATTTCTGTTGCAAAAAATGAGGACAGTGGTAACTGTTGAGGAAAATTGTGCTGAGGATTTCATGTACATACAACGTAGTAAATTTCTCGGCACTTGTCTGGAGCTCACTCTGTTTTTTTTTTTTTTTATTTATTTAAAAAAAAAATTTTTTTTTAACGTTTATTTATTTTTGAGACAGAGAGAGGCAGAGCATGAACGGGGGAGGGTCAGAGAGAGAGGGAGACACAGAATCAGAAGCAGGTTCCAGGCTCTGGGCCATCATCAGCCCAGAGCCCGACGCGGGGCCCGAACCCACGGACCGCGAGATCGTGACCCGAGTTGAAGTTGGACGCTTAACCGACTGAGCCACCCAGGCGCCCCATGGAGCTCACCCTGTTTTAACCGCAGTGCTTTCTCTGCTTGCATCCTAACAATAATAGCTAATGTCAGTCAAACACTTATGTGTCAAATAATTCTCATTATTTCATTTATTTCTTAGCACATTTATTATATCCATTTTAGATATTAGGCTACTTTGCTTTTCATTCTCCACTTTAGATTCATTTTTACCGTAGAGCGATTTGCCTAAGAATGTACTGCTGGGGAGTGTTAGAGGAATCAGAACTCAGGTTTATCCTGTGGATAACATACTGAGGAAGGACATTAGGTTTCCTTCAGTCAAAACTACTCTCTTTCTTCCTGAACAATGTGTTTGCCTGATTCCTGGCCTCTATAGATGACCTACTGGCTCTCACAACATCTACTGCCCTGTATTTGCCACCTATTGGTGTCTAACAAATTCCTAAAAAACTGAATGATTTAAAACAATGTATATTTATCATCTTGCAGTTTATGTTGGTCAAGAGCCGTGGCATGGCTTAGCTGTGTCCTCTGTTTCATAGTATCTCACAAGCCTGCAATCAAAGTTGGCAGTCTCAACTGGGGAAGGATCTGCTTCTAAATTCACTCATTAATTGTTGCCGGCTTTCAGTTTTTCATTAGCTGTTGGACTGAGGGCCACAGATCTTCACTGGCTTGTGCTCACAAGCCACTGTTACAGGCTGAATTGTCCTCCCTCACTCTCCGATTGATGTGAAGCCCTAACCCCCATGTGAATTTGGAGGTGAGGTCTTTAAGGAAATAAGGTTAAATAGGTCACCCCTAATCCAATAAGACTGAGGTCTTATAAGAAGAGGAAGGCACACCAGAATTGTCTTTCCCCATGTGTGCACAAAGGAAAAGCCATGTGAGGACAGTGAGATAGTAGCCATTTGCAACTCAAGGAGAGAGGTCTAACCAGAGACCAACCCTGATGGTACCTTGATCTTAGACTTGTAGTCTCCAGAACTGTAAGAAAATAATGATCTGTTATTTAAGGCATTCAACCTGTAGTACTGTTATGGCAGCCTGGGCAGACTCATACAGCCACCCTTCAGTTCTTGCCATGTGAGCCTCATCAACATGGCAGTTTGTTTCTTTAAAACGTATGAGCTGAGAAGGCAATAGAGTCTTTCAGCAAGACAGAAGTCACAATATTGGAAAGCTAATCACAGAATTGATACCCCCTCAGGTTACTCCATTCAATTAATTCAAAGCAAGTTACTCAAAAGGAGATTCCAAAGGCTATGAATAGCAGGAGGCATCGTGTTCATTGGGCCCATTTTAGGAGCTATCTACCACACTCACTGAACCTTAGGAGGCATGCATAAATTTCCGGTTTGGAACTTTGGAACTAATGGCCAATAGCCACTCTTGAGTGCTACCCAATACCCTCTGAATCTGAGCATGCTGTGACTCCCTATTTGTTTACTCTTTTGGAATTATCTTATGAAGTTCTAGGGTTACCCTTCCCAGAGGACTCTTCCTGGCATTCAAATGAGCAGTGAAATAGAGCGCTGTCCACTCTGAGAATTCCTTTTGACCCCTCTCATGTATTTTGCTTTTTTCTTTATGACCCTAGCCTGAACAGGCCAGGCTTGAGCTTGTTTCTTATTTCCTCTTTTCAAGTTGGCAGAACTGGATATACCTTCCCTTCTTTTTTTTTTTCTTCTTCCTGTTTGGGAAATTTTGTAAAACTCTACAACCAAATTGACAAGGATTACTGCTTGATATTTTATTTTTTTTTTATTTTATTTTTTTTATTATGTGAAATTTATTGTCAAATTGGTTTCCATACAACACCCAGTGCTCATCCCAAAAGGTGCCCTCCTCAATACCCATCACCCACCCTCTCCTCCCTCCCACCCCCCATCAACTCTCAGTTTGTTCTCAGTTTTTAACAGTCTCTTATGCTTTGGCTCTCTCCCACTCTAACCTCTTTTTTTTTTTTTTTTTCCTTTTTTCCTCCCCCTCCCCCATGGGTTCCTGTTAAGTTTCTCAGGATCCACATAAGAGTGAAACCATATGGTATCTGTCTTTCTCTGTATGGCTTATTTCACTTAGCATCACACTCTCCAGTTCCATCCATGTTGCTACAAAAGGCCATATTTCATTTTTTCTCATTGCCACGTAGTATTCCATTGTGTATATAAACCACAATTTCTTTATCGATTCATCAATTGATGGACATTTAGGCTCTTTCCATAATTTGGCTATTGTTGAGAGTGCTGCTATGAACATTGGGGTACAAGTGCCCCTATGCATCAGTACTCCTGTATCCCTTGGATAAATTCCGAGCAGTGCTATTGCTGGGTCATAGGGTAGGTCTATTTTTAATTTTCTGAGGAACCTCCACACTGCTTTCCAGAGCGGCTGCACCAGTTTGCATTCCCACCAACAGTGCAAGAGGGTTCCCGTTTCTCCACATCCTCTCCAGCATCTATAGTCTCCTGATTTGTTCATTTTGGCCACTCTGACTGGCGTGAGGTGATACCTGAGTGTGGTTTTGATTTGTATTTCCCTGATAAGGAGCGACGCTGAACATCTTTTCATGTGCCTATTGGCCATCCGGATGTCTTCTTTAGAGAAGTGTCTATTCATGTTTTCTGCCCATTTCTTCACTGGGTTATTTGTTTTTCGGGTGTGGAGTTTGGTGAGCTCTTTATAGATTTTGGATACTAGCCCTTTGTCCGAGATGTCATTTGCAAATATCTTTTCCCATTCCGTTGGTTGCCTTTTAGTTTTGTTGGTTGTTTCCTTTGCTGTGCAGAAGCTTTTTATCTTCATAAGGTCCCAGTAATTCACTTTTGCTTTTAATTCCCTTGCCTTTGGGGATGTGTCGAGTAAGAGATTGCTACGGCTGAGGTCAGAGAGGTCTTTTCCTGCTTTCTCCTCTAAGGTTTTGATGGTTTCCTGTCTCACATTCAGGTCCTTTATCCATTTTGAGTTTATTTTTGTGAATGGTGTGAGAAAGTGGTCTAGTTTCAACCTTCTGCATGTTGCTGTCCAGTTCTCCCAGCACCATTTGTTAAAGAGGCTGTCTTTTTTCCATTGGATGTTCTTTCCTGCTTTGTCAAAGATGAGTTGGCCATACGTTTGTGGGTCTAGTTCTGGGGTTTCTATTCTATTCCATTGGTCTATGTGTCTGTTTTTGTGTCAATACCATGCTGTCTTGATGATGACAGCTTTGTAGTAGAGGCTAAAGTCTGGGATTGTGATGCCTCCTGCTTTGGTCGTCTTCTTCAAAATTCCTTTGGCTATTCGGGGCCTTTTGTGGTTCCATATGAATTTTAGGATTGCTTGTTCTAGTTTCGAGAAGAATGCTGGTACAATTTTGATTGGGATTGCATTGAATGTGTAGATAGCTTTGGGTAGTATTGACATTTTGACAATATTTATTTTTCCAATCCATGAGCAGGGAATGTCTTTCCATTTCTTTAAATCTTCTTCAATTACCTTCATAAGCTTTCTATAGTTTTCAGCATACAGATCCTTTACATCTTTGGTTAGATTTATTCCTAGGTATTTTATGCTTCTTGGTGCAATTGTGAATGGGATCAGTTTCTTTATTTGTCTTTCTGTTGCTTCATTGTTAGTGTATAAGAATGCAACTGATTTCTGTACATTGATTTTGTATCCTGCGACTTTGCTGAATTCATGTATCAATTCTAGCAGACTTTTGGTGGAGGCTATCGGATTTTCCATGTATAATATCATGTCATCTGCAAAAAGCGAAAGCTTGATTTCATCTTTGCCAATTTTGATGCCTTTGATTTCCTTTTGTTGTCTGATTGCTGATGCTAGAACTTCCAGCACTATGTTAAACAACAGCGGTGAGAGTGGGCATCCCTGTCGTGTTCCTGATCTCAGGGAAAAAGCTGTCAGTTTTTCCCCGTTGAGGATGATGTTAGCTGTGGGCTTTTCATAAATGGCTTTTATGATCTTTAAGTATGTTCCTTCTATCCCGACTTTCTCAAGGGTTTTTATTAAGAAAGGGTGCTGGATTTTGTCAAAGGCCTTTTCTGCATCGATTGACAGGATCATATGGTTCTTCTCTTTTTTTTTTGTTAATGTGATGTATCATGTACTGCTTGATATTTTAAATGGGAGAAAGATGTCAAGAAAATTAGTACAAACCTTTTTTTTTTTTTTTGATAAATCCTAATTTTCACTATTGTATTTCTGTACACTTTAAAATTCAGTTGAGGGCACCTGGGTGACTCAGTCGATTAAGCGGCCGACTTTGGCTCAGGTCATGATCTCGTGGTCCATGAGTTGGAGCCCGCGTCGGGCTCTGTGCTGACAACTCAGAGCCTGGAGCCTGTTTCAGGTTCTGTGTCTCCCTCTCTCTGACCCTCCCCCGTTCATGCTCTGTCTCTCTCTGTCTCAAAAATAAACATTAAAAAAAATTTTTTTTAAAAAGTAAAAAAAAAATAAAATTCAGTTGAGATGGCAGCAGTCAAACCTTAGCTGTAATTACTCCTGCTGTAACTGCTGTCACTCCCTCTTGGTGCTTTCCTAACCCATGGCCTTGAAGTACATACATACTTTGGGATGATGAGGGAAAAACAAGTTATAAGGTAATATTAAAAAAGGCACGTTAATATTTTGAAAAAATGATTTATTGCAAGGGGTTCCTTATACAGAGAAGGTAGAGAAGATCTTTAACCTAAGGAGTTTGCCTAATTGCTTCCTTGTATGCAAAGCTTTTCTCTACAAAATTGGTATGTGTGTATAGCACAGCTTGGACCAAAGCCAAACCACTCTGATTCTGGCAATATGTAGCAGTACATCTGTTCTCAGGCTAATAGAGGGACTCATGAAATCATACTATCATATTTGAATCAATTGCAGTTTCTTAGTGATGAGGAAAAGGAGCATCAGGATTTTAGCAACACTATTTTTAAAAATGTTGAAGCACATGGTCCTCCAGGCCATTTGGACATGAGCCAGAATCACCAAACTCCCATTACCTGGAACATTCACGATCACCTTGGAAGCACAGGTGCTGGGGCACCTGACCAATTCAAATGACATTGCCTTTGTGTCTGCTTTCTTACAGACGCAGCGGCAGGCTGTGCACGCACTGGCCTGTAGTCTCAAGGGAGCTGGGCTGACTTCTTCCCAGAAGCAGGATTAAAATGGAAATTATATCTTAGGATTTATAATAGAAATCTGTTTTTTTTTTTAACCTACTGAGCTTGTAACCTCCTTACACAAAGCATCCAAAGTTTTAACTTCTGGAGCACAATGGGGAAATGGTTCCTAGGATTTGGGTTTTGGGTTTGGCATACAGCTCTATGCAATGAAGATCAGAAATTATGAATCTAGTTGCACTATGCTATGGAAATATCACTCAAATTATTCTATTTTTATATCCACGCAGGGAGAATATATTTATCTTTTCCCGAGATTTGGGCACTGTATGTGCTATTTCAGACACTGTTAACAATACCATGAACACATGCATTCTCTCAGCCATTCAAGATTCAGTCAACATTTACTGAGTAGTAACTATTTCAGGCACTGGTAAAGGCGGCAGAAACTCAGTTACCAGATAGGAATTCTGATCGAACAATAGAATTCCCTGCTTCTTTCAAAACGTGATTCCTATAAGGCAAATTCAAGTAAAAGGTGAGCTACTTACTTGCCAAGAAAGGAGATGGCTGCTCTGATCATGAAGTTTTTTCTTTTGGGAAAATTTATATAGTTATGTAGTAATTGGCTATGTGGAGGCAGATATTCCTACAGAAAGTCATCTTACAGAATGTTAGAATTGGAAAATACTTCAAAGGTCATTTGCTTGAGCTTTTTACAGGGCAGAGTTCCACAGTTTCTATGAAATTTAGTGAGAAGGATTAGGCTCATTTTATTTAATCTCATTATTGATTAGACACATACTTGACATTACTGGAAGAAAATCACTCTTGATGTATTATTCCTACCCCAAAACATGTCCCTTATTAAGATCTCAAGAAAATGTAAAAGAAAGAAACTCAAGACAATAAGACAGCCAGGTAAAATTTTACCAAATCTAACTACATACAAAGAAAAGACATTTTGATAGATCTTCTCCAAAGATGGCCACCGTCCATCCCTTTCCTCCTTGTGTACACATGTTGCCCTTTACATGAAAGGTGGAGTCTCATTTTCCATTTCTTGGACGTAGGGTGGATTCAGTGACTTGTTTGAACGACTGACTGATGGGAATGAAATGATGTTCTGGGACTTACCAGTTCAAGTCATATGATGCCTTGAAACTTCTGCCCTGTATCTCTTGGAGGGCTTGCTCATGGGTGCTCCCTCTGGAACTCAAGAACCATACTCTCAGAAGCCTATGTCACATGTACAAGCCAGGTGCACCTTCTCCAAGGGAGAACTCAGCTGAACTCCTTCCAGCCAATAGCCAGCATCAGCTGTGGGTCAGTTGAGCTTTCAGATGACTCCAGGATTAACTGACATTTGACCTAAAGGACGTTTAAAATCCCAAATAACAACTGCCAAATGGGCCTAATCGGTCCAGAGAACCACGGAAGTTAGTGGTACATTGTTGTTTTAAGCCACTGTGCTTTGAGGTTGTTATGCAGTTCCAGCTGTGTCCATTCTGGGTCTAATCAATTGCTTCAGATTAAACCTAATCCTTCTTACTAAATCTTACAGAATCTATTATTGAACACTGCTCTCCAAAGAGCTAAATTAGATGATCTTTTGAGTTACTTCCATTTCTAAGATTCTCTAAGAAAAGCTGATATTCTGTAGAAATATCAGAATAGATGGCCATTGGCCTTGAGGTCTAGATTTGCCACCAGAGTATCAGTTAGTTAAAAATGTAATGAATTGTAACTGAAATTGTTCTCTCAGGTTTTAGAAAAATTTTCTCACCACAATCCTGATTCTGTATGGACCCAGAATATCACAACCCATAGATCATTCATCTATAAGCAAAAAATATGCAATCACAGTTTTTATTTGAAGGCAAATTTGTGAGTTGAGGAAAATTATTGTATGTGGCCAACATTTCTTTCTCCTATACTGTCAAACTCCATACTCTGAAGACTAGGATAGTCTTTCACATCTTTGTAGCTTTTGAGTTACCTTCTTTATTCCGGGCATGTTTGCTTCTTACTCTTCTTCCATTTTTTATTCAGGTTAATTAATATACCATTTATATTAGTTTCATATGTACAACATAATTCAAAAATTCTATGTTATATTGAGTTCTCACCTCAATAAATGTAGACACTGTCTGTCACCATACACTAGTATTTCAATGTTATTGACTGCATTCTCTTTGCTGCACTTTTCGTCTCCATGACTTACGTATTTTATAATTTCAACTCTGCACCTCTTAATCCCCTTTATCTAATTTTACCTATTCATCCACTTCCCCTCTGGCAACCACAGTTCTCTATATTTGAGTATCTTTTTATTTTTTGTTTCTTTGTTCATTTGCTTTTTAGATTCCATATATATAAGTGAAATCATGTGGAGTTTGTTATTCTCTTACTTCACTTAGCATAATACCCTCTAGATCCATACATATTGTTGCAAATAACAAGATCTCATTCTTTTTTATGGCTGTGTAATGTTCTTATGGGGGAGTGTGTGTGCGCATATGTGCACTTATCTGTCAGTTCACCTGTTGGTAGATATTTGGGTTGTGTCCGTAGCTTTGCTACTGTAAATGCTGCAATAAACATAGGGATGCATATTTCTTTTTGAATTGGTGTTTTTATTTCCTTTGGGTATTTGTAAATACCCAGTAGTGGAATTACTGGATCATATGGTGTTTCTATTTTGATTTTTTGAGGAAGCTCCATGCTGTTTCCACAGTGGCTGCACCAGTTTACATTCCCACCAACAGTGTATGAAGGATCTTTTTCATCCACATCCTTACCAACACCTGTTATTTCTCATCTTTTTGATTCTAGCCATTCTGACAGGTATAATGAGGTGATTCTAATTGTAGTTCTCATTTGCATTTCCCTGATGATTTGTGATGTTGAACATCTTTTCCTGTATCTCTTTATCATCTACATGCCGCCTTTGGTAAAGTGTTTATTCAGGTCCTCAGCTCATTTTTTACTTGAATTGTTTGGGGTTTTTTTTTTTTTTTTTTTTTTTTGGTGTTGAGGAAGTTTTTATATTTTGAATATTAACCCCTTATTGGATATGTCACTTGCAAATATCTTCTCCCTTTTTGTAGGTTGCTTTTTCATTTTGTTGGTAGTTTCCTTTGTAGTGCAGAAGCTTTTTATTTTGATAAAGTCCCAATAGTTTATTTTTACTTTTGTCCCTTGCCTGAGGAGACATATCTAGAAAAATGTTGCTGTGGCCAATGTTAAAGATATCACTGTCTGTGTTTTCATCTAGGATTTTTCTGGTTTAAAAAGGTCTCACATTTAAGTCTTTAATCCATTTTGAGTTTATTTTTGTGTTTGGTGTAGGAAAGTAGTCCAATTTCATTCTTTTGCATGTAGCTGTCCAGTTTTCCCTATTATATACTCTAATGTCCTTTGTTGTAGATTACTTGACCATATAGGCATGGGTTTATTTCTGGACTGTCTATTCTGTTTCATTGATCTGTGTGTCTGTGTTTTGTTTTTTTATTTGTTTGTTTTATTACAGCATCGTAGTATATCTTGAAATCTGGGATTGTGATACTCTAGTATTCTTCTCAAGATTGCTTTAACTATTTGGGGTCTTTTGTGGTTCCATACGAATTTTAGGATTATTCGTCCTAGTTCTGTGAAAAATGCTGTTGGTATCTTGATAGGAATTTCATTGAATATGTAGATTGCTTTGGGTACCATGAACATTTTAACAATATTCTTGCAATCCATGAGCATGACATATCTTTACATTTGTGTTGACTTCAGTTTCTTTCATCAGTGTTTTATAGTTTTCAGAATACAGTTCTTTCACATTCTTGGTTAAGTTTATTCCTAGTATTTTATTCTCTTTTTATGTAATTATAAATGGGTTTGTTTACTTAATTTCTCCTCCAGTTGCTTTGATTTCAGTGTGTTACTAGTGTGTAAAAATGTAACAGACTTCTGTGTGTTAATTTTCTATCCTGTGACTTTACTAAATTCTGATCTTTTTTTTTCTTTTGTTTTGGCTAAAGTCTTTAGGGTTTTATTATAGTGTCATGTCATCTGCAAATAGTGATAAATTAACTTTTTCCTTACTAATCTGGGTGCCTTTATTTCTTTTTCTTGTCTGATTGCTGCAGCTAAGACTTCTACTATGTTGAATAAAAGTGGCAAGAGTGGGCATCCTTGTCTTGTTCCTGATCTTAGAGGAAAAGCTCTCAGTTTTTCACCATTGGGTATGGTGTTAGTTGTGGGTTTTTCATATTTGGCCTTTATCATGTTGAAGTGTATTCCCTCTAAATCTGTTTTGTTGAGAGTTTTTATCATGAGTGGATATTGTACTTTGTCAAAATAAAAGATGCTTTTTCTGCATCTGTTGAGATGATCATATGATTTTTCCTTTCTCTTGTTAATGGGATGTATTGTATTCATTGATTTTGAATATTGAGCTACCCATGCATCCCTGGAATAAATCCTACTTTATCAGATGTTCATCATTTTTGTATCATATGTTCATATGTTCATTTTGTATCAAATGTTCATCTCTGTGTTGATCAGAGATATTAGCCTGTAGTTTCCATTTTTGTAATGTCTGTCTGGTTTTGGTTCCAGACCTTTTAGAATGACTTTGGAAGCTTTCCTTCCTCTTCCAGGATTTAGAATAGTTTGAATA
This sequence comes from Leopardus geoffroyi, assembly GCF_018350155.1. Classification (NCBI taxonomy): domain Eukaryota; kingdom Metazoa; phylum Chordata; class Mammalia; order Carnivora; family Felidae; genus Leopardus; species Leopardus geoffroyi. Next base: position 137,654,953 of record NC_059333.1, read on the forward strand.
GAATAGTTATTGACTATTTAAATGTTTGGTGGAGGGGCGCCTGGGTGGCGCAGTCGGTTAAATGTCTGACTTCAGCCAGGTCACGATCTCGCGGTCCGTGAGTTCGAGCCCCCTGTCGGGCTCTGGGCTGATGGCTCAGAGCCTGGAGCCTGTTTCCGATTCTGTGTCTCCCTCTCTCTCTGCCCCTCCCCCGTTCATACTCTGTCTCTCTCTCTCCCCAAAATAAATAAACGTTGAAAAAAAAATTAAAAAAAAAAAAATAAATGTTTGGTGGAATTCAACTGTGAATCTACCTGGTCCTGGACTTACATTTGTTGGGAAGTTTTTGATTACTGATTCAATTTTACTGTTGGTAATCTATTAAAAATTTTTTTTTCCTGATTCCATTTTGGCTGATTGTATGTTTCTAGGAATCAATTCATTTTTTTCTGAGTTGTCCAATTTGTTGCCATATAATTTTTGATAATATTCTTTATATTTCTGTGCTGTTGTTTCTCCTCTTTTGTTTCTGATTTTATTCGAGTCCTCTTTTTCTAGATGAATCTTGCTTAAAGTTTATCAATTGTATCTTTTCAACAAACTAGCTTCTAATTTCATTGATCTTTTCTATTGTTTTTTTGAGTTTCTATTTCATTTATTTCTGTTCTAATCTTATTCCTTCTGCAGCTTTGAGCTGTTTTTTTTTTCTTTTTTCTTTTTTTAGCTCCTTAGATGTAAGTTTAGGTTGTTAATTTGTGATTTGTTTCTTGAGGCAAGCCTATATTGCTATAAACTTCCCTCTTGGAATTGCTTTTGCTGCAGCCCAAAGCTTTTGGAAATTTTTTTCCATTTTCATTTGTCCCCATGTATTTTTTTTTTATTTCCCCTTTGATTTCAGGGTAAACCCATTCATTATTTAGTATCATGTCGTTTAGCTTCCATGTATTTGTGTTGTTTCTAGAGTTTTCTTGTAATTTACTTCTAGTTTCATACTGCTGTGGTCAGAAAAGATATTTGATATGATTTCAATCTTCTTGACTTTATTTAAGACTTGTTTTGTTAGCCTAACATGTGATTTATCCTAGATAATATTCCATGTGCCCTTAAAAAGAATGTGATGCTTCTTACTATCTTTAAAGAGGCAAGGTATGTAGGGTACTTTGCACTCAGAGATGGGTTAAAATTCCAGTTTTGTAATATCCCTGGTTGTATGGTCTTTGCAAATCTCTTTTCTTCCTTTAACACCTTTAACATTTTTCATCTGAAGTAGGAATGGCAAATTCTGTCTCCAGTGAATTTTGTTAATTCCGATTTAGTTTGCTGTTAATAGAGATATTTATCAGGTCATCTTATAGAAAGGGGGCATTACCATAAGACTATTATGTGGATGGGACTGACATTCAACTGGAAATAACATTATCTCTTGTATCTTTCAAAGATACCATTGTTCATCATAGTTTCTTCTGAATAGTGTTCTGGCTGAATTATAGAGGAAGCTAAGACAATTGACCATATTGCCTTCTGGAATCTCTGATCATCACATTTTCTTTCCCAGTTCTGTTTTTAGGATGTCACATGGTCCCTAAGCCCAGAGTAGGTATTCGATAAACATTTGTTGAATGAATAAATGAATAAAGCAATGAGATGGTGGGAGTGGCAGAACCCATGACCAAATTGTCTGATATTTGTTACTCTTAATGATTAAATGAGATAATTTAGAAGGAGTTACAATTCAAATTCTAGCACACAGTAAGAGCTCAAAAAATGTTTGCTTTCCTATTTACTCTTTATTTTTAAATGAATGCTCGTTTTCTTTTCCAACTTACTAAATCATATTAATAAAGAAAATGATGTTGGGGAAAAGGAGACTTCCTGATGCTTCTGAAATCTACCATTTGGGAAGTTACCTACTTTCTTATAGAATAAAAAAAATGTGGAAAACTGGTTATAAGAAAATGTTATCAGCTTTGTGGGTAAAGAGGCTTCTGGGAATACAGAATTCTATGATTCCATATCCCTTTTGGCAGTTTCTTGGCATTTACTGATACTCTTCAGAGTAGTGAGTATTGTTCACATTCTATAATATTTTTCCGGGGGGGGGGGGGAAGAGTGTGGCATTACCAAATGTTTAGAATAAAAAAAATTGAAAAGTAATTTAAAATTACATATTCTTAGGGTTGTGAATTCTCTTGAGAACTTCATAGCAAAGCCACACTGGTGTAGTGGATGGTAGTAAAAGCTTTGGCTCTTAGGGACAATGCTAGAAGATTTTACATCTCTATGTCTGTCTTTCTTTGTCTCTCTCTTTTTGCAGCCATAACTCTGACAGAATCTTGGCCTTAAAAGAAATTGTGTTCTCCCATACCAGAGTTGTCTCTCAGGAAGACTGGATTCTATTTTGCTTCTGGAATCTTTGCTGAAATAAAGATTTCTTGTTACGCTAATGCTGTTTTCATTTGTATTTTCTCCTGTTGTTTACTGTTGTCCTTCTTGCAGAGCTTTGGAACTGACCTTATGTAGCTTGCAAGAAGTATCAATTATAATTGGATGATTCTATGTAAGTTTGCGGTTTTGTCTCCATTAACATCGTTAGAAACACAGAGAAAATTCGGTGGGACTTGGAGAGAAAAATATGCTTGTGTCTCTTTTTCAGTGTTTGGTTTCTAATACTGGAAATTTTTATTAATATTTAGCCTAGCTGATAGCAGCTTATATGCAGAATTCAAATGGCTACACATGTTCTTGCTGTTTCATGAAAACTAACCTGAAAGCCTGCTCATGATACAGCAAGGAGAACACTCTCTTAGGATAATTTCCTCTTCCTATTAGGATATTTTTGCTGAATTGGGGGCAAGGAGTGAATTTCAGGGACTCCTTTCACCAACTTACATTAGGTCATCTAGGAAGAGATCCTGTGGAGAAATAGACCCTTAAGTATTTATTTTGCATCACAGAAAAAGTCTAAATATTAGTATTATATTCCATATTTCGTTAAAACCCATAATCTCTTGAGCCAGCTTATTCTCATAAACAGCTAAGGAGAAGTATAGAAGAGACCAGGGACAAAATGAATTTTAGATAAAGAATTATAGAGTCCCACAAATAAAGCAAATATTATTCATGTAGAATAGCACTGCTGTTCAATAAAGATGATTGAAGTAGAAAATAAGCAAGAACTGAAGGTTTTTTCAAACCAGTTGATATGTATACTATATACCCTCATTACCACAAAGAAAGAGAGAAAGTTTATTTCCACTTTTACAGAGTGCTGGCCTCTTGACATCTGGCACAGACCAGATCTGGAAAGTAGAAAGAACCATTTATAAAGATAAATATGACTGTTCTTTTTTTTTTTCTTATTGGGCCAAGCCAGCAAGATGAGATGAGGAACATAATAAAGTAAGAACATTCTCTCCTATGAAGGTTGGGTTCGGGGGATGGAAATTTGTGGTGGTAGTTCTTGGATCAGTTTATTATATATATATATATACACAGAAGATAACTCCAGTAAATGCTGTTTTTAAAAATCATCCTGTCATAACTTGGACTCCTGAGAAATGGACTCTGAGATGGAGTTGTGTATGCCTGACGTTTAACAGGGCTACTCTCGGAAACACTACCTGTGAGAGAGTCCGGGATGCGGAGAGAGAAATTGAACTGTAGCACATTAACAACAGGGACCACAGCCTACCGCATGGAGTGCTCTGGAGCTGAAAAGGCCTTTTAGAAAGGTCCAAGACTGAGGCAAGAGTGAAAGCCCTTGTGCCCCACCTTTGCCAGTGTTGGCTGCCCTCATCCATGGGGAGGGGTATGGCCTTGGTGAGGCAACTCTCTCCTGCAGAGAGGAACATATATGTGAGCGGCCATAGTTGAAATTCCTGACAGGTAATGAGAGTCTTGATCCTAAAGAGAACGATCTGGGTGACACATCCCAGCATCAACCACACACCATCATTAAATCTTAGCTCCATGGTCGACTAAGGGACAGGCTGCATGTTTTATCATTTAGAATATGTTTATGACTAGGTGTGAATGTGTGTTAGTGTCATTGTTTTGAATCTGTGTGCTTTCCTTTAGGATAGGAGATGGCTGGTTATAAGGGTCTGTCCTTAATATAATCTTAATCTTAAACATTTCAATTCTTTACAGTCAGTTGATGAGTGAGTGAAATCAGTCCTGTTGTCTTTAAATTACTCAGAAAAAGGAACTTATGATAGAGATGTAGTCTATTTCTACATATGTGGACAACGATTGAACTTTTTTTTTTTTTTACCCCTGAATGATTTTTACCCTGCCCTTAATAATACATGGCTGTTTATCCCTCACCAATTTGACAAATCTGCCTTCTACTAGGTTCTAAATATGGACATAATTGCATTATTATGGAATTAGTTACACACATATGTACATTGTCAACACTTAAATTATTCAGTTGAATTTTCTACCTGATTCAAAATACATGTATGTCAGAAATGTATATGTGAACCTGATACATAATTATGTCTATAAAATCCATATTCGGTAATATGTATAAAGTATCAAGAATGTTGTCAGGAAACATAACCATTTTCTCTTACTAACCTACTCCACTTCTGCCTCTAGAACTCCACTAAAATGACAACATGCTCCAAAAAGTCAATATATAATATACATGGGAAAGTACTACATTCTTTGCAGATCAAATAAGAAAAAAACAAACAATAAAACCAATGAAAAGGTGCTTGGAAGATAACTGGATTTTGAGCTCCCTGCATTTTCTCCTCCACAAAAGAGTATTTGAAGATGCTTTGAATTGAGGCATAGTTTGTTTTGTTTTTTTTTGTCTGTGTTTTTGTTCTTTTCTGGTTAGATGCCGATTGGTATTTTTCCCTAAACCAAATTTTTCTCAGGCTCAGTGAAAATTTGTTCTGGCAAGAATTGTCTCTTCCTTCAGTAATAGGAGCCAACATTTTTATAGCGCCTTCCACTGACTCTGCATCACTAAAACTCTTCATAAAAGTATTGTTCTATATGTATAGAAAACGTACAGAGGTAAGAAATAGACCTTTTGACAAGATAGAAGAGTGAAAAAGAACCACAGACTATCTCTGTACACTGTGTGAAGTAGGTTCTGCTTATGTACAAACAGCTAAATAATGAGATAGTTGTTCCTTCCATACTCCCATTAGTCAGTGGGTTACTTACAGAAGGAAGGCCACAAGTAGTTAATATACTACATTATTCAGGAAACACTGAAATACCTATGTATGTGTGAGTGGATATATTAATCTATACAACTCTATCTCCTAAGGCCACAGAGTAACACTGGCTTTTAAGCCGCACCAGAAAAGAAAAATTAGGAAACACGTGAATTATAGTTCTACCTGTATGCCTTAGCCATACTAATAAGCAAATACCTGTTGAACATTCATGTGCCACCCGGGGCGCTAAGTGTTGGCAATTTCAATAGTGAGCAGAAGAAATTTGGTCAGGAAGCTTATAAGCAATGGGTAATGTCTCACCCATTGGTTGTAATTCAACCATAAGGGTTACAACTTTATTAGAGCTCTAACAGACCAAAAGAAAACGGAAACATGTCATAATTTCAATATTCATTGTAGGGGAGGAAAAGTAATGTGCCTTCTGCCCTTTCAGTTTCTTGACTGCAAACCCTGGTCGTAAGACAGATAAACAAGAGAAAACAAAACAGTTTAATGACATACATACTTAGGTATATATGAGAGATACCCATGAAAAATAAGTAAACTCAGTGAGATGGTCCAATCCACCACCTTAAATATGACTTCAGCTAAAGACCAAAAAAGAAAAGTTGGAGTAGAAGGAGGGCCGGTTATGGGAGATGACCAGGAAAAGCACAGTAAAGTTTATGCAGATTTAAGTCAGTGCCTTCTCCATTGATAAGTTTCCTATGAGAGTCATCCTTCTTTTCAGGATACAGAAAGGATACACAAAAGTGGAGATTTCCTTTATAAATGTAAATTTCCTTTATGAAAGAGGAGAACTTCAGCTTGGTTTCCAGATTTTCTTCTTGTTGTGTCTGCTCTTTCTCAAAATAATCAACTCAAACTAACCTTTATGCCAAAGAGGCATATTTTGGGGTGATATATCTGCTATCTATATTCCTATCATCTTATAAATTCACGTGTGACATAGGCAACCTCTCCCATTACTCAGCTGAATAGACTTGGCACCTCTCCAAACCTCCATTTTCTCATATATATAGGATGGCTAACAATGTCTACTGGGGGTGTTATTCTGAGGAAAACATATGATAATGTATTTAGAAACTTAGAATTATTCCTTGTACACACATATATACATTGTGTGTAGTTTCTTCCCTTCTCTGCCAGTGGTAGCTTGTGAGCCATTTTTCTTTTTAAGCTTATCCAAAGGTAGGGACAGATACTCAATGAAACCTTTGCCCCAAGGGCTAAAAAAGAAAGATTTGAAATGCATGTAAGGTTGCAGAGTAAGTTTTTCCACTCTCAAAGCTAGGTAACAGTAAGGCTGTGAAAAGGGTGGGGAAGGCAGATGGGTTCTAAGAATGAAGCTCAGGCATCTAAGTCCTTGATGAGGGAGAGATGAGAATGATCTCTTCTCAGGATGAGGGAAACAGTAGAAGAAAATCAGAGCCCCAAGCTATCTTCAATGTGGGATCCCCTCCCCACAATTTCCTGTGAACTACTCTCATCCACCAGTCCTGGATACCTGAAAACCCCTCTAAACCTCCTTGAGAGTGGCAGACTAGAAATTTTCTTGAAAAATTGGAACATGAAAGGAAACTCCTTGTCTTATCAAGGTGGAATTTGGAATTTCTCTTTAAACTGAGGCAGTGAGGGACACATTACAAATGTTTAAACTAAACTAAATACATATTAAAACATAATGAGTATGTTAATATTGTTGCAGAATAGCATGCTTCTCTGCCCCTTCCCATCTCAGGAACCTTTCTGTGTACTTGTTTACTCCAACCCCTCACAAGGCAAGTATGACCAGAAGCATAGTTTGCAAATATGCTGCTTGTTCTTCCCTGTTGAGGACATCTGCCATGTTTGCTCTTCACCATGGCATCAGTGTTCTCACATGGCTGGGCCACAGCATGGGTGAGCCATTTGACGCTTCCCCTTTCAATGATCATGGAGGCTGTGTGGAACATTCAATTTAGCAGTAGCCATTCCTGCCTCTCATGGAGACTGCCAATGTGAACAGATGGGCCATTCGACAACCCAGGTGGCCTGCCCTACACAGATATAACTTAAAAGGTTTCCTTCTGGAAATGCTTGTGCAGTGCTTTGCACAGAAGTCAGATTAAGATGGAGAACTGCTACAGCCTAGAAGGCACAACTTCTGATAGTGCCGTCAACTGATCACATTGATTTCTCTTCTCTCAGAGGAATGACCCATCACCTGTTTTATGTAGCAAATAGAGGACGGTAAACAGTACACAAAAAGAAGAAAATTGTAAGTATGTATGTGCGTGTACACACACACACAATCATGCATATCTTTAGGTACCCAGAGGCTTCAATCTCCCCCAAAGTGCTATTACGCTCCAATCTCTTTAACTTTTGTTTTATGGTGTGCCTTTTGAAATTGGTACTCGTTTAAAATATTTTGTTCTTATGAGGTCTAAGTTTAAATATCTTGTGTCTTTTCCTTAAAAAAAAAGGGAGGGAGAGAGTGTACAAGTGCAAAGCTATAGAGCTCAGTGGGGAAATGTTTTTTAGATGAAAATATTTCAGCACTGAGAATTAGACTTTGGACTTCTCAGCATGGGCTGGTCTGGATAAAACACAAAGCTTTTGTTGACATCTATTTTCCAGCTCACATAAGGACTTTGTAATGATATTCTTTCAAACCCATCTGGTGATTTAGCCAAGACTGCTGAAAAGCTTCAGTCAAAATTCTGAAGAAGAGTTATAAAGCTGAGCTGTGTCAGAGGATTCTGGCAGCTAGTTCATATTTTGCTGGACTCTTTTGGGCAGAATCATGTGATAGGACTTGCTAGATATTGGACTGATTTAAGAAGTGACTCTATAATTACTTAAACTAGATAAGTGTACTTTTTGCTTTTGTTTCAAGCTCTTATCATAGCCCTAAGACTGACTTTTAGAGTTTTGATTAGCTCTTTCAAGAATGAAATTGAAAGAAAGGTGGGCTGGATTTATACATATATTAACATTATGGGGTTCATATATGCAGTATGTGAAGTTCATGGTATGAAGAAAGAATCTAACTCATAGAATAATTAGAAGAAAAAGTTTAGCCTGAAATCAAGATTTAAAGAAGAGTCTTGGAGCCTTGAAAATCATGGATCCACTGTGTGGGTCCACTTATACATGGATTTTTTACAGTACTGTAAATGTACTTTCGTTAAAATTTTCTCAATAATGTTTTCTTTTCTCTAGCTTACTTTATTGTAAGAATATGGTATGTAACACATAAAATGCACAAGATAGGTATTAATCAAGTTCGATTAAGTTTCTGGTCAACAAGTAGGCTATTGGTAGTTAAGTTTATGGGGAATCAAAAGTTATACATGGGCTTTTGACTGGATGTTGTGGGGGTTGGGATCCTTAACCCCTGTGTTATTCAAGGGTCAGCTTAGTTTGACACTAATATGGAGAAGGATGTTTCATTTTAACAAATTAAAATGAGCATTAAGATTTCTATTTTCACTTAGAAAATTCACCTTTCTCCCCAGTCAGAACTTGCAGTCTTTCTTCAACACTTCTCCTTGTTTACAGGTGATTTTTGCTTCTATTTCCGAACTAAATATTGGATATCTATAATATATCTCTCTTTAAGCTGATAACTCTTTGAGGTCAGAAACTAAGGCACATTTATTTTTACATCCTCAGCAACTAGCACAGTATCTTGTAGGAACTAAGGACATCAATATTTATTGAATTCAATCCACAAATACTACTGGAACACAATTAGCTTACAAGGTACTGTGGGGATAAAGACAGTACAAGACAGGGACCATTACCTAAAATAACCTACCGAATAAAACACCAAGATTTTATTAACATACTATGCAACAATTATTTGAACCCCTTCCTGGTTTTAGTATTTTTGTTATTCTCCTGACTCTGATGATTTAGATCATCTCTTCATGTTTGGTAATAGTTTAAGTGCTGTTCCTGAAGTAGCATTTTGCTTTTTTTTGTTTGTTTTTGTTTTCCTGTCATTTACTTTATTTCTTCTACTCTTAAGTCATTTTCTCTACCCCTTTTTTTTTCCATCTTGAATTCTCCCTGACTTGTCCTTACCTCATTAGCTCTCTTTTTAATTCTTTTTTATTTATTTACTTTTCTTAATCTCTTTGTTTCCATACCTCTCCTCACACAAAATACTATAATTTACAATTTATAATTTATTTAAAAATTATTCCTAAAATTCTCAGGGTACCTGGATGTCTTGGTTAAGTGTCTGACTTCGGCTCAGGTCATGATCTCACAGTTTGTGAGTTCAAGCTCTGCATTGGACTCTGCTGTCAGTGCAGAACCCTCTCAGATTCTCTGGTCCTCTCTCTCTCTCTCTCTCTCTCTCTCTCTCTTATCTCTCTCTCTGCCCCTCCCCCACTCACACTCTTCCTTTCAAAAATAAATAAACATTAAAAAAAATTAAAGGTATTTCTAAAATTCTCTCCATGAAAATCTGCAATCTAACCAACCACTATATATTAAGGAAAATGTGTTAATCATAGTCACTCCTCTGTTAGAGTGAAGGTTTTAGGAATAGCTGTTGTAAGTGATTTAATAAGTGAATTAGAAGTCTCTGAGTTAAAAATTTTAATTTTGCCACTGCATTTTACATTTCATGTTACTCTCTGCTCATCTTTGTTAATCTGTTGTTTCTTGCAACCCACTGCATAAATCCTTCGTCTTTTTCTATTCCCCTGAGGATCATATATATATATCTGGCTTCTAAAATACCTTTCTTTTTCTTATTTTTCTAATCAAAATGTTTTTGGAGCTATGTCCTTGCTATGGACTGAATTTTGTATCCCTCAAAATTTACTGAAGTTAACTCTCAATATGACTTAGTATTTGGGTATAGGGCTTTTAGGAGGTAAAGTTAAATGAGGTCATAATAGTGAGACACTAATTGCATAGGATTGGGGCCTTATAAATAGAGGAAGGTGGGGTGCCTGGGTGGCTCAGTAGGTTAAGTGTCTGACTTTTGCTTTCTGCTTAGGTCATGATCTAATTGTTCCTGATTTCAAGCCCTGCATCAGGCTATGGGTTGACAGTACAGAGACTGCTTGGGATTCTCTCTCCCTCTCTCTCTCTGTCCCTTCCACACTGGCGCTATTTCTGTCTCTCTCAAAATAAAGAAACTTAAAAAAAAAATAGAAGAAGAGATACCCGAGTTTTGGCCAGGAAAAGAGAACTCCAAGGATCAGCCATCACCTTGATAATGGATTTCCCAGCCTTTTAGAACTAACTAGTATGGTATTTTTTTCTGAATTTTCTGAAAAATGCTCCTTTTTAACCTTATAAATTTTGGTTTTATACTGTAGAAATAATGTTACAGCATTTCCCCTCTCATTTTTTAAATATATAGGAAACTAAGCCTTATATCAAGATTAATTGACCTTGAGTAAGTTCATTGCTCCTTTCTGATGCAGAAGTTGGAGGCTGTATTAATATGCAGAATTCTTAGCCCACTTACAGTGTGTGTCATCACTTGTGCTACTCCGTTTAATTTCATCCGAAATGAAATTGGTGAATATCCTTCCATACTCTTGGGATCCAATTTCAGTGGGAATGAATTACATTGAGAAACACACACATACCAGACAATTCAGGTAGGACATAGGAAGGACAAGAGTCTGGTCTTCCCACAGAGACACTAATTGATTTCCAAAGTAGGTTCATGTATCTCTCTTTTCTTAAGCTCTTCTGAGTGTTTTAATGGATAACTGGGTAAAAAATAGTAAGTTATTGTTCATTGATGAATATCATTTGACAAGCACTGTATTAAATATTTTATAAGCCATATATTATAAGATTAAATAATACTATGTGTGAATCACATTGATAGTATTATTTCTAGTCCCACTTCAAAGGTGAGGAAGCTGAGGCATAAAAAGTTAATTTGTTCTAATTCACAATTAGCATATGAGAGAACTGGGACTTGAGCCTAACTGCAGAGCATGACATTTTAATCACTATATAAAACACCAATAGATGGCCCTTTTCTAATGCCAGTATGATAGGGAAAGGTATGACACAATAGGCAGAGAGGGAAAGGTTAGGACCTGAGGTCCCTGGATGGGGAAAAACACATGTTTTAAAACAAGGCTGGGCCCATCTGACCCAACTCCCTCAGGCTTAAGGTTCCTCTTAAGGTAACAGACACCACCTACCCCCCATCAAGTTCCCCTCAGGAATTTGACAGTCAAAATACCTGACTAAAATAAGTAAACCATAAAACTTACATTCTACAAGGAGCAGTGTGACCATAGTGTGAATCCTTACACAGTGGAATTCAGCCAACCAGAAATGAACAACCCAGAACCTAGAGTGATGAAGCCAGTAAGGGCAAAACCTGAGAAGGAACAAGGGGGAAGGGAAGGAGGCTGACCAAAACCCAATAAAACAAAGTTCCTTGCCTATAGTCAGGGGTATTCACTTTCTAAAGCCCCCTCTCTGTAAAGAGAGTTTTCATACCATTCCTATTTTCTAATCTTATTCTCTAATAAACTTTTGCCTGCTGCTCATTTTATTCTTTGTCTGCCTCTTCATTTTTCGAAGCACTGAGACAACAAATCCTGAGTATTGAGGTAAAGAATCCTGCGACACCAGCTCCAACAAAATACTTAGGCTATGTACAGTACTATAGACCTTTATCCCTGGAATTCACATACTATTCAGAACAAAAACAAGAACAAAAACATTTAACGGGGAAAAATAACACAACCAGAGGCTATTTTAGACAGAAACAAAGAAATACATCTTTCAATAACATCATTAAGGTTAGAAATACGTGTAAGAAGCCAATGCTGTGAAGTTACAACTGGCTGAGCTGCCACAGGTTTCATTCAAAGGAACAGGCCAATTTGTCCATAGTGCTAGTTTTGTGGGCATAAAGATTGACTGCTAAGATACTAGCATTTCAAAGAGACAGGGGCGAACGTCTTAGATTTTTATTGATGCTGTCATTCTCCAATCAGTGGAGGAAACCTCTTTTCTTTTGATAGATGATGGAAAGCTTCCACTCACTTTCATGTCTTACTTCTGTAGGGGAGGAAATATAATTTTCCTCCTACCCTTCCAGGTTCTTGGCTGAGGTGGACCCCCTGTAATAGAAGTTAGCAGGAGAAGCACCAACAGAAGTTTAATAACCTATATACCTTCAGTATACATAGGAAAAACCTCAGAAAACTGAGTAACTCTCCCAAATGGCTTAAACCATCACCTTAATATCTTCAGCTAATGACAAAAGAAGATGTTGTAGGTGTGGCCTTTATAGGAGCTTACCAGGAAAAGCACATTACACAAGGGTATGATTGTTATGCAGGTTTAAGTCATTGCTTTCTCCATTGATAAGAGTTTCTGGAGATTTAGAGTCATCCTTCTCTTCCTGAAACAGAAAGGAAGAAAACCCTTATAATGGAGACTTCCCTTGTAAATGTATTACATTTATAATGTAAATACGCTTATAAGAGGGTAGCTTCTAGGTTTTCAGAGCTTCTCCTGTGTGTGCTGTTTCTTAAAACAACCTGCTCAAAATAATCTTAATACCAAAGATACGTGTTTTAGAGTGCCAAATTCTGCCCCCCTTCACTTCCAACTTTTGTGTCTCTGTTGATTGAAGAAATAAACACGTAATTTTTGAGGTTGAATCACTTTAATACGTGTTTTGCATTGCCAAGTGTGTTCTAATAAAAGCACGAAGAATATAATTTTTGCACGTTTCAAGAGATTAACCTTTTTTACAACTTTTCTACAAAGATACATTTTCAAAGATATATTTTCAAAACAAATGAGTTTTCTATGGAAATGTAATTGGTGAATATTCATTCTCTTCGACTGACAAAAGGTATCAATTCACATATACGTAGAATGTAAAAATATACACGTTAGCACACAAATAGGGAAACTTCCTTTAAAAAGCTAAGCTAGAGCAATTTATTTATTTACTGACTGACTGACTTACCATATGGAGATACCATTCAGTCAGAAGAGTTACATAAAGTAAGAACCAATTTTTGGTTGTATCTCCATAGCAATTTCTTTTCTTTTTCTCCTCTGCCTTAAAAAAAAAAAAATCTAGTTTGTCCTGCTGCTGTGGTCTCACTGCAATGTTTTTATAGTCCATTTAGCTTTTACAGGATTTCATCATACTCTGGTTGACACCAACTGTTCTGAGGAGTCCCAGGGGTTCACTTTGAGTCCCAATACATAACCTGAGTTTGACGCGTTCAGTTTAACATCATCCAGATCAATCTTAAGAATTAAAAGGAGGCTGAGAGTGTTAAATCAACAATAGTTTTCACCCAGGCAGGGAGAAGGAGATGGAGTGAAAGCTAAAGGGCTGTGTGCTTTTTAAGGAGGTACAGTCAGTCCCACAACAGAGCATTTGTGTCACATAGAATCCTAATTGACCAAGTTATTTACCCTCAGGGGAGACAAGTTTCCATCAGAAGGATGCATTTGCCATTTGTTAAGTTGCTGGAATTCTAACCTCCTTAGTGTAATTCTAAACTCAAGTTTCAGTTGTTTAAATATGTGGCACAACGGAAAAAGATGGAAAAAAATAAGACTCACAATGTCCAGTTCCTTTTTACCATTTCATTCACTCATAACCTTATTTTGACTTCTTTTCCTTATTTGTAAGTTGGTCAAACTAAAACTGGTCCTTCCAACCATAGTTCTATGAGGATCAGAAACAAATAATGATATAATTAATGTGAATGTGTTGTAAGAATTTTAAGGTGTTCTATAAATATGGGTCACACTTCTCTTCTTAACAGTAAAGTTTTACATTCAGGTAAGTGTGAGATTAGAAGAGAAATTCCCATGCCTGAGAAACAAATGTGTAACAAAAATAATAACATAAGGCGTATGTTCAAAGTGTGATGAATAGAAGAGTATGTATCAGTGTATACATGGAAAAGATGAAGTTAACCAGTAATGTCAAGATTGGACTGTGAGTTATCTGAATGCTAGGTAAAGAGACTGAATTCTGTGGGATGATGGGGTTGTCATGTGATGGTTTCAAGTTTGGGGAGGAAAAACATTTTCTTTTCGGCTCTTGGTTCTTCAGCTGTGCTAATGACCAGATTAACATAGGACAGATTAACAGGAGGAAAACAAATTTAATCACCTACATACAGGAGTCCCATAGAAATATGAGACCCAAGGACAAGTTGGTCAGTTGAGGCTCATATGCCATCTTGCGCTAAGGAATAGGTTTGGGGTTCTGGGACTTAAAGGGGAGAAAGATATTTTTTAGGACAATAAGAAGAGTAAATGTTTGGTAATTAAATGTTTGCCCTATACAGATAGGTCTTTTAGATAGAGTTATCTCAAGTAATAGCTCTTTTAGCCCTTTATCTAAATTTTTATAGGTAGTTAAGGAAGAGGTGAAAAGTTTTCTTGAGTCTACTGGGTTTTGATTTCCTTCAGCTCAAAATAATCTACATATCAAAGCGAAATATTTTAGGGCCATGTATTCTGCTCCCCCTACAAGCAAAGGATAAGAAAATAAAAACTTAAAGAGTATGGAAGTTTAGAAGGTAAATGGAAGGTCAGATAGTAGATAATAGTAATTGCCCACACATAAATAAATGATTGTCAGAATTATGATTGTGATAGTAACGATGGAAAGGGATAGATGTAAAAGATTCTGGAAGAAAATCATCCCATATTTTTGGTTAACTTTGACCTAGGTGTCTTTTTCACCACTGCATCCCCAGTGAGTAGATCAATACCCAACACATCTATACTCAATAATTATGTGTTTAATAATAAATGGAAAGGAGTTCATGAGGAGAGCAAAAGGAAGTCCTGTGTTTTTTATCTTGAGAGATGTATAAAATGCTCATATAAATGATCTTTTGTACAAAGTCAATTCTGAGAGACTAGCTTTCAGGAAAGGGAAGTTTAAGCATGTTGCATTTTCATATCAATAGGATGTTGCGATAGAGCTGTCAAGGAAGTAGCTGAAAGTTCAAAATAGAAGTTTGGGAGAGAAATCTGTGGTTTGAGATATAAAGGACATTTGGTAAGATGATAGATGTAGGCTAGTGTTTTTCAAATGCGTGGTAGGCATACACATGAACACATGCATGCCCACATACACTTAAAAGGTTGACAGAAGCCTTTAACAAATAAAACTAGATTTTCTGCCTCCTGCCTTAGGCCTATCTCATCCCTGTGAAAATACCTTCAAAAGAAAAGCAGTGTTGATTTGAAATTTTCTTGAGGGGATGGTCAAGTAGGATTACATTTGTCTATACTTAATAGAACTTGCTCAAAAGCTTCTTTTCATCCACCTCCTCCCAAAGTCTCAGACAGCCCAACAATAGTTCTGGTTTCTTTTCTCTATTTTTTTAAAATGCTTTTCTTAGGCCAACCCTTCCAGTTCCGGAAGATTTTCTTTTTTTTCTTTTTTTTTTTTCCTCTCTCCTCACCACCTCCTCCACAACTCTGGGGTCCTTGCAAGCCGTTCTTCAGAATTGTAAAGAGTAGCACAAAAATCTCAGTGCCCCAAACAAAGAATCCTTTCTCTTTGTGGAAATGGAAAAGTGAAAGGGTTGTAATTATTTACAATTTAATGTATTTTTTTCCTGCCATGTCTAAAAATCCTACCATGGATATTTTACCTTGCTCAATGCAGTGGCAAGACACAAAGAAGAAACAAGATCATTCAGAGTTCAAAGTTTTGTCAAATAAATGTGTTTGTTTTGACGCTAAAGAGTCATGTATAATACACTTTAGCAAAAGATAAGTGGTATGACTGCTGTATCTCCTAGAACTTCTTGACAATTGTAGGGGTCAAGGGCAAGCTGCACCAAGATGGGTCCCTTTGACAGGAACTTTGAGTTAAAAGCAATTAAAACCAGCAGATGCAGGAAGAAGCTTCTAAACAGCTCCTCCTTTACCACCAACAGCTTGTTTATCCCAGGAAGAGAGCTATTAACAGAGATTTCCCTTTACTTCAGAAATATCCACATAATGGAGCAAGTTTGTTTCCCCAACCTCTCCTTTCACCTTCCTGCTGATGGTTCCTTTCCCCGTTGTATCTTCAGACCTACCCTCTCCTTAGCCCATATAAGTATCATGTTGCTTCACTGTCTTTGGAATTTCCATGTCTGTGTGGATTCCCCATAAGTATGCCATTAAATTGGTTTTTCTCCTGTCAATTTTTCTCATGTCAATTTGACTCTTAGGTCGTCTTAGATCTAAGGAAATTCTTCCTCCCCAACACGGTCTCAACTCTGGTATCTGAAATTCTGAAATGGCTCTTATGCTGGAAATGCTGAAGGGAATATTAGACTTTATTTGTGGCCTTAACTCAAGCCCATGGCTGGCAGCTCCACCTTTCATGATTGTTAGTAATTACAAGAACAGTTCTACTGCACACTTGGTAAATGAATAAATATCAAGTCAATAAAATATAATCGGTCAAATTATTAGTGACTTTTTTTGGAAGGCTAACTTTTCACTGGAGTTACCAGGGTCAGGTGGTAAAGGTTGTTGTCACCTCATAGTGCTCTGGCCTTTGATTTAGTTATTCTTGGTGTGTGTGTGTGTGTGGGGGGGTGGTTCTTATTTTCCAGTGGTCTCATTATCTTTGGCAGTCCTTTTTTTTTTAATATTTATTTTTGAGAGGGGGACAAAGTGTGAGCAGGGAAGGAGCAGAGAGAGAGGAAGACACCGAATCCGAAGCAGGCTCTAGGCTCCGAGTTGTCAGCACAGAGCCCTGCGTGGGGCTCGAACTCAGGAACCACAAGACCATGACCTGAGCCGAAATCTGACGCTTAACTGACCGAGTCACCCAGGTGCCCCACTTTGGCAGTCTTTTTAAGAATAATAAAGTTTCTTTCAGAAAATAATACTTTTAACTATTTCTTAAGAATAATGCTTTCAAGTGCATACAATAAAATGCACAGCATTTAAAAAGAAGCCAATCACATTCAAATATAATTGTATAAATATTTTTAAGTTTGTCATGTTCTAATTAATATATACACTTCTTTATTAGCACATTAAATAACAAGATTTAGCAGTGGATCTAATAACTAATAGAATTTTGAAGTAGTCAAAGTAGTATGTTGAGATATCTACAATGCTTGTAAAGTGATATTTGTGACTTGAACCAGTGATAAAGACACAGATCTGCTTGACACCAATGTTTTATTATTTTGTCAACATAGTTATAATTGAAGGGCATGCTCTATATTAAATACAGGTTAGCAAAAATTAAGTTGTATTTTTCCCCCCTTTCAAGTCTGTGAATTCTATGCAAGATTTCAGTAGACTTCAGGGTAAGAGCCCTACTAAGTTTTATTTCTTGGCTACTTTCTAGAGGCTGCAGGCTAGAGCATTGATGATTATAGCATTGGCAAGAACGGTGGGGTTCTTGTTGAGACCTTGACAAGAGATAGCACAAATTGGGACCTGTGTTTGCTCGCCATATAAATTCTTGCTAAGGCAACAAATGACAGGTGGTAAGATCAATGCTTTTACTTTGATTGGATTCATAAAAAGGAAAAATTGACCTGTGTAACCCGGAAGAGAGGTAACAGGGTGTTTCAGTCAAGTCTGGACTTTTTTTTTTTTTTTCTTTTTGGTCAGCTTTAGATTGGCATATGTTTACTCCAACTTACCCAGAACCACAATCCTTCAGCTTTGAAAGAAATTGAGACATAGGAATTATTACATGACTTTGGGAGAAACAAGGTAAAATGAGACCAGCATATATCTGTGCATTGCACATATATGGGTTTGAACCATGGCTTTGTGTATCCTTCGGAAAATTCCTTTGCATCACTCTGTGGCCACAGTCTGTCTGTCTTTACTGAAGATAACATCTACTTCATAGAACTGAAGAACACCTAAGATGAGATTCGCTATGTAGAGTATCTAGCATAGCACTTGACACTTAAAAGGCACCAATGTGTTGTCCAAGTTTAGACAACTAATTAGCCCACTAACACTCACTGAGTCCTAACAGCGTGTCAGTTGCTGTGCCAAGGATCAAACAACTTCATTGCTTTAATAATCTCATGAAGTAAAATACACAATTATCACTAAATCACACATGAGGAACTTGAGACTTTTAGATACAAAGTAATTTGCTTAAATTTAACTTGCACCACTAGAAGTAATAGAGTTAGGATTTGAATCCTTGTTTTTTGATCCCACACTCCCAACGCTCCAACTATATCCTGCCACAAAATTTGTGTCAGGTCTAGTGACACAACTGGAGAGTCTTCTAACTCTTATACCGCTATTGTTTGCTAATGTCTTGTGGACAGTTTAACTCTTGAAAAGTTGTAGCAGACTCCTCTACTAGTACTTATTTCAACCTAAGAATACTTTAGATCTGAACTTATTTCATACTTATGCTAATGACAGGCTTTTTTTTTTTTTTTAATTTAGTTTTGAAGATCATCCCACAAATGAATTCCATTTCCTCAAATGTAAGAACAGGCTGTTCTTTTGGCTATTGACATTCCATTTTGGATTCCACAAAGGGCTTTAAACACAATCACTTTCACAAGCCTTTGATGCAAAGCAAGTGACTGCCTAATGTTATTAAGCAGCTGAAGGGCAGGTAAATTGGCTGTGTTTTCTAAAAACGACTTTCATTTCCATCTACAACATGATTGCACATTGTAATATAGCACAACAAAGAGTTGAACACTGAAAAGATAAGCTTTAAAACAGAATATAAATTCCTAAAGCACAAAAGCCATAGTTAAAAAAAATGGAAATAAAAAATACATGTCAGAAAGACCTTTCTACCACAGCACTGAAAAGAACTTTGCATATCTTTCAAGGAGCTTTCAACATTTTAAAGCTAGTTTAATCGCAACATTATTTTTATTTAACAATTTCCATTGAGTAGATTTTTGAGCTTAAAAAATGTGACTGCTCTGGGAAATGAAAAACTATAACAAAGAAAGCTTGGCTAGAGCTAGAGGTCACAAATGTTGTTCAGTATGTTTCATATGTTGCACAACCTATAATTGATGAGTGATAAAATCAAGAAAGGTTCTTACAAGGGTAGAAAGTTCCCTATTTAAAAAAAAAATAACTGAAACCTATTGCTGTTTAAAAAAAAAAAGAAAAATCCTGGTTATTTATATTCTGTGAGAAAACTATAATTCCAGTTTCAAACAGAAAGCCTATCTACTAATCACCTAAAGCCAAATATTTTAAAGGAATGTAGGGAAAATTCAGTTTTTAACAAAGACATTCTTTTTATTATGATTATTCTGTTATCTATTGAACCAAATTGGCAGTGCAATTTTACGGGTTCCCAAACTTAGTTTAAAACTAAAATGGAAATATCAGTGAATCAAATGGTACTTGTGGCTCACCAAAAATAAAATTCTTTTACTGATCATTTTATCAGTAAAATTAATATAATCAGTACATTTATTAATTACTATTCTGAGCAGGGGTCTGGAAAAAGCTAATGTTATCTTCTTGTTTTTATTTTTTAATTTTTTTTAAGTTTATTTATTTTGAGAGAGCGAGCAAGCAGGGAAAGGGCAGAGGAGGAGACAGAAAATCCCAAGCAGGCTCTGCACTGTCAGCACAGAGGCCAATGCAGGACTTGAACTCATGAACTGTGATATCATGACTTGAGCCAAAATCCAGAGTGAAGGCTTAACCAAACTGAGCTACCCAGGCACCCTGTTTCTTTTTAAATAGAAGTATGTGCTTTGCTTCTTGATAGGGTACGAGAGAAACTTAGATTACCTCCAGTCTCCAAACTTAGGTTACCTCAAAATCTGTGAGATGCCCTTTGCTCACCCAACCTTGGTCTGCCATTGCTTTTAATGCTAGTCAAAGATAGTTTGGGGCAGCTGTGTCTCAGTTTTGGCAGAGCTAGGATGTTTTCTTTCCCCTAGCGGATAAAATAATTAATACATTTATTTACTCATTTGTTCACAAAATGTAACTATGGAACAAATTCTGTGTGAGAAGCAGCGAGTATTGGCCTCCATGGGACTTATAATCTAATGGGGTGGGGGAGGCAAACAGATTTCAAGAAAAATCACGAAAATTTCAACAAGTGCTCTAAAGGAAAGATGCATGATGCTATGAGTTTATGGAGGATTGACTTGGAGGATGATATTGATTCTCTACCTCTGTCCTATATCCATACACTTTGCAGTGTGTCCTGATAGTTCTCATTCAGAAGTGAAATCTATTTCCCTACTCTTTGGACCTGTGCTGGCCTTGTGACTTCATTTGGCCAAGAGAAAGTGACAGAATTGACATTGCGATTGCTGCTCACCTAGGTCTCAAGAGGCTTTGTGAGACGACTCTTCTTGTTCCTCTGCCTTCATCGTGAGAACGTGCTTGACCCAGTCTGCTGGATGAACTACATAGACCAAAGTAGAGTCAACCCCGTAGTCCTATCCAAGGCCCTGGACACATTTGAAAGCCCAGAGAAATCAGAACTGCCTAGTTAACTCACAGCTGACCACAGACACATGAATACACTGAGCCGAGCTTATGTCTGATCAGCAGAATTGCCCTCCTGACCCAGAGGCTCACGAACAAAGAAAGAACTGTTCTTGCTTGTATGCCACTGTAGTGTCATGATGGCTTGTTATGCCACATTGCCATTCAGATAGATAATTGAGGCTCTGCCAGGTGAGTTCAGGCCAGGCTTGCCTAAGGAAGTTATTCTTCCTTCTTCTGTGAAGAATATAAAAAAGGAATAAGGATTAACAATGCAAATGGAAGGAGAAAAGAACAGAGAAAGTAGATAAAATGGGCTAAAGCCTATAAGCAACAGTCGTAAGGGGTCTAAGGTGACCAGAACACAAATGTCAATGGGAGTGTGATGGAAGAGTTGGAGGTAAAGGAAACACCTGTAGGGCCTTGTAGACCATTTCAAGTTGTTTTGTGTTTAATATGAGAATAATGAAAAGAACTTGAAGGGTTTTTAAGCAGAGAGAGAATGTGAGAAAGATGTATTTGGCTACAGTGTATAGAACATGGGGAAAAGCAGGACTTCCCAGGAAGATTTGAGGGGAGAGTGGTGATTTTTTGTTGTTTAGGGCAAGGCATTAAGTCATGAGCCCCAACCCTGGATCATCATTGCAACTTTCTGATGGGTGTTCACATCTTTCTAAATTACCTTTACCCCGCTTTGAAAGTCAGCATGGCAAAGTTTATAAAGCATGTGTTCTACCTCTGCCTCTCCCACCTATAAGCTTCATTTCTTTAAACTCTATCAGAAACCCTGGTATTCATTCAATTCCTCTCATCCAAAATATGTCTACATAGATACTCCAATGTGCTCACTTATTTATTTGAAATGACGCGTCTTTCTCTTGTTTGTGCTCATTTTGCCTTGCGGATAATGTAATGCTTTGTTCTTTTGTAAATTACAAGGGGCTGCAGGGGCGTTGGTTCCGATTACCCTGGTGAAAACAACACCAACTCTGTAAAGCCATTCTCGATCATTCCCAATGGCTTTTCTCTCGTATTCTATAGTTTGTCCCTCCTAAATAGTTACTTAATGGAATACATATGAGAAAATGCTTGTAGCTGCAAATAACAGAAAACCTTTTTAAAGTGAAACAATATGGTGTTTAGTCGTATCATTTAAGTGGAATATGGAAGTAGCTGGATTCATGTTGGATCAATGTCATCAAGGCTCTGGGTCATATCTGTCATGCTCTTGGCCTTCTCTGGGTTGCAAAATGCCTGAAACCCTCTCTCATGATCTTTGGCTAAAACTGGGTCATATGCAAAACCACAGATCGATATCTGGCAACAAGGAATGGAATTTCCCAGACTGGATTAGTCCCTCTAGTACTTATTCCCTCAGTCAGACACATTGGGAATCTGTCAGAGGTAAATGTTTGGTGGGTAGGTAGCCAACAGTGACTGCCACTCAAAGCTTAATGATTATTTCTGTTCTGATCCTCATCTAGCTGTGTATTTCTCTAGATTTTTAAACTTCAGACATGGCAATTTCCTATAACTCTCTGATGATACACTGTTTTATTTCTCTGTACCCTAGCACACGCTATTTTCTCTATTAGGGATGTCAACCCTTTGCCCATTTCTAACTACCTAGAGAAAGATTCAACTTTTGAAGTTCCATAGGATCATCACATTTTCTATAAAACTTGCATTGCTTCCCACACCCAGGTACACATTTAGTCACTCTCTTATTGGTATTACTTCAGTTTCTTATACATATCTGCATTATTATAATCATATCGTGCTGCATTATGATTTACTTACATGTTGATCCATGCCTCCCCTCACCCCCTGCCCACCACCATGACTCATTGTTCTTGCTTAGAACATAGTATGGTTTAGGGGTGCCTGGGTGACTCGGTCAGTTGGGTGACTGACTTCGGCTCAGGTCATGATCTCACAGTTCATGGGTTCGAGCCCCGCATTGGGCCCTGTGCTGACAGCTTGGAGTCTGCAGCCTGCTTCGGGTTCTGTGTCTCCCTCTCTCTCTCTGCCCCTCCCCCACTTGTGCTCTGTCTCTCTCTCTCTCTCTCTCTCTCTCTCTCAAAAATAAATGTAAAAAAAAAAAAAAGAACATAGTATGGTTTAAAGTCTGCTAAATGGTATTGAATCTAAGGTACCACATAGTACTTCATACAGGTCTCCTTTCTACTTGATGTCAAAGACCAACTGCTATACTTATCCATAATTCAAAGCACTTGCTATAGTGCTAGACAATGCATATCTTACTAGGCCATATTTTTCCATTGATGGGTGTTTAAATACCAAACAGTGAAAGAAAGATCATTATGGAGAAAACCAAAGGGCTGGTGCTGTTCTCATCATGAGGGGAGAGGTAGTTAGGGTCTTGGTAAGTCTTGATGACCTATAATAGACATTTCGGTTTGGAAGATGTGAGGCCCTCTGGGCATAACTGGATGATTGAGAAAGAGCTTAACAAAGCTAATCAACAAAATAGGAATTTGGCGATTTGAAGTAGCATCAGGAATGTTGAGGAAAATGACCTGCAGGGAATACAAAAGTCCTTAAGAATAGCAATAAGATGGAGTCAAAGTAAAGGAACAACCATGAGCATTCCCTTTGGGAGGAATGACCAATGATACTTTAGGTCATGATGTTTAATGTCGGTTGTTTCTGTATCATGTAACAATAAAATCATTCAGCCTTAGCCTAAACTTCGGTAAAAAACTGTCTCACACGACAACTAGTATCAGTGGTCCCAGGGGGGAATAAAGAAGATAATAATGTGAGGTATCCAATGTGTAATGAAGTGGAAAGGAAAGAATCCAGAAACAATAGGAACCATGATAGAGTTCATAGATGGCAGTACGCACAGGGCAGTAGTATTTTTCACATAACTCCTGAATTCATCTAATAGCCTAATTAATGAAGTATATAGAAATTGATACGCTTCTGCTTTTTTTCTGAATTGTAACAGAGGGAGATTGTTGGGCAGGGGAAGAGTGGAGAAACGTGCCAAGAGTAAGGCAACAATAATGGCACTTAGTACTTCTGTAATGCAACAAATAGTGACTGTGTGACATCTATGTACCAGGCACTGTGCTGGTTGCTGCCTTTATACATATGAATAACACACAGTTGGAGGTTTTATTTCCCTCATTCTTTTTCACTGAATCATTACTATTCTTTTGTCTTTCAGCTTGTTTTTCTTTATAGTCATCCTTCCTCTTAGAGTAGTTCCTACCATTTGTCTTCCATTCGTTCAGTTGAACTAGCCAAAGGGGCCCTATGGGACTTAAGTTGTGCTTTATGTTTCACGGGGTTTTTTTAGTGAGTTTAGAATAGAAGAAATAGATAGATTGGGACTGAGGAGCAAACTGGCTTTATTTTGCCCAAGGAAAATGGCGATGCATGTCTTCTAAAGCAGTGCTTCTCAAGCTGTCTGTGATGAAGAACTACTCCCTGCCTCCCTCTCTCCCTCTTTCCCTCCTTCCCTCTCCTTTTTTGCAATTGATACCATTTGTGCAACCTCATCCTTTTATAAAATAATAAAAGTGATTTTCTAAAGAAAATAAGTCATAAAACTATAAACTTTATTATTTCATTCCGCAGACTTTAGCGAATTGCTCTAAAGTTTCTAAATGCTTACTGTCAAATTGTGCAGGTATCATATTGCAGTCCACATACTGCCCCTGCTCCCCAGATCAGTTTGAGTGGCACTGCCCTATAATGTTCCTGCACATTGTGCCTTGGGGACAGCGAAAGACTTGACCAGGGCCCTTTCACGAGGTAGCGTAATACACATTTTATAAATCATTAATTGCCCCATTCACAACCAGACTCAGAGTCCACTCATATCTTTTGCTTTGCTTTCCAAATCGGGAAACTGGACTCCAAAGACTGTAAAATGCCCACTACCCCGACACTCCTTGTTTTCTTATATTGCAACATTCTCAGCCACAGAAAGATTTCAAAGGCTTAAAAATTGCTAATGTAGCCATCCTGTGGATTTTACATACCACATCCCTCTGGCTTCCACGTGAAATTCTCTCTGAATAAATCATCACTCACTGTGCTCTAAATCACTGGTAACAGAAGAGGAGTTCTTGAACAATGGATACTTCAATAGTGTATAATCGTATTTCATAATTTGTGCATGTATATTTGTGTAAACCTGTAAAGCGTTGAGAATTTTTCCGGAAAAGACCAGCATCTTCAGCATAAGAAGAGAAATGAAGTTTTGTTGTTGGTGGTGGTGGTCGTGGTTTAGAGTTATCCTGAGGATAAATAACAGGAATTGAGTCTGAAAATCTAAATTCCACTTTTGCCTTTCCAGCTGTATAACCCAAGCCACGTGTGAAATTTATTTTTTTCTATCAGCCATATTACAGAATAAAAAGAAACAAATGAAATTAATTTTAATGCATTTTATTTAAACCAAGATACCAAACGTATAATTTCTCTATAAAATGATTGATAAGATATTTTACACTCTTTTATTTGTGCTGAAATATTTAAAACGTGCTGTGCGTCGGCTCCCAGCTTAATTTCAAGTGTGTGATAGCAGTAGGTGGCTGGGAGCTGCTCAGATCCTAGCATAAGAGCCAGGGAAGATTCGGTGCCTTGAATGGGGCAAAGGAAAAAAGTAGAGATGGAGGCTTAGAATCAGGAGGTAGATATCAGGATGAGTAACGGAGAATTTCAGAGGAGAACAATGTTTTCTGTGTGGGTGTATACCTGCCCTGCAACACACACATTTGAGTGAATTTTTAGTAAAATGTCCATGTGTCAATAAATCCCTGGTGAATTAAGACTTCAGATTGGCAAGGTACAGAAATGCCAAGTCCTATTCCAAGGCTGCTTGGCCAAAACACGTTTGCAAGATGTAAACCTATTGTATATATGGCTCCTAAACTGATGTTGTTTTGGTTTCTCTTTTTTACAGATTCTTGTGGTTATTTTTTATAAAACTGTTTATGTGAGCTATCACTTAGGGAAATTCTTCATGGTGAGCATGAAGCATGTTTGTAAATTTTTATTACAATAACATTAAACAAACATGCTTATGTATAAGTATAACCCACCTTTGGTTACTTTTTTTTTTTTATTACGTTTCTTTATTTTTAAGAGGCAGAGAGAGAGCATGACAATTCTTTATTTTTGAGCAGCAGAGAGAGAGGGAGACACAGAATCTGAAGCAGGCTCCAGGCTCTGAGCTGTCAGTCCAGAGCCCGACGCGGGGCTCGAACCCACGCACCGTGAGATCATGACCTGAGCCGAAGTAGGACACTCAACTGACTGAGCCACCCAGGCGCCCCACCTTTGGTTACTTTTTTAGGCTAGATTCTGGGAAGTAGCCCTATGGAACCGCCGAGTACGTGAACATCTAAGTCTCTTGTCCTCTTCGAATTTATTCTCACAGTATATGTAGTAAAAGTTGGGGATCAGTTTATAGGCTTTATTCTTTAAATAATTACAGTTTCTATGGGGAAAATGGCACATCATCATTATTTTAAGTTCTGAATATTTATAAGAGAGAATATTTCTCTTCGGTTTATTGGTCATACTCAGTCCAATTTTTTTTCTCTGAATTGCTTGTTTATATATTGTGCCTGCAACCCTGCCATTACTTTTTCATCAGACTCCTGCAAATCCCTGTTCAGCCTGGCTGAGTGGGTGTGCAGAGAGGTAAAGTGATGAGGAGGCCCTGCTGCTGGGCTGCAGAGACCTCACTATTGGACTGTGGTCACAATAAAATATACTGCAGTTCCAATCAGTTAAATCTTGGTAAGCAACTAAGCTAACCTTTAGAATAAATCCATATACCCCTGAGGTCTGTCTGCTATAATAGCGCTACTAAAAGGCAGACAAATACTTTGAGTTTTATAATTTAAGCTTTGCCATCCCCTCAGAAGAGGATTGCTTTTCTAAAAATATATCTGCCTGCAAAGAGCCTTGGGGCGTGTGTGCTTCTTTTGCATTTAACCAGCTATTAAAAAATCCCTTGGAAGCTGTGACCTGCACAGGTCCAATCTGCTTTGGCCAGTAAATCAGTTAAGACTGGAAGTTCCCTATGACTTTTTAAAGATATGTTAGAGATCCTAAAAATAATTCTTCCCTCTTGGTAGAGGAGGGGAAAACAATTCAAGAGTGGTTCAAACGTAGCCAGAGTCTGTCCATCATGACTCTGATCGTTCTTCCCTGGCAGAATATACTTACTTCTATAGTAAACATTTGTGCTCCTGCTCCAGTCCATGTACTGTACTAAGAAAGGGAGCCAACCGCCAATAAGACCTTTTTTGCTCTTGAAGGTTTCAACTTGTAGTGAAATAAAAATACATGTAAATAAATGCAGTGTGAGGTGTTAAGTACTATGTTCCAGGCACGTTGAGGGAGCTATAAGAGCCTCAAGGAAAAGAATGACCACACAGACTGGGAATGGGAAGGGACTTTGCCAGGAAGTTGGTACTTGAGCTGAGCTTTAGAGGAGTAGAAGTTCCTTGAGCAGAGAAGAAAGGGGAAAGAAAAAGAGGTGACAGAAAGGAAATTAGGACTGCCCCATAGTTAAGAACACATTGGAGAATTTTAAATAGGAGAATGATGGTGATCAGAACGCACCAGATACTAATGTCTCTTCCGGGGTGCTATCACTCGCTGGCATGTTAGGCTTCAAACAGACTCATGAAACACTTGTATGTCAGCTTAAACAGAAAGCACATTGTCCAATTTAAATACTAATGCAAATTAAGAAGAAGAGATAAAAGAAATCCCTGAGCTCCCAAAGACATCAAGGACTGCTGTTCTATCATAGCACATATGCCTCCCATGAGGAATGTAAATGAGAAGGGCGAATTTGTGTAATTGGCATGCTGGACATTTCTCCGGCCTCAATTGCTTTCTATTATATTTGAAATTTTCAAGCCAAACCACCACAGTAACCACACCAGAAAAAAAAAGGCAGTTGAGAAAGAACACCCTGCAATGTTTATAATCCCACCCTTTCTCTGTATGTGCATTTTCAAATTGGGGTATTTTGATCAGGAATCTAATAGGATTTGGATGATAATCCCCATGAAAATGATGCCGGGATGTTCTTTAGCTTTTGATAAAGTCCCAAGTACGCAAGCAGTATAATCTTGAATAAGAAAAAGAGAACAGTTTTCTACACCAGGAGAAATAAAGCATAATGTAGCACTTTGACAACCTTGAAGGTGACTTTTCCAAGCCATTGATTAGCAGGTCCATGCCCTGAAATTCAAGTCAGGGAGATTCATTACAGTTCTTTCAGTCACTAGAGTATTAAAAACCAAAATGCATCATTAACTCAGAAGTGGGCTATGCCATTTGGCAGTAAGGGATCGACTTGACTTCTGTGACAAAGCCATCTATGCAGATTCTTTGGACTTCAACACAAAAGGGAATAATTGCTTTTTGCATTATACATAAAAGCAATTATTTTCCTACTGTTTTTCACTTTTGTCTATTTAGTCAAAAAGTGTGGATTGCTGGGAAGAAGCTTGACGTAGATGGACTCTAATGAAGAGCAGCACTGGACTTTGTTCGTGAAGGAGTTTTTGTAGATTTCCATGGTGGTAGTCTACCAGGAAGAAGTTGAAAGGAATTTAGGGAGTTGAGGAAGCAAGAGAGTGTAATGACCAGCAGGAGGTGCAGAGAATAACTGCTATTTTCTTCTTTCCCTGTTGTTTGCAAAAAAAAAAAAAACAAAAAAACAAAAAACAAAAAAACAAAACCAAAAGCCTTAGTTAAATGCCCTTTTCTCTCTGGTTTTGGTCGTTGTGATCCTGTACTTCTTCCTGCCACACCACATGAAAAAAATCATTTAGATCAGTTGGGCACTCATGCAACGTTTTGAGTTGGATTCCTGTATCATCTGCCTAGTACTTAAGCCATGTTATCTCAGGGAAGCCTAGCTCCTGCTCCAACTTTTCTCAGCCTCAGTTTCTTCATTTGCAAAAATGAGACCTAATAGCATCTCTTTTTTTATGTATCCGATAGGTGGTTTCAAGGACCAATTAGATAACAGAAGCATGTGTGTGCTATAACTTCCTATGCAGATTCAGCATATTTATAACTACCTTGTGTATCCCTGATAGGCATTTTAAGTACATTACCGTATTTAATCTTAATAATATTGTGAGGTCACTAGTAAAGCTCAGAGAAGTTGTAACTTGATAAAGAGGCATCGTGTACTCCACCTTGGTATTTATAGTAGAGGGATGATTTCCACACAACCTCTGATGTCAAGAAATAGTCTAGTGTGAGGATATAGGTGTAAGTAATGCACTGCAGTGGTATAAAGAATATAATGGGATAAAAAGAATAGATATAAACCCGACTTTGCACAATAGAGGAATGCTAACTCTTGTGCCAGGGGTAGAGAGTGATAGAAGAGAAAGGAGTGTGTGAACACGTGTGTGTGTGTGTGTGTGTATGTGTGTGTGTGTGTGTGTGTGTGTGTAGAATAGTTAGTATATCAGAGAATGCTTCCTATTGAGAGAGTTTAAAATACATCTTAGTATCTTTCAAGATACTAAGTTCACATGGCAGACTGGAAGTGGAGAGCAGTTCAGATTGAAAAAAAATTAGGATGCCTAGTAGGAAGATAAATGAGTGTTATACAAATGCTAATTCATTTCACCTTTTATTAACATAAGTGCTTAACAATAAAAGAATGAAATGAATTATGTAGACAAGCAGAACAACTTAGAATCTATCCTCCATTTTCTACCAATGATTAGATAGTGCTTGAAGACAAAATAGTGACGATGTTCAAACATGCAGTCTTTTCTTTCTTTCCTCCTGCTTGAGGGGCATTTATTTCAGCATTATTTGGAGACCAAGACAACCTATATATTTTCTTTTTTTTTTATGACCTATCCAGCCTCTGATCAGAATTCAGTCACCCTTTTACTTCCTCTAATTCTATGTAAGAAGTCAGGCAACTTAGACTCTTCAACACCAAGATAGCCAAGTTGGGGCCATAAAGTCTGAGATGACAAAACAGCAGAGTGGGGCAGGACTGTGTCCACTGGGCATGAAAATATGGAAGCAGTGACAAGTGGACATTATAACAGTGGTAGATTGGATCATCATTCCCAGTTATTCACCCCTTTGGCATGTGTCTTTGCATTGCCTCCCACTCTATGTTGGGTATATTCCTCACCCTGTCAATGCTGGCCTTGTCCAGGTGACTTGGTTTGGTGAAGACACGATCTGAACAGAGTATTTAAAAGTGCTTTCATGGTTTAGTTTGCCCTGTGTGCTCCTTGATCTATGAGATGAAAATGCCCCAGATAGTGGTTACCTGCTCAGCCTGAGCCACAAGAACGAGACATCGTGGAACAGAGACAAATGTGATCGGAATCCTAGAGACATGTATCCAGCCAAACATATGGAAATCAGCCAAACCCCTGCCAACATTTATGTATTTCAACAAAATCTATATTTATTTATATGCAAGTCACTGAGGTTTGATGTTGGTTTTTATGCAGCAAAAATTAACCATTTCGGAAAACAGTTAACAGTTGTTTATAAAGTTGAACAGGTAGGGGTAAATAGGACTTTTGAGGAAGATGGTAGGATAAGAAGGTCCTAAATTCACCTTGTCCCATAGCTACAACTAGATAACACCCACATCATTGTAAACAACACAGAAAACAACTTGAAGACTGGCAGAACAGACTATGCAGAGATAAATGTATAGAAGACGACACGTTGATGAGGATAGAAAGGGCAGAGACACCATTGGGAGCTAAAGGAACCCACAGGTGTGTCCATAGGAAGGAGAGAGACTACAAGTACAGAAAGAAAAAAATAATAGTCCCTTATACCAGGCACACATGGGTAAGATGAATCCCCATTACATTTGGTTTTGAAAACTGGAGGAGACTAATTTCACAAGTTCTTACAATCAGCAGAGCTTAACACTTGGAACATGAAAAATTAGCCAGCTTGGCTCTGGGAGACCCAGGAGGGTGATAGGAAACTGAGTTCCTGCCCTTAAAGAGATACCACAACAAACAACCCTGCTGAGATACAGCATAGAAGCAGCAGTTTGAAAAATGCCTGAGATCTATGGGAAGGGGATTTGTTTACCAATCTCACAACATGTGCTCGAGGGGCAGGGAACTTTAGGAGACTTAACCAGGAACAAAGGAGCTGGCTGATGACATTTCCTTCTCCTGCCGCTCAGTCTAGACACACCTGTTGCACTGTACTCAGTGCTAAAATTCTCCACCTGACTTGCTAACGGTGCCCCCTGCTCCCCATTCCCACATTCTCTTGTTAACACACCCTCCAGTCAGACCTCAGCTCCAGGTCTCCTCCCAGAGTAGACCCATGCAAACCTTACTTATGCTGTGTGCCCTGCTCCTGCACTCTTCTGCAGATCTGGCCCCTTCAACCAAGTGAGTGTTGGCAGGAGTTTTGGGTGGCTGCAGGTCTACTCCAGCAAGTGGGCCTTGCTGGCACTGTGTGTCCTTCCCTGGCACTGTCCTGCAGATTTTCCGCCTCCGATACACCTTTGGCCAGAGCCTATCCAAAGCAGTGCCCACAAATCTGGCAGTCTTCAAACAGCCCTGACAAGGGCCAGCACCACTTCAAAGTGACTCCTGCCCTGGGGAGAAGGGAGGATAACCACACATAACAGCTGCTACAGCCCCAGCAGTGGGCCATAGGCAGACATCTGGTCTGAGTGCAGACCCTGCTCACCAACAAAAGCTTTTCAGGGGACAGTACAGGGAAAGCACCATGCAGTTTGGTGTTACTGCATCACTGAATGCCTAGTCTAACTCAACTCAAACCTAAGGCAGCCCCAGACTGGACCACTAGGAACATAGAGACCAAACAGGCAAAGAGAGCCCTTGCAGATGACTAGACTGAAAGCAAAAGCAACCCAGCTACAATAGTAGGAAGCACACAACATGTATAAGATACACCCCTGAAGCACCAGGTTATGTTGAAGACAGGATATTCTACTGCAGGGCACTATAGGACCTCTTCTTCATAAGGCCACTATTTTCAAGAGCAGGAGGCATGGCTGACTTTCCTAACACATAGAAACAGACAAAGTAAGAGAAATTGAAGAGACACAGGTATATGTTCCAAATGAAAGAGCAGGTCAAAATTAGAACAAGAGAGCTAAATGAAATGGAGATAAGCAATATACTTGATAGAGAATTTAAAGTAATGGTCATAAAGATACTCAGTGGATTTGAGAAAAGAGTGGAGGACCTCAGTGAGCCCCTCAACAAAGAGAAAACATAATCAATCAGAGATGAGAACTCAATAACTGAAATTAAAAATACACTGGATGAAATAGTAGACTAGAGAAAGCAGAAGAACAGATGAACCTGGAGGACAGAGTAATGGGAAGCAATCAAGCTGAACAGGAGAGAGAAAAAATAAAGAATACTTAGGTAATTCAGCAATACAGGCAAGTGTAATAATATTCACATTATAGGGATCCCAGAAGAAGAAAGAAAAAAGGGGGCAGAAAATTTATTGAAAGACATAATAGCTGAAAACTTCTATAATGTGAGGAAGGAAAAAATACAGATCTAGGAGACACAGACATCCTTCCCTCCCCCAGCAAAATCAACCCAAGGAAGTCCACATCAAGACACACAGCAATTAAAATGGCAAGAAGTTGAAATAAAAAGGTAATGTTAAAGCAAGAGAAAACAAAACACTTCAGAGAGGAGTGACATGATGTGTTCATAGCACTGAAAGGAAAAACCAAAAACCAAAAACCTGCCTCCAAGAATATTCTATAAAGGAAGGCTACCATTTAGAATAGAAGGAGAAATAAAGAGTTTCGCAGATGAGCAAAAGTTAAAGGAATTCATGACAACTAAATGAGCCATAAAAGGAACATTGAAGGGAACTTTTTGAGTAGAAAAGAAAGACTGTAAGTAGGAGTAAGAAAAGTAGGCAAAACAAGTAAAATTAAGTGCATGTATAAAATTTAATCAGGGGATTTTCAAAAGCATGTAACATATGATACCCTGTACCTAAAACATGGTGGGCAGGGGTAAGTAGTAAAGAATGGGTTCAAACTTAAGTGACCATCAATTTAATATAGAGACTGCTAGATGTATAAAATGTTATGTACAAACCTAATGGTAACCACAAATCAAAAAACCGTGATAGACATGCAAAAAGTAAAGAGAAAGGAATCCAAGTATATCACTAAAGAAAGCCAATAATTGTTGAGAAAAGAACTAAACAACCATAAAGCAAGTAAAAAATGGCAATAAGTACATACTTACCAATAATTACTTTGAATGTCAGTGAACAAAACGCTCTAATAAAAGATATAGGGTGACAAAATGAATGAGAAATGAGACCCATCTATATGCTGCCTAAAAAAGTCTCATTTCAGACTTAAAGACACATGCAGATTGAAAGTGATGGGATGCAAATGGAAATGAAATGTGGGAGAGCCATAATCGCATAACACAAATTAGACTTTAAAACTAAGACTGTAACAAGAAACAAAGGCACTATAGAATTATAAAGTGAACACTTGAACAAGAAGATATAATTGTAAATATTCATGCACCCAACATGAGAATACCCAAATACAGAAAGCAGCTAATAACCATAAAGGAAGTAACCAGTAGTAATATAATAATAGTAAGGGACTTTAACACCCCACTTACATCAATAGATAGATCATCCAAACAGAAAATCACCAGGGAAACAGTGACTTTGAATGGCACATTGGACCAAATGGACTTAATGGATACATTCAGAACATTCCATCCTAAAACAGAATATACATTCTTTCCAAGTGCACGTGGAACATTCTCTAAATAGATTACTTATTAGGCTACAAAACAAGTCTCAAAGTATTTAGGAAGACTGAAGTCATACCATGCATCTTTTTTTAAAAAATTTTTTTACATTTATTCATTTTCGAGAGAGAGTATGAGCAAGCATGAGTGGGGGAGGGGCAGAGAGATAGGGAGCCAAAGAATCTGAAGAAGGTTCCAGGCTCTGAGCTGTCAGCACAGAGCCTGACGTGGGGCTCAAACTCATGAACTGTGAGATCATGATCTAAGCTGAAGTTGGATGCTTAACCAACTGAGCCACCCAGTCGCCCCACACCATGCATCTTTTCTGACCAACATAGTATGAAACTATAAATCAACTGCAATAAAAAATCTGGAAAGAACACAAATACATAGAAGTTAAGTAAGTTAAATAACATGCTACTATGGGTCAACAAATCAAAGAGGAAATCAAAAAATACAGAGACAATTGAAAGTAAAAACAAAAATGGTCATAATTTTTGGGGTACAGCAAAAGCTGTTCTAAGGGGGAAGTTTGTAGCAATTCAGGCCTACTCAAGAAGCAAGAAAAATCTCAACCTAGCCTTACTGCTAAAAGCTAGAAGAAGAGGAACAAACAAAAACCAAAACCACTAGAAGGAACAAAATAATAGAGATTAGAGCAGAAATAAAGAAAATGGAAATTAAAAAGGTAATAGACTAGATAAATGAAACCGGGAGCTAGTTCTTTGAAAATATCAACAAAATTGGTAAACCTTTATCCAGCTAATAAAAAAAAAAAAAGAAGACTCTACTAAACAAAATTGGAAATGAAAGAGATAACAACACCACAGAAATAAAAAGGATTATAAGAGATTATTATGAAAACTTACATGCTAATAAACTAGACAACCTAGAAGAAATAAATTCCCAGAAATGAATAACCTCCCAAAACTGAATCAAGAAAAAAGAGAAAATTTGAACCAACTGATTGAATGAAATTTAATCACACACACACAAAAAATTCCAACAAAGAGAAATCCAGGACCACATGGCTTCACAGATGAAATATATTGCATATTTAAAAAAGAATGTATATCTGTTCTTCTCAAAGTATTCCAAAAAAATAGAAGAGGAAAGGAAGCTTCCAATTTCATTGTACAAGGCCATCATTATCATGATAGAAAGAACAAAGACACTAGAAGAAAAAGAGAACTACGGACCATTATCTCTGATAAACATAGTGCGAAAATCCTCAACAAAGTATTAGCACACCAAATCCAGCAATGTATTAAAAAAAATCATTCAACACACCACAGTCAGATGGGATTTATTCCTGGGATGCAAGGATGTTTTAATACCCATGAATCAATCAACATGATACATCACATTAATAAGAGAAAGGATAAAAACCATATGATCATTTCAATGTAGAAGAAGCATTTGACCTGTACAATATCCATTCATGATAAAAACCTTCAACAATGTAACTTGAGAGAAACATACTTTTATGTAATAGAAGCCATCTATGGAAAATCCCACAGCTAACATCATCCTCAATGGTGAAAAACGGAGAGCTTTTCCCTTAAGATCAGGAGCAAAACAAGGTTGTCTGCTCTCACCACTTTTATTCAACATACTACAGAAGTCCTAGCCACAGTAATCAGACAAGAAAAACAAAGGCATTCAAATTGGTAAGAGAGAAGTACAACTTGTTACTATTTGCATATGATGTGATGCTGTATATAGAAGCCCTAAAGACTACACCAAAAACTACTAGAACTGATAAATGAATTCAGTAAGGTCACAGGGTACAAAGTCAATATGTAGAAAAACTGCATTTCTATACACTAATAATGAAATAACAGAGAAATTAAGGAAACAATCCCATTTACAACTGCACCAAAACCAAAATATCTAGGAGTAAACTTAATCAAAGAGGTAGAAAGAACTGTATTCTGAAAACTATAAAATATGGATGAAATAAATTGCAGATGACACAAAAAAATGGAAAGATATTTCATGCTCAAGGATTGAAAGAATACTGTTAAAATGTCTATACTACCCAAAGCAATACACAGATTTTAAGCAATCCCTATCAAAATACCAACAGCCTTTTCCACAGAACTATAAGAAATAATCCTAAAATATATATGGGGCTACCAAAGACCTTGATTAGCTAAAGCAATCTTGAAAGAGAAGCACGAAGCTGGAGGTATCACAATCCCAGTTTCCAAGATATACTCTAAATCTGTAGTAATCAAAACACTATGGTATTGGCACAAACATTGATGCTTAGATCAATAGAACAGAATAGAGATCCCAGAAATAAACTCATGATTATATGGCCAATCTTCAACAAAGGAAACAAAAATATGCAATAGGAGAAAGTCTTTTCAACAAATGATGTTTGGAAAACTGGACAGCTACATGCAAAATCATGAAACTGGACTGCTTTCTTAGGCCATACACAAAAATCAGCTCAAAATGGATTAAGCACCTAAGTGTGAGATATGAAACCATAAGCATCCTAAAGGAGAACTCAGGCAGTAATGTTTCTGACATCGGCCATAGTAATATTTTTTTCTATATGTATCGCCTGAGGTAGGGGACACAAAAGCAAAAATAAACTATTGTGACTCAAAGAGCTCCTGAACAGCAAAGGAAACAGTCAACAAAACTAAAAGAAAATAAAACAAACAAAAAACTAAACGAAAATCTGAATGGGAGAAGGTATTTGTAAAGACACATCCAACAAAGGGTTACTATACAATATATGTAAAGAACTTAATCACAGCATGTATAAAGAACTTAAAATTCAACACAAACTACAAATAATCCAATTAAAAAATGAGAAGATAGGAACAGACATTTCTACAAAGAAGACCTCAAGATGGCCAAGACATACATGAAAAGATGTTCAACATCAGTAATCATCAGGGAAATGCAATTCAAAATCACAATGAGATATCACCTTATACCTCTCAGAATAGCTAAAATAAAAAACACAAGAAAGAACAAAATTTGGTGAGGATGTGCAGAAAAAGGTATGCTTGTGTACCGTTGGTGGGAATGCAAACTGGTCTAGCCTCTTAGAAGACAGTATGCAGGTTCCTCAAAAAATTAAAAATAGAATTACCATATGACCCAGTAATTCCATCAATATCTACCCAAAGAATACAAAAACAGTAATTCAAAAAGATATGTGTGCACTCATGTTTATTGTAGCATTATTTGCAATAGTGAAGACATGGAAACAAGCCAAGTGTCCATCAATAATGAGTGGATAAAGAAAATGATGTAGCATATGTTTAAACACACACGGTGGACTATTAATCATAAAAAGAATGAAATCTTGCCCTTTGGAACAACATGGACGAATCTAGAGTATAATGTTAAGTGAAATATGTCAGGGAAGACAAATACCATATGATTTCACTTATATGTAGCATTTAAGAATTTAAACAAATGAAAAAAGTAAAAAGATAAATCAAGAAATACTCATAACTAAAAATAACAAATCGAGGGTTATCAGAGGGGAAATGGGTGAGGGATGAATGAAATGGTTGAAAAGAATTAAGAATAAACTTACCATAATGAGCACTGAGTAATATATAAAATTGTTGAATGACTGCACTGTAATCCAGAAACTAATGTAACACTGTATGTTACCTCTATTGGAATTTAATCAATCAATGGAGATAAAAAAATAAGTTAAACTGATAACATTTTACTCAGTCTAACTTCTAGAGATTTAAGAGAAATAAGGAATATATTCACACAAATATGTTCATCATAGCCAGAAACTGGAAATAGTCCAGTTGTCCACCAAGATGTGATTGAATAAATGGTGGTATATCTATATAATGGCATACAACAATAAAGAGGGGGAAAAACCCTGCTGATACATAGAACAACCTAAATCAATTGCAAAAGCACTATGCTAAATGTTAGAAATTAGAAATGAAAGACTGTATAGTATATTATTTATTGAAGTTTTAGAAATATGAAAAGTATACTGGTAGAAAGCCAAGCAGTGGTTGTTTGCCAGAGTCCCGGGAAGGGGTTAACTGCAAAGAGACACAAAATAACCTATGAGATGATGAAAATGTTACATATCTTTATTGTGATGGTGGTTCCACAATTATATACATTTGCCAAAGCTCATAGAATTTTACATTTGTAATTGGTGTATTTTTTGTAAAGCTAATTTTTAAAAAATAGGGACAACAGATAGGCAAATTTCATAAATTGTGAAAATTATTGTAAGACCACAGATTTGACCAATTATTAAATGCAGTTAATACAAAAGTCCCTTTTTGGCACATGGTATGCTATTGACTCAGTAACTTTTCTTTTGCTCACGACACTGATAGGTCTAAAGAAATACCGTTACTTCGTTCCATTTCCTCAGTAGGTTAAAACAACTTTAATAAATATAATCTGATAATTTGGTAGCATGTAAAAGTCCTTAAAAATATTTTTATTCTTAACCACAATTACTAATGCACATGTTAAGTGCCATGTGATTTCTTGAACTTTGGGATCAGATTGGTTCCTGTCACCCTCATTTTCTCTTGCACACTGAGTTTCATGCAGCATTGGCTTTTCATCACAGCAGATGTGGAAAATTCAGCTTCACAAAGTTATGGCATCATCAGAAGTAATGTAGCATGATCTAATGTTGAAACTGTGAATTACTTCAAGCTAGTAATTCAGTGTCTAACATATGTCATTGTGTTTCCTGAAAAGTTTAAAATATTCTTCAATGCCACTATAACTTTGGTGTACTACCATGCAGAGCTTAGTTTAAAAACCATGAAACTAATATAGGAAACCGTTTTATGACACATTTTGGAAAAGGGGATCTTTGATACACATCTATTAATGTGTATTTAAAAATACGTTTTTGATGGCCATCTCTGTATCTTCTTCACAAAGAATGTCTCTTCAGGTCCTCTGTCCATTTTTTTATCAGATTTTTTTGGTGTTGAGTAGTATAAGTTCTTTGTATATTTTGACTGCTAACCTGTTACTGGATATTTCATTTGCAAATATCTCGTCCCATTTTCTGGGTTGTCTTTTTGGTTTTTGTTGTTGTTATTG
Source organism: Leopardus geoffroyi (assembly GCF_018350155.1). Taxonomy (NCBI): domain Eukaryota; kingdom Metazoa; phylum Chordata; class Mammalia; order Carnivora; family Felidae; genus Leopardus; species Leopardus geoffroyi. The sequence goes on from NC_059333.1 coordinate 137,693,492, forward strand.
GTGGTGGTGGTTTCCTTTGTTATGATAAAGCTTTTTATTTTAGTGTAGCAGCAGTCATTTATTTTGCTTTTGTTTCCCTTGCCTGAGAAGACCTATCTATAGATATGTTGCTAAGGCTGATGTCCAGGAAATTATTGTCTATGTTTTCTTCTAGGAGTTTTGTGGTTCAGTTCTTACAATTAGATCTTTAACTAGTTTATGTCAGTGTATCAGAAAGTGGTACAGTTTCATTCTTTGGCTGGTAGCTGTCCAGTTTTCCTAGCACCATGTATTGAAAAGACTGTCTTTTCCCCATTTTATACTCTAGCTGCCTCTGTTATAGATTAATTGACCATATAGTTGTGGGTTTATTTCTGGGCCCTCTCTTCCATTCTCTTGATCTATGTGTCTGTTTTTGGGCCAGTAACATACTATTTTGATTATTATAGCTTTGTAGTATATCTCAAAATTTGGTATTGTGATACTTCCAGCTTTATTCTTTTTTCTCCAGATTGCTTTGGCTATTTGAGGTGTTTTGTGGTTTTTTTTGTTATGTTTATTTTTTTTGAGTGGGGGGAGAGGGAGAGTGTACGCGTGCTTTCATGCATGTGTGCGTACATGAGTAGGGGAGGGGCAGAGAGAGAGAGAGAGAGAGAGAGAGAGAGAGAACGAACCCTAAGCAGGCTTTGCACCATCAATGCAAAGCCTGACATGGGGTTCATACTCACGAACCATAAGATCATAACCTGAGCCAAAACCAAGAGTCAGACGCCCAACTGACTGAGTCACCCAAGCACCTCTGAGGTAATTTGTGATTTATACAAATTTTAAAATTATTTGTTCTAGCTCTGTTAAAAATGCCATTAGTATTTTGATAGGGGTTTGACTGAATCTATAGATTGCCTTGGGTTATATGGGCATTTTAATAATATTAATTTCCAAAGAAGACATACACATGGAGAGCAGACACATGGAAAGATGCTCAACATCACTAATAATCAGGGAAATGCAAATTGGAACTACAGTGAGGTGTCACTTCATACCAATGAGAATGGCTAGTTTCAAAAGATAAATTAGTGTTTGAGGATATGGAGAAAATGGAACTCTTGTGCCCTTTTGGTAGAAATGTAAATTGGTGAAACCACTGTGGAAAAGACTATGGAAGTTCCTCAAAAAATTAAAAAGGGAAATTTCGTATGACCCAGTAATTGCACTACTGACTATTTAATCAAAGAAATTGAAAACGCTAATTTGAAAAGATGTCTATTGCACTATTATTTATAATAGCCAAGTTATAGAAGCAACCTTAGTGTCCATCAATAAATGAATGAAGTTGTTATATACACACACAATGAAATATGACTCATTCATAAAAAATGAGATCTTGACTTCTGCAACAATATGGATGAACCTAGAGAGTACTATGCAAAGTGAAATAAGTCAGAGGAAGACGAATACCATATTATTTCACTTATATGTGGATCCTTATATGTGGATCTAAAAAACAGAAGAAATTAACAAACTCTGAAATACAGAGAACAAATTGGTGGTTGCCAGAGGGGAGGTTACTGGGGGATGGGTAAAATGGATAAAGGGATTAATTGGTGCAAACTTTCAATTACAAAATAAATAAGTCACAGATATGAAAAGTATAGTGTAGGGAATATAGTCAATAATATTGTAGTAATGTCGCTTATTAACTATACTTACTGTGGTGAGCTTTGAGTATAGAGGTGTCAAATCAATATGTTATACACCTGAGACTAACATAGCATATGTTAATTATATTTCAACAAAAAATACTCTTCTGAAATAAACTTGAGGCATCACATTGATTTTTTCCTTGGTGTCCTGTAATTTTAAAAGGGTAGTGCAATCTCTCAAATGACTCCTATTCTAGGACCTTAATAAAGGTTCAAGGATTTTTCTTAGGGTACCAACATGGACATACAGAAAAGAGTAATCTTCACAGCCCAAGGACATTGCATGAACTTGATTTATTTTGTGCATGTGCAGTTCCAAATGATTGGGATAAGAGAAACAGGTGATAATATGGTGTGAAAATGATGTCAAATCCAGATGCAGAGTTAGCAAGATCCAGCATCCAGCTTTCAAATAGAGCATGAATTCAATCCTTTTCTTATGGATATGTCAGAATTTGAAAGAAAGAATAAAAGGCGTAGACCTGCTTGTACTCTGGCCAATATTTATATCTTAAAAAACAAAATGCCAGAGAAAAACACAAAGCAAGAGAGAATGCTTATATTCAGATATCACATAAAGAATGTGCTTCAGGGGCAGTGTAATCAAAACCAGATGAGTGATCGGAAATAGATTCACTCAGTTCGTTTGTGGATATAAAATTCCAGCGATCTCATACCAGCTCCTTTTTTTGGTATCTTCTAATGGGTTATTGAACCTCTTTGGACATCAGTTCTACATCTGTACTACAATGATGGCTTTAATTATGAATATCTTCATGGCTCCTTCCAGCTTTAACTTTCCATAATTTTCTAAAGTGCTATGTATGAGACCCATCATAATTTCCACAAATACTCAGGAGGACAATTCCATAATCCCAACTTACGTGAGAAAAAGTGATTATTTTCTAAGAATGTATGATATATTTTTATATTGGACAGTTCAGCATTTACAAAAGGACAAAATGTAGGCTTCCGAAATTTTCTTGGAAGAAATGTTTGTCTACCTAGTGATGATGTTTTGGTTTGGGAAGTAGAGGATTTATTTGTTCAATTAGCCAATCTGCAAGGATGGAAGAAGCATCTTTGTGAAAAAGTTGATGTGTAGAAGCTACTTTTATTATTACTATTATTCTCTGAAAGAAAGAAATCATTTTTTCATGAAACATATCAAAGGCAGAAAGATAACAAATTCCCAGATTCAGTTATTTGTGTAAACCATGGATGTCTTTCTGTAATAAAAATGAATAATATACTCTGCCAGCATCAACTAAATGGAAGCAAAAGATAGTTTGCTGGTTTTGAGACTAAGGCACTTATTTTTCCCTCACTCGTTTACCACAGTTGTCTATCATGCTTGTCTCTTCTGTTCTGTAATAAAGCTTCTTTATCAAGTTTAAGAAATAAAATATAGTCAAAACAGATGATTTTATAATGTAGGGGGAGGACTTTTCTGAGAACTGTTGACTTCTATTTAACTTTCTGCAAGTTTTGAATGTGTCTATCCCCAAAGCAGTATCTGTTCCTGTATTTGAATGTGTGTCTTTGTAATTGTCCTAGAATCTTTTAAGCATTCTTTTTTATTATTATTAAGATGTTGGCAGAATCCTGCACGAATTTTTCTCTTCATTATTTCATTTTATTTTGGGATTTGCCTAAATATTTATTGAGATCCTATTATGCTATGGGTATGAAGATCCCAAGGTATAAAATACACAGCCCACTTGGTGACACTGGCATGTGAAATGTTCCAACAAAACTGAGATGACTCTTCTAGGACTAGGGGATGCACATAAAGGGTAAGAGTAGATGAATGTCTATGGCATGTGAGAGGTTGTAGGAGAGGGAATCAACAACCCCTCTACTCAGAGTGTAGTCAATGAAACAGTGTATCATCTGGGAGCTTAGAAATGCAGAATCTCTGACTCTACCCTTGAACTACTGAATCTGAATTGTCATTTTAACAAGATCCCAGTTAATTATTATTATTATGCATTAACTTTTATAAAGCACTGTTCTACATAAAGGTTGTTATTTTATCTGTTAAGAGAAAATCTGTAGAGAAAATTAGAAATTCGAGTAGAGCTTTAGGACACGTGTGGAGAGGAAGATCCCATGTCTAGTAGGAACCTGAAGAGAATGTAAGACTTGTAGTAGACACCTTGGGAATGGGAGTATGCTAAATGATGATTTCAAACCTGGGTGTTACCAGGAACCATGCTACTAGATACCCTAATGCACGTCATCTCTACACCGCATTTCTAGCTAGTTACAGAGTAGGGAAATCTGGTCTAGAGATGATCCTGAACTAGAAACTCACAAATATTAAAGTTGCTATTTCAACTGATTGGTTGATTAATCAATTAGTTGAAAGTCAACAAGCTCCCATGTCAGTACATCTAGAGAAGATGAATTGGGGCACATGCCATGGATGGAAAGTTACTCTTTGGAATAACCATCTTTTTTTTTTTTTTTTTTTTTTTTTTACCCCATGTGCAGTCTAGAATTTGTTGAAATTGTTTAGTTTTCACTACAGTGGAACCATATTCTGAGCATAGGTTCAGAATCAGTGTATATAATATGAAAATTTTGCATGGTCACTATAACCCTTGGAGGTCCCTTGAATGTGTATTCCAAAAGCAACGGTACAGATTTCATTTAGTCCAATAAATCTAATTCCTCTTCCGGCATTAAAACAGCTTATTTTCTTTTTGATGAGTACCTTATGCACTAATTCCCCTGCGTTTAGGGACACTTTTGTTTAAAAAAAAAAAAAATAGAAGTCTTTTAACTTTTGAATCACACTCAATCTTGAACACTTAACCAAATCTCAAACTCTTTCTGGTACAATTTTTATAAGCAGATGGCTATATAATTTCACTCTGTCAGCCTCATTCATCCACCTGAATTGTCTCCCCTCTTTCCTCAGTGGTTCCCATGGAAGAACCAGATTTACAATGTCTCTTTTTTTAAGAATCTTGAAAGAAAGTAATGTATGTTTTAATCAAAATTAAATTGCCAGTATGCAATTACCATACTACCAGAGACACAGAACAAAATGCACAGACATGCAATTGTTTGAGATTGCACAATTCAACATATTCATGTTACCACCACCTACTCAAAATATAAATAAAACGTTGCTGTCTCACTAAATTAAATGGGCCTCTTACCAATCATCCTCTTCAACCTCTTTTTGCTCTCTGTCCCCACGTTTTGTCTATTCGTGATTTCATACAGTGGAACCAATAGCATGTAATTTGTGTGTGTGTCATTTCTTTTGCTTAGTGTGATATTCCTGAGTTTTATGCAAGCCATTTTTTATTCATGCAGAGTAGTACTCCCTTGTATGAATACATTACAATTTCTTTATTCTATTGATGGATATTAGGGTTGTTTTTCATTGGAGCTATTACCCAAAAAATCCTTCTATGAATATTGTCATGTACTTCTGTGTAAAGAAAGAGATTTGTGTTCCTTGGATAAATATTTTACATGACACTTCCAAACAGATCATAAAAGGTGCAACCACAGAAAGGTATGAGAATTTAATTTGCTCACCAACATTAGGTATTGTTTTTTTTTTTTAAATTTTAGCCCCATCAGTATATATGTAATGTTTATTCAATTGCGGTTTTAGTTTTTATTTCCGTAATGATTAGAGATTTTGATGATCTCTTTGTATATTTATTATATATCTTTTTTCATGAGGTGTCCAAGTCCTTTACCAATTATCTGCTGGGTTGTTTTATTACTGATGAGGGAATTTGTTATATATCCCGATTCCATTCTTTTTTCTTCTTTTTTAAAATTCTCATGTGCTTTTTTACTTTATTAAAAAATTTTTTTCTGATGTTTGTTTATTTTTGAGAGAGAGAGAGAGAGAGAGACAGAGTGCAAGCAGGAGAGGGGCAGGGAGAGAGGGAGACACAGAGTCTGAAGCAGGCTCCAGGTTCTGAGTGAGGCGGGGCTCAAATTCACAAACCACAAGATCATGACCTGAGCTGAAGTCGGACACTTACCCAACTGAGCCACCCAGGCTCCCCTCTCACATGCTTTTTTTTTTAAATTATTTAAATTCCAGATAGTTAACATACAATGTAGTATTAGTTTCAGGCATATGATACAGTGATTCAACACTTCTGTATACTACCCGGTGCTCCTCACATTAAGTGCCCTCCTGGACCCTCATCACCTATGTAACCCATCCTCTCCTTCCCTCCCATCTGGTAACCATTAGTTTGTTTTCTGTAATTAAGAGTTTGTTTCTTGGCTTTTGTTGATACGTTTTGCTAATTTTTTTTCTTTCAACTTGTGGCTTATTTAATAATAGTATTTTTTGACAGTGTAAATATTTCATGTTGACCAAGGCCAGCTAATCCATTTTTGTTTTCTATAGTTAGTTCATTTTATGCCCTGTCAGAAATTCTGCCCCCATTTTGCAGAGATAGTTTCCTATGTTTTGTTCATCATAGTTTTGGTTTTTATACTTAGATCTATGATCCATCTCAAATTAACTTGTGTATGAAATGAGCTAGAGATCCGTGCTCTCTCTCTCTCTCTCTCTCTTTTTTTTTTTACATTTTAAATATTCGGTTGATATAGCAATATTTGAAAAAAGACTTAGGTTTCTTCATGGAATTAACTTCACACCTTGGTTGAAAACCATTTATGTATGTATAGGTCTTTTTCTGGAGTCCTTTTTTTATTCCTCAATGTGTTAGTCTATGCCAATAATGCATTGTTTTCATTACTGTAGTCTTAAAATCAGGCAGTGTAAGTCCTCTCAATTATTCTTTTGTAAAATGGTTAATGCTGGGGCACCTGGGTAGCTCAGTAGGTTAAGTGTCTGACTTTTGTTCAGGTCATGATCTCATGGTTTGAGTGCTGCATTGGGCTCTGAGCTGACAACTGGGAGCCTGGAGCCTGCTTCAGATTCTGTGTCTCTCTGTTCCTCTGTGCCTCCCCTGCTCATGCTCTCTCTCTCTCTCTCTCTCTCTCTCTCTCTCTCTGTCTCTCAAAAAGAAATAAACATAAAAAACAGACTTTAAAAAGATTGTTGAAGCTATTCTAGGGCCTTTGCATTTCCATAAAAAAATTAGAATTGGCTTTTTAAGAAAGCGGATGGAATCTATTAAGCAATTTAGACGGAATATTGAGTAGATATTTAGCTCTCCTATGTATAAATATAGGTCTAATTATATAATTAAAGTAAGAAAATAGAAAAAAATGAAATAGCTAAAGATAAATTTTAGTATTTTTAAATAAGAAAAAAATATATTCTTTTTTTTCCCTTCCAGTGAGAAATTTTTTTCTTCTTTTTTTAAGTGTCCTAGCCATTGGAATACTGTTTATTTTTACACATACATAATTTACAAAAACAGTTTTCATTAGTTCATTTGGAATCTTTAATAATAATATTGATATTGAGAATTACTAATTTTCACATTTTTCTACATTTTACATCCTATGAGCAAGGAAGATACAAAAGACTTTTGGAGCTTTGTTATTCTTCTTTGTCAGTGTAAGTTTAGATCAATAGAATTACATCCCTTCCCCCCACCGCCCCTCCTTAAGAAATAACTGGTTTTTGGGGCGCCTGGGTGGCGCAGTCGGTTAAGCGTCCGACTTCAGCCAGGTCACGATCTCGCGGTCCATGAGTTCGAGCCCCGCGTCGGGCTCTGGGCTGATGGCTCAGAGCCTGGAGCCTGCTTCCGATTCTGTGTCTCCCTCTCTCTCTGCCCCTCCCCCGTTCATGCTCTGTCTCTCTCTGTCCCCCAAAAAATAAATAAACGTTGAAAAAAAAATTTAAAAAAAAAAAAAAAGAAATAACTGGTTTTTGGGGCGCCTGGGTGGCGCAGTCGGTTAAGCGTCCGACTTCAGCCAGGTCACGATCTCGCGGTCCGTGAGTTCGAGCCCCGCATCAGGCTCTGGGCTGATGGCTCAGAGCCTGGAGCCTGTTTCTGATTCTGTGTCTCCCTCTCTCTCTGCCCCTCCCCCGTTCATGCTCTGTCTCTCTCTGTCCCAAAAATAAATAAACGTTGAAAAAAAAAAAATTAAAAAAAAAAAAAAAAGAAATAACTGGTTTTTAGTTTTTCCCAGCCTGAACTCTCACACTAACTCTCTACAAGGCCATGTTCTGTCCTCTTCCGGGGCTATTGCACATCCCTTTATCCTTTAATGTTCTTCTCCTTTATCTTTCCATGGCAAACCCCTCATTGTTCAGAGTGCAGCTCAAATCTGACCGCTTCAGGGATTCTCCCTAATAAGTGTGTCTAAAATACTTATTTCCATAGTTCTCTATACCACCATCCTTTGATTTTCATTACTTAGTTTTTCACTATCTGAAATCACTTGCTTATTCATTGCATGTTGACTCTCTATTTGCTTCCACTAAAGTGTAAGCTCTCAGAGGCAGGAACCATGTTATCCTCAGCATGGCTACCACATCAGCAAGGCAATAAATACCTGCTAAGTGAATTAATGGATTTTGATGTTGGTCATACCATTGTAACTTACCAGTAAATGTTATTTGAATCCATTCATTCTACCTTTTCAGAGTTGATGTTTGTACGTTCTATTTTGATTTCTGGTATTATTGACAATGCAGAACATTTTTACACACTGTAATAATAGTTATATTTACTCTTGTGTGATAAGGTGGAAGTGGGTCTGACTTTATAGTCAAAACAATGATTTCAAATTTTGGCTTTATCATTTACTAATTGTTCAAACTTGCACAGCCACTTAATATTCCTGAGCCTCAGTTTCCTCACATGCAGATTTCAGATACTAACACTTGCTCTGCTCATTCCATAAATTATTTGTGAAGGTGAAATTAGATAATGTATTTATGAATGCACTTTGCAAATGGAATATGTAAGTTCTTATTATTAAATTTAATGTGCTAATGCATTGCCTAATGGACCGAAAGAGTTAATTGTTCTGCAAAAATTATCTAATTTATTTTCAGGGTTGGGGAGAATTTTATGCAAGGTGCTACTAATAGATAATAATAACTCATTTGTTCCTCTATCGCACCTTTCTTTAGAGGACTCAGAGAGCTTTATTCTATCTCATTAATCCTTAACAATGCCTCTGAATCATTAGACAGCCTGACGATAAGCATGGTTCTTCTGATTTTTACAGCTGGAGCAAATGGGGCACTGAGAGGTTATGTGACTTTTTCAAAGTCACACAGAAATCAGTGAGGTTGCTGCAGAAAGGGGCTTGGGACTCCTGGAAGCATCCTGCCTGTAACTAACTTCAGTAGACAATGCCTAGTGCAGATCACTGCTAAGGTCTAGCGGGAGAAACAAAGAGCATGACAGGTGTACTATTCTCAATGAGCTTCATTCTTAGAGTGAGAATAGGAACATAAATTGGCTGAGATGGGACAGAATTGGAATGTCATGAGTTAGTTTTTTTAAACTGCCGTGAAATTTCAATGTGGGTAGATCTCATTAGTTAAAACAGAATAGGTTTCAGAGAAAAGGTGACGTTTGAAATAGATCATAAAATGTTGATAACTTTTGTAAGTAATAAAAGTAGAAAAAAAACATACTAAGCAAATAAAACAAAATATAAGAGAAATATGGGACTTATCTGAAGAAAAGTAACTGTCGTCTGAATGATGTGATATATACAAATAACACAATGTATTTAGATACATGCTAAAATTACCTTAAAATGATAATATTTATTTTTATTTTTATAAGGAATTACCATAATTATTGATTCACAGTCATCATCCTAGTTAAAATCATGTTCATTACCAGCAGTCATCAAACATGAAAGGGAGTAGTAAATATATAAGGCTGTTGTGATACATTGAAGTTAAGTTTACCTTCTCTTCTATCTTGTGCCAGAGCATATTTCTCTGACCAGATCTTGTTTGGGCTTGGGATTCAGCTATGGAATTTTCTTTGCCAAATGGAACGTGATCAGGTGTGATTCAAGTTTAGATGTGCTTACATACTTTGGCTTGCCTTATGCCATAAAACTAACATAAGAGATAAAGCCCCAAGGATGGTTTGTTTTTTAAAAGAGTATGAGTGATACATAGAGCAGATCTGGACCCAATGTTCAGTGTTGATCCAAAGCCAACAAAACTTCAACCTGAAGCAAAGCTATCCCACCTGACTTACAGATATGTAAGTGAGAAAAAGAATTGCTTAATTCTAAGTCATTGCACTTTAGAGTAATTTATTAGGCAATCATAATTGATCAACCTAGCTGGTAGTGTCTAGTGGGGGTGTGCTGTAATGGGTCTTTATAACAAGTCCTTACCAGTAGTTCACTGACAGTTAAACCAATAAATGGGCTCCAGATCTCAGAAATGGAATAAAATGTTAATTTAAATGATATACACATTTTTTTGAGCTACTTCCTAAATGATAAGGACCATTACTCTGAAGCATTATGAACAAGAGAGTAGATAGCCACAGTTTTACTTTAGTAAGAAAGATTTGGCTGAGTATATAGGATACAGATGTAGTGTTGGGAGTCCAGGCAGGAGACTATTGCCAGTGTGTAAATGATAGGCAGTGGTTAACTTGGGTGGAAGTAAGGGAAGAAAATGACAGAAAGAAAATGAATGTAAGACCTTTGCTGGAGTTGATTTCATTGGATGTGACAGTTGATGAGTTGATGAGGAGAAGCAAAATCAAAAGTGACTTGAGTCTTTGAAGCAGTTGTTGGTTATAAGATTAGTGATGTCATTCTCAGAAATGAAAAAGTCAGAGGAGCATGAGTAGGTGATTTGAATTATGGAGAGATGATGAGTTTCATATTTACCATGTCGAGTTTGAAGTACAGACAGATTTGAGCAAGTGGCCAGACCCCACTTACCTGATTGTCAAATGCCTTTAAATAAAGAGTGCTCTTATGCCTAGATGGAAAAGATTGCTCACATACTAAATTCCAAACTCCAGAGAAGTTTTAAGAAGCAAAATCAATGGATTCCTGCTTAGAGCCAAGAATATTAGGTAGAGTGTTTGGTATTCATTGAAATTCTATTGCCAGGAATATAAGCAATCTCTTAAGAAGAGAAAGTCTGGTTTGGCCGTGTGTTGCCACTTTTGGGGGACATTCTAACTACGGGACTGGTAGAAGAGGCACAGGGCTTGTATACTGCATTGCAGAAAACTTACAATTGGCTTTATATTGAAATAGGGAAATGCTGTATTCTATACCAGTTAGTAGTCAGTCGATGATACAGAATTTTACAGAGGTTTACTGGCCAGTAACTTGAGACATTTTAACAAGTGATAATTCATGAAATAGCATTTGAGAACATTGGCTTTGGAAACAGCTCCCTCTGGTTTGAATCTATGTTCTACCGGTGTCAGCCTATTGATTCATTCTTTTAACAAATATTTGTTGAATTCCTGCCATTTTCTATGTCTGAGAAAAAAAACTTATGAAAACCACTACTTTTGAGAATTTGCATCTTAGTGGGGGGAGGTATTCAACAAATAATAAACATAATAAATATGGCAAAGACTATGAAAAAGTTATGAACGATATGTAGAAAGAAGGAGAAGCATGTAAGGATTGGGAGTTTGGTGTGAGTAAGGGACAAATTGCATTATTAGATAGGGTATTCAAGATCTCACTGAGATGTTAATATGTGAGCAAAATCTCAAAGGAGTTGAAAGAGATAGGAAGATATAAACAGATAAAAATATCTAGAGCACAAGTCCTAAGGTGGAATTGTGCCTGATAATGTTTGATGAACAGCAGAGAGGGTGGAGTATAAAGAGCAATTCAAGGAACAGGAGGAAATGAAGTCAGTGAGAAAAATGGGTGGAGGGTGGGCAATCACGAAGGGATTTTACCTTTTACCATGAGTGAAAAGGAGATTCATTAGAGAATTATTTTTCTTTCCTCTTTATTATAGAAAATTTCAAGCATATGTAAAAGTAGAGAGATAGTACGATTGAGCCTCAACATCCAGTTAAAATAATTGTTGATATAAGACCATTCTTATTTCTTCTGTATCCCTGCTCAGTCCTTCAATTCCTGATTATTTTAAAGCAGAATCAAGACATCATATCATTTGGCTTATAACTATTTGGTAATATCTTTGAAAGAAAAGACCTTCATTGTCTTAAACATAATCATAAAACCATTATTATACCTAAAGATAAAAATCTTGGTGTTACCAAATATCCAGTAAGCATTCACATTTCCCCCAATTATTTTAGAAACGTGTTTTTTATGGTTATTATTTGTGTAAATTAGGATTATAAAGTGTTTGGAACAAGGGGTAACAGAAACACTCTGGCTGATGTGGTAAGAATAGTATATGGAGTGTCAAAGAAAGAAGCAGGCAGAACAGTTGGAAGCCATTGTAGTTATTTGGAAGAGGAGTAATGGTGGCTCAACCTTAGAATGGTAGCTGAGGAGGTGGTGATAAATTGAGTGCTGAATCGATTAGAGCCAATAGATTTTCTAAAGGTATTGGGTATGGAGTGAGAGAGAAATCATAAGGTGAGTATAAGGTTGTTGGGTTAAGCTGGCCAACAGTGTTGATAGGTTTGTGGGATTAACAGAGTTAAGTTTGGGCAGTTCAAGACTGTACCTAGAAATGAGAGTCCCCAGCATATTGTTAATATATAGAGAGAGCTATGAGACTGGATGGAATCACCAATGTCTTTGGTGTAAATTGAAGAGCGAGGGTAACCAAGGACACAGCCCTGGGGTGTTGCAAGGTTTTAAGTAAGGGAGAAAAACCAGCAAAGGATACTGACGAGCTGCCAGGGAAGCAAGTGTTCTGGGAGTTAAGTGGAGGCAGTGCTTTATGGCGTGGGTAGCCATCAACAGTGTCAAAAGCTATTGTTATGTCAACCAACATGAGAACTGTAATAAAGGATAATAGGACTTATTCTCTCATGTGATTTTGTTTATTTAAAAAATATTTATTGCCTACCTACTATATTTCAGCCCCTGATTAGACACTGAAGATAAAAATGAGAAGAGGACATAAGTTCTACCTTTAGGAATCATATACTAGTGGGGATGTATTAGAAGACATTTTAAAACACTATTATAACTTATCCATTTTATTCTCCATTTGGTTCACCTGTAAAATAGAGCTAATTGTACCTTCATTATATGTTGTGAGAATTAAACAATATTATACTTATATAAGGATGTGAAAAAAGTATTACCCTCTAGAATTATTTGGTTAATTACTCTTCTTATTTAGAAGAAATATCAATACATTTGTGGTACAAGATAAAACCCAGAGGTCAGGTTTAATTGACAAAAGATTATCTTTAAGTCATAGGCTTAAGAAGAGGAAATAAATGTGAGTATCTCTAAAAATAACTTTGGAAAGAGAGTGTGGAGACCTAAAATAAAAATAAGTGGGTAGGGGATGAGATCATGGGCTGGAGAAAGGCCAGAAGGAGAAAGGCTGGGTGGTCTCTGGTTGAAGCAAGGCAGGACAAACAAAAATATCTAAGAGGGAATTATAATGGATCAATTTAAAACTGTGGAATTGGATTGAGATAAGATGAAAACCGGGACAATTTGCAAAGGCCACAGGACCAATTTCTCTAAAATTCATAAAAATGAATAAGGTGTAGAATTGTCCTAGGCTCTAGAGCGGGAGTTCATCTCAATCCAACAAAGACGTTAAGAGCCAAAATGGGCTGAGCTGACATCTGGGCTAAATATGTAGATAGCTTGGCATGGAGTAGGTGTTTAGTAAATGGCAACATTGACTGCAGCAGGATATACACATTCCCCAGAAAAGTCTTGTCTACCAAGGTGTTGGTAGCAGCTGTCTCAGTCATTAGGAATACATTTCCTTGCTTTTTACATTCTTTGTGATTGTGTTTTTAAATTTTTTCTCCAAAAAAGTCCATATTCATTTGTAATAAGAAAAACAATATTGCAAAGTTTTTTTTCTAGGAGAAATCAAAGTTAGCCATACAGCTTTTATCTAGTCCTTATGGAGCCAATCTTCATAAATCCCCTCCTGAAATATGGCTGATGAAATCATTTTGAATGAAATTTTCTAACATGAATGAGGTCCCAAGGCCTTGCAGGTATGATGATACCACCACCACCAATGGTGTCACTGAATCAGGTATTCTGATATTTCATTTAATGCTAAGAAAGTGTGTACATTTGTGAACATAATCACAACGTCCTCCCTCAATGTATTCCAACAACTTTAATTTTGATTTTGTTTTTTTAAATCACTATCTACATGGATAGCAGGGTGATTAGGGTAAGGGTATATGGAAGAATAAAATTTTAAAATTCCTTTCAAGAAACTGCTAAAGTGTTGTATGTATAAAGGCAATACTGAAGAGATTATTCAATTCAATTAAAAAATTTCATTGAGCTTTGCTGCGTGCTGGGATTCTCAGAGTGAATCACACACAGGGGCTATCTCCTACCAGGGGAAAAAGACATGTAAACAAGTAAGTGACAATGTGACAAATGAGGCAATAGAAACACAGAGAAGCTACCTGAAAGTGCAAGGCTAAGAGTGATTAATTTTATCTGTAAGCTTAGGAAAACATTTCTGAAGTGAGGAATCTAGTTGCTGAGGACTAAAAAGAAAATACTCTGGCATCCAAAATGGAAACACTCATTCTAAATAAGGAATTGCACTTGGTGTTTGTTGAGAAGTGTGAGTGAGCAGGGTATCAGCATATGAGACAAGTAAGTTTAACAGAGGGCAAACTCAAGACCCTTGTGTTTATATGAAGGGCCCCGATGTACAGTGGGCAGTATGGAGGGCAATGGTTAGGGAGATCATTTGGGACCAGTATGCTGTATGAACTGAAAAACATAAGTTTTGTATAACAAGATGATTGTCACCCATCAAAAATGTCTAAACCAAGCAATATGATATGTGCATATACTGTGCAGTGGGGATGAAGAATGGGTGCAGAATTTGAGCAACTTCCAAGAGATGACAGTGTTGCACATAAGGAAAAAAAAAGTGAAGATATAGGGAAATAATGAGTTTTGGGGTTGTAACTGGAAGCACTGGGGGATTCTGGATAGATGTTCCTGACAGCCAATAATGCAAGATTGAGAAACTCTTCAAAGTTTGAACTATCAAAGTAGGAAGTAACAAAAACTTGCAGCAACAGATTTAGTGGGATTTAAAAGTTTGAAAAGACTCTTTAAACATCAATTCTTAACATTTCTAGGTTCTTATAAATCAGAGGGGCCAAAAAGAGTATCAGAGGGAAAAAAACAAAAATAGGATTCATTGGCTTTAAATGGATGACTGCTATAAGAGTTTGTTTGTTTGAAGTTCAGTTCCATAGACATTTTTTGAGTACCTATTCTATGTCACACACTATATACTGTAGTGCTGGGGACATCAATTTGTGTAAGGTATTATACTTATGAAACTTAACATTCTGTTTTGGTTATCAGACCTATAAACAGTTACACTGATAAAGTATTCTCAGGGATAAGATATATATAGAGGAAGAACAAAACATATCCAGAAGACTGTACAATCGAATAATCCAATTAGTGCAGTATACTAATCAGGTTGTAACCATAGCTTTCACCATTTTTGTGTAAATTAGCTTAACTATGACACATGATGTGATTATACTCCTATAATCCAAACTAATATTGCCTGCCTTTCTTGATTTCTTTTTTCTTTTTTTTCTTTTTCTTTTCTTTTTTCTGTTCTTTTGTCTTTCTTTCTTTCTTTCTTTCTTTCTTTCTTTCTTTCTTTCTTTCTTTCTTTCTTTCCATTTAAGACAGGGAATACTTCATTCAAACTCATCAGAGAAATGGACAGCTTGGGTCTATAATAAAGCATTGTGTTTTAAAATATAGGCCAGTAATTGTATGTGAGAGTATACACTGCTGCATGCAAATTAACTGATCAGAGCACACTTTTCAATGTTTAAAACAGACTAAGCTTCCCTGTAAAAGCAGCACCTATGTGACTTTTTAAACTTCTTCTTCAACCTCTCCTTCAACACAATCCATACCAACCACCTCATAATCCTTCTCAAGGGCAGCCATGTCCTCACAGGCCTTAGGAAACTCTCCTTCCTTCATACCCTCATCCACATACCAGTGAACAAAGGCACACTTGTCATACATCAGGTCATACGTGTGGTTCAGGCAGACCCAGGCCTCAGCACTGCTGCTCAGCATGCACACATCCTGCTGTACTTTGGCCAGGTCTCTACCAGGTACCACAGTGGGAAACTGGTAATTAATGCCAACATTGGGGCCAATGGGGCATCAGTCCACAAACTGGGTGGTACACTTGGTCTTGATGGTGGCAATGGCAGCATTAGCATCTTTGGGGAACCATGTTGCCATGGTACAACAGGCAATAAGCCATGTGTTTACCATGGCGAAGGTCACGTTTCACTATCTGGTTGGCTGGCTCAAAGGATTCATTGGTGATCTCTGCTATAGAAAGCTGTTTGTGGTGGGCTTTCTCGGCAGAGATGACAGGAGCATATGTGGCCAGAGAGAAGTAGATGTGGGGATAGGGCACCAGATGCGTCTGGAATTCTGTCAGACCGACATTCAGGGTTCCATCAAATCTGAGGGAAGCAGTGATGGAGGACACAATTTAATCTATCAACCTATAGAGGCTACTATAGGTTGGGTGTTCAATATCAAGGCTCCTACAACAGGTGTCATAGATGGCCTCACTGTCTACCCTGAAGGTACAATCAGAGTGCTCCAGGTTGTTGTGGATAGTGAGGATGGAATTGTAGGGCTCAGCTACAGCTGTTGAAACCTGTGGGGCTGGAAAATTGGAGAACTTAGCTTGGACTTCTTGCCATAATCCACAGAGATGATTCATCAGCAGAGGAACTAGTCCCCCCTCCAAAGCTGGGGAAAACCAAGAAGCCCTTGTAGATTTGTGTACTGGTTGGCCAGTTTCTGAAATCGGTCCAAGACAAGGTCAGTAATCTCCTCGTCAATGTTGTGGTGCCCTTGGGCATAGTTATTGGTGGCATCTCCTTGCCTGTGATGAGCTGCTCAGGGTGGAAGAGCTGGCTATTGGTGCCAGTGCGAACTTCATCAATGACTGTGGATTCCAGGTCTACCAACACTGCCCTGGGCACATGCTTGCCAGCACCTGTCTCACTGAAGAACTCTTGATGTTGAAGGAGTCATCTCCTCCTCCAGTGGTCTTGTTACTTGGCATCTGATCACTGGGCTGGATGCTGTGTTCCAGGCAATAGACCTCCCAGCAGTCCCTATCAATCTGGACACCAGCCTGGCCAACATGGATGGAGATGCATTCATGCATGGTTGCTGCTTTGCAGCTGCCAAGCAGATGGCAGAGAGGAAGAGAAGTTGTTGCTTGTTAGAGCATGACACTTAGGCAGTTGATGTTAGAGAAACTCCAAACTAACATTCTTTTACCCGCGGAGAAGATAAAATACGCAATAGGAGTGTGGCTAAAATCACATATACCTGTCTCAATTACTAGAAAAGCAATTTAAAGCATTTTCCACATGGCTGGTATCTACTGGATATTAGTGCCTTAATAGCCATCATTTATAAAGCATAGTTGTATGCTTGTACGTCTACTTTCTCATTTAATTCTTACATAAAGTGAACAGTTTCACAATTGATAGGTGATGGAGGCCGGGTTTGAACCCAGGCAGTTTGGCTCTGGAGTGTATATTCTTAACCAATCTATACTATTGCCTCTCAAAAGTCTTGCTTGTTCATTTTGTTTGTTTTTCAAAAGTCTTAAAAGACAACAGGTTTTGCAAGGGTATTTAGGATGAAGAAACATAGGTGAAGAATAAAAAAATAGCCCATAAATTTTTTATGTGGCTTTTTGAATGGGATAATTATTGTCTTATGTGGCAGTTTCAAATAATTATTTGATATTATTATTTTATGTGTTTTCTTCAGATTGCTAATGTGGTTCTTCTAGCTTGGGTAGAGAAGAGTATTTGTGGATGAAATATTTATGAAACATTTTCATAAATAGTACTTGGCAGATTCTTTTTCCCATTTAAGACCGTTCTGGGGACATCTCTGTAAGGAGCAGAAGAGGGCCCTAGGAGGCCATGTTCATTTTAATTATAGCCATTGTCTATGCCACAGTTCTCAAACTTTCTGTCACCCGAAGCAACTGTTTAAAACACCTTTTTCTGGGCTTCACCCCAAAGTTTCTGACCTACTCAGGTCTGAATCAGAGTTTTCATTTGCATTTCCTACCAGTGTCTCCTTGATGCTGTTGGTGCTGGTTCAGGGACCACATTTTAAAAACTAAAGGTCTCTGCCTTTCTTGTGTCTTTTTTATGCTTACAAAGGTTGTGAGTTGCCCTATCATTCTCCCCTCACACCCTGGTCCTAGCAGTAGTTCGATCCACTGAACTTAGCAACACAGTGGGCCAACTCAGCCCTCACTTCACAGCTAGGGCACCAGCAGGCAGACTGCCCATCAGGGCAGCATCCCAGGGACCTGTATTTACCTACCTTTCACCCAGTGGAATAAGGAAATTCAGGCCCAACAAATTGGGCTCTCCCAACCCCAACAAAAGGAACCCACAAAACCGGGCAGCCAAGGGAGGTACTCTGTCTCCACAGATGACACCAGCAAGGATTGATCCAGAGCTCCAGCGGCAACAGAAGAATGAAGGAGACCAGAACAGCATTGCATGGGCTCTGAAAACTAACCTGTCAGTGAAACTAAGCCCCACAAAAGTGAACCAGGGTTCACCTACTAAATCTAAAAGGGCAAATATCAGCTAAAAAAGAAGATTTAAGTACAATTAAGAGTCTCCTAATAATCAAAATATCCAGCATAAAATAGAAAATGATGTATTCTACCAAAGACCAGGAAAACCACGAGAAAAACAATAATAAGGAAAACATGAATGAGAAATGTAATAAATAGACGCTAACATTAATTTGAATCAAATGGTGACCCTATCTAACAAGACCTAAGGCAGTTGTCATAAAACACAGGACACAAGAGCAACACATAAAGTCACTATGTGTATGCATATATATACTACTGATAAACAAGTGAAAACCAAAGTTTAAAAATACCAGCCAAGAATTTCTCCACAGAGAATGAAGTATATAGGTATAAATGTAACAAATCATATACAGAATTTATATAATGAAATTTATAAGGTGATGAAATCAATCAAAAAGAACCTTAAGTATTTGAGAGATACAGCATATTTTGGATTAGAAGACTGAATATAGTGAAAATATCATTTCTTCCAAAATTTATCTATAGGCTTGATACGATTTCTATCAAAGTTTCAGAAAGTGTTTTTTGTTTTTTATTTTTATTTTTTTGGTAGACAGATAAATTTCCTAAAACTTATATGGAAAGGTAGAGTCCATTAAATAGCCAAAATAACTTTGAAAAACTAGAAGGAATAATCGCTTCTCCTAATGTTAAAGCTTCTAATATAGCTTTAGTAATCACGCCAGTGATATACTGGAGGAGGGGTAGGAAGAGGGGTAGACCTATATAGATCAGTGAAACAGAAGAGAGAATACAGAAATATACCCAAACAAAGATGGCCACTTAATTTTGACCAAGGAGGTTAAGTCAATACATAGTGTTGGAGCTACTGGACATCCATTGTCAAAAAAAAAAAAAAAAAAAAAAAAAAAAAAAATTGAATCTCCACCTAGATCTTCTCTCTTACATAAAAATTAACTCAAAATGGATCATGGAATTGTAAGTGAAACTTAGGTACATTGAGAAAATGTGGGGGACCTAGGGCTAGGCAGGAAAAATGTTCTTAGATTTAATACCCAAAACACTATTCATAAGAGGAAAAAGTGCTAAATTGGACCTCATCTAAATTTTAAAAATTTGCTCTTTGAAAAACTCTGTTGAGGGTATTTTTAAAAACCCACAGACTGAGAGAAAATATTTGCAAATCATGTGTTTGACACAGATCTTGTATCTAAAATGTGTAAAGAACCCTCAAAACTCAACATTAGAAAAAACAACAATTGATCCAATTAAAAAATGGGCAAAAAATCAAGCACAGACATTTCACTGATAGGCAGAAGGCAAATGAACACATGGAAAGATGTTCAACATCATTAGCTAGTAGGGAAATGAAAATTAAAACCACAGGGAGGTTTCACTGCACATCTATCAGAATAGCTAAAATAAAAAAATAGTGGCAACAAGTATAGGCAAGAATGTGCAGAAACTGGGGGCACCTGTGTGGCTCAGTCAGTTAAGCATCTGACTCTTGATTTGGCTCAGGTCATGATCTCAGTTCGTGGGTTCCAGCCCTGCACTGGGCTCTGTGCTGACAGAGTGGAGGCTGTTTGGGATCTGTGTCTCCCTTTCTCTCTGCCCCTCCCCTGCTTGTGCACGTGCTCTCTCTCTGTCTCTCTGTCTCTCAAAAATAAACATTAAAAAAAAAAAAAAGAATGCGGAGTACTGGATCACTCATACATTGCCGGTTTGAATGTAAAATGGTATAGCCACTCTGGAAAATGGGCAGTTGTTTTTGAAACTAAAAATAAACTTACCATATGACTCAGCAGTGGCACTGTTGTGCATTATCCCTGGAGAAATGAAGACATTTACACATAAGAATTTGTATGAATGTTCCTAGCAGCTTTATTCATAATAACGCCAAACTGCACACTATCCAGATGTCGTTTATAGTGTGAATGGTTAAACACACTGTGGTACATTCATACCACGGAATACTATGCAGCAATAATTTTAAAAACGAATCATTTATACACTCAAAAACTTGGATGGATCTCAAGGAAATGATGCTGAGTGGAAATATCAAAATGATACATAACTGCACAATTACATGAATATAACATTTGTGAAATAACAGTTATAAATATGGAGAACAAATTAGTAGATGATTAGTGGATGGGGAAAGAGAATGTGCGCCTATAAAGAATAAACTTGTGTTGGTGACAGAGTGGGGTGTCTTGATTGTGGTGGTGATTATACAAAACTACACATGTGATAAAATTGTGGAGGATTTTATATGCAAAAACACAAATGAGTGCATGTATAATTGGTGACATCTGAACCTGCTTTTTGGACTGTGTCAATGTCGGTTTCTTGGTTTTGATGTTGTACCATGGTTCGGTGGGATTTTGGCATTGGGGGAGAAGCTAAAGGAAAAGTGTCCTTGTGTATTGCTTTGCAAATTCCTGTGCAGCTGTAATTACTTCAAAATACATAGATAGTTTTTAATATTTGTTTATTTGAGAGAGAACACACACAGGAGTGGGGGAAGGGCACAGAGAGTGGGAGAGAGAGAATCCAAGCAGGCTCCATGCTGTCAGCCTGGAGCTCGATGCAGGGCTCAATCTCAGGAACCCTGAAATCATGACCTGAGCCAAAATCAAGAATTGGTTGCCACTGAGCCACACAGGAACCCCCACAATACATACTTTTTAATGGTTATGAATAGAACTAATACATTATTATGAGTTTTATTCTGTCATATTTTCAAAACAATTTTCTGATGTTGATTTACTTTTGAGATGCAGAGCACAAGCAGGGGAGGGGCGGAAAGAGAGGTAGACAGAGAATCCGAAACAGGTTGCACGCTGGCAGTACAGAGCCACATGTGGGGCTTGAACCCATGAACCATGAGATCACGACCTGGGCTGAAGTCAGACACCCAGCTGAGCCACCCGGGTATCCCTGTTCTGTCATGTTTGAACACAGTCATTGTATTCACAGCTCTGGGTCCTTAAATCTTTTTATACCAAAAATTTAAGACTTATCTCAGGCTGAGGATATGGTCGGACACTTAAATTCTTTGCAGAATACCCACATAATTGGTAACACTCATTCCCTTCCATTTATCGTCAAGAGTAATTAACTAGCAAGGGGAAGGGAATGGAGATTGGTGTAGAAAGAAGGGAAAAGAAAATTCAGAAGCCAAGTAAAAATTAGTGCTCGAATGATTTTTTTTTTAATAATGGACAAAAAACCCTTTGAATTGTGGCACTATTTCCTTTTCATCTTTGTGAAGCCAAAATTCACACGACCATGTGGCAGTTTTATTTTTAAATATATTTTAATTGTTTGTTATGCCCAAATCCTTGGATTCTGTATAAATATATTTTAAAAAAGCCAAGGCCCTTGGTGCAGTAAGTGAAAAATCTAAGCCAAACTCTTAAGAATCCAGGTGAAATTGATTTTAAAGACACAGGAGGTAGTAGTGTTCCTCTATTAAACTTGTAAACTTTTCTCTATTTCTTCTTCTAACATCTGCCTCTTGATTCTTAATATCCATTATTTTCTCCCTTTCCAATTGGGAAGGACTTAGACCAGAGGTCAAAGGTTGGGGCATTTGGCTCCAGCTGTCATACGTTAGCTGTGTGATCACTCATTCATTAGCCTGTTTC
Source organism: Leopardus geoffroyi (assembly GCF_018350155.1). Taxonomy (NCBI): domain Eukaryota; kingdom Metazoa; phylum Chordata; class Mammalia; order Carnivora; family Felidae; genus Leopardus; species Leopardus geoffroyi. The sequence goes on from NC_059333.1 coordinate 137,715,535, forward strand.
TTCATCAGTTTCATTTTGAGACAAAGATGGCACAAGAAGCATTTTGCAATGCTGTAAAAATTCAGGGCACTGTTAGTAATAGCTTTTCAGCTTCTAGGAAATTGGCCAGTTTGAAAGGACAAAGAGAGAAAAACTAAAATGTTCAGATTAAGCCAAAGAACACTGTTAAGGACTTCAAGAAGAGATCTCTGGAAGCTCAAGATAAATCTGTCCTTGGAGTAAAATTCTATTTGTTTCCCATATAAGGAATAATGTGACAAAAAAAAAAAAATCTCATAGCCTGTAATACTGCCTTTTCGTTAAAGTTTTGTGAGTATTGATAAAATAAAAAATATGTAGAGAACTTCCAACTGAAAAGATTTAAGCACAATAAAATTTAAAATATAGTCTTAAAACCACGGTTAAGGAACAAGAAGATGGTCAAGAATAGGAGAATTTGACATAAACGCATTATGTGATATGTTTTGAAACTATATATAAATTGATCCTTAGGTATAGATTTTCTGTAAGTTGGATATAAGTAACCTTTATTATCTTAGCTCATTTCTTTTCTTGATGTTGAACTCTTTGTGCTCTAATTCTCTTTTGAATAGTTTCTAACTGCTGTGGGTAAGAAGCTGCCATGCTTATAAGCACTTTCCTCTTCCTGTATTACCAGAAGATAACAATCACCTGAATTTTTCTTTCAAACCCAAAAGTGGCAAGTACTAAACCATGCCTTAGTGAAAGGTAAATGATGAACTTGAAAATATTCTGCAGCAGTGAGCATTTTCAGAGCAAGGAAGGAGAAGGTTTTGGGAGTCACAGATTTCCAAAGTAGCTACTGTGTGTTGCCACTCCAGAGATAAACAAAAGAATCCCCGGTTTCACAGATCGGCCAGCACTAGGCTATAGGTGGCATATGGCCTGAAAGAGCCAAGACCCAGAACTGGGCCACTGGTGCAAGACTGCTGACACAGTCATCATCTCAGAGAACCCAGACGGCAATTTACTGAAATAGGCCATTTAGAGAAATGCAGCCAATATAGGCCATTTCCCAGAAATGGATATCACAGCCTTTCTCTGTGTGGCTTTGCACATGAATAGCCTAAAAAGTTAGAGGATGATGAAGGGAGAGCCTGAAAAAGCCAAAAGGTCATGGAAATGGAAAGACATGATGGGGAAAAGATTTGAGAATCTTAGGTTGAGTAGCGGCAGCAGGGGGCATCGGCACAATTCTAAAGCTTGCAGCATAACCTTTGACAACCTTATTGACAAAAGATTCTCAAAAAATATTTAATAAAATGAAATTCGTTATCTGGCATCATTATGCTCTATAAGAATTTTTTTTTTAAGTTTGTTTGAGAGACAGAGAGAAAATCCCAATCTCTCAAACCGTGAGATCACAACCTGAGCTGAAATCAAGAGTCAGATGCGTACTTGATTGAGCCACGCAGGTGCCCCAAGAAGTTATTTATCTTTGAGATGGTCAAATTATTCTAGAAGTACCAGGATCCTGGATATAATGTATAACCCCACCCTTGTGTCCTGAGCTCTGGTGTGCGTTTGCTGACTTCTTCCTTTATGCCAGGCCTTCCCCATAACCTTCTTTCTGATTAGCCTGAGGAAAAGAAAATGAAAGATGTTTCATCTACATAAAATTTCCTTTCTTTCCTGGCTAGTATGAGAGATTGTCATTGGAAAGCCCTATCCAGAGATCCAAAGTTGGAGATTTCTCTGGAGAATGAGAAAACCTACTGCTGCCTTATGATATATTCACATGGCTGTTTCTAATCTTGTTCAATCTGTTCTCTCTGCCTGGAGTGACATTGCCTTCCTCCCCTTGTTCAGATTCTCCTTATCTTACAATGCCTACGTTAATCATCTCTTTTCCCCGAGAAAGCCAACCTCAATCTTTCCTCCTTTCTCCCCTCAAGCAATTAATTGTACTTTCTGGTAGTCCTTAATTATTTGCTTGAATACTATTGCCTTTATATTGTATTTTATGATACATGGCTCTGGTCCCCACTAGACTGAAAAATAATTTCTGGCATTAAGATTAGAGTTAAAATCCTGATTTGGCCACTTGGCTGGATAATACAAGACAAATCACTTACAAAACTTTTTGTGCCTTAGTATCTTCAAGTATAATGTGGGAATAAGAAAAATTAAAAAAAAAAATAGTAAGAAAGTCATACCATGTGCCTCCCAAAATGCCTTGAATGTAGTAAATAATGTCAGCTGTTGATATTTTTATTACTTTTTCTGAGAACTTCCAGATATTTACATTTCCTTGCATATAAGTTCTCAATAATGTTTGCTTATGAATGAGCACCACTGATTTCTTCCTAATATGCACAGGCGCTTGATTGATACATATTTGGTGAGACGTGAGTACAGCGTACCTCTGACTGAGAGAGGCTGCCATGAGTCTGACAATGGACCTAGGCTCAGAGTTAGAGAACAATGTCAAATACTAGGGTGTTTTTTTTTTGTTTTTTTTTTTTTTAATTTTTTTTCAACGTTTATTTATTTTTGGGACAGAGAGAGACAGAGCATGAATGGGGGAGGGACAGAGAGACAGGGAGACACAGAATCGGAAACAGGTTCCAGGCTCTGAGCCATCAGCCCAGAGCCTGACGCGGGGCTCGCACTCACGGACCGCGAGATCGTGACCTGGCTGAAGTCAGACGCCTAACCGACTGCGCCACCCAGGCGCCCCTCAAATACTAGGGTTTGATTGGAGTTTAAAATGAGCCACTGCGCTGGCATATGAATCCTGAAGGTCAAGATGGATGTGGACCAGGTATGGGGCGGAGTAGGACATCCAAAAGGTTACATGAAAGTAAAGTTGAAGCATCATTAGAATATCTAGGCTAAAGAGGTCAGGGTGAACACTGAGATAAAGAATAAGGGGATGAAATTTGGGCTGAGAATCTAGGAATAGGACCACAGCAGGCTGAAACACAGAATGTGGCTTGAATCTTCAAGCTTGGCAGTGCTCACTGGCCTTCCACTCTGGCTTTAAGCAGCCTCCCTGGTGTGTGCAGATAAGGAGTGGCAGGTGTAAGCTGCTTCCTGGGGTGAGAAAGGTTTTTTCAGATGCCAGTGCCTGCAGGGAAGATTCTTCTCACCAGGGAACTAACAACTGATATTAAGTGCCCAAAGCTAATGAAAGATCCCTAAGAGCAAAGGCACACTGTGCTAAAATGCTTAGTCAAGGATTAAGTTCAATCATTCCGGCTAAATCCATCTTTAAAGACAGGGTGCTTACCTGAATTTGTTCAATCATGCCTCCATTTTCATGATTTTTTTCTTAGCAGTTTCTTCAAAGGTCAATCTATAGTCAGTTTATTTACTCAAGTTCTTATTCTTCATGCCTCTCATATTTTCTACACTATTTCTTTCACGCAATTGAGGTTACCTCACTAAGAACTTATACTAGTCATTACCTAATGTAAATAGGTGACATTTCCCCCCTTACCTCCACAACCCATAGTATAGAAACTTCCCACACTCTCTTCTCAATATCTTCTTCCACAACCCATGCTGCTTGAGTAGTAGGCCATAACCACCTACCTGCCCATAGTCACTTGATCCAATAAATCAGATCTCTTTCCTAGGGTTTTGTAGTCGGCATTCAGAGGCTCTAATTGCTTTCCTGTGGATCCCTTGGATTGGGATGCTATTTAGGCTGCTGTAAACATTTTCTGCCATGTGCAGAGAGAAGTAAATAAAACTGTTACATTAGGACTTTTGGTTGCAAAATAGAAATCCCATGCAGTTTAATCAAAGGAGGACACATAATGTTTCACTGAACAATCCAGAATTATGTAGTCTCACAGATGGTTAGAGCAAGGTGTTTATACATAGTTATGAAGAACTTTTCACCTTTCAGTTCTCCTCCTTTTTCTGTATGTTTGTCTTATTCTCTGCCAGGAATGATGGCCCCAATACATATTGTATACATGATTCTTAAACCTTTGGATCTCAGAAAGACTGAGAGCCCCCATATCTAAAATATATAAAGAATGCTTACAAGTTAACAAAAACCCAATTAAAAAAAAAGGTTTGAACGTGTTACCAAAGAAGATCTATGCATCGAAAATGAACATGTATAAAGATGTTCAATATCATTAGTTATCGTTAACTAGTACGGCTAAAATGAAAAAGACTGACTATGCCAAATATTGGAGAATATGTGAAATAACGGAAAAATGTGACACTTGGAAAAGTTTAACAAAATTGAACAACCTATTAATAAGACTCAGCAGAAAAATAAAAAAACTATATTGGAAATGTAAGAGAGAATAGATATTAACATAGACCCCTCAAACATTGAAGGGATAAAATGAGAAATATTGTGGACACATTTTGGAAATAAATTCAATAATATGAATGAAATAGGCCATTCCTAGAAAAAACATGGCTTACCAAAATTGAAGAAATAAAAAATCTGAATAGCTGTATATTAAAAAAAATTAACTCATAAAAATTCTCACAAGATACCAGACCAGATGTTTACAAATTACAGTTGACCCTTGAACAACACAGGTTTGAACTGTACAAGTTCAAATGTATTTTCAACTTTGCAAGGTTCGAGGGACAGAGGGGTCAATGCCCCTGACCTCCTCCCCCCCCCGCATTGTTCAAGGGTCAACTTTACATCAAAGCTATAAGGAAGAAATGCTATACGTTGCATAAGAGTCTTTTTGGAAAATACAAGCAACACACCCAAACTTCTTTTATAAATCCAGAATAACTCTGATAAGAAAATCTGAGAAGAACATTATAAGAAAAAATTATAGAACAGAATCTCTTTTAAATATAGACACAAATGACCTTTATAAAAGTATTGGCATGCGATATGTAGAAATATAAAGTAGGATTTGTTGTAGGAAGTTGTTTGGCTTAACAATAAAAAGATTGAGTAATATAGTTTATGTTCTTATGTAACAAGGAAAGCACATACATAAGAATTTCAAAGTGAAGAGAAAGGAGTTAACTTTATTCATCAGTCATTTATGATGAATAAAAATTATCAGAAAACTGAAGAGAAAGGAATTTTCTCAATTTTTAAAAGGGTATCTACTAAAAACTGCAGTAAATATTCCTTAATGGTGAAATAATGAACACATTCCCCTTAAATTGGGGAACAAGTCAAGAAAGTTGATTCTCACCACTTTATTCAACATTTTACTGGAAGTCCCAGCTAGTTCAACAAGACAAGAAAAGGAAATAAAGGTCATAAGAATTGGGCAAAATAAAGTAAAACTTCTTTATAGGTGATAATTTTTCATTTTGAACATTCTTAGGCATCTGCAACACAAATACTGGAACTAGTAAGTGAAATTAACATGGTGGCATGAAACAAGATCAATATACAATAATTAACTGTATTTTTTATGAGCAGGAAACAATTGGAAAATAAAATTAAGAAACCAATTCTATGTATAATTGCATCAAAAACCATAAAATAATTTAATGAAATGCATACAAACATATAAACTGAAAACTAAACACATTCCTAAATAGAATTAAAAGTCCTGTATAAATAGAAATGAATTGTACATGGATTGAAAAACTCAATATTGTTAAAATGTCAGCTTCTTCCAGATTGATGAATACATTCCATATGAACACAATCCCAATTCTAAGACTTTTCTATTGCCAAACTGGTTCTAAAATTATTTGGAAAAGCAAAGGATCTAGAAAAAAATATAGTTGAAGAAGAAAAACAAAAAAATGGAAGAACTGACATTACCTGATGTATAAAACAGTATGACATTAGCATAAAGACTGACAAATATATTAATGCAACAGCATATGGAGCCCCAAAATAGACCAACATGTATATGGTAAATAGTTATTTGACAGAAGTCCAAGCCAATTTAATGGAGAAAGAAAAGTGTTTAAAAAAAAAAAAAGTCATGCTAGACCAACTGTATGTACATTTGGGAAAAAATAAAACTTCACTCTTGTACCACCCCTAACTCTTAATTATATACATTGATTATATACATTGCTTGTGGGAAAGTGGTGCAGGCAGTTTGGAAAATATTTGCCATTTTCACATAAAGTTATAACTAAAACTATAAATCCTATGAAAGAAAATATTAGACAATATATTTTCAGTCTAGGGGTATGCAAAAATTTGTCAGAGAAGACCCAGAAAACACAAAAAAGAAATAATAAATTTGACTTCATCAAATTTAAAAACACCCATTCGCATTAAGCCCGTATGACAAAAACAAAAAGGCAAGCCACAACCTAGGAGAGAATTTTCAAAATAAATACTTCTAGTAAAGGAGTTTTATTTAGAATATTTAAAAGTCTTCTACCTACAAATTAAAAAGAAAAAAAAAACCCAAACAAAACAAAACCAAAAACCCAGCTCCATATGAAAATGGGCAAAAGACTTCTAGAGACATTTAACAAAAGATATATGAGTGGCCAATGAGCATGTAATACCATTGGTCACTCTTGAAGTGAGAACATAAGCCCACAGTGAGACATCACTGCACGCATACTGGAATGGCTAGAATTGAAATGATTGACAACATCAATATTCACAAGACTGTGGTGAGATTGAAACTTTAAAACATTGCTCCTGTGAGACTAAAATTGTATGTCTGTTTTGGAAAACTCTTAGCGACTTTTCATATAATTAAAGATTCTTCAATTTTATAATACAACAATTTCCTTTCTAGATATTTACAAAAATACTGAAGACATACATCCACAAAAAGACTTGTATAAGAATGTTTAGAGCAGCTTTATTCATAAAAATAAACAATTGGAAATACCCCGATGTCCCTTAATAGTTGAGTGGATAAATAAATTGTGGAATAGTCAAATCGATACTACTTAGCGATAAAAAAAATCTACGGATATATGCCACAATATGGATGAATTTCAATGTTTATTTTTAAGAGAGAGTGAGAGAGACAGAGACAGAGACAGAGTATGAGTGAGGGAGGGCCTGAGAGACGCACACACACACAATCCAAAACAGGCTCCGGCTGTGAGCTGTCACTACAGAGAGCCTGATGCAGGTCTCGAACTCATGAATTGCGAGATCATGACCTGAGCCAAAGTCAGACACTTAATGGACTGAGCCACCCAGGCATCCCAATGTGGATGAATTTTTTTTTTTTTTTAAAGTTAAGCAGGAAAAGCCAGACACAAAAAAGCACATACCACTGTTCTATTTATAGAAGTTCAATAGCAGGCAAAATTAACTTTTAATCACAGAAATTAGAAAGTGGTTGCCTGGAGGATGGGACTGACTTGAAAGAGGCACAGGAAATTTCCTGGAGTGATAAAAATGTTCCATGTCTGGTTTTAAATGTGGTTATATAGGTATGTGCAATTGTTACAACACATATGTGTTTCATTGCTTGTAAAGTATCTTTAAATTAAAAGCAAACATAAAAGAAACGAGATATGTTTTAAAAGTAGAATTAGGAAGAGAAAACAATCAACAGAGCCTCAGCTAAAGACAATTGTCATTCAGTTCGATTGTAGGCCAAACTTTCAGGCAGCTTGCAATAATAAGCCTGAATTGCAGGTTGATATACCTGAATTTCAGTTTCTCTCTCTCTGCTTTTTGGTTGTGTGACCTTGGGCAAATATCTTAATCTTTCTTGGTTTTAACAGGTAAAATGAATAAATTGGGTTTTAATTTTTGTTTCCTTCAAATGCGGTGAGAGACATGTTAGGCATATGCTGAAAGTTCAGTCTCTTCCAGTAATATGGTATTCAGCCATGTTTCCAAGTATTTTATTACTGGCACATCACTTATCATCCAGACACTTGTTGTTTTATCCCAGCACTGTATCTGTCCCAGTTAAGAAACAGAAATAACAATGTGTCCCACATGCAGAGATTCTTTCTTGGGTGGTGGATGGGGGTGGGATTTAGTCCTACAAAAAAGAACAGGACTATGTAGCTTTTTAGATTTTTCAACAGATTGGAGGGAGCCGTTTAGAGTTCCAATCCTGGTTCTGTGACTTTGGACAGGTCATTTAAAACTAACCCATTGGTCCTTATTTTCATTATCTTCAAAATAAAGAATTTTTCCTAAAGGATATTCAAAATTCATTACAGCAATAACAAATCCCCGCTCAATTAGAGTCTATGCACTTTAGTCTCTTTATGAGATTACCTTTTCTAAATGTCAAACTAATTTTTACTACTCCACAGGTTAAATCTTTGACTTCTCATCACACCAATGTACCATGCAGAGCCTTGCGCCTGCACATATTACCTGTGCTATCTCCAATTACATATCCACCTGCAGTCTTTTGAACCAATGAACATTAGGTGTTTCTCAAATGCACTACAAAGTCAAATGTCTTCTAATTTTGCTCATCTCTTCTTTCTCCCTGAGAATCCATTGACAGCTTATTGAATTAGCTAATTTCTGTGTCCATACTTCAGCTAAAAGTTTTCCCATCTTTGAAGAATGATTTGATCACTTGCCTCTTTTCTGCCTAGCTAACCTCTCTAACTTCTATGTGGAGTTGGAAGTCACTTTTTAGTGCTCTGATTTCCAGAATATTCTCATAGTTTTTCATATCCTTACCGAGAAGTACCATCATCCCCACCACACACACAACATTAATCTGGAACAAAGGAAAGCAATTTACTATTTCCTAAGCCAGGGAGAACTGCCCACCAGGACACAGACTTTATGAACAAAGCAAGAAGTCACCATAGATAGGTAAGGTTAGAAGAAGTGTGCTGCTTAGAAATTGGCAGACTTTCAGAAGTAATAGTTGAGAGAATGATGCACCTACCTGTGCATGGGTTTTGAAAGGAGGCTGCCACTGATGGGTGAGATTAACACTGCTTCTGTGGTTACTTATTTACGGTTTGGGACTAGGGCCAAAAAATAGAAACTTTTAATTCCTACCTTGATCACAGTACTTAACGTTTTTGCATATTAACCATTGATTTTATTTTTTTGGTCTCTCTTCTCACTGGACTTAAATTCTTTGATCGTAGGAGGGCTGTCAAGTTCATCTTTGTATCTAAAAGATGCTCAAAAATGAATGAATGTTTGAAAATATAAAAATGAAAGTAAAAAAAGATATAGACTATATCCATGTTTACCAATGGAAACACACAAATCTAGCCCTTATGTGATGGTCTTAATTCAATGTATAAAAAAGTTATGAAGAGAATCTAAAAAAATTGACACCAGTTTAAAAATTCTTATATTGGAAATTTGGCAGATTTTTTTCCCTAGTGCCTCTTTAAACAAAAAACAAAAAACATATCTGAGTTAAACCAACCAATGTCCTTTGTTATCTATTATAAATCTGTTAATTTCTGTTTATTATTCCCATGTAGAACATGGCTGCTGGAGAAACAGGGAGGGGACCCTTAACTAGATGATAGACAGCCTAAGGATCAAGGAATTGTTAAATGTCTTGCCTTTATGTTTAGAATTTTAAAATCCAGGAAGTAAAATAAACCACAAGCAAAGGAGTGTAAGTTAGTTTGTCATCAGATAGTTTTCACATGTGGAGAGGTGGGAGCATGAAGGCATTCTATTCTTATCAGTGTCAGGGTTGCTGCTATTTGATGTATCTTATAAGTGCAATCTCACATTTGCTAAAAACACATTGATAGGTATTGTCAGGACTGTTTGTAGAAGGTGATTTACCATCTCTCCTCCACCTGTACAGCTCTAAAAGTTGAGATTTATCTGGAAAAAAATGTTGCTTAGAAATACATCAACCCATCATCATAGAATGACTTAGACACAGAATAAGTTCTATGGCATTTAGGAAAGGAGCGGGTCCATCTTGTATATAGAATGAGGCAGAAGGCATGGAGAACCAGACAGCTCATGCACACATACAGCTTAACACTGGACTTTTTTTTCTGATGATCTTTCCAAAAGGGATCATTGATCTCTGCCGTCTGTTTTCTGCTTACCTAAATGGTATATTTAGAAACGAATTTTGTGCTTCTATGAAAATGCTAACAGGTGATCTGCCATTTTACTATGGCCAAATAGTTTTCTCAGTCATGTTGGAAGACATGTTCTATGCAAAGATAAGAAAACATTCCTTCAACATCAGTGCCTTTATTTGACAGAACTTTTAAGTACTTTGAACATTTTGTGAGCCCACAAAATGGTGTCAGTAGGCATTAGCCAGTGTTCAGAGAGACTTTGATTTTAGGCATTGTTCACACAGGAAGCACCAGCAGACTCAATACTTGCTTTAGAGTGCAATATGGAATTGAACCTAAGTCCTACTCGACTATAAGAAATATTTATATGGTTGATATTCAAGCTCCAAAATGGGTACAAATTTTCATGTCCTTGGGGATTTTGGGAGAGTAATTGTGAGCTACCAAGTATCTTCTTCACCAAGAGAACTCCACTGGGTTTGCTCGGTTGAAAGTTTAGGGAAGGTTCTGAGTCAGAATTATCATATTAGGACTCAAGAATATCCTCAAGAAGGTAACCAATGCCTGAAATGCTAGTTTTGATAAGGGAACCTTGCCAACAAAGTTGGCAACAGGTCCAGCTTCGTGAACACACAACCTCTGCAGTCAAGAGAGACCCACACTTAATGTAATGGCTTGCTGTCTGCTATCTTGAATTTCTTATTTTTTAACATGAGATTCCATATTTTTATCAGGCATTGGGTTCCACAAATTATATACTCGGTCTGCACACTCAAGTCAAGAAAAATCCAAAGGCAGTTTGTCTTATTCCAGGAACACAAAGGGGTGTGGGAGAGAAGCATTTCAGTGTTAGGCTAAATAGATTTACTAATATGACACTATGAGCAGTAGTGTAATTCCTACAGCACAAGAAACTGTACAGAGTCTTGCAAGGGAAAGGTAGATTCCCAGAGTTGACAGCAACATTGGCAGTGATAGGCAAGGTCAGTTTGGGCTGGCACCGAGAGACCACAAGCTTGAAAGCAGTCCTGGAGATGAGGTCTGCAGTGTCTCTGGGCCAAAGATCTTCTTGTTTTGAATACTCACGTGGAATCAACTTGAGCCACTCAGGATGCATGTGGGAAAGAGACAACTGTCATGATTGTCCTCCCAGATGTACACATTCTAATACAAATGGAGGGAACTATAAGGGTAGGAGGAAGGGGAGACCTGTTGAAGGCAGAAATTAGAAATTCGAAGTAAAGTTGGAATCTGGAAGAATGGGAAATAAAATCCAGATGGAGACTTCCTTCTGCCAGGTATAATCTTGGAAACCAGTATCTCGTTTGAAATTTCTGTGATTTTAAAACTTCTGTAAAAATAGAGCTGCTCAGGGTTTGAAAGAAGTCGAGGAGAGGCCCTTCAAGAAATATTTGCCGCTCAACTTTGCATTTCTATTACGTTTTGTGAAAACTGGGAGGAAACTCTTCTGATCTTTTTCCTTCGTGAAAATATGAGTATTGTGAGTAGGGATCACATTAAAATGTCTTCATGAGAAAAGGCCGTAAAATTGGAAATTTGTGAAGCCTAGTAGAGATGAAAATATAGAATAGGTCTTTCACACAAGAATAAGCAGATTTTTAAAATATGTCTCTAAAGCTGGCTTGGACTCTGTTGTAGAAACAGATGGTCTTGTAGACAGTTTAGATTGGGGTGAAAAAGAAATATTGCTTGCCATGAGATGGCCTGGAATTCAGAAGAGAGTTGTACCTCAGTAGTGCAAGGTTGAAATTTGACTGTGAAAAGGCAGATGGGGGCCCAACAGTTGTCTTACTGCTACACTTAGATTGAGAACTACCTGAGGACAGGACCAGCATCTATCATGATGCTGTGGATAATAACATACATGGTTCATGGTGATAAGCAGAGCTGTGTTCATGAGCCACAGCAACAAAGAACAAATAGAGGAATATTAAATCTGGTCATGGAAATTATGTTGCTTATATGGAAAAACAAGACTCCAATTTAATTTTTAGAGCATTTTTTATTGAAGTATAATTGGTATAAAATGTTGTATTAGTTTCATGTGTACAACGTGTTAGACAATTCTGTACATTGCTCAGTGCTCACCAAAAAGTATAGCCACCGTCTGTCACCATAAGTTATTAGGATATTACTGACTATATTCCCTATGAGATGCATTTCCATGAATTTAAAAAAATTTAATTCCAGTGTAGTTAATATACAGTGTTATTTTGGGTTCAGGAGTATATTATAGTAATTCAGCAGTTCCATTTATTACTCAGTGCTCCAGAGATATATATACTCTTAATCTCCTTCATCTGTTTCACCCATCCCTCTCCCACCTCCCCTCTGGTAACCATGAGTTTGTTCTCTGTAATTCAGTCTGTTTTTTGGTTTCTCTCTCTCTTTTTTCCCTTTGTTCATTTGTTTCTTAAATTCCATATATGAATGAAATCATAAGGCATTTATGTTTCTGTGATGAGTTTATTTCAGTTGGCATTATACTCTCTAGATCCATCCATGTTCTTGCAAAGGACAAGATTTCATTCTTTTTTTTTTATGGCTGAATGATATTCCACTGTGTATATGTACCACATCTTCTTTACCCATCCATAATTGGTGAATGTTTGGGTTGCTTCTATAGTTTGGCTATTGTAAATAATTATGCAGTAAACATATTGGTGCATGTATCCTTTTGAATTAGTGTTTTCATATTCTTTGGGTAAATACATAGTAGTGTGATTGCTGGATCATAGTGTAGTTCTATTTTTAACTTTTTGAGGAATCTCTATACTGTTTTCCAGAGTGGCTGTACCAGTTTGCATTCCCACCAACAGTGCAAGAGGCTTCTGCTTTCTCCGCATCCTCACCAACACCTGTTGTTTCTTGTGTTGTTGATTTTAGCCATTCTGACAGATGTGAGGTGATATCGTGGTTTTGATTTGCATTTCCCTGATAAGTGATGTTGAGCATCTTTTCATGTGTCTGTTGGCCAGAAATGTCTGTTCATGTCTTCTCATTTTTTTATTGGATTATGATTTTTTGTTGTGTTTTGTTTTTGGTGTTGAGTTCTATAAATTCTTTATGCATTTTGGATACTAACCCTTTATCAAGTATGTCATTTGCAAATACCTTCTCCCATTCAGTAGGTTGTATTTTAGTTTTGTTGGTTGTTTCCAATGTTGTGCAGAAGTAGTTTATTTTTGCTTCTGTTTCCTTAGTCTCATGAGATAGATCTAGAAAGATGTTGCTACAACTAATGTCAGAGAAAAACTTCCTATGCTTTGAACAAGGATTTTTGTGGTTTCAGGTCTCACATTTAGGTCCTTAATCCATTTTGAGTTTATTGGTTTTTTGTGTACTATAAAAAAGTGGTCCAGTTTCCTTCTTTTGCATATTGCTGTCCATTTTTCCCAGCAGCATTTACTGAAGAGACTGTCTTTTTCCCACTGCATATACTGGCCTCCTTTGTTGAAGATTAACCATATAGTCATGGGTTTATTTCTGAGCTTTCTGTTCTGTTCCATTGATCCATGTCTATTTCTGTGGCAGTACCATAATGTTTTGATTACTACAGCTTTGTAATATAATTGGAAGTCCAGAATTGTGATCCTTCCAGTTTTGTTTTTCTTTTTCAAGATTGTTCTGGTGATTCGGATTCTTTGGTTGTTGCATACAAATTTTAGGGTTGTGTGTTCTACTTCTGTGAAAAACACTATTGGTATTTCCGAAGAATTGCATTAAATCTGTAGATTGCTTTGGGTAGTGTAGACATTGTAACAATATTTCTTTTTCCAACCCATGAGCATGGAATGTCTTTCCATTTTTTCATCAATTTCTTTATCAGTCTTCAATTTCTTTCATCAATGTTTTATAGTTTTCAGAGTACAGGTCTTTGACCTCTTTGGTTAAGTTTCTTCCTAGGTATTTTATTATTTTGGGTGCAATTTTAAATGTGTTTGGTTTCTTAATTTCTCTTTCTGCTGCTTCATTATTGATGTATAGAAAGGCAATGGAATTTTGTATTTGATTTTGTATCCTGGGATTTACTGAATTCATTTATCAGTTCTAATTGTTTTTTGATGGAATCTTTAGTATTTTCTGTATATAGTATCATGTCATCTGCAAATCTTGACAGGTTTATTTCTTCCTTGCTGATTCAGATATCTTTTTCTTTTTGTTGTCTGAATGCTGTGACTAGCACTTCTAGTAATACGGTGAACAAAAGTGGTCATAGTTGACATCTTTGTCTTGTTCCTCAGCTTGGGGAAAAAGTCTTGATTTTTCTCCATTGACTATGATGTTTGCTGTGGGTTTTTAATTTAAGGTCCTTATTATGTTGATGTGTGTTCCCTCTGAACCCACTTTCTTGAGGATTTTTATCTTGTATAAATGTTTTATTTTGTCAAATGCTTTTTCTGCATCTATTGAAAGGGTCATAGGTCTTTTATCCTTTCTTTTATTGATGTGATGTATCACATTGATCCATTTGTGAATATTGAACCACACTTGGATCCCAGGAATTGGTCATGGTGAATGATTTTATTTTTTTAAAGTAAGTTCTATACCCAATGTGGGGCTTGAACTCATGACCCTGAGATCAAGAGTCATGTGCTTTACCCACTGAGCCAGCCAGGCACTCCATGATGAATGATTTCTTTAATATATTGTTGGATTTGGTTTGATAATATTTTGTTGAGGATTTTTGCATTCATGTTCATCAGACATATTGATTTGTAGCTTTTTTTCTGGTAATGTCTGATTTTGGAATTAGGGTAACGCCAGCCTAGTAGAATGACTTTGGAAGTTTCCTTCCTCTTCTATTTTCTGGAACAGTTTGAGAAAAATAGGTATTAACTCTTCTTATAATATTTGGTGTAATTCACCTGTGAAGCCTAGGCTTTTGTCAGCTGGGAGTTTTTTGATTACCAATTCAGTTTTGTTACCAGTAAGGGGTCTGTTCAAATTTTCTATTTATTCTTGATTCTATTTTGAATGGCTATATGTTTCTAGGAATTTATCCATTTCTTCTGGGTTTTCCAATTTGTTGGCATATAATTTATCATAATATTCTCTTATAATCTTTGTATTTCTGTGGTGTCAGTTGTTGTCTCTTTTCCTTCATTGCTGATTTTGAGTCCTCTCTCTTTTTCTTAATGAGACTGGCTAAAGATTTATCAATTTTATTTTTTTAAGAAACTCTTGGTTTCATTGATTTTTTTTTGTTTCAATTTGATTTATTTCCACTCTAATCTTCATCATTTCTTTACTTCTAGTAGCTTTGGGCTTTGTTGTTCCTTTCTAGTTTCTTTAGGAATGAAGTTAGGTTATTTGAGATTTTTCTTGTTTCTTGTGGTAGGCCTGTATAATATAAACTTCTCTCTTAGACCTGCTTCTGCTGCATCCCAGAGATTTTGTGCAGTTTTTCCATTTTAATTTGTCTGAATGTATTTTTTTATTTCCTCTTTGATTTCTTCATTGACCTATTGAATTAATTATTTTATCATTATGTAGTGTTCTTCTTTGTTTCTTGCTACAGTTTTTTTTTTAAAGTCTATTTTGATATAAATATTTTCCTACCCTTTGCTACCCTGGCTTTTTTTTTCTTTCCATTTGTATAATATACATTTTTTCATCCCTTCTCTTTCAGTCTGTGAAATGTGTATGTATCCTGAGGTCTGAAGTGAGTGTTTTAGGCAGCATGTAGATAGGTCTTGTTTTGTTTGTTTGTTTGTTTGTTTGTTTGTTTTTTAATTCATCCACTTACCCTGTATCTTTTGATTAAAGCATGTAGTCCATTTACATTTAACATAATTATTGATAGGTATGTACCTATTGCCAATTCGTTGTTTTCTGGTTTTGGTTTTTGGTTTTGTTTTTTGTTTTTGTTTTTTTTTTAATTTTTCTTTGTTCCTTTCTTCTTCTCTTGGTCTTTTGTGGTTTGATGGCTTACTTTAGTTCTACGCTTGGATTCCTTTTTCTTCATTTTTTTGTGTATCTGTTATATGTTTTTATTTGTGGTTACTATTAGGTTTATAGACAACAATTTATATATAGCAGTCTATATTAAATTAATAGTCACTTTGAACGCATTCCAAAAGCACTAATTTTTTCCTTACCCTCCAGTTTATGTATATGATGTAATATTTTACATCTTTTTATTTTGTGTATCCCTTGACTAATTTTGGCAGATATAATTGATTTTACTACTTTTGTGTTTTAACTTTTTTTTTTTTTAATTTTTTTTTTCAACGTTTATTTATTTTTGGGACAGAGAGAGAGCATGAACGGAGGAGGGGCAGAGAGAGGGAGACACAGAATCGGAAACAGGCTCCAGGCTCTGAGCCATCAGCCCAGAGCCTGACGCGGGGCTCGAACTTGCGGACCGTGAGATCGTGACCTGGCTGAAGTTGGACGCTTAACCGACTGCGCCACCCAGGCACCCCGTGTGTTTTAACTTTTATACTGGATTTAAAAGTGGTTAATCTACTACCTTTGCTATATGTTTGGTTTTTTTTTTCTGTGAAATTTTTACTTTTCACAATTTCTTACTCCTGATTATGTCTTTTTTTTCCACTAAAAAATTATTTTTATCATTTCTTGTAAAGCCGGTTTAGTAGTTATGAAGTTCTTTAATTTTTGCTTGGGAAAATTTTTATATCTCCTATTCTGAATCATAACCTTGTCTTGTAGAGTATTCTTGGTTAGAAGCTTTTTTCTTTCAACATTTTGAATATTTCATACTATTCTCTTCTGGCCTGCAGTTTATGCTGAAAAATCAGCTCACAGCCTTATGGTGTTTCCCTTGTATGCAACTGTTTTCTCTTGCTGCTCTTAAAATTTTCTCTTCATCATTTACATTTTTCCATTTTATTTTATTGTATTTTTGAAATGCTTCTGTATTTATTTTGAGACAGAGACAGAGATAACATGAGAAAGGAAGGGGCAGAGAGAGAGAGAGAGAGAGAATGAATATCTCAAGCAGACTCGATGCTGTCAGCACAGAGCATGACATGGGGCTCAGTCTCACAAATTGTGAGATATGACCTGAGCTGAAATCAAGTGCTGGACATTTAACCAACTGAGCCACCCAGGTGCCTGAATTTTTTCTATTTTAATGATGATATGTCTTGGTGTGGACCTCCTTTGGTTTATCTTGTTGAGGGCTTTCTGTGATTCCTGAATCTGAATGTCTGTTTTCCTCCCAGATTGAAGAAGTTTTCAGCTATAATTTCCTCAAGTAAGTTTTCTGACCCCTTTCTCTCTCTCCTCCTTCTGGATTCCCTATACTGAGAATGTTCTTATGCTTGATGAGGTTGTACAGTTTCCTTAACTATTCCCATTTTTTATTCTTTTTTCTTTACGCTGTTCAGCTTAGTTGCTTTCCATTACTCTGCCTTCCAGATCACTGATCCATTCTTCTACATCCTCTAATCTGCTGTTAATTCCTTTTAGGGTATTTTTATTTTGTTATTAAATTCTTCAACTCTGACTAGTTCTTTTTAATATTTTCTGGAGCTTTGTTGAAATTCTCACTCACTGAGATGGTCCACTCTTTTTTGCAAGTCCAATGAGTATCTTTATGACCAGTACATTGAATTCTTTTGTTTATTTATTCATTTTGAGAGAGAGAGGGAGAGAGCAGGGGAGAGGCAGAAAGAGAGAGGGGGAAAGAGAATCGCAAGCAGGCTCCATGCCATCAGCATAGAGCCCGACATGGGGCTTGAATCCATGAACCATGAGACCGTGACCTGAACCAAAACCAAGAGTGGGATGCTTAACTGACTGAGCCAACCAGGGACCCCATAATTAAATTCTTTATCAGACATATTGCTTATCTCTGTTTCATTTAGCTTGTTGATTGTGATTTTTGTTTTGTTCCTTAATTTAGGACTTATTTCTCTGTCTCTTCATGTTTTTTCTTTATAACTGTCTGGGTGTGTTTTATATGTATTAAGTCAGTCAGCTACATCTCTTGGTTTTGAAAGCAGTGGCCTTGTATAGAAGAGGTTCTGCGGTGTCCTATAGTGCAATCCCCTTGGTCATGAGAACCAGGTGCTCCAGGGATGTTCTCTGTGTGGGCTGTAGATATCTGCTTGTTGTGGCTGAGCTCTGATTGCCTTTACTCCAGTTGGCTGTAATGACTCTTGTGGCACATGGGCAAGGTTTGCTCTCCATGCTGTTGAGAGACCTGTCTGTGCCACCACAGGCACATAGGTGGATGAGGACAGCATTTAGTGTAGCTGTCTCGGTTAGCCTCTCTGCCACAAGCGTAGGCACACCAAAAGGCAGAGCATCCTCCCTGCACAGCCAGCTAAGGGGCTGGACAGCTGAACTGTGAGTGCATTCATGTGTGGTTTTATCTTCCCTGCCTCCCCAAGGTAGCAGTCACTTTGGGGTGGTGCTAGTCCTTGCCAGGGCTTCCTGCTAGTTGTGGCAGGGCAGAAGCTACTTTGGAGGGACATGTGCAGAGCCAAGCAGGTTGGGTGAGTTCATAGGGGTCAACGGGGTGAGCCATGGTGCTAGTGAGATAGTTGGAAAGGGTTAGAAGTTGCTTCCACGAACATCCAACTATCTACACTGGAGGAGGGGAAGAGGAATGATGTCCACCAGCACTTTTGCTCCCAGAGAAATCTGTACATCCCTTCCTTTCTGGCACACATTCTAAGATTATTCAATAAATCTTCTTCATGTATACCCCATGAGTTTTTCAAACTGTTGTTTCTAGGCTATGTTTCAAGCCAAGTTATTTAGTACTCTGGCTCCTTAAGGGCAGAGACTCAATTTCCTGTTGCCCTCATGCTATCCTAGAGTAAAGCCCACTGATTTATAAAGCTCTCAGAGTTAAGTTCCTCTGGTTTTCAAGGCCATATATTATGGGGACTCATCCATAGTGTGTATCCCCAGTTGTAGAGGTGTCTGGCCTGGGGTCTGATCCTCATTTCCTCATGCTTGTGATGTCCTTCCCATTTGTAGTTAGTCATGCAGAGTGTTTGGTTCCTAATCACATCTCTGCCCCTCTTGCCCTTTTCAATGAGGCCTCTCTAACTATAGGTCTGTTCTACCAGCCTTCAGGTTGTTTTCACAGTCACATAACGGAGCTGTTATCTGGGTGTGTTCTTGTCACAAGGTCAGTTCAGGATCCTCCTACTTCATCTTCTTCCCCTGGAAGATGGGGACTCTAATTTTTTAAGTTTAATTAATGATCTGAAACCTCTCCTGAATTAGGCAGTATGATGCTTGTGTTAAGTTACTGAAACGCTTTTCTCTGGCTAGTTATCATGATATCTGATGAAGAATCTCTACCAGAGAAATTCAACTCTGTCATTATAATTCAGTGGAGACATAAATGACAGCAATTAACATGCTATCCATTTAACTGCTTTAAAAATATAATATCCTGGGGCGCCTGGGTGGCGCAGTCGGTTAAGCGTCCGACTTCAGCCAGGTCACGATCTTGCGGTCCGTGAGTTCGAGCCCCGCGTCAGGCTCTGGGCTGATGGCTCGGAGCCTGGAGCCTGTTTCCGATTCTGTGTCTCCCTCTCTCTCTGCCCCTCCCCCGTTCATGCTCTGTCTCTCTCTGTCCCAAAAATAAATAAAAACGTTGAAAAAAAAATTTAAAAATATAATATCCTGTAGTATAACTGCTCACCTGAAAGAAATGTCTCCAGAATTCTGAGTGTCGATGCTATGTCTCTTCTAGCTCTAAATGTATGTGTGGTCTTCAGACATTGAGGAGGTGGAAAACTCTTCAGCTTGCAACATAACATGGTAAAGCAAAAATGACATGGGGCCTTGATCAAAAATAAACTTGGGTTTGAATTATAGTCCCATCAGTTACTAGCCGTGTTATATAGGCAATACCTATTTCTTTCTGTCATGTGAAGGGACATTATGTTCTTCATAATAGGCCAGATTATGTTGCTGTACAGACATTTCCCAAACATCAATTGCTTTACACAAAAATGTTTATTTACTGTTTATAATATCTTTCAACCTGGATTGATGGGGGTCTGTCTGCATGTTGTAGTCACTTGAGGATCCATGCTTTTGGAGCTTCTAGTATGAGAGGTGCTTCTATGGTACCATGGAAAAAGGAAAATTTCGTGCATATTATGTATTAGATCTTAGTAACCATGTGTCATTTCTGGGTAGAAACTATCAGTCATATTTCACTGGCCAAACAAGTCACCTTGCCATGACAAAATTCAAAGGAAGTGGAAGGGTGAAGTCCCACTGTGGGCTTATTTTTGAAAACTACCACAGAAAAATAATGCCTACTCCATAGGGTTGTTGTTTAATCATATATAAAAAGCATCTTAACAGTAACAGAGGCCCGGGGCACCTGGGTGGCACGGTTCATTGAGCATCTGACTCTTGATTTCAACTCAGGTCCTGATCCCAGAATCATGTGATGGAACCCTGCATTCTCTCTCTCTCTCTCTCCGTCTACCTCTCTCCCCCCCTCATGTGCACTGTCTGTCTCTCAAATAAAAACAAACAAACAAACAAAAGCCTATAGTAGAGGCTCAATGAGCTGTAGTCATGGTTAGAGGTAGGTTTTATTAAATGAAGTATTTAAAACCATGATTTCTAGGTAAGTGTAGCAGATTCAACAATAATGCATAAGTGTAAACTTCCCCCAAATTTAACTAAATTTATAATTGTAGTTTAATTATAATTAAAATTAAGTATAATAACTACAGGTTTTTAAAAAGTTATAAACCCAGAATAATAAGGAAAATGGGAGAGTATACGAAAAATGCCAAGAATTTTTAGACTCCTCAAGGCATATGTGAAAAAGCAGTGAATCAAAGCCAGGAAGGAGGTATGGATGCCAGGTCTCCCCTAGGTTTGAGGAACCTAATGTTTTCAAAATTCTTAAACATGAGGGAACTGGAAGAGTAGGCTTGGGGAATGTAATGAGCTAGCAACTGGACTCAGAGCTATACATCTAGCTAGAACTTTTGAAGGTTTGAGAGCTTCTGTGAAATATGGGTTGGAAAAAGTTGTGTGCCAGCTAAGTCCACAAGGAAATCTGTCAATCTTTGCCACAGTTCTGAATGGAAAAATGTCTAATAATATATTCTTCTATAGAATATTGAAGTATGATGTATTCCCAAGTTGGTCTTGGCTCTGAATTTATATTCTCTGAATAGTTTGGGAACTTTAGAGCCCACTAAATTAAAGTGTTTCTGGGTTAGTGGCTCTCCCCTTGTGCCCAGGGGAAGCAAATGTTATCTGGAGAAAAATTGATTGCTGTGATTCCCATGGGTTAAATTCAACCAAAACAATGAATCTACTATACAAAATTAACACACACACACACACACACACACAGAGAAAAGTCACCATAAACAACAGTAAAAGTATAGTAGTGCTCAGTACTATGTTTGCTCTAGAACTCATGGTTGCAACTCGACCCTTGGGTCTTTTATTCTTTAATTGATTAATTTATAGCAAACTAATGAGCTCTAATACTATGTAGTTCTATGGTAGCTGATGGAAGATAGATGATAATAGCAGAGTCTAAGCCTCATATAGTTTACAATCAAAAGAGGAAAGCAGACTAAATGACAACTAAAACATAATAGAAAATTTATAATAGAGTTATCCAGGAGGTATTATGAAGGCCCAGTAATAAAATGACTAATTTGTTTACAAGGATGCAAAATTTTATTAGTTTATGTATAATAAAACACAATAAATTATACCACATTAGAATTGCTTCATGGCATAGTTACTTGTGAAATATATCAGAGTTGAATTTTGGATTATGACTTGACAATCAAGGGTGAATGTGGTGGGTCCTGTGCAGCGAGTGGTGTCTTTGCTAAATCAGAGGAGAAAAGGAACATAACATTGGAACACTGTTAAGTGACAAATTGAATGGCTTACTTATATGTATAATACTTAATAACTTAATATAAAACATATGATATTGTATATTGATATTTTATATATTAAATACATTATATGTTTTATATTTTGATGTCTTGATATGTCACAATTAAATGTATTTATATTATATATTATAAAATAATAATACATATTATATGTAATAATCGCATTTTTATAAACCATAAAAGGAGTGCATGAGCTTATTTATATACATCTGTATCTTTACAAGGAAGAGGTCTTAGAAGAAGGGGTTGGTGGCCTTGAGGTAGATACTTTTACTTCTTACTCATTATAATTTTTAAAATGCGATTGTTCTAATGGAGATTTTCCTTTTTTTGTTTGTTTGCTTGTATATTAAGTCAAAATCTGATAACAGGCACTTGATTTCTGCATAGAATATAACTGGGAGCCCAGGTCAGAGTCAGCCTTGAGTTTAAGGACCAGGTTCTAGAATTACTCCTGTGAAAAATGGCAACCTGTTGAATCTCTGAATGATTTCAAATGGGAATTGTTTGTTTTATGATTTTATTTATTTCTAGAAAAGAAAATTTCACACCCAACAAGTACATCTGACACCAAAGATGATTATTCTCTTTATGTTCCAGCGAGCTTAGATGTCAGCTTAGCTTAGGTTCTCATATATATGTACATACATACATACATGCATACATACGTATGTATCTACAGGACCACCTGGGTAGCTCAGTTGGTTAAGCATCTACCTCTTGATTTCAGCTCACGTCATGATCTCACAGTTAGTGAGTTTGAGCCCTGCATCAGGCTCTGTGTTGGCAGCCTGGAGCCTGCTTGGGATTCTCTCTCTCCCTCTTTCTCTGCCCCTCCCCCACTCACACGTGCGTGTTCTCTCTCTCTCAAAAATAAATAAACATTAGTAAGTAAATATTAGTGCAATGTCATTAAAATATGTATCTATATGTATATATATAATATATATATTATATATATATATATATATTTGAAGTCAGAAACTTAAATATTGTTTTTTCATATATGTGTTTAACTAAAACAGGCCTCAAGTCACTTTTTATAGTCCATCGAGTCTTTTTAGCACTTTCCATCTTTAAATATTGCAAATACTTTGAGCAAGGCCAGTGCAACAAAGATAAAATAAAATACTCTAAAGGACAATGCCTGGTTTGATTTGTTTCTGTGGTGTGTTTTTTTGTTGTTGTTACTTTTGTTTTGTTTTGTTTGAATTGACATATCCTATTCCAGTATTTACTTTTGTTCCTTCTTCCATTTTTAATGGCAGCAATATACTGGACTCATAGCTTTAAGGATTTTTCTACAACTCCCTTAAATCTCATTTTAGTCATTATCTTATATGACTCAATATATTCCGTGTTCTCATTTCTGTTCCCTGTTTCTAGACTTATTGCTATTCTGAAATTTATGTTCTGCTCAGGCATATTTTGTCATCTGTAGATGTATAGTTGAATTTCTAGGACTGCTGATTTTGTATTTTATATTTCCTGTTCTTTTAAGTTATTCACTTTTACAATGAGGAAGAGGTGTTTTAAAAGTGACCCTTGGAAACATAGTCATTTCCCTAGCCAACACTCTGTTTCATAAACCCTCTCCCTCTTCTCGTATTACCCTACTCTTCTCTTCTGTGCATTGCTCCTTTGTGTATCTTAATGCTGTGATCTTTTATGGGCACTCATCTGATCATTGCTCTAATGTGACAACATTTACTCCAGGTTCCCCCTTGGTTTTGGAGCGAGATTTCTCTGTGACTGTGGAATTTGCCATGTGCTAAGTGAGAATGAGGATTTCTAAGCTTTGCTTCTCACAGAAAATGCTCATTTTTTTTCACCTTTACCTTTGGAATTAAGTATGTGTAAAAACTAATTATGTTATATAAAGCAATTTGAAGGAAAATCAGGGTTTTATTTTAAGAGAGAAGACAAAAGTAGAGAAAGTGAGCAATACAGAACAAGAGAAACACTTGTTAAATACAGTGTTATCTTTAATTTTTCTTCACCGTGACAAATAACGAATTCAGATGACTTTTATTTTTAACCGTCTCTTCAAGACACTCCTGAATTTAAAGTTAAGCTGGATTGTGTAAAGAAAAGTTGTAATCATGGTCTCAGAGCAAATTCGCTGTTAACCTTGAAAAAGTGATTTTGACTTTCTGGGTGTTAGTTCCCTCATGTCTAAACTGAGGATTTCTAAACTATTTTACTAAGAATCTTGACAGCTCCACGGAGGTGCTTGGTGGCCCATCCCCAGTGAGATCTACCAAAGCGGCCATGTGTTTAGCTGTTTTTATCTATCCAGCTTCTACTTAGGAATTATTTTCGAGGAAGCCTTCTACTACTAACAAAGGTAAAAACTAAACCTCTCCGTGATCTCTAAGGTGTCTTTTTTTTTCTTTTTCTTTCCTTCTCTAACATCCTATGGATCGATGAGAGCTACAGTCTCATTGATTCTTATAAAAGGGACTTTGGGGGGTCAAATCACCGATTTTCAAGTCGCTTTAGATATCACAATCATCTTTCGAAGGTGTTTGTGTTAAACAGAGTTGCCTGCCTTTCCTTTCCAATTACTAAATCAGAATGGTAGGAAATGAAAAATAATTTTCTTCTGTTGAAATAAAATTCTAGGCCCAAGATGGATATGTTCCTGCCTGGGTGCCACATTAGCAAATCAAAACTTAGATAACTTTTGGGTCCCTGTAAATGCTCTGCTTGACCAGAAAGAAACAGTGTATCTGGTCAGTCAGTCCCCAAATACCAACCGAACACTGGCCTTTATACTTACTTCTTTGCTCCTTCTCGCCCTAAACAAGATGGACTTTGAGGACCCAGCCAAGCAGGTTTTCTCTATTTGTGTCTTCCTTGTTCTTTGCTCTCTATCCTATAAAATCTTCCCACCTTCTGCCCCATTTTGCAGTTCTCTGAAAGGAGACTGCTTCATGAGATGTTAAATAGTTTATTTGTGTCACTTCAGTTGTCTTCATTAATCATTTTTTAACACTTCTATCCTTCATTGCTTTTGGCTGAGACCCCTCTGTAAATTTTAATTCCTACTATATGTACAGGAGTCCCACAAAGATACAAGTCTCAAAAGGCAGTCTGTGCTAGGGACAGGAATAGGGCTCTGGGATTTCAGAGGAAGGGAAGGTAATTCATGGTAAGGTGAGAAGAGCAAATGTGTGGTCATTAAAGGTTTTCCTGACACACAAAATAAGTTCCCCACAGGAAAAATTTATCTCTGGTAATAGCTCTCTTCCTGGTACAAGGAATTTCTAATGTAAATTTCTAATGTAATGTAATGTAATTAGAATGTAAATGTAGAATGTAATGTAAATTTCTCTTCCAAAAGTAACTTCTACTTTGTTTTCAGAGCTCCTCCTGTTCCTGCAGTTTAAATAATTGGTTCAAAATAATCTTTATGCCAAAGAGGCACATTTGGGGATGGCATATTCTGCCCTGTCTCAGATCTCTGTGGCAAGGGCTGGATAGCTGCATTTTTCAAATCCCTGCCCAGGTCATTTGCATGTGCAGGTGACATTGGAACCACTAAGCTCCAAAGTGTAGGGTTGAACTTAGGAAGTCAAATGAGCCATACCTGTAACTTGATGTAATAGCTAACAGTTTCTAAGTGCTCCTCATATATTCGCTATTAAACCTAAAGATGGGTATAGTAGGTCTGACATAGGCCCCAGGGAAATTTGAGCAAAGAGGTATTAGTATATAGCTTTTTAAGCTCTTTTCTCTAAAATGGACTATACATGTAAATATTTTTGATTTTTTGGTTTTATTGTTTTATTGTTTTTTGTTTTTTGTTTTTGCCTTCCACACCTATTGAGTGTAGATGGTAAGCTAGGTAACTAGTAAATGTGATGCTTGGGTGACCTAAAATTGTAACTGACATAGACAGGTTAACAGGAGAAAAGCGTGTACATTTATGTAAGTTTTTATGTGACATTGGAACTTCTTATAAGGAAGACAAACCCGTAGAAATGATGTAATCAGTATGCTCTTATAGTAGGTTGAACAAACAGGCAGTTGTAGAAAAGTAAACTATGTGGGGAGCTTGAAAAAAGGATAAGAATTATTGAATAAGGTCTGTTTGTATAGAATTCTTTAGGTCTCAACTTCTTGTCCTTGATGTTAAGAGTGTCACTTTCTGGGGCACCCTGGTGGCTTAGTCAGTTAAGTGGCCAACTTCAGCTCAGGTCATGATCTCACATCTCGTGGGTTCGAGGCCTGCATCGGGCTCTGTTGACAGCTCAGAGCCTGGAGCCAGCATTGGATTTGTGTCTCCCTCTCTCTCTGCCTTCCCCACTTGTACTGTGTCTTTCTCTCTCTCAAAAATAAACAAACACTTTTAAAAAAAATGTCACTTTATTTCTGGCCCAGGGAGAATATCTTTCAAGGGGAATTTCATGTCCTGCTTTTCAGAAAAAGAAAGATTACAGTTTTTTCTTGCATGTCTTGTTTTTTCAAGTATTTTTAACTCAAATGAAGCCAAGTGGCATACTTTGGGGTAGCATATTGTGCCCCCTTTACTACATACCAGTGTTATAAGTTAAAACAATTTTTTTTAAGTTTACTTATTTACTTTTGAGAGAGAGCGAGCCGGGTAGGGGCAGAGAGAGAGGGAGTGAAAAAGAATCCCAAGCAGGTTCTCCACCAACAGTGTGGAGCCTGATGTGGAGCTCCAACCCATGAACTGTGAGATCATAACCTGAGCCAAAACCAAAAGTCAGACCCTTAACTGACTGTGCCACCCAGATGCCCCTATAATTCTTGTTTAATGTATTACTTTACCATCATAACAATCCTGAGAATGAGATAATCATCATACCTATTTTATAGATGAGGAAAGGAAAGCACAGAGTATACAGGACATTAAGAGAAAGTTGAAAAGCTGGTAAATGTCAGAACAGGGATTCAGCATAATCTCTGACTTACAATATGCTGCTATAATGTATTTTGCCTTACTTCAAAGTTATTTGGAAAGCACTAACTCTGATTCTAATTGGCATAATTGTGTCTATCATGTCTCAAATTCAGGGAAGGAACTGACCTTCAGTCTGATGCCTAGGGAAGCCCACCCATCCAATTTTGGTGACTTTATTCATTTCTAGCTCTGGATTTGAGAAAAAGAGTTTGAAAGTGTATCTCCCTTTTCTTTGGAGAAAGAAAGATGTTCTCACTTCAATAGACATGATCAGATAGGTGTCTATAACCTTGGTCCTCTGAAAGTTTGTCTGATTGGCTTTTTCTGTAAATTAATTGTACAGAATGTACCTATAGTGTATATGTAGGCATTCTACTCTCCACTTCCTCCTACCCTTTTCATCATGCTCTTTCCTTGGATAATCTCTTGCAGTGATCTTTGAGTTAGTGAGAATGTACAGTTTCCACCAAACAAATGCTAAGTGTCAGCAGTCTGTCTAATCTTGAACAAAAATACACTCTGGCATCGCAGCCCCTACTCTGTGTAAGGGAATGGACTTTTGGGCTCTTTTCAGAGTCAATCTGGGCAGGATTTATGATTCAGCTATTTTGACTCAAATCAGGCTGAAAATTCCTGGAACTTACACAATTTTAACTCGATTAAAATTTGGCCTAAATATGTCAGGCTGTTCTTTTGGCACAATATATTACCAAAGCAGGAAAGAAAATAAAAGTACCTGGGATTTTTCTTGAACTCATTGAGGGTGGGGTGTGTGGTATATATCTGTGTTTCCATGTGTATATGTTTCTTTCCCAGTTAGTTTATACAAATTTGATTGATTTGCTCTTAAAGTGCCATGAAATGCTTCTTTACAACTGTTTATCTTGAATTACTTAATTCAGTGAATATAAACTGATGTATAAAGTGATTTACTTGTATGAAAGATAATTATGTGACTAAGGATCCTGATTAATTGCATTATTCAATTTATGTCAATACTGAATCTAAAATGTGGAACCATTTTATTCCACTTAAATGTGGGGGGGGACTAGCATCGTTTTTTAAAAATGAGAGTTGAAGACAGGGCCTTTGTTGCTATGATTATGTTTGTGATTTTAATTGCTGAGATACTCAAGTTTCAAAAGGATCGGCTGTCAAAGCAGAGAAGCAGTAAATGTTCATATCGCTTTTTATACAATGGCAATTATATTGACAATCCATTTTGAGAATAACCATAATGGTTCCATTTAGTGTGTATTCTGTAAAGGATCATCATGGTCAATATAGTGACTATGAAAACGTCTGATACAACAGATACTTTTATTATGTCATTTCCATTGATGTTATGGAAGGGAGAATGGAGACCTGATCCCTGAAATAATGGAGAAGAAAAGCAGCCTTTTATTATGCTACTATTAACACATCTGAGAGGCACTTCTTTCGGAAGCCAGGTAGCAGAAACTTCTATCTGAAAAATTTTAAGGCTGTTTTTCTTTAGAAAATTGAAAAGAAGAAAAAGAAATATTGATTTTAAAACATGCATGCAAAATCTCTGGGAGATGTTGAGTTATTAAAGCAGATTAGTGATCTACCTCTCTTAGCGTTTCTTAAATGAAGCCCTGCCTGGATCCTTCAGGAGGGATAAAATGACTTTGTGACCCATTTTGATTCTTTTTTTTTTCTTTAAGTTTATTTATTTATTTTGAAAGAGAGAGAGAGCTCAATCAGGGGAGGGGCAGAGAGAGGGAGAGAGAAAATCCCAAGCAGGCTCCGTGCTATCAGTACAGAGCCTGATGTGGGGCTCAAATGCAAGAACTGTGAGATCATGACCTGAGCTGAAACCAAGAGTCAGACACTTAACCAACTGACCACCCTGGTGCCCCTGACCCATTTTGATTCTTAAATAATATACAGAGAAGCTTTTTGAAAACTTAGAAAAGTAACATCAGCCTTGAAATAAAACTAAAACCAAACACATAAAAAACTAATCAATCCTAATTAGCTTACTTAATTCCAAAGTTATTTTACTACATTTTACTATTATCTGTGCTCTTGAGATAATTTATGTGCTACTGTACATTTCTTCTAACACTGTGTTCATGACTTCTTGGTAGTTTGACATTGACAATGGTAGGAGTATTTACAAGTGGTTGTGGTGATAGTCTCTACACCACAGATATCCCTAAATACTAGAAGTCAAGGCTTGATTTATTATTTTGTTGATGGTCCAGACATGAAAAGGTGATGGAAAATGTGAAAAATTCAGGTTAAACTTAAAAGTATGCAGTATTGGGACACTGGGTTGCTCAGTTGGTTAAGCATCCAACTTTGGCTCAGGTCATGATTTCACGGTTCACGAGTTCAAGCCCTGCATCTGGCTGTCAGCCCACTTCAGATCCTCTGTCCCCTTCTCTCTCTGCTCCTCCTCCACTTATTCTCTCTCTGTCTTTCAAAAATAACATTAAAAAAAGGAAAATATGTAGCGTTGATTAAAAATGGGCCAATGACAAAGAAGTCAAATTTTCACTATTTTCAGATGACATGATACTCTACATGGAAAACGGGAAAGACTCCAAAAAAGCTGCTAGAACTGATACATGAATTCAGCAAAGTCACAGGACACAAAATCATTGTACAGAAATCGGTTGCATTTCTATACACCAATAATGAAGCAACAGAAAGAGAAATCGAGAAACCGATCCCATTTACTATTGTACCAAGAACCATAAAATACCTAGGAATAAACCTAGCCAAAGATGTAAAGGATAAGTATGCTGAAAACTATAGAAAACTTATGAAGGAAATAGAAGAAGACACAAAGAAGTGGAAAAACATTCCATGCTCATGGATTAAAAGAACAAATATTGTTACAATGTCAATACTACCCAAAGCAATCTGCACATTCAATAAAATCCCATAAAAATTGCACTAGCATTCTTCTCAGAGCTAGAACAAACAATCCTAAAATTCGTATGGAACCATAAAAGACCCCACATAGCCAAAGTAGTATTGAAGAAGAAAACCAAAGTGGGAGGCATCACAATCCCAGACTTTAGCCTCTACTACAAAGCTATAATCATCAAGACAGTATGGTATTGGCACAAAAAAACAGGCACATATACCAATGGAATAGAATAGACAACCCAGAATTGGACCCACAAATATATGGCCAACTAGTCTTTGACAAAGCAAGAAAGAGTACTCAGTGGAAAAAAGATAGTCTGTTTAGCAAGTGGTGCTGGGAGAACTGGGCAGCAATATGCAGAAGAATGAAACTGGACCACTTTCTTACACCATACACAAAAGTAAACTCAAAATAGATGAAAGATCTAAATGTGAGACAGGAAACCATCAAAACCCTAGAGGAGAACATAGGCAACAACCTCTTTGACCTGGGCTGCAGAAACTTCTTACTTGACACATCTCCAAAGGCAAAAGAAATAAAAGCAGGAATGAACTATTGGAACCTCATCAAGATAAAAAGCTTCTGCACTATAAACTGAACAATCAACAAAGCTAAAAGGCAACTGATGGAGTGGGAGAAGACATTTGCAAATGACATCAGATAAAGGGTTAGTATCAAAATCTATAAAGAACTTACCAAACTCAACACCCGAAAAACATATAATCCAGTGAAGAAGTGGGCAGAAGACACAAACAGACACTTTTCCAAAGAAGACCAGCTAGGTGGCCAACACACACATGAAATGCTCAACATCACTCATCATGAGGGAAACACAAATCAAAACCACACTGAGCTACCACCTTACACCAGTCCGAGTAGCTAAAATTTATTTACTTAAAAAAAATTTTTTAATGTTTATTTCTGAGACGGAGAGAGACAGAGCATGAGTGGGGGAGGGGCAGAGAGAGAGAGAGGGAGACACAGAGTCAGAAGCAGGCTCCAGGCTCTGAGCTGTCAGCACAGAGCCCAACCCAGGGCTCAAACTCACAAACCTTGAGATTATGACCTGAGCCAAAGTCGGTCACTCAACCGACTGAGTCACTCAGGTGCCCCCCGAGTGGCTAAAATTAACAACTCAGGAAACAACAGATGCTGGTGAGGATGTGGAGAAAATGGAACCCTCTTGCACTGTTGGTGGGAATGCATACTGGTACAGCCACTCTGGAAAACAGTATGGAGGTTACTCAAAAAATTAAAAGTAGAATGACCCTAGGATCCAGAAATAGCACTACTAAGAGTTTATCCAAAGGATACAACAGTGCTGATTCATAGGGGTATGTGGATCCCAATGTTTATAGCAGCACTATCAACAATAGCCAAATTATGGAAAGAGCCTAAATGTCCATTAACTGGTGAATGGATAAAAGATAATGTGGTTTGTGTATACAATGGAATACTACTTGGCAATGAGAAAGAATGAAATCTTGCCATTTGCAGCAACGTGGATGGAACTGGAGGGTACTATGCTGAGTGAAGTCAGTCAGAGAACGGCACATTTCATATGTTTTCACTAATATGTGGAATTTGAGAAACTTAACAGAAGGCCATGGGGGAAGGGAGGAGGAAAGATAGTTTCAAAGAGAGTGGGAGGCAAACTGTAAGAGACTCTTAAATACAGAGAAGAAACTGAGGGTAGATGGGATTATGGCAGGGGAGAGGGGAAAATGGGTGATGGGCATTGAGGAGGGCACTCTTTGGGATGAGACTGGGTGTTGTATGTAAGCGATGAATCGTGGGAATCTACTCCCGAAGCCAAGAGCACACTGTATACCCTGTATGTTAGCTAAGTTGACAATAAATTATATTAAATAAGTAAATAAATAAAAACGGGCCAAAGACCTTACTGGACAACTCATCAAAGAAGATACACAGATGGCAAATAAGCATATGGAAAGATGTTCCACATGATTAAAACAACAGTAAGATACTACTAACCACCTATTAAAATGGCCAGAATCCAAAACATGGACAACATCAAATGTTTGCAAAGCTGTGGAGAAACGGGAACTCTCATATGCTGCTGGTGAAATGCATAATAATACAGCCAGGAAGACAAATTGGTGGTTTCTTACAAAACTAAACATGGCCTTCCTATATGATCTAGAAGTCATCCTGCTTGGTATTTACTCAAAAGAGTTGAAAACTTATGTCCACACAAAACTTTATACATGGATATGTATAGCAGCTTTATTCATTCAAGCCAACACTTGAAGAAATAAGATGCCCTTCAGTAGGTGAATGGATAAACAGGTACATCCAGACAATGGAATATTAATTAATTTTAGAAAGAAATGAACTATCAAGCCATGAAAAGGCATGGAGAAAACTTGAATGCATATTACTAAGTGAAAGAAGTCAATCTGAAAACGCTATGTACTCTACAATTATACCTATACAACATTCTGGAAAAGATAAAACTATGGAGACTAAAAATTTCAGTGGTTGCCAGGGGTTGGAGGGGAAAACAAGTAAATGCGCACAGCACAAAGGATTTCGAGACAGTGAAAATGCTCCGTATGATATTTTTATGATGAATAGATGCCATTATACAGTCCAAATCCATAGAATGTACAACACAAAGGGTGAACTCTAATGTAAACTATGGATTTGAGGAGATGATGATGTGTCAGTGTATCAGTTGTAATAAATGTACCACTCTAGTGGGGGTTGTTAACATTGGAGGAGTCAGTGCATGTGAAGGGGCAAGGAGTGTAAAACACATCTCTGTGGCATCCTCTAAATGTTTCTGTGAACCTTAAATGGCTCTAAAAATAGTCTTAAATTAAAAAAGATGTGCAGTCTCTATAGCAATTACATTGATACAAATTATAATAATTTGTAAATTATTACAAATTGGGGGAATATGCTTATAGTATCAACAACTAGTATACAGTTCAGCAAAGAAATCACTTAGTCATTGAAAAACAATGAAAAACAACTTCATTGCTTCACTTTTATCCTACCAATAAACGTAAAAATATCAACTGACACTCATGTAGAAGCTACACATGTTCATCAGTTGCAACCATTGACTGTTTATGGATACAAAAATTGGACCCAAATCAATGAAAGGATTCTGTGAGAATCAATTGGATGTATGAATTTACAATAAAGAATGTTATGTGTTTTCTTTTTTGCAAATAGAGTGCCATATGTCCTCATTATCAGCAAACTTATAATCATCTAGGCACGCATGTGTGTGTACATACATGAACTTAATTTTTTTGGAGAAACTGTTAGGTGTTACCAGCACATCACTGTGTATCAAAATGCTATAATTTCAAATAATTTATCCTAAGAACATCTCTCTCCCACCTTCCTATTCTGGAGCCTAAAAATTTTCCATTAAAAATAATCTCATCAGCTTAAAATGTTGAGGCCTTTCAGAAGGCAACTGTAAAGGGTACTGAAGGAGGCTCAATCATGTATACCTTAAGTTGGAATTTACTAATCAGATACAGGTTCATTTTAGTGAATGAAAAGTTCATGACAAGTTTTTTTTTTTTTGATATTTTATGATTTTTTGACTCGTAAGAGATAAAGCCCAGAGGCAAAACCTAAGGTTCAGAAAGATTGATAACCAAAATATCACATAACTATTTAAATAACAACATCATGAGTTCATTTATTGAGTCTTCATTATGTGCTATGGTCTGAATGTTTGTGTACCCTTGTGTACCCACAAAATTTGTATGTCGAAATTCTAACATAAAGGTAATAGTGTTGGTAGGTAGGGCCTTTGGGAGGTGATTGGGTAGTGAAGGTGGAGCCCTTATAAATGAGGTCATTGCTCATATAAAGGAGACCCCATGTGACTTCCTATCCCGCTCTGCTATGTGAAGCCATGATGGGGAGTTTGTGTTCTGGAAGAGGGCCCTCACCCAACCATGCTAGCAGCCTGATATCAGACTTCCAGTTTCGAGGACTTTGAGCAGTAAATTTTTGCTGTTTATAAGCCACCCAGTCTATGGTATTTTGTTAAAATGGCCTGAATGGACTAAGACATGATATTCATTCAATATACTATGAATTTAATGTGAATTGTTTTAATTCGCATGTTGATCCTCAACTGGTACTTCATTTTGTCCATTTTACAGATAAGAATACAGAGATACAAAGACTTTTTAAGATAGTCGTTTCCAAGGTCCCATAGCTGGGATCATAGAACTAGGATGTGGGCCCTACCTATGTAATTAAAGAGCCTGTTTTCCCCCCAGCTTTACTGAGATAAAAATGACATATGGCATTGTATAAGTTTAAGGTGTACAATATGTTGCTTTGATACACCTATGAATTGCATAATGATTACCATCATAGCAGTGGCTAACAGCTCCATCATGTCACTTAATTACCATTTCTTTTTCTGGGGTAAGAACATCTGAGATTTACTCTTTTAGCAACTTTCAAGTAATAATACAGTATTACTAACTATAATCACCATGTTTTACCTTAGATCCCTAGAACTTATTCATCTTATAACTGAAAGCTTATACTCTCTCCCCAACATCTCCCCATCTGCCCCAACTCCCAGCCCTGGTAACCACCATTCTACTCGCTATAAATTCAGCCTTTTTAGTTTCCACATAAAAGTGGTTTCATATAGTAGTACTTGTCTTTCTCTGACTTATTTAGCATAATGCCCTTGAGATCTACCCATGTTGACACAAATGGAAGGATTTCCTTCTTTCTTATGGCTGAATAATCTTTGTGTGTGTGTGTGTGTGTGTGTGTGTGTGTGTGTGTGTGTGTGTTTCATATATTTCTTAACCATTAATCCATTGATGGACACTTGGGTTTTTTCCATAGCTTGGCTCTTGTGACTAATACTACAATGATACTGTATCTATATATACAACTACTATAGATAGATAGATAGATATAGATACAGTGTATATATAGATAGATATAGATAACTATATATATATATATATATATATATATATATATATATAACTATATACT
Source organism: Leopardus geoffroyi (assembly GCF_018350155.1). NCBI lineage: Eukaryota > Metazoa > Chordata > Mammalia > Carnivora > Felidae > Leopardus > Leopardus geoffroyi. The sequence continues at coordinate 137,750,207 of NC_059333.1, forward strand.
ACAATGACACAGTATCTGTATATTTAACTATCATAGGATAGTTACATTTTTAACTTTTTGAGGAATTTTCATGCTCTTTTCCATAGTGGCTGGACCAATTTGCATTCCCACCAAGGATTCCCTTTTCACCATACCTCAGGCAACACTTGTTATCTTTTGTCGTCTTGATGAAAGCCATCTCAACAAATATGAAGTGATATCTCATTGTGGTTTTGATTTGCATTTCCCTGATAATTAGCAATATTGGGTACCTTTTCATGTAACTGTTTGCCATTTGCATCTCTTTGGAAAAAATGTTTGTTTAGTTCTTCTACCCATTTTAAATTGGATTGTTTGTTTGTTTTTTAGTATTGATTACATGAGTTCTTTCTATATTTTGGGTATTAACAGATACATGATTTGCAAATATTTTCTCCCACTCCATAGTTTACCTTTTCATTTTGTTGATTGTTTCTTTTGCTATGCAGAAGTTTTAAGTGTGATAGAGTCTCACTTATTTTTTTGTCCTTTGGTTGCATGTGTTTTTAGTGTCATATCCAAAAAATATCATTGCCATGATCAATGTCAAGAAGATTGTCCCATTTTCTTCTAGAAGTTATATATTCTAAGAACTTATGTTTAAGTTTTAATCCATTTTGAGTTAATTTTGTATGTGGTAAAAGATGGCATTCAATTGCATTCTTTTGCATGTGGTTGTCCTGTTTTCCCAACATCATTTATTGAAGAGACTATCCTATCCCCATTGAATATTGTTGACTAATAGAGACTACTCTTTATCCGTTATTTTATACCACTCGTAGAATCCAGACCTTTAATTCCTGAATTAGGATTTATCACACCATTTTGTGTCACTCCCTTTAATAGAAATATTACCTAATATAAATAAAGGGAGAAAAAATGTTATACTAAAATATTAACTGACAGGAAGAGGTTCAAAGATTAAGGCATAGGCTATTCCAATGATAAGGAACAAGAGAACAAGAGAAGCAAGGAGAGGGGACTGCATCTCTTAACCAGGGTTGCATCATGCAAACCACAAAATCTCATTGGTGTATAATAATAAGTATTTGTTTAACTTAGAAGTCTTAGAATGAGCGGTCCTAGGCTGGGCTTAGCTGATCTCGGCTGCATTCCCCCATATATCTGCTGACTGGTTGGAAGCTTTGTTTTAGGCAGAGCTGGACCAGGGCACCTTATCTGCAGCAGCTCTGTTCACATGCCAGGCCTCCTTCTGGGACTATTGGGTAAGTCCTGGGAGGTCCTTTTCATGGCAATGGTTTTTGCAGATATTTGCTAATGAACCATTGGCCAAAGCAAGTCACACAGTTTAACCTGAACTCAAAGAGAAGTAAGCCGTGTACACAATGAGAAGGAATTGTAAAGTTTTTTCACAAGGATGTATGCCAAGGTGAGATGAATGATTTATTCTTTTAATGCAGTCTATCTCAGAATCAAGACTGAGTGACCAATGACTTTGGAAAAAATAGACTATTTCACTAGAGGCCAAGTGAAGAAGATGCATCAAGGAGAATATGATCTTCAATGTGAAATGTTGCTGATAGGGAAAGTAATATGAAGACTGAGATTTGACACTGGAGGATACTAGCGACTTTTTTAAAGGTTTTTATTTTTATTTTATTTTTTTTTGAAAGAGAGAGCAGGGGAGAGGCAGAAAGAGAAGGAGAGAGAGAATCCCAAGCAGGCTCTGTGCTCGAACCCACAAACCATGAGATCATGACCTGAGCCTGTATCAAGAGCTTGACGCTCAACCCACTGAGCCACCCTGGCATCCTGGAGGTTGTTAGTGACTTTGAAAAGAGCAGTTTCAATACATTGTTGAGGACAAAATTCTGATTGTGAAGATTTAGGAGAGAACAGGGCAGAGATTGGAGAGAATAATTATAAAAAATACTTTTATGATTTTTTGTTCTGTAGAAGTGTATAGAGAGATGGACTGGTACCTGATTGAGAAATGGGGTTGAAAGAGATTTTTTAAGTATTTATTTTAATATGGGATAAATATTAGCAGGTTTATATGCTGATGGGAGTCACTCAGTAAATGAGGGGAAATTGATGATGTAGTCCAAAGAACAGAGAATTGTTGGTATGAATGTCTATGAATGTCTATTCATATCTCATAGGATGAGATAGAATCTAGTTCATAGTTGGAAGCGTTGTCTTTATATAGGAGCCTGGGGAATTTATGTATAGTAACAGAAGAGAAGGTAGAGCATATGGTAGTATTGGATAGCTGTGGTCATGGGTGTCTGCAGAAGCTCCTTAGGAGACTACAGACTTCCAAAGTCTGGAATTCTGTAGTATGAAAGTGAGGAAACTCACAGCATAATCATCTAAGCTGAACATTTTTCCTCTCTGTGACAAGTCTCAATTATACCTTTTTTGACTTTCAACTAGCATATGTATATACTGGAAATAAGCATATAAACATTCCTTCCTTCACTTCAAAGACAAGAAATCACATTAAAGCACATTCATTTCTCAGTGCTACTTTAGACCTGAGAGTTTGTCTTTTTTATCCAAACTGAACCAACTGCTTGGTTGAAATTACTCTTGAAGTGCCTCTTATAGGGTTAAATATCTGAAACACTTAGCAACAAGAATCAACTGCTCCCTTTGTAGTGATTGGGTATTATGGCTTTTCTTTCTCCTGAAACTGGAGGTTGATTGACTCAATGGATAAGAATTCCCAAGTACACTTGTAGCGGCCAAAGAAGAGAAAACAACAACAACAACAACAAAAAACCACCAAAAAACAAACAAACAAAAAAACCCAAAACAAAACTAAATTAGAAGATGAATAGAAGTTAAGGATGAACAAAATATCCTATATCTTAGTACTCAAATGGAATCTTCCAAAGGATGCTATTTGTTCTCTTTATTATGAATTTTGTTTTCAGAAAGCAGCAAATAATGTGTCCTGCCTAAAGTACCTATAGACTTTAACTAGAGACTTTTCATATTTAGTCACAGAATCTCTGCTTTCCCTGCTCCCTGCCCCCCCACTTCTGCCATCAATGAAAACAGCCACTTGCAATAGTCTGGGGTGACCTTGCTTTCACACCAGATTGCTTAGCTCAATGTTGGAATGAAAACAGATAACGCTACAATATAAATCTGTCCTTATAATAAAAAAATTGGAAATGATGAAGGGTGGCAGATGGATTCCAAACTAAAGGAATCCATCCTCTGTGAGTTTATCATTTAGAAAGCAAATTCTATGCCAGGGACACGATGGACATTTGGGACACCTTTGGCCAAGGATCTTGTCCTCATTTCTATCATCAGGACCATCTTTGTGACTGCAGGCATCCACACATATGCTGCATAGTATGGCCTCAGATTTATCCTTTGCCAGGTTAGGCAGACTTGCTGTGAAGGCTGTCAGTCATTATCACCATCATCATCATCACCATCATCACCATCATCATCATCACCATCACCATCATCATCATCATTTGGGTATTTGTTTAGAGGGAAAAACTGCAAGGTTTTCTAACTTCCTATTACAGCCTGGCATGAGAAAATCATTTTCAATGACTGCCTTAAAGCTGAGCTGTCTTTGATGAAATTTAGAAATTTGTTTTCTTTACAAAAAAGATATACCCATTTAAAGTTCAAACCAGACTTACAAATAAGTGAAAACTATTTTTTCCTATTTTGACTAAAAAAGTCAAGTATCTTTTTACCAAATCATATGTAAAGAAAATAAAATACAATTTTCTCAGAAAGGAACTGGGCCTGCTCATGGCAATGTCTGGAGACATTTTTGCTTGTCACGGCGAGGGGTGTGGGGATGCTCTCGGCCTGTGGTAGGTAGAAGCAGGAATACTGCTAAACATCCTGCAATGCCTGACAGTCTCCTCCCCCTCCCCCACCACAAGAATGTCCTCAGAATAGTGCTGAGGTTGAAAAGGCCCCTGTAAGGTGAAAATCATGTCAGATCCTCACACTATTTCCTAGTGAGTCCAGAAACATTACTTTCCCCCCTCCAACACTAAAATAGATTTCAGCGGATGTCCACTTCCGGTATAGAATCTGAAAAGACATGTAAGAAAGACCTTCATTTATGGTAACACCAAGTAAAATATGGATGATGTTTTGAAGTCACTTATGTGAGTGATTTGTATGACTATTGAAGGATTCTACGTTCAAGAAAGCCTTGATGATCCTGACATCCAGAGGATGAAGCCCTGCACGCTAGAGCCGCGAGATGAAGGTTCTGGGGCAAAAATTGGTTCTGGATGTAAGTGATGGAGAAAGCCTGCCAGAAACCTTAAACTCTGAGGTTGAGAGGAAGGCAACAGAGCCAGTGGCAGTAATAGGAGCAGGTGGGATGGTTTGAAGCTTGAAAAATACGCTAACACGGTCATCGTTTGGCATAACAAAGCTCCCTGCTTCTCCTTTTGCGTATTTTTTATATGAAAAAGGAAGTGAAAGTAGGACTGACAAGCAGAAAGAACCTAGGTAATCTCGCATTCTCTCCCTGTGGCTGGAACCACTGAACCAAATTATTCAACCTCAAATTCCACCTTCTGGTCTTTGGGCTCGAACACTCGTTTTAAAAAAAAACTGTCGAACCCCTAGATGACAGTAGGGATGGTTATGGTGATAAAAGCAGCAATAGCACAAGTGGTTGGGTTTAATGTTCTTGACATTGTGGTTCAGTTACAGACTCATGGTGAAGTCTCTACTTTGGCAAGCCAGTGTTAGAGTTTCCACTGTTCAGGGAGAGGAGGAGAAATAAATTGATAGTATCCCTCAACCTCTACTATTCTTCCATAGATAATTCCCCTATAAAATAAAACATTGCAAGACATGCAAAGAAGCAATACATAGAAGTTGTAAAATAGTGTTCGCTTAGACTAACCCACAAGTGATGCAGATACTACAAGTAGCTGACGAGCACTTTAATTATTGCAAATATGTTGAAAAATTTATAGCAAGAGGTGGGAAGGATGCAAGAACAGAATTTCATCAAAGAAATGAAAACTGCAAAAGTAATAGAAAGAATATATGGGAAATTTAAAAACACATTAAATTAACAGAGTTACTTTAAGTGAAATGATCAATCAGCGTAAATGGAGATCAATAGAAATTGTCTGAAATGAAGAAGAGAGAGAAAAAAGATTGAAAAAGAGCACAGCATACATGAACTATGATACTCAGTAAATTATCAACTGTGTACTAGGATTACCAGAAGGAGAAGAGAAATTTGGCCTGAAAAATAATTACGAAGATAGAAGAGTGTGTACCTTATTTTCCCATTTATCTGAATTTTAACATTCTTTAAAAGTAACTACATATTAAAATAATTTACAAAATGCATAATATGAATATATAATTTATAATAAATATATATTATTATAAACTCATAATAATAAGTTTAACTTATTATAAACTTATAAACTTATATATACTTATATATATAAATATATACTTACAGTGATAGCAATCAGAGCACTGGTCCTGGAGGAAAATAAACGGGAAGTGAGCATAAGGTACTTTCTAGGATAATTTCATGGCTTTATATCTTGAATGGGGTATTGGCTACAGGATGAATACATATGTCAAAACTCACTCTGTGCACTTAATATCTTTATATTCTTCTTTCATCTGTGATTTAAAGATAAAATAGTGTTAGAAGCCGATAGTATATACAACTTACAATGACAGAGCAAAGATGTCAGATACCTTCAAAAACATTTTCTGATAGCTTTGTTCCTAAGACTTTTCTCTCTACTACTTGAATAGCCACAAATACAGGCTTTTGGCTTATAATTAACATCTCAATACACTCCCCCTCTCCTTTCCACTCACTACCTGTGCACACAACTGAATAGAATCGCTTTCAGGATGCAACTCTGGGAAAAATCAGAATACAGTCCTATACCTTCACTCTCGGACTTACTCTAGTATAAGAAAATAACAGAATTTGAAACTTGGCAGAAATCTTTGAAAATTTGGTATTCTCTGATGAAATTAGAAATGATAAACTTTTATGCCTTCTGATTTGAATAGAGTTTTTTCTTAAAAGTTTTATTTTTATCAATTTTGAAGAATAACATGCATGTGGAAAAGTGTACAAAGTACACAGCTTGATGTATTTTCTTGAAGTGAATACACGCACGTAACCATCATCCAGATGAAGAAAAAGAACAATTTAGAAGGCCCAGTTTGCTCAAATCTACCTCTAATGGTAATTAGTAGCCTGACTTGTAAAAACCTAGTTTATTTTTGCCCAGTTTATTACTTTTGTATTTATGGGTCTATACACTATGTGTCATTTTGTGTCCATTTTCCTTTGTTAAAGCACAAATGTGAGAGTCGTGTATTGTGTGTAGTTTTAGATTACTCAGTCTCATTGCTGTATAATATTTCATTGTAGGAATACACCACAGTTTATTTTTTTATTTTTATTTTTTTAACGTTTATTTATTTTTGAGAGAGAGAGAGACAGCATGAACGGGGGAGGGTCAGAGACAGAGGGAGACACAGAATCTGAAACAAGCTCCAGGCTCTGAGCTGTCAGCCCAGAGCCCGACGCGGGGCTCGAACTCACGGACCGCGAGATCATGACCTGAGCTGAAGTCAGACCCTTAACCGACTGAGCCACCCAGGCGCCCCATATGCCACAGTTTATGTCCAGTTAGGGGAAATTATAAATAGTGCTGCTATAGACTCCCTAGAGCATAAAAAGGTCTTTTGGTAGACATCTATGTGACTTTCTATTTCCATATACCTGAGTATAATTGTTGAATTGTAAAATATGCATATGTTAAACAACCAATTTTCCAAAGTAATTGTATCAAATTATCCTCCCATCAGTAGAAAATGAGAGTTCTGGTTGTTCCACAGTCAAGGCAACAATAGGTATGATCTGACTTTTTCATTATAACTATTTTATATGTGTATGTGTGTGTATAACAATTTTATTAAGGTATAACTGACATTCAATAATCACGTAAAACATGCCATTTGCCAAATTTTGACAAGTATATACACCCGTGAAACCATAAGCATGATCAAGATTGTGGACATATCCATTGTGCTACAAAAGTTTTATAATCTTTATATATCTCTTCTTTCCATCTTTCTTCTATATTCAGTCTTCTGGTTGTTTCAGGGAGTAGGGTAAATCTGATGCTTGTTACTCTATCTTGGCTGAAAGTGACCATTGTGTTGTGGTTGTAATGTGCATTTCCTTGACAGTGAATAAAATTGAATAGTTTTTTTTTTAATTCTAAGTATTATTTTTTCAGTTTTCTTTTGAATATAAAGAAAAGCATAATTGGTGGAATCTCTAATATAACCACATAGACAGAAAGTTTAGCATTTTTTTCTATGAGACAATGGCTCAGCTGCCATCATTCACCTGGCATCAACTTATTCATATTTTATGCATAGTACTTACCATATCCTGGGCATACACATATGCCCATGATCTCATAAGCAATCCTCCATAGATCTCAGTAAGGGAAAAATTTGATTAAACACCAAGGCAAGGAATTCCGTAGGTTATAACTTTTAGGAATCTTTGAGGTGGTCTCTTATTAACTAGAACGCTTCCATCCTAGGTATAAAAAAAATTGAGAAATAGAAAAAAGAGTAAGGCATAAAAAAGTAAAACTATATTGGAGAATATAATTTAAATATGTAAGGAAGCAATCCTTCTAATTCCAAACCCAGACTTCTGGTTTTCCCCTCCGTCCAGTCATCATGGACTGGAGAAGGTTTTCCTTCACATGTACCCACATGTGGCAAGAAAGAACAGGGGAACATGTGCTGTGTAGAAGCTTGCTTCCAACAAACATGGAAAAAAGAGTCTGGGCCACACATGCTCAGATTTTCCTTCTATAAGCAAGAATTTTATGTCACTCCTCCGTACCCCCAGGAGAGCCGTGAATGATGGAATGAGAGAGAATTGTCATTGCAGTGAATTTCAAGGGATGGATGGAAACTTTGCGGGTAGAGAATAAGCTGCTGCTTCTTACTTTTTTTTTTTTAATCTGGTGCTTAACCATTAAATGTGTGGTCAGCTAAGAATGAGGCAATCTGTCTCAGGGCAGGAGAATTCAACTATCTGAAAAATCCAGGTTCCATGTTCATGAGATTAAGTCTCCAAGAAAAAGCACCGTTCTGTCAGATATCCTGCTAAATGACAGAATTTTGCCTTTGAGGGCTTTACAATGGGTCCAAAGTATCTGTTCACTAAAACAACTTCTAGGCTCCCACTGAGGCTAAAAACCCAAAGCTTATTGTTGTATTTAACATCCTAAATTATATCTAACATTGTCTAACTGGCCCATCACAGTTTGCACAACAAGATCAATTTGTAAAAATATCTAATGTCAACAGAGAAATGCAGCAAATCCTACTACTATAGATTTTATGAGGGGAAATTCAAATCCTTAATGTTTTTATAAGCTGAAGCCAAAATAATTTAAATTGAAAACCAAATTGTTATGAGTTAAAATTCAAAGAATTTAAATCCAAAATTCACACTCAGGAACTTTTTATTTGTAGTTGCATCTGTTCTCTGGGTATTGCATATGTTTCCTTTAGAATTCAAAGTTTTGTTTAATACCAAATTTCTGATTTGTCTCACTTTTTAAATAATGCAGTATTTTAAAAAGGTGCACAGTATTATCACTGGCCTCACTGTCGCAAAATTTAGAAAATGCTAATTCTCAGCTCAAGATCAATTATCTCTGGACAATGAGGTGTCCAGAGTCTAGGACTTAGTGCTAACAAGGATTACAGCAAAAAATGCATGGTATCTCAGTGAAGAAAGTTACATGAGGAAAATCTTGGTGTCAGCTTTAGATGCTAGCTTATGGCAATTGTCTGGAATGGTTGCATGAGTGAATTTAACCTCAACTGGGTGAACTCTCCTAGTGAGAGCTTAATTCTGGCAAAGGAAGTATGCATACTACCTTCTTTCCCTCTGGGAGGGGTATTTGAGATGCCACCACCTCTTACAAAGCTTAGAAATTTGTTCCAGTCCCTTGGTTTTCGTTTTTCACATATTTATTTCTTTTTGAGAGAGAGCACAAGCTGGGGAGGGGCAGAGAGAGAGGGAGACAGAGAATCCGGAGCAGACTCCACAATGTCAATGTAAAGCCTGAAACAGGGCTCAAACTCCAGAACCGTGAGAGCATGACCTAAGCTGAAATCGAGAGTTGGAAGTTTAATCGACTGAGCCATCCAGGGGCCCCTCCAGTCCCTTGGTTTTAAAAGAAGTTCCTTTTGGGGCGCCTGGGTGGCTCAGTCGGTTAAGCGTCCGACTTCAGCTCAGGTCACGATCTCATGGTCTGTGAGTTCAAGCCCTGCATCAGGCTCTGGGCTGATGGCTCAGAGCCTGGAGCCTGCTTCAGATTCTGTGTCTCCCTCTCTCTCTGCCCCTCCCCCGTTCATGCTCTGTCTCTCTCTCTCTCTGTCTCTCAAAAATAAATAAACGTCTAAAAAAAGAAAAGAAAAGAAAAGTTCCTTTCTTACCCATCTTAAAACCCCTTAATCACTAATTGACCTTGGCACAGTTTTTCTGGCATCTCAGTGCTACATTGAAGCTGACCTTAATCTAGTCACTAATGGCCCAGCCTCTACCAGAGTAGTTCTCAATTTTGGCAGTGAGTTTTAATTACCTGGGGAGCTTTAAAGTACTGATGAGCATACTCCCCCAGAGTGTCTGCAGCCCAACTTGGGCAATGGGAGTTTTAATAGCACCTCAGGTGATTCTAACATGCAGCAAAGCTTACCAGCTCTACTCTGGTAAGCAAGCACAGTATAGTTACTTCAGGCCCCACTAGCAACTTCCTTCACTTTTTGCTTTGGAATTAGTAAGGGTGAAACCTGTCTCCAATGAATGTTTTCTCGCTGAACCCCACATTTGTTGTAACTGGAGAATCACTTCCTGCAGATTGCCTGAATTGTAGCTGCTACTGATGTTAATGAAACTTGTGGCTCTAGAAATATACAATGTCCAATGTTTGAACAGCAATTTTTTATAATACATTTTTGCCATCAGTAGTAGGATATGGCTCCAATATTTCATTTCTCTTTGCTGTTCTGTTCTTTCGACAAGGCTCAGTACAGTTTCTAATGGTTTAATGTTTTAAAAATTGGGCTATTTTCTTTTCTGTCGCACATAGAATTGTTTGATGGATTTTAGTGTACTACTTTTTCTTTCTCTTTGATTTTTGGTCCAGAAATTCATCTTCAACACTCTCTTCTAGATTTTGCCATCAAAGCTTACTCTGGGTCCTCATATGGCCAGGTAGGACCTGTTGTCCACCTAAATCTTGTCCAATTTCACCTCCCAGAAGGAGATACTCTTATGTCAAATCAACATCCAATTCAGGTTTGGGCCAGTGCTACCAAACTCCATTTGACTTCTAGGCAAAGATGCACCATCTTTGTTGGGATTTCTCTTTGTTATAAGCCTATAAATTTCTTAAGATCCAGGAAATATTGTAGCTACATAGGTAATGGTGAAAACCTTCCCATAGAATTCTGATTATTCTGTAATAATCTTTCATGATTCTGAGTCCATCCAGAATTTCTGTAACCCTTGATCTTACTGTCCAAATCTTTGAAAGATAATTCTCTAATTTTTCTTATTATAGACTGCTTATGGTATTAAGCCATTTGCTTCTCTGTGAATTTCTGGACCTGGGTGCTTTTGGTGGTCATACCAGGCTGCTCTCTGAGAATATACCTATTCTCCTTTGTTTTATTACTTTGGACCCTGATCTAATAATACTTTAATTCTCCTTTTTTCATCCCTTTTCAAATGGACTCAGATTTTCATTTCATTTATATCTGGTCAGCTGTTAAGGTTATAGTCATTTTTCTAAGGAAATATCTCTTTTCCTCTGACTAAATCAGTCCTGTATTTTTTATTTTCCGTTAGTAATTACTCCTCTTGTAATGGTGAGACAGGAGCAATTTTTGTTGTTGTTGTTGTTGTGGTTGTTGTTCATTTGTTTTTTAAACCGGTCTTGTTCCTGCTCAATTTCCTGAGCAAACATGCTTGGAGACCCAATCTCAGGACTTCCGTTACTCCTTTGCCTTTGGAATTGTAGTAATTTCACTGCATTGTTTCTTTACCTTAACCCAAGAGTGTAGCATATTCTCATTATAGTAAGTTTCCTTGCTCATTGTCATTTGTTTGTGAAGACATTCTTTCATCTCCTACAGGTGAAATTACATTGTTGACTTTGGAAATCCAGAACTTGGGTCAAAATTTATATAATTAACACATCCAAAGCAAAGTTGAGAGTGTAGAATTTTAGATGGATTAGCCCCATGTATTTCAAGATTTTCCTTCCGGGTTCTTCCTTTGGGCCTGAAGATAGTTCAAAGCACACAAAATAAGGACTCAATCTGATATAGTCTATGTGTATTATATACTTAAACTTGCTACTAAGAATTTTCTCCAAGCCCAGCATCTTTTTACTTTGCCTCAAGTGTGCCTGCTTAGGAAAAGATGCATTTGTATAATTCAAAGACAGACTGTAGCAACTACATCATAATCAAATAAAAATGCTTCATTTACTAAGCGCCTTCTTTGTCCCATATCACTTAGGTAAATTGTTATCAACGACTTATATAACAGGCATTATTATCCTTATTTGCTAGACATTGAAACAGACTCAGAGGTTAACAAGTTTGTAAAAGTACATACAACTGAGAGTTGGTGAAGCTAGGATTCAAATCCAGGAATGTAAGAGATCATGCTAATCAGGACATATAAGATGTTCAGAATAATGTACACTGAGACTCTGGAGTATCACATGCCTATGGGAAAAGGTAAAATCAAAAACATTTTCAGATGTAATGGGATTAGATGTCTGAATTGAGCACATTCTGAGCTTGGGCAGTAACACCAACAGAGGCCTTTGGAAATGAAAAGTGCATTGGTCTTGTAAAAACAAACACATAGGGGCGCCTGGATGGCGCAGTCGGTTAAGCGTCCGACTTCAGCCAGGTCACGATCTCGCGGTCAGGGAGTTCGAGCCCCGCGTCGGGCTCTGGGCTGATGGCTCAGAGCCTGGAGCCTGTTTCCGATTCTGTGTCTCCCTCTCTCTCTGCCCCTCCCCCGTTCATGCTCTGTCTCTCTCTGTCCCAAAAATAAATAAACTTTGAAAAAATTAAAAAACAAACAAACAAACAAACACATAAAAACAACCCCCCTCCCCCCCAAAAAATTCCCCCAAAACAAAAGTGCCTACTTAGGAATGTTTCCAAAATTTTTACACAAATTCTGTTACTTACTTGGAACCTCCAATGGATTTTTGGAGTCTTATTACGAAGAACATGTTCTAGCCTTAATGGCCTTTCTTACCATCTTTTTTCCCCTTTGGTTCACATCTTAGAAGAAATCTGAGTCTCATGGGGTACTTGGTTTACATCCACTTTTAAAGAGATATGAGTCATAAAGTCATAAATGGAGGTTGTTAGAAGTATGATCCTTCTTCTCTAGAGAAGAATAGATAGATGAAAAACTCATAAGTACGTATCCTCACAGGCCTTGGGAATTCTAAGGGTGACTTGATTCTCCTGCAGGAGCCTATGAAAACAAGATTTGTAGTGAAGTTCACTGAAAGTACTGTTGCACAGATTTTTATAGTTATCCTCCTGTAAGAGGAGATCTAAAGGACAATCTCCAAAACTTAATCTCCTAAAATTTCAGTTAATATTTTCTCTCTAAAGGAAATATAATCAAACACAGTGAAAGCACTTTTAGAAACTTTCCTATCAATAAATTATGTAGAGTGTAAAATGATCATGTAATGACCTATCCTTAATATTAAACATTTTCTAGGTCTGCTTATTGGTTATTTTAATTATTTTGGAATAAGGAATGGTAGTTATTTCTATTGGAAATAGAAGGGAATGGAAATAAAGATCAATTGTAGCATGCCCAAGATTACAAGAAAGAAAGAAAGAAAGAAAGAAAGAAAGAAAGAAAGAAAGAAAGAAAAGATTTGTGAAAGGGTGAGTTTGGTTTTCTGTAATCTAAATTGTACATCTTACAAAGAGCCTCACTGGTATTTACACATAGAGATTCTGTTTTTGTGTCCAGAGGCATATGGGCCATAGTTTCATTTTTTAATAAATCCTACAGGTTAACAACTACAAGCATTCTGGAGGTAGTTGAGGGAGAATTAAGGTAAAGGAACTCAGGCACAGAGAGGAAAGTCATGTGTTTTTTGTTTTAAATTTTACCAGGTTCTCATTCTTACCAAAACTGGTAGAATTTTTTTTAACATTGTTAAATGTATTTATTTATAACTTTTTTATACTGGCTGCTTGGAATTTATTTTCCATTTGGGGCAAGGCATATGGTTATAGGGTGTCATGAAAGCTTGTGTGTGGCTGGATAGTAAAGAGTGGGATTCTCTCAACTTCCTTTTTGGTGTTTTGCTATTTTTATATAAAAGAACCAACTGCTTCTGCTTGCTGCATCCTGCTTAGACTATGGGGAGGGGAGAGGGTGGGCTTTAATGAGCTTAGCGTCTTTTCTGCCAGCTTGGCCACCAGGCTGCTTCCTCACAGCTTCCAGAGTCAAGTCATGGGTGATTGTGCTGCTGGAGGCCTGGGAAGATTCTGAGAATTCTGGGGACTCCAACCCTGTAGCCATGAACAGGAGAGTGACTTCCTAAAAAAGAAGCTTGCCCACCAGTGACCTGGGTTGGCTTTAGGGAGACCTGAGAGAAGCAAAGTGGGGGCATGCTATCTTGCAACAGACAAGTTGCAAAGATAGTATAGGGAATTCTAGAATAGTTTTCATTCCATTTTCCCCATTATTAACATTTTATACTATCATGGTATATTTGTTAAAACTAAGAAACTGTAATTGGTACTATTAAGTAAACTCCAGATTGCGGTTTCACTAGTTGTTCATCAGTGGTCTTTTTCTGTTCTAGGATTCAGTTCAGGTACATTTCATTGTCATGTCTTCTTCATCTCCTCCGGTGCATGGTAGTTTCTCAGACTTTCTCTGAAAATATGGTAGGATTTTGTTATGGTAGAATACATTATATGAGATACAGAAAAAAGGGGGGGGGGGATAGGTATGTTGCTTTGAAAAATTAAAGGAAAAGAAAATACAGAAAAATTGAGTATCTTATTTTGGGGAAAAAGAGGGAATGAAGATCTTTTCTCTAAAATATATCCCAGGAGACAAAGGGACAAATTCTTGCAAAGTACTTTGAGGGTTTCATACCTCTAGGAGAAGGAGATTTTGTCATAGACTCTAGATCTGGAGTTCTGTCTTATCCAGCAAGAGAGCGGATGCAGGATTGAAATGTGAGAGGCTAATGTCCGGGAGGAGACAAGAGCCCCGAGTAAGGGTCCTTCCTCTGTTTTTATTAGGATCAGAAGGCTTACAAACGTGATGGACGTGCACAAACAGACAAGGAAACCATAAGCTTAGGAATTACCTGAGCTTGCACCGATGGGTTAACAAGGCATAAAGAAACAGAAAGTCACAGGATGAATGCATCCAATATTAGGTAAACAAGATTAGGTAAATGGGGCAAAGGCCCCAGTATAGGACAAAGGTATAGGAATAGGAAATCTCAGGATGAAAGCATCCAAAAATTAGGTAAACATGATTAGGTATTCAGGTCTGAAATGCCCCCCCACCCCCCACAACTTACTACAATAGCAGAAAGCTGCTTTCACAGGAAGGAAGGACGAAAATGGGTATGAGGGAAAGGGGGTTTTGAAGATTTGCAGCATTAGGGTTTGGGGTCAATAAAAAACAAAATTCTGGTGCCGGGCAGCTGGTTGTTTACTGCAGGCATGAGGTACCATGTCTATTTATCTTAGCTAACCTAGGGACAAGACAGAGCATGCTACCTCAGGGTCAACAAGGCGCCTTTTGCTAATTAGCTATGCTCTTGGCAACTTTGCCTCGCTGCAGTCTATAGCCCTGTTTACCTATTTTGGTCCTTCCTTCCTGTGAAAGCAGCTTTCTGCTATTGTAGTAAGTTGGGGGGGGGGGGCATTTCTGACCTGAATACCTAATCATGTTTACCTAATTTTTGGATGCTTTTATCCTGAGATTTCCTATTCCTATACCTTTGTCCTATACTGGGGGCCTTTGCCCATTTACCTAATCTTGTTTACCTAATCTTGGATGCCTTCATCCTGTGACTTTCTGCTTCTTTATGTCTTGTTAACCCATCAGTGCAAACTCAGGTAATTTCTAAGCTTATTCCCCACAGGGTTTGACCTTGTGGAAGCTAATATGCTGGCATTTTTGTCATTTACATAGTCTTCTCATGTGCTAGTATTCTTCAAAGTCTCAAAAAATTCCATAAGATCTGAACTATTATTAGACCTATCTATTACAGTGATTCTTAATCAGAGGCAGTTTTGCCCCCACAGGATGTTTGGTAATATCTAGAAGCATTTTTGATTATCACAACTTGGAAGGGGGATGCTAGAGACAACTACTGGGCAGGGAGCCTTCCAAAATAAAATCTGATAATAACTGAAAAAACAAGGCAAAAATAAGTAACTTTTCCAGGATTGCACATCAGGTAAGTGACGGATTACACTAGAGTCTGTGCTGTGCCATCACGTCGTACGTCATCTTTAAGGGCATCACAAGAAAGGGGTTTAGCAAGAACAAAATACTCCGGTAATAATGAGAATAGGGCATGTGTGTGTGTGTGTGTGTGCGTGCGCGCGCGCGTGTGCGTGTGTGTGTGTGTGTGTTGGTGGTCGTAGTGGTACTAAATATAAAGTATTGGGTATTCAACTAAATAAGTATTTCTCTAAAGAGAGACAGAAGTGTCCTTTCTTATTAACAAGATGAATATTTGGGACAGTAATTTTAAAACTATTTCAGGTTTGGTGTTCAGTTATTACTGGACCTAGACTGGGGTGCTGAGAATAAAGAGAGCATGTTAATACAAGAGGTATGGTGAAGAGTAAACAAACAATGAAAAGGGCCTGAAGGATGAGTAGCTATTCCAAGCAAAGGACAGAGAAGAAGTAAAAAAAAAAAAAAAAAAAAAAAAAGATTTTGCTGTCCTAAAATATAGGGCCTAGAAGAATTATGGTACAATATAACTAGATGGGAAAATTAGGGAAATAAACTGGTTTGGGGAAAGAAACATTGCTTGCTCTCTGAATGGTGCTGCCTTGTAGCCATGGTGGGGGTGGGATACAGATTGCAGGCTTAATATAATTTGGGTCTAGATTTATCCTGGTTTGCCTCAGAAAATCCCAGTTTAATGGTGGGAATGATCTTTTTTTTAAGTTTATTTATTTATTTTGAGAGAGAGAGAACAAGAGAACAAGAGAGAACAAGCAGGATCGGGGGCAGAGAGAGGGAGAGAGAATCCCAAACAGGCTCTCCACTGTTAGCATGGAGAATCTGGGCATTATTATTAAAAAAAAAAATTCTTTTTTTAACATTTATTTATTTTTTGAGAGACAGTATGAGTGGGGAGGGGACAGAGAGAGAGGGAGTCACAGGTTCCAAAGTAGGCTCCAGGCTCTGAACTGTCAGCACACAGAGCCCTATGCGGGGCTCAAACTCACAAACCGCGAGATCATGACCTGAGCCGAAGTCAGACGCTTAACCGACTGAGCCACCCAGGCGCCCCTGGACATTATTTTTAATATTGTTTCTTTCATTTCCAAAAGTGTTGTATTTGGAAATAAATTATGCAGTTACCCTAACAGGAATACAGTAAGGTGTGGAATCCTATAACCCTTTGGTATTTCCAAATTATCCCGAATTTAAGAAATAATGCTAGAGAGTGTTGACAACAGCAGAACACAGTCTTATCAACAGGCAAGCTATGTCTCAGACTGGGGAACGTCTCTTCAAGATCACAGTGAGACAATATCTAGAAGCTAAATTCTTAGTTTTTGTTTTCCAGAGACACAAAAACATCATACTTTAAATGTAATTAAGTAGAGATGGAAAGAAGAAAATAATACTGGAAATATATCCTCGATGATAGGTAACTATTGGGGGGAGTTTATTCAATGAGACAGAGGCAGGAACTGAAAACAATGGAGCTGAAAATGGCTTTAATTTATATTATTCTTAACGTTGTAATATAACATCTGTAGTACACATGAGTGATGTGCTAGTCTCTACCTGAGTTTGGGAATACTTGACTATCTTGACACAACTTTAAACTTTATTTGAACCTAAGTTGTATTTCAAACACCGGAATAGGTATTTCCCACCTGGTTGCCGTCTGACTTAACCAATGGGCTTGAAACATTTGGGTCAGGCAGAATATTGGAAACAGAAGGAAACTAATTTTAGCTTGATTGATTATAATACGATCTCTTCAAATCTTTCTTATTCTCACGAACCTTACATATTGCATCTGTTTAGGGACCTTTCTCAATGGAGCAGTATATAAAACAGATGCAGACTTTGGAGGATGTTAGAAGCACAAAGAAAATCATATGGACTTCATTCAGCTGAGCACAAAATTCAACATCTGGAGGAGTCAGATTTTGATCCCCGTTCTGCTATTGCCTTGCCATATCATTCATGGAAAAAATCTCTCATTCCCTTTGGGCTCCAATACACTCTTAAGAATGGGAAGCATCCTGACATCAATAGCATGGGCTGAATATAGAACTAACTAGTTAATTTCAATATGAGTTGGGAAAACTTACAAAAACATGCAAACTACTATGAAATTTAGGTCAAGACCCATAGTTTGTCTTTAGAAATGCCATTGATGGCATGCTTTGCTTGATACAATAAACCTTCAAATTCTGCTCCATGAATTTTTAACAAAATCTTTGGATGATAAATTGGGAAGATGCTCTTTTCATGCAACTTCTTCACCTGATTATTCCTACTTCTGGGTTTAGCCAGATTATTGTCTCTAATAAATTAGTACTCTCCTGTGACTCTTAAAAAAAACCCTGAGTCCTTAAAAATCTGATAGTAAAAATTGTTTTAGTAAATATCATTGTAGAAAAAAGAAACTTAAAAATTTTTAAATTAAATTATCTGCTATTTCATCATTCAAGGGATAACCTCCTTTAGCACTTTTAGTGCCAGTGCTAGTAAAATTTTTAGATTGAGGATGTTTCATTTCATTTTTAGTTTATCTTTTAGCGCCTATTTTAATATTGTATATATCTTGTCTCATTTTTGTAAGTGGATTTTTATCTATAAGTATACTGTGTGTGTGTGTGTGTGCATGCACGTGTACATGAGAAGGAGAGATTTTGTATGTATTTTTTCATTTTTCTGGTTGATGTACAAAATTTCTTAAAAAGTTTGATTTAAATATTTTCCAAGCCATTTTTAATGCTATTTCTGCCTCTTTGTCCTCACCAAATGACCTCACCTCTAACACCTCTCAGTTGGGAATTCTCTCAACTTTCTTGCTGCGAGACCTACAAATTGGACATTTCAACTTCTTGTTTGCCATGTAGTTAGGGTGGTAAATGTGTGGCTTTTTCTTTCCATTGACAATGGTTCCAACTGAATATATTCTCAGGAATATCATTGTAACAGTTGTTCTTTCATCTCCTTCCTCTTTAATTTTTTCACTCACATTGACTGACATTTAATTTTTTTTTTCAGATGTAGAGAATGTTGTTTGTTTCTATGGCTCTCCGGTGCATATCTGAACTACTCATAGCTCCTAGGTTCATGACTGGCAATCAGCAATTTCAGTTTCTTCCTTTAACCTCAAGCCAGTTCCCTCCA
This sequence comes from Leopardus geoffroyi, assembly GCF_018350155.1. Lineage (NCBI taxonomy): Eukaryota > Metazoa > Chordata > Mammalia > Carnivora > Felidae > Leopardus > Leopardus geoffroyi. The sequence goes on from NC_059333.1 coordinate 137,768,943, forward strand.
ACCAGAGGGACCTACCCAGTCTGTTTATCCACACACACATTGTTATCCTCGGACAGCTATAAAATATACGGTGTATTTGTGTTGGAATTTTGGCCTCAGATCAGAGCCAAAAAATATATTATCAAACGGATATGGAAATGTGATTTTTTATGACTAGGGACAAAGAACTAGATGGAGATTTTGGCCCTGGTGTAAGACCAAAGGGACTTGATGACACTACCTACTACATTTTGTTTCCTTTTCTTTTATTAGTATATTGCACTGGTTAACAGGCTAATAAAATTTTGAATCAAAATGATTAGACATCCTTGCTTTGTTCTCAATCTTAGGGAAAGAACATTTCTTTCACCATTATTTAGAATATTATCTGTAGGCCATGTGTGTGCCTTCTTTTTTTTTTTTTTTTTTAGTTTTTAAGGTGAGGATGTTTCATTTCATTCCTAGTTTATTGAGTGTTTTTATCAGGAATTCTATTAACTTTACTGCTTTTTCTGCACCTATTAAGGTGGTTATATGTTTCTTTATTCTCTAACATGTTAATACTGTGAATTTTATAGGTTAATTTTTATGTTAAATCTATGTCATATTTAAGGGATAAACTATGATCTATTTACCTTTTTATGTATTGCTAGATTCAACGTCTAACATTTTGTCAAAGAATTTCTTGCCTATATTCATAAGAAATATTGGTGTGTAATTTCCTTGTTACATCTTTTAAAGTTTTTGTACAGAGGCTATCTAGGATCATAAAGTGAATTGGGTTGTGTTTTCTTATCCTCTGTTTTCTGTAAGAGTTGGTATGGAGTTGGCATTACTTCTTTTTAAATGTGTGTTACAAGTCCTGTGCCTAGAATTTTCCTTGTGTCTTTTATAATCCTTTAATACTGTAGGATCTGGATTGATAACTTTTCTTTCATTCTTCTTTTTCTAGATTCTAAAGTTACAAATTTAAATTATTTGAGATCTTTCTTCTCTTCAACATAATTGCTTAATGATACAATTTTCTTTCTAAAAATTGCTTTAGCTGAATCTCACATTTTGATTTATTTTCATTTAAATTTTGTCTAATTTTCTTTGTGATTTTGTCTTTGATCCATAGGTTTCTTAAAAGTTTTTAGGTTAATTTCATAGTACTTGGCAATTTTCCAGTTATCTTTTGAATGTTTTTTTTCCTAGTGAATTCTATTTTAGTCATAGAATACATTTTTTAATTTGTTTCAGTCATCTTGAACTGATTAAGACCTTATTTATAGCCCTGAACATGTATGGTCTATCTGGGTGACAGTCCTATGTACATTTGAAAAGAAAGTGCAGTCTGCTGTTGCTGGGGATGTTGTTCCATACAGGAAAAAGAGAGAAAAGGGGGCAGAACATTTATTTGAGAAAATAATAGCTGAAAACTTGTCTAATCTGGAGAAGGAAACAAACATGCAGATCCAGAAGGAACAGAGAGTCTAATAACATTCATTTTGTAGGAGACCCAGAAGAAGAGAGAGAAAGGGGGGTATAAGGTTTATTTGGGGGAAATAGTGGCCAAAAACTTTTCTAATCTGGTGAAAGAAAAAGACATCTACATCTAGGAGGCACAGAGAACTCCTATTGAAATCAACAAAAGCAGACCAACACTAAGACATATTATAATGAAAATTGCAAATTATAGTGATAAAGAAAAAACCTTAAAAGTAGCAAAACAAAAGAAGTCATTAACTTATAAAGGAAAGCCCATAAGATTAGTAGGAGATTTTTCAACAGAAACTTTGCAAGCCAAAAGGAAGTGGCATTACATATTCAAAGTGCTGAATGGGAAAAATCTGCAACCAAGGATACTCTATCTGGGAAGTCTATCACTCAGGACAGAAGGAGAGATACAGAGTTTTACGGACCAACAAAAACTGATGGAGTTCATGACCACCAGCCCTGAAAGAAATATTAAAGGGGACTATTTGAGTGGAAAGGAGAGACCAAAAGTAACAGTATAAAGGTAGGAAACACAAAGAAATAAAAATGATTATTTTTATTTTAAATGATTAAATGATTAAATAATCATTTATTTTAAATGATTATTTATTTATTATTACCAGTCACGTAACTCAAAAAAAAAAAAAAGGATATAAGATATAACATATACCTTAACGTGGGGAAGAAAAGAGAAAAAAATGAGTTGAAACTTAAACAATCATCAACAATATAGACTGCTATACTCAGAAGAGGTTATATACAACTTAATGGTAACCATATATCAGAAAACATTGATAAACATGCAAAGAATAAAGAGAAAGAAATTCAAATATATCACTAAAGAAAGCAAAAAACCAAAGAGGGAAAGACAAGAAAGAGTCAAAGAAAAATCTCTAAAAACAACCACAAAACAAGTAATAAAATGGCAATAACTAGATATTTATCAATAACTACTTGGAATGTAATACCTTATTTTTATACCTTACTCTTCTTTCTTCATTATGGCCATATTTTCTTTTGTTTTCTTGAACGTATGGAATATGTTTCATCATCTTTGTCAGCTAATTCCATTATGCCTCATTCCTAGTTCTGATTTTATTGTTGATTTTTGTCCTTATTAATTATGATGTTTCTAGCCTTTTTTCATGCCTGACAGTTTCTTGTTGAATGCCTGATGTTGTGACTTTTTCATTATTGATTCTTGGATTTTGATATATTCCTTTCAATAGTATTGGATTTTGTTTTGGTGTGGGGTAAAGTTACTTGGAATTAGCTGGGTATTTCTTAAAAATTTTTAAATGTTTATTTATTTTTAATATGAAATTTATTGTCAAATGGTTTCCATACAACACCCAGTGCTCATCTCAACAGGTGCCCTCCTCAATTCCCATTAGCTGGATATTTTTAAGGCTCGTTTTTAAACTTTGGTTAGTCTAATAAGCCTTAGTCTAAGGCTAAAGTACTAAGGTGATATTCTTCTACAGGTACTAAGGTGATACTCTTCTACAATTTCTATGCTATGCCTCCATGTATAGGTCTTTCTACTGTGGCTGGTTGGAAGACAGATTATTCCCAACCTACTGTGAGCTCTAGGAATTGTTAGTTTTATTCACATGTCTTTATACTCCTCTTTTTCCAGTGTTGGATAGTTTCCCCACTCCACTGCATAGATCTACATGCAGCTAAATACTACAAGAGTCCTTCTTCAGAGTCTCAGCCCTCTCCCCATCAATATAGATATTGACTGATAGGGAGAAATACAGAGAGATCATCTTTTTATCTGTCTTTCAGTCTCCCTGTGTGCAACTCCTCTTTGTCCAGTCCTTTGCTCTACAAGTTCTAGCTAACTTAGCCTCCCAAACTCTAGTGTCCATCTTCTCAGTTTTGGTTTTTCTTCACTCTGATATGGCCTGGAAACTGCCTTCAGGCAGTAAGCTGGTATATCATGGGCTCATCTTGTTTGTTTCTCTTCTTTCACGGATCACAATCTTACAGTGCTTGCTGTCTTATGTCTGAAAATCATTATTTCCTATATTTTTTCTTTTTTTTCTTTTTTTTATGGTTAAGTGACAAGAGTAATTATGGTCCCATTTATTCCATGTTGGCCAGAATCTGAAGTCTCAGTATAATATTTTATCAGAATTCATTTTTGCCATACTATTTTATAATATCCACTGATTTATCCCCCTCCTTTCTGCTCATTAGTTGGAACAATATTTTTAAATTCTTTTCAAAGTTCAATTCTATTTCATCTATTTTTTTTACAGTTTTCGTAAGTAATTGCGACTCATATTTTCTTTCATTTTTACTGTCAATTTGTTAAATTTTCCAATATTTATATTTTCACCTAAAAGTAGAGAATTTCTGTAGCAAGTTACCTTTTCTTTCTGGTCTTTCCACCTACTTACCTTGTATGTCATGGCTAACATTATATTAATATCATCTAGAATTGCAGATCTTCATTATTGTTAGTATACAATTTTGGTCTTATTTAGACAATAGTAAGCATGATTAATATATTTTCTCATACTTGCTCATATTTCAGGGTACCCTCCTATACTGTAGAAACCCTATACTTGTTTCTCCCTTCTTGACTACTTCCAACAGTATGTTCAAAAGAGCACAATTGTGTTTTGAAATTTCTGAAATTTTGCAAAACTGAATGCAACGTTATTCGGCTTTCATGATCAAATGACTACTTTTCTGTATCTAAAAATTGTCTTTCAATTTGTTTTATTGTATCACCTTGAACATGTTACTTCCTGGTTTTCTTTATCCTGCATTATTGCCAATTTGCTTTTTGTCCTATGGTAGGTATTACCAACACTTATGGAATTCTGTCTTTGTGTTTGATTTTTTTTTAACTTTATAGTATGGCCAAGAATGGCCTTTAAAAATCTGTTTATTGTGGCATTCCACTAACCCTTTGAGTCTATAGTTGTACATTTTTCTATAAAAACATTTGTATCAATGATTATTTCCTTTGAATAGACATAAAGATAGAAATACTGAGTCAAAAGATACCTTCTGAAGTACTGAAGGGAAAACAGATACTAATGGAATAGATTGAGTGACAAGTGAGAATAATACCTCCTTGGTCTCATTAAAAGCAGATCGAAAATTGGAAAATTGGGAAAACATGGAAAACTATGGAAAAAATGGAAAATTTCTCATGAGCATGCTTTTGGTGTTCATTGGTAGGAATTTTGTATAGTGTTATCCTGTGTATTGTTCTTCTGTCCTGCTGAAGGGCCTTATTCTAACTTTGCGTAATGAAAAGCAATTCCATCTATGATCTCGAAGGTTATTAAGTAATATTTCTAATGTCTGGTCCTGTTTAAATTTTTAATTTATTTTGGGATTTTTACGAGTAATTTGGTAGGAATATGGAAAAGGGTAAATCAGGCAATGCTAGCATTTTACCACAAAAATCTGGAACTCTTTAAGTACCTTTACCCCATACTTGTGATTCACTTCCTTCTAGATTATTTGTTGAGCATTGTTTGGACAGCTGCCTAGAATGTAATTAATAGATGTGTCTCCCTTGACTCCAGCCCACCCTGCTTCACTTAGGGTTTGAGCACTATCTCAGACCAAATCTAGAATAATGAGTTTCTCTCCTGAGAATTTGAGTCTTGAACAAACTAGTGAAGGAATGGAAAGAAGTTGAAGGATTTTGGGGGGGCCTTGTTTCTATCCTTCCAAGCCTTGTTTGTACAAATTATCTTTAATATATGAGTTACCAACTATCCTTCCAAGAAATTTCCTTTTTTTCCCCCTTTGCTTATATAAGCCAAAATTTATTGTGGTTTCTTGGAGAGAAAAAAAAATTCTAATTGATAATAAGAATTGTATATGAGTTGGCTGCAAGAGACAGATCCTCAGAGACATATGCAATATATATTGGATAAAGACAAATTGAAAGTCAGTCTTAGGGAAGTAAATTAGCATTCCCAGGTACACACTTCACCATCAGCTAATTATGTTATGGTCTGTCATCATATGAGATCTTGCCTGTAGTTCTATGACATGAGGTACATTCTCCCATAAGACAATATAATGGAAATAATTTTGGGAAAAAATCATAGTGGAGGATAGTTGTTTTTGATAGGTTTGGATAATACCATAGCAAGATAATGACAAGAAACAATACCAAAATTCTTATCTCATTGAAAGAAAAATATCACATACTCTCTATACATTCAGATCTATAGATTTGCAAGTACTGGAAACAAATTCAATGATTAACAAAGTCGCTGAGTTATAAAAGTAAAATTTATAGCCTCATAGTCTTTTTTATTTTGAAAAAAAAATTTTTTTAACGTTTGTTTATTTTTTGAGAGACAGAACATGAGCTGGGCAGGGGACAGAGAGAGAGGAAGAGTCACAGATTCCAAAGCAGGCTCCAGACTCCAAGCTGTCAGCACAGAGCCCGATGCGGGCTCAAACTCATGAACCACAATATCATGACCTGAGCTGAAGTCAGATGCTTAACCAACCAAGCCACCCAGGCACCCCGCCTCATACTCTTCTTATGTGACACTTACAACATTGATCAGAAAGATATTGAGTCCTTGTAGTTGGAATGAAAAGATTTGTGAGTACCCCAGTAAATTCTTGGAATAATCTGAACAAGTTCAACTTTATTTTTCAATTCTGAGAATTAAGTATTTCCTTTTAGAAGAAAGCTAAAATTGCCTTTCCTCTGTACTCTCCATTGCTGTCTGTCCTTTAAACTACAACCTCGATTCACCATGCCTTGTGATAATAAAAAAAATTTAGTCATTTCTTAAATACATCATCAAAAATCTAGTTATGGTTATAAGAATTGGATTAGAGTTATTAAGATATTAGCATTAGGTGAACCTGGAGTGGAGGGTATATAGGAAGTCTCTGCAAAACTGTGTTAGTCTATTCAGGCTGCCATTACAAAATAACACAGATGGAGTGGCTTAAACAACAGAAATATATTTCTCACAATTCTGGAGGCTGCAAGTCCAAGGTTAAATTTGTTGGCAGGTTGAGTTTCTCTTGAGGCCTCTTTCCTTGGTGTACAGATGGCCATCTTCTATGTATCCTCACATGGTGTTTCCTTTGTGTTTGTTCTTGGTGTCTTTTTGTGTCTAAATTTCCTTCTCTGGTTTTTATGTAAATTTCAGTTAGTTAACATACAGTATAACATTGGTTTCAGGTATACAGTATAGTAATTCACCTCTTCCATACATCACCCAGTATTCATCATAACAAATGCACTCCTTAGTCCCCATCACTTTAACTCAACCCCCCACCCACCTCCCTTCTGGTAACCATCTGATTGTTATCTACAGTTAAGAGTCTTTTTCTTGGTTTGCCTCTCTGTCTTTTTCTTTCTTTGCTCCTTCATTTTGTTTGATAAATTTCACATGAGTGAAATCATATGGTATTTGTTTTTCTTTGATTTATTTTACTTAGCATAATGCTCCCTAGCCTCATCCACATACTTGAGAATGGCAAGATTTCATTATTTTTTTATGGCTGAGTAATATTCCATTGTAGATGTATACCACCATCTCTTATCCATTCATCAATCAGAGGACGCTTAGGCTGTTTCCATAATTTGACTGTTACAGATAATGCTGCTATAAACATTGGGTGTATGTATTCCTTTGAATTGGCATTTTTGTATTCTCTGTATAAATACCTAGTATAAATGCTGGATCATAGAGTAGTTCTATTTTTCACCTTTTGGTAGGCCTTTATGTTTGTTATTAATTATGTTTGTTTTTAATTTCTTCCTCTTGATATCAGGCAGATTAAACAAGGCCCACTCAAATGCTTTCATTTTAACTTAATCATTTCTTTAAAGGCCCCATCTCCAGATACAGTCACATTCTGAAGTACTACAAGTTAGGGTTTCAACATATGAATTGGGTGGCATGATTTAAAAAAAACATTTTTTTAAATGTTTATTTATTTTTGAGACAGAGACAGAGCATGAGCAGGGGAGGGGCAGAGAGAGAGGGAGACACAGAATCTGAAGCAGGCTCCAGGCTCTGATCTGTCAGCACAGAGCCCGATGCGGGGCTCGAACTCATCAACTGATGAGATCATGACCTAAGCCAAAGTCGGATGCTCAACCGACTGAGCCACCCAGGCGCCCTTAGGTGGCATGATTTTTTACCCATAAAATGTATAGTTAGTTCAGAAGAAAGACTTTAAAAATCTAGATGTTATTTACAGGATTAGAGATTGAGATCATTATAGCAAAAAAACAAAAAAACAAAAAACAAAACCGTATTTCCCACAAGTGGATTTATTGATAGGAAAAATTGGCCAAAGTTTGCATTCAAGGCTCCACTAGGAACTAAATTGGTTTGCTGAATTGGGTAATGAAACCTTCAAACCTGGATCCAGCATAGGCCTATCCGAGATGACTTTTAAGAGTCAGAAATGGGTCTTGGCATAATCTATAGGAAAACATTTTGTTTTAATTCCAGAGAAAGAAATGCTCATTTGATCTCTGTCCATCCACTATTAACTGCAACCGGGTCCAGAAAACTTTACCTACAGTTTTATCTAAAGAGTAGATTGGGGGGGGCGCCTGGGTGGCGCAGTCGGTTAAGCGTCCGACTTCAGCCAGGTCACGATCTCGCGGTCCGGGAGTTCGAGCCCCGCGTCAGGCTCTGGGCTGATGGCTCAGAACCTGGAGCCTGTTTCCGATTCTGTGTCCCCCTCTCTCTCTGCCCCTCCCCCGTTCATGCTCTGTCTCTCTCTGTCCCCCCAAAAAATAAATAAACGTTGAAAAAAAAAATTTAAAGAGTAGATTGGGGATGTAAAGGAGCAGAATATTCTCAACATGCTCATAGGGGCTGCTCTTTTCTACTTTAAATGCTACTATTGAGCGTTTCCGCTGTTGGGCAGCATGGGAGAAGTACACAATGGAACAGTCTACGTCAAAACAATTGCAGATACCAAGAAGACCTAGTTTTTATAATATGTAGTTAGGAGGTGAAGTGCCCTGATCTTAGGCTTGTCTCTCATTGACTTTGTTCACATTCACTTTGTACTCTAGTTCAGCAAAGTGCTGGCATGTAGAAGTTGTTCAGTAAATGTCTGTGGAATAAATATATGGATGATAATAATAGCCAGCAATATCTAAGATTTAACGAGGGCTTAGCATTTCCCCCAAATTTCTCAGGTCTCTCATCTAAGTATTAATTTATGTAATCCCCAAAACGTCTCTCAAAACATCGGCACTGTTATTTTTCCCACAGTGCACATAAGGAACAGTAATTTTCCCAGTATCATCTCCCTGATGACTGGCACAACTAGGACTTGCACCCAGTTTAAGATAGATTCCCAAACCCATGTTCTTTAATACTATGAAAATTCTTTTCGGAATTTCCAAAAAGAACCTCTGGACTTTTATCTAGATGATTACATTCTAACTATTTGCTCTAAAAGGTGAGATGGCCGATGTCAGGGTTTATAAACATTTCTATTAAACTGGTTGGAAGGTCAGAGATCTGGAAAGAAATATTAGTGAACTGGTGACAAGGACTATTTTTGTGACAAGTTATGCCAAAGGACCTTCAGAATGAACTAAAAGCCTGAAAAGTATCTGCAAATACTTAACCAAGTATTTCCAGTGTGTAGTTGAGACTAATAAGTCAGTGGACAAGAAGGCTCCTGTTTTGATAAGAGTCAGTTTCTGCAGTCCTCCGCTACTTGCTTAGTGCCCTCGTGAATATTTTGTTCACTGTGGCAGTAATAAAAAAGAGGGCAATGATCCAAAAACAAATTTCCACTCATCAAGGCTGGCCTGTGATTACAACTATTAAGTTCCTAAATTGCCAGCAGCAGCGGTCAACCCTGAAGATGTAGAATGGCACAAATACTTGAAAGAGACCAGCCAACTCCCCAGTGGCAGGTTGATTAAAAAGAACATCTTTTTGTCATAGGAAAAGCGGTATAGATTTTTTTTCTTGTTGGAATAATAGTTTTTCTGCTTTTATGTTTAGGATTCCTTTTTTTTTCTTTTTGTCTCCCATTTTTCTGGACTTAACACTTATTATATCATAACGTGAAATCAATGTCTTCTAGAAAATACCACATTGGAGGATGTGTAGTAGAGAGAAGATCTCCACGAGTTTCAGAACTTGTGTACATCATCACCCACACATAGCTGGCCTTGTGAAATGGCTCAATGAAAACTTAATTCTAGTGCCAGCTGGAAGATTTTATTCTGTCAAGTAAGGAAGGTCATGTATGTCCGAAACAGAAAAAAAAAAGTTGCTGTATTTCGCCCAGCCAAAATATATAGATCTAGTAATCGAGGATCAGAGATGGGGTAGTGCCTTTTATATTTCTACAGAATGACCCACATTTTAAATATTCAGTCCTGTCCTTATGCATTTCATATCTGCGGGATCAAAGGTCTTAGTGGTGAAGGTTGAATGGCTCTACCAGGAGGTATACACTCTTGTGACCACTGGATTAGAAGCTGAGGCTACCATTTGGTCATTGTGTTCTCCTTACAAAAGGGGGTTAAGGCATTGAGAGTGGTAATTGACCTTTACTGTCAAGGGAAAACACAACTGCTTCCAGATACAGAGGGTAAGAGGATATGGTTGGAACCCAGATATTCTTTATGCTCCTCTTTGTACTTTCAATCCCGGTGGATATAACTATTGGAAGACTATTACAACCTCACATCGGTAGTATCACAAGCACTGTTCCTGGAGCATGATGAATATTTGGGTCACACCTATGTGCAAAAACATCTGACCAACTAAGGGACTGGCTAAAGGATAGGTAAACATAAAATATGTTGCAATGAAACAAAGAAAAAAATATTCATTACAGCCTTGTGAGCAGTTGATGAGATAAAGGTCATAGTGTTTACTAGTATTTCCCTGCTTGCTGTATCTTTTTTTTTTCCCTTTTGACTACTATCCCTTCCCAGATTGGTAGTTAGATTTATCATGTCACCTGTAGATTGCAGAATAATAAGATGGAATAGTGTTGAAACTAGAAGAGAGATGGATATCAGCTGCACAACCAGTTGTTGAAGCCAGGTACAGGAACTGCACAGTCTTGTGGAAGTTTCTTTGGGAATAACGATGTGTGTGTGTGTTTGTTTGCCCAGCATTATCTTTCTTTCTTTCAGTAGTGATGTATTTCATTTGGGGAGCGGGGGGGGGGGAATTGCACTTTCTCTATTTCATGAAATCCTTACAGGATTTGTAATCCTCTGGCACGTGAACCAGGTGAGGACAGCCAGGCGGAATAAAGACACCTGAAATGTAACTCTTGAGAGGCCTAACACAAGGATGCAAACAGTTGGTGCTCAGTCCTTGCTTCACGCTGAGGAAACTCCCCCTTATAGTTTCCCTATTAGTCTTTGTGTCTTCTTTGAATTCTGTTCTTGATGCAGTCTTATAGTTAAACTCTTCCTGGACATTGGGGAGCTTCCCATCCAACAGCCTTTCAATAAATTGTCTCTGCTTAAATTAGCCCATTTGTTTTCAATACTTGGGACCAACTCTCTGATACATTTTCTGAATTGGTTTCCCAGGCCCTTATACCCTGAAAACAGGATTGCATCCTGTTCTTTCATACTTTCTCTTTGTTCTTTTATGAAGACTCAAAATTAGAGATACCACTAAGTAGCTGTTTACCCTGGGCAAGTCATTAATCTCTCTAGGCCTTAGAGTCCTCATACAGAAAATAAAGTGATTTTACCCTACCTAGATCGCAGAATAGTTGTGGAAATTAAATTATGAGCACTATGAGATGATTATTAGGGGAACATAAGATACGACATACAGCACTCATAGGCACAAGCCTATTGGGACAGACTTTTATTGGAAGGCTGTTTCTCTGGATTTAATCTCTCCTGGCACTAGAATATTTCCCATGGGTAGGTATAGTCTGTACAGTCCAGGTATGAGTTCATTACAAGACTTTGTCTTCTATGAAAGCATTCCCCAATGATCATTCACTTCTTCCTTCCCAAAGGGTAAATTCTTTTTCTGTATCTTGCCTTGTATTCTCGTTGTACCATCTCCACCATAACCCTTGCCACACTATAATGAAATACTTGGATGTCTTTCTTTCACCTCTTACTGGTTAAGAGTTCCTTGAAGACAGTTACCACAGCTTAGTCATTAGTATGTACTCTTTTTGTATATGTTGAATTTTCAATTAATTAATAGAAACATTAAAAATAAAGATGAAGCGGGGTGCTTGGGTGGTTCGTTCAGCCAGTTAAATGACCAACTCTTAATTTCAGCTCAGGTCATGACCTCACGGTTTGTGAGATTGAACCCCGAGTTGGGCTCTGCACTGGCAGTGCTGACTCTACTTGGGATATTCTCTCTTTTTCTCTCTCTCTCTCAGAATAAATAAATGAGCATTAAAAATCAAAAAAAAAAAAAAAAACTAAGAGAACAAAGAAAAACCAGTAATGGCAATATTAACATTCCATTTTCATGCTTTGATAATTTTGCAGTAGCAGGCATGATGTTAGTAGATGCTACACAAGTGAACTGCTCTTACCAGGAGATAAATGCATGGTAATCTCTAGAAAATACTACTGTGAGTCATAATGGGGACATCCTAGAAGAGCGCTTTTAAAAATAAGAGGCTCTGGTTTAGCAATTCCGCTTTAAAAGAGATTTGTGAGAAGAGTTTGATAGGAACACTGTTAATGACATCAGCAAACATTCTCAATGCTATTGTGAGTACTACCCAGTGTCAATACATAACTAGTCACCCAAGCTAACCCTAAGATGACCATCAGAATGCAGATTTATTACTGGAATAAGTAATTCTTCTAACATTGGTTGGAAGCTCTCCAAGCAAACTCAAACCATTTATGGACTGTAACAGCTAGGTAGAAAAACAAGTAGCTTATCTTAGACATAGACTTCTAAGACACGATGGGTAATGTGGTGAGATAATGTGGAACTTTATTTTATACTAATTTGCATAACATATAAGAGGGTTTTATTGATTTTGTGTGTATGATTTTGGTTCGTTGAGACTAAGGTTCTATTAAGGGGGGGACCCATGTTATTGAACAGAGAGAATCAATAGAAAGAAATGTCCCTTAGTATAGGGGTTAAGAATCATATTAAAAAAGGGTGCTAGGTTCGCTTCTTCAATAATGTTTCTGTGTTTTAAGTTCAGAAATGGAATGTCAACTTGAATTAGCTTCTCTGTTCCATTAAAGAGCATGAGAAATAGTTTAATTATGATATCATGGGACAACCAACTTTTTATTTAGTTTCATTCTAAAACACACTGAAACAGTCTTTATCCATAAATACTTTTTCTAAGAATTTGAGGGAAGCAATGTTTGAACAAGAGGCTGGGAATGTTTTTTTATCTTAAAATTTTTACTTCACCCTATTTTTCATTCCAAGTAATTCAGAGTGTGTGTGTCTCATTGTTCTATGTTTGCAAAGCACTCTTGAAAATCAATAGTTATTTTACTCACTGCCTTGGTAGAAAAAGAAATGTTCCTCTATGAAAATTAAAATCAGTGTAATTTTATATAACAAAAAAGAGCTTTAGAATCAGCTCTAGAATCAGAACAAATATAACTTCAAATTTAGGCTCCATCCACTTAATAACTATCCAACTTGAGTATGTTACTTTACTTGACTAAGTCTCAGTTTTGGCATCAACAAAGTGAGGATTAAAAAAAAAAAAAAAAACTATGAGAATTTTGAAAGGATTAAATGAGAAAAACAGAGGCAAAGCTCCAGCTCAGAGCAATAGCGAATTAAAATAAATTTAGTTTTACTTTTCATGTTGTTTTCTAAGAAAGGGATGGAAGGAAAAAAAAAATCAGAGAGCTCAAAGACAGCAAACAGATGAGAAAGTAGCCCCAGTCACTGGAAGGGAGAATAATAATGTAGAACCACATTTTAGGTTTTCCTATGAAATGAGTGAACAGGAGTAAGAATAAGAGCCCCTCTTGTCACATGCAAAGTAGAAATAACTGCCAGTCAGCTGTAGTTTGCTTGATTTCCAGAAATTTCCACACTGTGCAAGAGCTTTGCTGTTCCCTTCAATGACTGTATGTTTATTTCTTGACATTTGTTTTAGGAAATGTGACTTCTATTTGACGGTAGAAAATGTGATTAATGTATTTCCTTTTGGCTTCATGCTTTGAGAAAGAACCTCTTTATGTAACACTAAGAAAAACAAATACCTGCATTTTTAACTGAGGGAGTTTTCTCTATTCTAATCTCTTAAATAATTAATTAGGTTAGTTGTAGTGTAATCCTTTAAAAATCAAATTTACTAAACATTTTATTTATGCAAGATTCATCTTTTGTTTAATTTAGTGGGTTTTTCCTCCCATTCAGTCTATATGGTCAGCATCTTTGACATGCATGTTAGTTTTCTATGGTTGCTGTAACAGAGCACCACAAACTTGGTGTCTTAGAACAGCACAAATTTATTACCTTACATTTTTTGTAGGTTAGAAGTCGGGTATAGGTGCCACTGAGCTAAAATAAAGGTGTTTTCAGAGCTGTAGTTGATCCTGGAGGATCTTGGAGCAAGAAAGGGTTTTGTTTCCTTGCCTGTTAGGTTCTAGAGGCTGTCTGCATCCCCTGGCTCATGACCCTCTTCATCTTCAAGGCCAGCAATGGTGAATGGAGTCCTCATATAGCAACACTGTGACTTCTGCTTCTGCTTTCTCCTTCCACTTTTAAGGACCGGTAAGATGATATTTTGCCTACTCGGAGAATTCAGGCTAATATCCCAATGTCAAGGTTCTTAATCTTCTTTGCAAAGTTTCTTTTGCTAAGTAACATAATATATTTAAAGATTTCAGGGATTATTATTTGGATATACTTAAGTTTTTATTTATTTATTTTCAGAGAGAGAGAGAGAGAGAGAGAGAGAGCGAGCGAGCGAGTGCATGCAAGCGAACATGAGTGGGAGACGCAGATAGAGTGGGATACAGAGAATCCCAGGCAGGCCCTGCATTGTTAAGGAGGAGCCCAATGTGGGGCTTGACCCAGGACTCAAACTCACAAACTGTGAGATCATGACCTGAGCCAAAATCAAGAGTCAGACACTTAACTTACTGAGCCATCCAGGATATGCTCCATGGATATTTTTGAGGGACAGTTCTATGAAATAGCTGTCCTTTGCTTTCTTTCTCTTTCTTTCGCTTAACATAATTTTAGACCTCTATGTTTCATTGGGTGTTAATTTAGTTACTTACTTCCAATTACTGTCTGCTATTCCTTCTTGTATATCTACCATACTTTACTTATCCTTTTGTCTGTTTACAGACTAGTAGATTGACAACACTTCCTACTGCAAACAAAGCTGTTATGAACAATCTCCTGCAAATCCCTTTGTAACCAGCATGGAAGTTTTTTGGAGTATATATTCAGAGAAAAAAAATATATATATATAGAATAGTAGAATAGTATAAGCATCATTCATTTTTATTAAATACTGCCAGAGACAGGTAGCACAGGTTTACACCCTCTCCTCCCACAGTATATGAAGGTTCTCACAAACCCTTATCCTTGCAAACACTTACTGTTCTTTCATTTTATAATTTTTGCCAACCTCATAGTTCCCATCTGGTTTTTAATATGTGTTTTGTTTAATACTCGTTATTGCAATGTAACAGACACAGAGCAGGGTACAGATCGTGTGCAGCTCACTTATCACAAATTGAACATGCTCGTGCAGCCAATACCCCCAAAACAGAAGCCTCCACAACCCCACCCCTCTCCATTTTAGTTATTATTTCCTCCAAGTGTAGCAATTATTCAGATTTATATCTGTATGAAATAGTTTTCTAAGTTGCCTAAATGAAATCACATAGTAGTTTTTTGTTTCTTGTTTATTTGGCTTCTTGCCCCCATGGAGATATTTGCATGGGTTTGTGTGTAGCAACAGTTGTTCATTCCAGTAGGCTTTAGGTGTCTAAAATGTGATGAACACCCAAAAAGTGGCAGCTCTTGTTTCTGTGAGCGTCTATGTTTCCCAATCCCTTTCTCTCCTAGCCTCTAGATATGCAGTCCCTGAAAATGGGGCTCTCAGACAAACTGCTTTCATTTTCAAGTTCAAAATCATGGGCAAGGTTAGTTCGGACTCCGCCAGCTTGTGTATTCATTCTTTGTAAGTCAGCTTCCACATCGTTTACTGTTAACTGACATGAACTTTTGTTCCCGTTGCCTGAAATAATTTGCAGCATTAAACTCCTACAAATTTATTGCATCGTTTATTTATTCTACTATAGATGTACATTTGTGTTGCTTTAGCATGTTATGAATTGTCCTATGATAGAAATACTGGTGGAAGACTTTTGGCAAACACATGTATCCATTTTTAGGGAGTCCAAATCTGGTGTCAGATTTGATGGGTCATATTGAGTGAGTTTGTTCATCTTTTACAGCTATTACCAAAGTAGTTATATCAGTTTCTACTCTCACCATTAATATGTGAGAGTCTCAATTGCTCCGTATGCTTGTCAGCAGCATTGTCTGACTTTTCCATTTTTCCATTCTGGTGAATGTGTAGAGGTATCTTATTCTTTTAATTGTCATTCACATAATGACTAATAAAGTTGAACACTCTCTGTATGTGGATATCTGGATATTTTGTGAAGTGGCTGTTCAAATATTCTGCCCTTTTTTATTGGATTATTTGTCCATCCTTACTGATTTGTTGTAGTTATTTGTATATTAGAAGTATGTATCTTTTTTTTGGAACAAATGCATAACAAATATTACCTCTAACACTGTGGCTTGATTTTTCCACACTCTGTCATGGCAAGCTGATGGATAAAATTACTACTTCAATGTAGTCAGATTTCTTTTAAAGAAAGGCTTCAAGGTCTAGTTTAAAAAATGTTTGCTTCTGAACGTATTACTGGCTTACCTGTCACATTGATATCTATTATCAATCTGGAATTGATTATTTTGCTTACTGTAAGGTTGGGGATCAAGTGCTCCCGTTGATGTAACACTGATAATTGAAAAGACCCTATTTAACCCAATGTATTATAGTATCGCTTTGGTCATGAGTCAGGTAGTTCTGCACCTGTACCTATGACGTCTACTGGTCAATATTGTTACTTGCATTTGGTATCAAAAAGATATGCCATCATCATAAAATGAGTTGGAAATTTTTCACTGCTTTTCTGTTCTCTGGAAGATGTTACATAAAATTAGTGTTATTTATTTATTATACATGTAGAAGAAATCAGCCTAAAAAATCCTCTAAACCTCTAGAGATTTTTTGAATATGGTAGTACTCATTATCATTTTATTATTTCTAGGAACTTTACTTTTATTCCCCTTTCCCATATAAATATTAATATTTTGCCTTATTTCTCATTTTTGACCTTACTATAGATGTATATATTTTCTTAGTCTTTTCAAAAACCATTTGTTTTTTAAAAATTTTCTTTATTGCAGGGTGCCTGGGTGGCACACTCAGTTAAGCATCTGACTCTTGATCTCGGCTCAGGTCATGATCTTACAGTTGGTGAGTTTGAGCCCCGCATTGGGCTTTGCGCTGACGGCGCGGAGCCTGCTTGGGATTCTGTCTCTCCTTCTCTCTGCCCCTCCCCAGCTTGCACGCTCGCTCACTCTCTCTCAAAATAAATAAATGAACTTAAAAAAATTAAATACTTTTTTCTTTATTACAAATCTGTGTACACTTTGATTAACTTCTACTCTAGTTTTTATTATTTTCTCCCATCTGTATTGGGGGAAGGGGAAGTTACTTTGCTGTTCTTTCCTAACTTCTAAAGATAATATATTTAGATTTCTGATTTTCGTCTTTTCTTCTTTTATAATACGAGTTCCCTTTTAAACAGAGCTTTACCTGCCTCCAATATGTTTTGGCATATCTTTTTTTTATATCAATTTAAAATTCATTCTAATTTTCTTTGTGAGTTTTCTTTGACACATAGTGTATTTTAAAGCATATTGCTTAATTTCCAATTATTTAGGGACTTTTTAAATGACTTTTTTTGTTAGTGATTTTTAGCTTAACATTAATGTGGCAGAAAATAGTCTGAATGATTTCCAACATTTTAAGTTTATTGAATCTGGCTTTTTGACTCCGCGTATGTCCATTGTCCTTTAATGTTTGATATGTACTTGAAAAATAATAGGTGTGTTCTGTAATTCTTCCTTGCTTTATATTCATCAATTAGGTTACATTTCCTAATCAAATTATTATTCAAAGCTTCTACATTCACAGAGAGGTTTTGTTTATAACATAGTTTTGTCTCTTAATTATTGAAAGAGGTGTGATAGATTTGCAGCTGTGATTTTGAATTTGACCATTTCTCTTTTTAGTTCTGCCAGTTTTTGGTTAAATATTTGTTTACCGGAGCACATACATATACAAAGAAGTAAACGTGTCATAAATATCCATCTTAGTAAATGTTCATAAATTTACCTACTCACAGAGTCAGCTCTCAGATCAAGAACAAAATTTCATCACCAGTATTAACATCCTGAGTTAACATTGTTCTCCCTTCTAGTCATGATCTCCTAAAGGGTAATAACAATTAGGCTTTCCAAAAGCATATAAACATTTTACATGTTTTAATTATTTTTTTTTAGTCAAACCTGCTATACATTCCTTTGCATCTGGCTTTGTTGGTTGAACATTATGCTTTGAGATCAAACCATGGCATTACAACTTGTTATAGATATTCATTATCATTGTTGTATAGTATTCTACCTTGTGAATATACTAATATTTATATATCCATTCTGCTGTTGATGGACAGTTGGATTATTTCCGGTTGGAAGCTATCTCCAGTAGTACTGCAATGAATATTTCAATGCTAGCCCTTTGGTAAACATGTATAGAAATTGGGGGTGGATAGGTACCTAGAGGTAGAATTGATGGGTCCGGGGTGTGCCTGTCTTTGGCTTCAGTAAATACACACGAACGGTGTTGCAGAGTGGCTGTGACAGTTTACGTTCTCCTCAGCAAAGCATGAGAATTTTGGTTACTCTCCTGTGCTCAAAATTGTGGTTATTTTCTGACTTTACTTCAGCCATTTTGGCAAGTGTTTGGTGGTTCTCACTGAGGCTTTAATTTGCATTTCTAGGAAAGTTTAACACCAATTCATATGTTCAGGTTGTCTTTTGTGATGTGTCTTCTCACTCCTTGGCCCACCACCTACTGTGTTGTCAGACTTTTCTTTTTGATTTTGTAAGAGATTTTGTTTTGGTTTGTTTTGTTTCATTTTGTTTTTTCAATTTTATTTCTGGTATGGATCTTCTGTTAAATATAAGAATGATGAATGTCTTCTCCCGTTTCATGTGTTGGCTTTTTATTCTACTAAACCATGTTGTAACCGAACCAACATGAGTTCTCTCCTTGGTGGGTCAGAAAATGCACCAGGTTGAGTTGTTGCACAAAGAAAACTTTTATTTGAAACAAATAAGGAGATCATGAAGAATGGCTTCCAAAGCCATGACTTCCCATCCCCCTCAGAGGATGAATGGGTTCCTTTTGTTCAAGGTAGGATGAATATTTAGATAAGGAAGCCCAGTCATGATAAGTAGAGGTGAGCATAAGGTCACACATGTGCCTTAAGGAAACATGCCTGGACACACAGTGTATGTTATGTAAAGGAGGCTGGGGCTCATTCTTAGGAGGAGATTTTAATATTATAATGAGGTAAAAGTGATTGTAGGTCATTCCAGAGGTCCCTCCATGGTCCATCTGTGCACACACATAAATCAGATTTAGCTCCAAGGGCCTGGGTGGTCTGGGCTGGTGGGAGGTCTTGTCAGGGCATTGGCCATTACCTGGGGCGTAGCTTTGGGTTTCATTTGCCCGAGTTAAGAGGAAAGCTGGAAAGAAAAGCTTAGGGAAAAATGGAAACAAATGTTAGAACAAGAAGGTGGGTAGTAAAGGCCCTGTCTTGGCAGCTACCTGGTAAGTGTCTTGATAACTGTAAATATATACGTAGCACTTTGGAGACCTTGTTAAGAAATCTTTGCCCACAATCAGAGAATAAAGATTTTCTTCTGTTTTTCTCCAGTTTATTGTTTTACATGTCACAATTAATACTTGATCCATCCATAACTGATTTTTTTGTTGATCGTGTGAGATAAGAGTCAAAGTACATATTTTCACATGACTATTCACAGAATTTACAGTGCCACTGTTGTCAAAAATCAGTGACCCCATATGTGTGGGACTATTTCTGTGCTCTCTATTCTGTCTTACTGGTTAGTTTGTGTATCCTTGAACCCGTATCCTAGCCTCTGAATTATTATATCTTTATATTATGTCTTGATATTTTGTAGTATATACCCTTTTTACTGCATCTTTATTTTTTTTTAATTTTTTTTAACATTTATTTATTTTTGAGACAGAGAGAGACAGAGCATGAACAGGGGAGGGGCAGAGAGAGAGGGAGACACAGAATCTGAAACAGGCTCCAGGCTCTGAGCTGTCAGCACAGAGCCCGACGCAGGGCACGAACCCACGGACCGTTAGATCATGACCTGAGCCGAAGTCGGACGCCCAACAGACCAAGCCACCCAGGTGCCCCTTTACTGCATCTTTAAAATTGCCTTGCATGCTTCATCATCTGATTGTTGAGAAGTGATAATACATTATTTTCATTTTAATTTTTCTGATGATGTTGAGGTTGAGTTTTTTTCTTCCATTAACAGCAAGCTCATTAATACAATTTTTTCTTTACTTCTTTTATGCACTGACACAAAGTAGCTCTTTGTGTGTTCTAGATAATAATCCTTTAGCATTTTTAAATGTTTTATGTACATTTTCCAGAGTGTGCCTTGTCTGTTCACTCTTCAATCTATAAAAGATTATATATTTTGATAATAGTCAAATTTATCAGTTTTTACTTTGATAAGTCTATGTTTTGTGATTGTCATTTTTAAGATTTTTTTTTTTTGCTTTTAAGTTTTATTAAAACTTGTTTTACCCATAGAAGCCTTGAGTCTACCTGAAATTGGCTTTTCTTTATAATATCAGGTAAGGCTCCAATTTTATTCATTTATTTTTCATACAGTTAACCAATTGTCACAGTTATTGATTAGTCCATTCTTCATTGTCTTCTCTGCAAATGCATCTCAATTATATTTCAGTCTTTGTGCCTACTTGGTTCTGTTTCTGGGCCCTCTATTACATTTCAGTAGACTATTTTTTAAAAGTTTTATCAATATTTCTCACCCTTTACACTCCCTTAGTTCCTAAAATTTTATAAACTACAGTTTTGATTTCTGCTAGGGAAAATATGTCCATTCAGTAATTTTAGTTACAAGGTATTTATGGAACAAAGGATTTTCCATTCTTGTTTTGTGATAACTTGAATCATAAATTGGTATTGAAATCTGACAAATACTTATACTGTAATTTCTATGTTTTAAAAATAAAGACCCTGATGCCTAAAAAGATTAAACGTTCTGCAAAGCAATGACCTCTGATTCTCCATATACCTCTTTTAGTATGTTAAAAAAAAAAAAAAAAGAACAAAACAGTAGTTATGTGAAAAATTATATCAATTTCCTGTGATCCTCTTGGAAGCAACAAAATAATTGTACATTTTTTGTTTTGTTTTTTCTCTTGACAATAAAACATTGTCTAGGGGAACTGTTTCATTTCATAGCTTAATTAAAATCATAAAATCCAGGAAAGGAACACTGATTTGAAGTTAGTGAAAAGAGATTTTAACAACAGGTGTGCCAATCACCACCATGTAGCTAAAGATAAGTTACATTTGTCTCTTCACTCTATGGGTGGATTTATCTGGTCATGTTTAGGTCCCAGTTAATTTTTAACTCTGCAAATTTATCCTTATGTATTGAAAAATACTGGATATTGCTCATATTAGTAGGAAGAGAAAACAGCTTTTGTCATGAATAGTTTGTGAAAAATTACAAAAAATTATGAAACTGAAATTAAGATAATGTTTTTTTTTTAATGTTTATTATTTTTGAGAGAGACAGAGCACAAGTGGGGGAGGGCTGGAGAGAGAAGGAGACACAGAATCTGAAGCAGGTTCGAGGCTCTGAGCTGTCAGCACAGAGCCCGATGCAGGGCTCAAACCCATGAAACATGGGATCATGGCCTGAGCCGAAGTTGGACGCTTAACCAATAGCCACCCAGGTGCCCCAGATAATGAATGAATATTAAAGAAGAACAACCAAATAAAAAAAAATAGAAACCTATATGAAAAGCATCAGATGGGACCCTTGTTTTTCATGGTTGCTCATAACTTAGAGTAAAGACAATGTAGTTTCGTGATTTTAATTTCATGAAATGTTACTCTTTCTAACATGGCCTATTTGGATACTGATCTGAAAAAATTTAAGGCAAAATATTTTCTATCTGAATTACCTCATGAAGTAAATGGTAAACTTCTTTAGACAATGAGATGTGGCTGTATTATAAATATCAATCATTACAGGTGTTCATTCTTTCTTGTCTATTTATCAAGCAATGGTACATTTCCTCAGTACTAGATACCATGAAATATTGTGATGGGATATGAAGTTAATATATAGGAATATCCAATTTTATAGAAATAATGTACTAATGAGAAAATCCAGTCTCACATTAAATAAATAGTTTGTGTCTCAGTTATATAGTACTACCAATGATATGTAGTTTCCTATGTGGAAGCATAGATCTAATGAAGAAAACCATGTTTTAGAACAAAAGGATTCTTTTTAAGCATTGATATATATAAAATACTTTTTGATGACTTGTGAGTTATAATCTTAAAATCCTAATATGAGATCAATGTGAAGTATTTAAAAAAAATTTATTTTCAGGTTTATTCACTAGGTTATTTTGAAAATGTACTCATTGGGACTATTGGATTGATGACGGTGGTGTACTTAAAATCCCTAGAAAAATGGTTGGGGAAACATGTAGAAAAAATTTAGGGAAAAGACATCTTTTTTGTTTGTTTATTTTGAGAGGGAGAGAGAGGGAGAGGGAGGCAGAGAGAGGGAGAAAGAGAGAATTCCAAGCAGGCTCCAAACTGTCAGTGTGGAGCCCTATGCAAGGCTCTATCTCACGAATCATGAGATCATGACTTGAGCTAAAGTCAAGAGTCAATTGCTTAACTGACTGAGCCACGCAGGTGCCCTTGGGAAACACACATCTTAATGAACCTCCAAATATGAATGGTTGGACACAAACTAGTAACAGCTAAACAATTACTATCAGTATCTGTACAGTGTGAAATCGAAAATGAATAGAACACCTGGAAGACCTAAGAATAATAGAACCCAAGCAGGTAACAGATACTGCAAAGATCTGGGGCAATTTGAATATAGTATGGGGAAATTTGAATATGGTAGTTGAAAATAAAATACTGTTACACACCAGAAGAGGCTCATAGTAAGATCTCTAGGAGCAGAAGCAGTCTGTATCCTCCCCATGAAATCTAAAAACCAAAAAGCCAAGACTACCTTCTCTAACGAAGCCAAACATTAAGGAAAGATATTGAGATTTGGATCTATATTGAACAGGACAGGACGAAGGATGGAGAAGGAGCAGTTAAAAATGGGGAAGAGAATCAGTACCTGGAGATCCTTGCAACTATGACACCGTATTGTTGATAAATTTTACAAAGGCAAGAGAAGCTGGTGCTGTACGGCATGAAGCTAGAAAGCTCTCCTTACCCAACCTTCCTCCTTAAAGTTTAAAAAAAATTAAAATTACATAAAAATTAGGAATAGGAAAATACCATGTTTGAATCCTGTACAAAGGTATTACAAGGAAAAAGGGTGTGTGTGTTGGGGGGGGGGGGTGGGGGAAGAACCACATAATGCACCTAGAGACAAAAAAATAGCATGCCAAAAAAAAAAAATAGCATGACAAACAGATAAATCTACAACTCATTATTTCAAAAGAAGCTAAAATAGACTAAGGAAAATAATAGAGAATATGAAAGAATGGCACAAATTGCAATTATGAAAAAAATTAGAAGTGAAATTATAGAAATCCAGGTAGAATTAAAATGAAAGAAAAAATATTTCAGAAATGAATATTAAATTAAGCAAAGCATAAGTGATAATTAAAACAATGAATAATTCCTGAAGGTAAATAAAAGTTGAAGAGAGAGAAATGGTAAATGTAGAAGATATGCAAAGAAAATCCCATATATGTATAATAGGAATTCCCAAAGAAGAGAAATCAAAGGACCCATATACTAATAATAGAAATTAAAGAAATTATAAAGTCACCAGAATGATCAACACTGAGACTTAGTCTAATAAAATACAATAAACCTTAAAAATACTCTGGATATCCAAACAAAAAGAACAAATCACATATAAGGGGATGATCATGCCATGAGAAATGTTTAATTGCAACGTTTGATTGAAGATGACAGTGTTTACTCAAGGAAATATATTCAAGGAAATAATATGTGAATAAAGTATATTATATCTTGACAAACTGATTTTCAAAGTAAAAGTAGAACTAAAGTTATTAAAATCCCAGGGAATTTTATTCCCATGAGACTTTCCTAAGGCATCTGCTGTAGAATGCACTTTAGATTACCAAAATGATTGGGAAGGTAGAGATAAAAAAGACTGAGTATATAAAAACATTGTATTTGGAACTAAGAATAAATTATGGTTATAATGCAGAAATTATTGTATCTCATAAATATATACTTTGGCAAGAGATATAGTTCAATTATTAAAAAAAAATTAGAACAGGGGTGCCTGGTTGTCTCTGTCAGGGAGGCATGCAACTCTTGACCTTGGTGTTGTGAGTTCAAGCCCCACTTTGGGTGTAGATATTATTTAAAAATAGGGGCGCCTGGGTGGTGCAGTCGGTTAAGCGTCCGACTTCAGCCAGGTCACGATCTCGCGGTCCGTGAGTTCGATCCCTGCCGGGCTTGGGCCTGATGGCTCAGAGCCTGGAGCCTGTTTCCGATTCTGTGTCTCCCTCTCTCTCTGCCCCTCCCCCATTCATGCTCTGTCTCTCTCTGTCCCAAAAATAAACGTTGAAAAAAAAAATTAAAAGAAAAATTAAAATCTTTAGGGGCTCCTGGGTGGCTCAGTTGGTTAAGCGTCTGACTTTGGCTCAGGTCATGATCTCACGGTCTGTGAGTTCAAGCCCCACGTCGGGCTCTGTGCTGACAGCTCAGAGCCTGAAGCCCGTTTCGGATTCTTTGTCTCCCTCTCTCTCTGCCCCTCCCCTGTTCATGCTCCCTCTGTCTCAAAAATAAATAAACATTAAAAAAAATAATAAAATAAAAATAAAATCTCTAAAAATATATTAAAACTTAAAAAATAAGAGGACAATAAGAAGAGCACATCAAAATATATAATACCATTATTACCTGGAGATAAAATGGTATTCAAATTAGATGCTATGGGAGATGTTGAAGGAAGGGAAGAAAAGTTTATTAGCCACATTCAATTTTCTTCTTAGTAAAGTACCAATAGAAAATAATTTTTGAAAGTCTATCTTCTTAGGTAAGTGCCAACATAAAATAATTCTTGAAAGTATATCATAAAATGGTATTAATATTAAAATAAATGTAGGAACAAAAATTCAAATTTTTCTTAAAAATATGTTAAAATATGATATTCTATCCTCTATGTAAAGGTTGATAATGTATAGATATTTGCCCTTCCTAAAGAATGATGGAAAGATAAGCTATCAAATAATTAATTAATTAACTTGTAAAAATGGGAGGGAATGTATAGAACAGGGATAGAGTTTATGCCTTTTTTAAATGTGACTGACTTCATAGATTTAACTTGGAACTGTGTAAATTATGTAATATAAAAATGAAACATTAAATATTTTCCTTAAATTTCTAAAATTCAAAATGACTCATGAGATGAACTAAATGAAGGCATGTCCTTGGAGGCATAGAAAAAGATCAGTTTAAGTCATTTGGAACACATTAATTTGGTAAAAAATCTCACTGATATACTACATTGAATTGCCAGAACTACAAAATAAAAATTTATACAATTTGTAGTAATCATATTTTTAATGGTAGTTGTCAGTATTCTAATTTTGTTTCACTGTGTGTGATGTGGGATGAAATTAATGGGTAATCGCATGATGTTTTAATACTGTCATCTCCACTGTTTTTGACAATTGCAATTTTTCGACATCAAATGGAATAGATGAAAATGTAAGATAGAAGAAGTTATGTAAAAATCTTACAGTCTTGACTTTGACTTTAAAGTATCTTCATGATTTCATTACTGATTATATCACAAAAATACTTCTTGATTTACCCAATGAGGAGGACTAGAAACCTTAATTTCAGGTTTGGTCACATTGTAAGGAGTCAGGGCATTTGGAGAAATTGCTGATTTCAGTACTGGGGCAATGAGTGTATCATAGGTGAGTCTGTTCCTACTTTACAGGTCTGATAGCAAGTAAATTATCAGTGGGCGCTAGAGTTGGCTCAAAAGAATTCAAAAGACAAACTTGAAAAGCCTCTCATGGCCAAAATTAGGATAATTCATAAACCAATCAAATGAACGACTTCAAGATTCATAACTTCAAGTATATTTAATCCATGATTTGCAAAGCATTCAAAAAAGATTGATCAGCAGAGAATGACACTTAACTCACTATTTAAAGATTTAAAGGAAATGAATCATGGATTTATTCTTCTCTTTTAATATGAGCTGTATCATGGGGCAAACACATAGTTGGAGGCTAAGTGTCTCCTTAAAGAAGTGGTCCAGCTAATAGATGCAAAAGAAGTAATAGAAATAGAATATTGTAATTTTGCAGTGATATGCCATTGCGCATATATATGTGTGTGTGTATATATATATATATATATATATATATATATATATATATGCATGCATCAATGTATATGCACTTTATATGTCATTTTGTAATCTTTACGGACTAAATAGATCTATGCCCTGAGGATCAACAGCTGCCAGTATCACAAACGAGAGGCAACTAGACATGTATGCTACTAATGAAAGAACTCAGTATTATCTCTGAGGTAACGATACCAAAACCAAAACAATACTAAATTTGATTAAGACTCTAAATCCAGCTATCAGATTATAGGACATGCAGAGCATAGAGGGCCTTGTTAAAAAAAAAAAGTGAGGATACAGTCCATAAAGTCTAAACCATGGCTATTCTATAGGACCACATTTCCTGAGTAAATTCCAAGGAAAGAGAGACAGAGAAAGAGAGAGGACCTAGAGAGAGAGAATCTAAGAAAAATAAGAGACTTAAAAGTATCAAACAGTTTTACTGTGTGGACATCATTTAAATCCTGGTTCACAGAAAATGTGAACATAAAATAAAAAATCTTGGACATTTATGATGAAACTGGAAATTTGAATTATCTGCATATTTGATGATACTAAGAAACGATTGCCACATTTTTAGATGTCATGGTAATATGGCTATGTTAGAAAAAAAAAGCTGTCAGGCACCTGGATGGCTTATTCGGTTAAGTGGGTGACTGTTGATTTTGGCTCAGGTCATGATCTCACAGTCCGGGAGATCAAGCCCCGTGTTGAGCTCTGCCCTGACAGTGCAGAGCCTGCTTGGGATTCTCTTTGACCCTCCCTCTCTCTGCCCCTCCCCTACTCATGTTCTCTGTTTCTCCCTCTCTCAAAATAAACATTAAAAAATAAAAGAAAAAAGGGCTCTCATATTTTACAAACACAATTTTTAC
The DNA here is from genome assembly GCF_018350155.1 of Leopardus geoffroyi. NCBI lineage: Eukaryota > Metazoa > Chordata > Mammalia > Carnivora > Felidae > Leopardus > Leopardus geoffroyi. The sequence goes on from NC_059333.1 coordinate 137,796,082, forward strand.
AGGTGAAATTATATGATGTTTGATACTTGATTTAAAAAATAAAGGATGTGGAAAGTGTGGGAATCAGAATTAAACAAGTTTGACCAAGAATTAGTAACAGCTCATTGGTGGTACAGGAGAGTTCATTTTACTGTTTTGTCTAGTTTTGTATATGCTTGAAGTATCCCATAATTAAAAGTGAAAATAGTAATATATGCAGATGCTTATGTTGGGGACAGCAGAGTGCACAAATGGCATATGTGGAAACCGCCTGTCTTCTCTTTCTCCCTGGGTCTGCTCTGGGGGTATTTATATTCCTCATTCTTCAGGAAATTTCTTTCCTTTTGATATGCCTTATTGCTCAGAGCTGCTCAGCCTCTTTCCAAGAAGCGTCAGTGTTAGCATCTCATTTATTGCTTGTTATTTTTATCTGTCATTCATAGAGCTTGTCAGCCTTTCATTGTGTTTATAATAACAGAACAAACTCTGTCCCTGGGACCATCTGGAGTTCTGTTCCTTAATAACATTTCTTTCAATACCTACCAGCCCTGAGGTGGCTGTGAGCATGCTCCTGGGCTAAAATAGACATCTATTTCATGGCCAAGTTCTGTCAAATTTATTTATTTGAACATTGTGAGATCAATTTGTTATGGGCTTTTGGTTAGATCAGTGTATTTTAATTGACACTGGCCATGCACTGGTTTTTAACTATACCCTTGGCATCCCCTAATTGCAATACCACTTATTGCCCTGTTCTGGTAAACACCTGCCTTAGAGCAGTCATCCCATCCAGACTTCAGATAGTCTGCCAGGTGTTTCTAATAGACAACACCAGTCACTAGACTATAAAATACAGTCATTTTAAGACCTCTGTAGTCCTAGAACCTCCAAGAATTTAAAAAGGAAAGTTAACTTATTTGGCAATAAACTGAAATGATGAAGTAGGGTATATTGAATACGAACTCAGTTTTACTAGGACAAGTGGAGGAGTGAGCAGGAAAATAATTAAATTCTAGAAAATGGAGAGGCTAATACCGTAATATATTAAGTTTATAAACAAAGCTAGTGGTATGTTTTTCCTTAGGTTTCAGAAGTGCTTTGATTCTTTAATAGCAAGAATTTTACTCAGTTTTGTACTGTTAAAAATACTTTATTGCCAAGTTGACTCAACTTCGGGATCCAGAAAAATAGAAAATTGGATTTCCACTTATATACCACTTATAAACCACGAACTTAATCATTGTCTTCTAACTTGGAGATGCACACTTCCTTGCAGTTAATCCCTTTAATAATTTTATCACATGTTCCTCTTATCTGATGACCTTGGCAATTTTGATCATAGCCGATGTCATCAAAGTTGTTACGTGGAGTTGCTAAGTCCAAGAGGCAACATTATATTGTATCCCCTAGAGTGCATAAGATCCAGTGAGAATAAGAGCCTCTTGGATCGTGCAAAGTGGTGGCACTGATATTTGGTATGCATAGAAGCAGATAGCTCCTGCCGTAGATTGGGTCTTTGTGTCCTTCCCAAGTTCATACATTGAAGCCCTAACCCTCAGTGTAGTAGGGGGAACCCTCAAGAATGGGATTAGTGCCCAAAGGTCTCCCTTTCACTCTGTGAGGACACAGTGAGAGGACAGCCATCTGTGAACCAGGAGCAGATCCTCATCAGATACCAAATCTGCCAGCAACTTGATGAGACTTCCAGAACCGTGAAACATAAATGTCTGTTGTTTATAAGTCAGCTAATCTATGGTATTGTGTTAGAGAAGCTGAACAGAGTAAGACAGCTCCCCTAACATAGAACAAGTTATTATTCCAAGTTGCACAAAATCTGTAGAAAACATTCTAAAACACATCACCTTTTCCAGTGGCGAATCATTTTTGAACTACCCAGCACATTTTCTCTTTGATTGAAAACATGGATTTTTGAAACAAACTTAATTAAAGATAAAATGTTTTTATAACCAAATAAGAGCCTGTGATATTTAAACTATAAAGATTCCTGTTTAAAAGTAATTGTTGATTTGTTTCCAAGGCTGTGAGGGGAATAAAGTCGAAATCTAAATGGCAGGCTTGAGGAGAGAGGTCAGATGTTGCCACAGGCAAATGGAAGGTGAAGTTTAAACGCTTCCGTGCTGCACTGAACTCCAAAGCTGTTATTTTTAAGAGGGTTCTAAAGTTGGCAATCACAATTCTCCCATTCTTAAATGAAAAACAGTGAATTCAATGTAATGCTCTTAAAAATAAATATACTCAAGTGGTTGTTTTGGCTACTTTAGAGCTGGATAATCTGCTCACAAACCCCAGGAAGAAAAAAGGAAAATGCATCTGGGAAATGTTTTTCAAAGTGAGAACTTGGCTTTCCCCACGCGTATTTCCTTTAGCTTCATCACAAAAAGCTACAGCTATTTCAGATACTTTGAAAAATTTCCCCTACTGGCCAATAAATTTTCCCATTTCCCACACATGTTCATATGTTTGTGTATCTTCTGTTGGTTGAATCTCAACTTCATGTTTTTCTGCAGTTGGCTAAATGTCTCTAAAACAAAACTCTTCAAAGCATGATGGCTAATATGATGAATTTGACAAGGCTGCCACATAAGCTTCTGAAAAGGGGGGAGAAACACACATTTTGTGTTTGTGTTTTCATTATCTTAATGGTGTCAGAACTTCTACTTGCTTGATAGACTTTTGTTTCTCATCATCATGTTTACTTCAAAAATTGTTTAAAGATCAAATAAGATACTATTCATAAATGGGTAATCGTATAATTTATCTTCCAAGTACAGTTACTTTTGAGATTGAAGAGGGGATCGTTAATAATTATGTCAAGACAACAGGTGCTTGACCCTAGACATTTTACCAAAAAAATTGAAATTACCTGGCACAAATGATGAAGAAATGTTAGCTCGTATTACTGTTGTGATATTACTATTGCTGTTTTAGTTGTTGTCAGGAAAGAGATGATCCTTAAGGTTTCTTTCCAACTCTGAGGTTCTAAGTCTTGCTAATAAATAGCTGTCATTTGCTAGCTCTGGTGAATCCATTACTAAACAATCCATCTCAGGAAGGAGCTGAGAGAGGGAGAGGTGGATGGTAAGTGTGAAGAAATACATTTATTTCTGGAAGCAATGTGCTTTGTCTTCAGTGCACCAGCTAAGCATAAAATGGAGAATACCTCTGTCAAATCGGTGGTGGAGACCACTTTATCACATTGGCAACTTTCTTTCTTCCCATCAACTTTGGATTGTAAAAGACAAGTAAATTGTGTTGATGTTCTCTGTTATGACTTGCACTGACATGATTGATGTGAAGCAACCTTCATGTTGCGTGGGAGAAAAGAAAATGATGGCACCTTGCAGCCAGTGGAGGGTGTCAGACACAGAGAATCTCTCTAAGTCTCTGCAGGGGCCCCAGAACATTTGTGTTCTCATTTTTCCTCAAGCTAAGAAAAAGAAGAAGAAAAAAAGATGAAGTCGTTTTAAAGATGGACACATTTTTTACAAGATAGGACGTGGTAGAGGGAGTATGTTAACACATTTTACTATACTGTTGTTAAAGGATCATTTTCAAAAAAGGAAGTATAATGACTCTCAGGTATAAATTGAACATGTGTTAAAGATTTTATTTAATTCATGAATAAAATAAGGGGACCAGCATGTGCCAAACCGGTTCAAAGGAGAATCAAAAGAACAGGCATATGTGTAAATGAGGCTTAGTGAAATGAGTGTAAAAATGGAAGGCAGAACTGGCTTCCTCCACAGTGGGAAAGTGAACTGAACCTCTGACAAACAAAATTTACGTCTCTCAACATGAATTATTTTGCATTGCTATCAGTTATCTGTAAGTAACAGTGCTAGTTGTGATACAGCTCCCATACAGTCAGAATCCCTAACTCAAAGGTAAGCTCCAGACTAAGAGTTGACAAATTAGCTGAGGACCAGCCACCTTTTTTGTATTGGAACACAACCATGCCCATTTATTTATGTATTGCTCATCATGCTAAGTTGCATAGTTGAATAGATGCAACCTAATGGTCTATAACCTAACTAAATGTTTACCATTAGTCTCTTTAAGAAAAAAATATGCTGGCCCTTGCTAATAGTGCATAGGATTCCACTGAGGAACAAGTTTTCCTCTACATTATGTAGTGGTAAATAAAAAAGAATTTGGGAACTCTATAAATCTGGATTCAAATCTTTATTACTTAATGGATGTATTGTTTTAAGCAAGTTCTATAAACTTCCAGAAATGCAGTTATTAAATAAGTATAAAAACATTATTCTTTATTAAATAAGTATGATAATACCTTCATATGGTTATCATGAGGGTGAACCAAAAATAGTAGATACAAAGAGTCTGGTAGAATTTTTCAATAGAACACCGTAAAGAGTTCAAAAAATGTTAATTTTTATTTATCATCTTCCATTACAGTTCATCCTTAGGGCCAAAACTAATTATAAGCTAATAGCCTTAAATTATTGGGCTTCTCATCAAAAGAGCGCTGGCCATTCACGCTGCCTGTGACAGTATCTAGTTGCCATGCTCTTCTTTGGAACAATAAAGAGCAGCCTAGTGTATCAATGAGCACAGTGAATTGGGGATCAAGAGATTAGAGACCCAGCCTAGTGAGTCTGGAAAATTCTCAAGTCTCTCTGGCTGTCACTTACTTTACCTCTAAAGTGAAAGTGTTGAGATGGAGGCAGAGAACTGGTGGGGTCCTTCAAGGCTCTGAAATTCTGTGAAATGATGACACAATAGCATCCTATCATTTTACAGCTGAGAGAGTGAAGTTTGGGGTAAAGCGAAAACATGACAGGAAATGATGGCCACAAAGAGAGCAGTTATTGTTTTCAGCATAATACGACTGCTTTCTTCTTATATTTTCTAACAGGTATTTCTTTAGGCAGAAAATGATGTCTAATATATTATTTTTTGTTACACATCCACTCTGCTTCTTAAATAGTTAATAGAGTTCTACACAGTGGAACTTAATTAATAGCCAATGAAGATGGAAATAATTCTTTAATGATTATTATCATTAACTGTTCCTTATAACATCCCTGGGAAGCAATGTCAGTAAAATTGCCTTAGTTGTATAGGTGAGAAATCTGAAACCCAGAGAAGGTGGAGCCACATGGCTAAAGTCACAAAGTTCGTAATTAGCAGAGCTGGGAATAGAATTCAGCATCCCAAGTCCTGGGATTTTGTTCAGACAAAATTATAACCACAGCCTGCCAATGGACTAGGACCCTTGGGGGAGACATTCTCCTGAAAAGACCAGAGGATTTAATATTGCTAGCCAAAAACACTGAGCAGGGTGGACTCCTGAGAAGCCATTTATTTCTCATACATTAATATATTTTCTCAATCCTTCTGGTCTTTATATCAAAAATGTCCTTGGGGCACCTGGGTGGCTCAGTCGGTTGAGCGTCCGACTGGCTCAGTTCATGATCTCGCAGTTTGTGAGTTTGAGCCCTGGGTTGGGCTCTGTGCTGACAGCTCAGAGCCTGGAGCCTGCTTCAGATTGTGTGTCTCCCTCTCTCTCTGCCTCTCCCCCACCCACACTTGGTCTCTCTCAAAAATAAATAAACATTAGAAAAATTTAAAAAGTCCTTATGATTCTGTACACCTTGTTAACATGGCTTTCTAATTCTTGGGTAAAATGTCTAAGCTTCAAGGCATGCCCTAGCAATGAGGTTAGTGGTTTTTAAGTACTGCTGATTAAGAAAGTAGGTGGCGTATGAAGCATGATTTATTTCATTCACTTATCCAACAAATATTTATTGAATGCCAACTACCTGCCAGGCACTGGTCTAGACATTAGGAATATAGCCACCAACCAAAATTCCTCTTCTAATGAACATCACAGTCTGGTGAGATACAGAAAAGAAGTAAATGTATAATATAAAATTAGCATTAATAAATGTAATGGGTAGTCATAAAGTCAACTTGGGAGTTAAGAATAGGCAGTGTTTAGGGAGTTTGCTTTTTTTACTTTTTAAGTTTTTAGGGGAGGATAGTTTGCTATTTATATATACAATTGTCAGGGAAGTCCTTTCTGGAGAGGTAACATTTGAGAAGAAGCCTAAATAAAATTAAGAGGTCATGCTGGCTAAAAAGTAGCTGGAAGATTTACTGTGTCCCAACACCTTGAGATACCACATGGTTGGTATGTTTATGGAATAGCAAGTAGGCTAGTGTGAATGGAACGTGCTAAGTAAGGGGTAGTGTCAGAAGATGAGATTGCACAGAAAGCTGATGAGGCTCAGAGGCCAGGGTAAGAACTTTGAATTTTATTCTAAGTGAAAAGAGAATGCACTGGAGGGTTTGAGGCAGGGCACTGCCATGTTGTAATTTATATATATATTTTTTAAGTTTATTTTTGAGAGAAACTGCATGAGTGGGGGAGGGGCAGAGAGAGAAGGAAACAGATTCCCAAGCAGGCTCTGCCCTGTCAGCATGGAACCCGATGCGGGGCTTGAACCCACGAAACCGTGAGATGAGGACCTGAGCTGAAACAGAGTCCAATGCTTAACCCACTGAGCCACCCAGGCACCCTTGTAATTTATATTCTATATTGCCATTCCAATCACTTATGGAGAATGGATCATAATGAGTATGATTGTGAGGAGAGAGAATTCAGAGGGCATTGCTGTAGCTCAGGTGAGAAATCATGGGGTGGTTATTGTGGATGTGGTGGATGAAGTTTGGAGACTGGATGTATTTGGAAGATGAAGACAACTTTTTTCCTAGTGAACTATAGGTAGAGTGTGAAAAAAAAAAAAAAGGGCCAACGAGTTGGATGACTCCAATTTTTTGGCCGAGGTACCTCATTTACTGAGCTAGAGAACACAGATGAGGAAAAATTGGGGAAGGATGCAAGGTTTTCAGTTTTGAACAAATGATTATTTGAGATGTTTATTTGCCTGAGGGAAGCTATTCAGTAGGCATTGGGATTTGTGAGTGTGTATTTCAAAGGAGAAGTTGAGACTACACCCATTTTTGAAGAAATTAGTGTGTAGATGGTATTTACAATCCAAGAGATGAGCTCTGGAGAACTGTAATACTTAGATGTTCAGAAGTAAAGGAAGATCCGTATAGTAAACTGAGAAGGAGGAAAAGCCAGGTGAGTATGTGATCTCAAGGGACAGGTGCGCCATTTAAAAGTGGGCCTGATTTCCTTTGTCTACTGCTGTTAAGAAACTGGATTCAAAAAGGACTGACAATTCACTGTTGAATTTGATAATAAAGACTTTGGTAATGAGGTCCTTGTCCTTGGTGACTTGAACAAAATGGCAGCTTTAGTAGAGAAGTAGCAATGAAAACTTTCTCAGAGAATATTCAAGAGAGAATTTGAAGACAGATATTAGAAAAAGACACACAAAAAATTTTCTTTTGAGGTATCCTAAAGAAAGGATTAGAGAAATGGAGCAGTAATTTGATGGTGATGAATAAATAACTTATTTTTTAATGTAGGAGATAATACATCATGTTTGAATGCTATTGGGAATAATGTAATAAAGAGGGGTTGTGCTGATTTGAAGGGCATGTGAACCCCAATGTTTATAGCAGCACTATCAACAATAGCTAAATTATGGAAAGAGTCCAAATGTCCATCAACTGCTGAATGGATTAAGAAAATCTGTGATATGGATTTATATATATATATATATATATATATATATATACACATATATATATATATATATGCACACACACACACATATACACATACACACACATGCATGATTTCATGCATATGAGGAATTTGAGAAACTTAACAGATGATCATAGGGGAAGGATGGGAAAAGATAAAAACAGAGAAGGGAGCAAACCATAAAACTCTTAAATACAGAGAACAAACTGGGGGTTGATGGGAGTGGGGGAAATGGGTAATGGTCATTAAGACGGGCACTTGTTGGGATGAGCACTGGGTGTTTTATATAAGTGATGAATCACTGGATTCTATTCCTGAAGCCAAGACTACTGTATGTTAACTACCTTGAGAATAAATGAATGAATGAATAAATAAATAAGGGCTGTCAGACAAGGGGACAAGGGATTGACAGGGGTAATAGGCAGTACAGACTTAATAGGGCACATGTATTAAAGATTCTGGTGAGTTTAAAATTCACTGGATTTATGTTACTGGAAAAAGTGAGTTGGAAATGTAAGAGATAAGACAGTGGAATGCTTGACGTAGAGGTCTTGTTAATAGACAAGATGCAAGGATGAGAAGAATGAAGGTGTTGCTTCCTTATATGTTTATACTTGTTAATTCATTGCTCCTAAGAGGACAAGTGTTGGTTCTGTTTTCTGTTGTCACCGTGAACACTCAGAATAAAATGATGCAGAATAAAATCTAAATATAACTAAAAATTTGCCTATTTAGAGGTTGTTCATTCTCTTTGTATTCACGCAATGGAGACAGAAGAAAATGTACAAGTGCTGGAATAAAGACTAATGTGTAGGCTTTAGGACACAGGTGAATGGACTGACTTTAGGATTATAGACAATTAATCTGTTCTAACATAAAAGGAAGGTAAAATACATGTCAATAGAGGCAAATTGGTAAACTTGGAAAAAGCATGAAAATATGGCACTATTTCCTGATTGCATTTTTTTTTCCTCTGTGAAATAAGTAGCAAGAGCTCAAAAGAAAGGAGAGAAAATTGGGTGGGGAAATGGAGGAGGATTGCCAGGCAGCCCTGAGGGCCTATTTGAGGTTTGTGGTCATAAATTTAAAGTGAGACCAGCCAGCACATTTATGTGTACTACAATATTAGGGTTTTCTGTTGAAATAAAATTTTTTTTTTTATTGAATTCCCACTTCATCTTTTCTTGTTTACTGCCACCCAACATAATATCTTCAGGCAATGAGGAAAGGATTTTATTTACATGAAAATTGGATGATAAAATTAGGCAGCCCACATCCACTCTTCTTTCTGGAAGCAAATAGACTGTACTTAAACTAATTTCTTTGCTTCAATTGAAGAGTTTTTCAGATACATTGCTTCTTGTAAAGATATGCATGTTAACAGACTTCCATTTTATGTTCTGAGAAGAAATAACTTTTTATATTATATAAGTCACAGTATTCATTATGTAAAATGTAAGAGTCGGTTAAAAATACAAGGAAGTAAAAATCAGAGTTCCTATCAACCAGTGATAATCACTAGTAATGTTTTAGTGTATTTCTTTTCTGGACTGTCTAGATACATAAATTTATTTCTCTCCCAATGGGACCATACTTTAAAAAGTTTTGTTATCTACTTTTTAAAATGTAATAATATATATTCTAAATGCCTTTCGATGTCATTCTTCTGGCATATCATTTTTAATAAATTCTTTTGTGTGCACAGTTTCATAATAGAACTGACAAATTGATTCTAAAGCTCAATGGAAGAGGAAAAGTGTAAGAATATCTAAGAATATTTTGAAAAAAGAATTAAACAGCAACAGAAAGTACATATCCTGTAGCCTAGCAATGCTATTTCTAAGACATATATTTTATAGAAGTGTTAATACTTTAGCAAAATGACATTTGTGTAGAAGAACTTACTAAAGCATTGTTTCTAATCATTCAAATTGTTTTTCAATAGGTGAACATGTAAATAAATGATGATACATTTAATTTAAAAATGGGGTTTCCAAGACATTATCCAGTGAGAAAAATCATTAAATAATAGGTCCAATATGTTTTTTATGAAAATGAAATAAAAAAAAATTTTTTTCTATGTGTAAATAAATATAAATGAAGGTCCATAAAGCTATACACCCAACCAATAACAATGATTATCTCTGGGACAAGAAATGAGCTTTGGGGAAAGACAAACAGAGCAATTATGTGAAAAAAGTTTTTCATTTTTACTCTGTGTACTTGTTATTGGTTTACTTTTTAATATTGAAAATGTGGCAATGCATTATTTGTTATTTGTATATATATTTTATAAGTATATAAAATATATACATTTTTATATATTTTTATAAATAAAATAATATATATATATATAGTTTATACATTTTATACAGCACCAAAATAAAAGTATTAAAAGCAGAACTCATTGGCAAATTTTTGGAGCTTATTATATACAGCTAACTTTATCTGAAATATGGGTTTTGATGGATGGGAGCAGTTGAGGTTTCATTAAATAAATTTTAAATTAGGGTGCAAAGGATTAACATATGTTAGATAAAACTATCAGAGATGCAGGAAATAGCATGTGTGAAATCTCACAGGTAAGAAGAAGCATGGCATATTTGAACAGAACTAAAGTATGGCTGAAGCATAGAGACCCGTGGAAAGAGTAATATAGGATAAGGATGGTGAGATTAGCATAGTTAAGTTCATGAAGGGCCTTGTAATCCATGCTGGGATTTGGAGATTATGTTAGAGAGCAATAATTAAAGAGTTCTTAAATTCAAGAGAGACATGATCAGATTTACATTTAAAAAATCTCAGATGGGCTTGAAAATGCAGATTGGATTGAAGGAGAGCATATTTGGATAAGAAAGATCTATTCATACCTAGTAGTACAAGTGACACAAGACAGTAAAGTGGGCAAGTATTGTAGCACCGAATATGGAGACAGTGGGATGGACTCAAGGAATATTCATGAAGGGGAATTTACAGGAATTGCTGGTAGATTGTATATTAAGGTAAGACAAAAAATTCAAGTTTTATGCTTTAAAAAGGGGACATAAATGAAATAAACACACACAGTGGTTAAAAGTAAAATAATGAGAAAGTATAGATCAGGCAAATACATAACAGCTACAGATTTAAGAACTTGTATAAATCAATAAGAAAAAAAAAACCTGTATTTATATATTTATTTTTTGAGCTTTCTTGAGATACTGTTGACATATGACATGTAAGTTTAAGGTATATAATGTGATAATTTGATACATGTACATGTTACAAAATGATTACCACAATAAAGTTAGTTAACACCTTTGTCCCTTCACATAATTACAATTGTTTTGTGGTAACACCATGTAAGATTTCTCTTAACAACTTTCAAGTATATAATTACTTATTATTAATTACAGTCACTATGTAGTACATTAGATGTTCAGAACTTACTCATCTTGTACTGGGAAGTCTATACCCTTTGACCAACATCTCCCTATTTGCCCCATCCTCTACCCTTAACAATCAACTATTTTACTATTTGTCTATGAGTTCAGCCTTTTTAGAGTTTGCATATATGTAGAAATATATATATTTATGACCTATTTCACTTAGCATAATGCCCTTAAGGTCCATCCATGTTGCTGCAAAAGGCAGAATTTCCTTCTTTGTTAATAGCTGAATAATATTCTTCTGTGTATTTTATGCCACATTTTCTTTATCCATTCATCCTTCAATGGACATGTAGATGGTTTCCATGTCTTGGCTATTGTGAATAATGCAGCAATGAACATGGGAGAGCAGATACTTTTTCTGCTTCTGAAGATAGTGACTTCATTTACTTTGGATATATTTCATGTGCTGGTTGAGCATTTAGGTGTCTTGGGAAAATGTTATTCAAGTCGTCTGAGCATTTTTTTAATCAGGTTGTTTATTTTTGCTATTGAGTTGTATGAATTCCTTACATTTTTTTGATATTAAATATTTGTCAGATACATGCTTTACCAGTATTTCCTACATCCCATGGGTTGTCTTTTCATTTTGCTGATTGTTTTCTTTTGCTTTGCTGAAGCTTTGTAATTTGATGTAGTCCTTCCTGTTTGGTTTTACCGTTGTTGCTTATGCTTTTGGTCATACCCAAATAATAGTTGCCAAGACCAATGTCAGGGAGGTTTTTTTTTAACCTATGTTTTCATCCAGTACTGTTAAAATCTTCTTTAAATGAATTTAATTCATTTTGAGTTGTCTGAGTAGTAAGGTAGAGATCTAATTTCATTTTTTTTTGCATGTGAGTGTCTAGTTGTCTCACCACCATCTATTTGAAGAGACTATCTTCAAATTGACCCTTGTCAAGTATTTGTTGACCATATAGTATGAGTTTATATTGATTTTTATATCCTATAATTTTGTTGAAATCATTTATTACTTCCAACATTTTTTTTTGTGTGTGGGGATATTCTACATAAAAGATAGCATCTACTGAAAACAGACAATTTTACTTCTTTCTTTACAATTTGGATGCCTGTTCTTTCTTTAGCTTGCCTGACTATTCCAGCTAGGACTTCCAGCGCTGCACTGAATAAAAGTGGTAAAAGTGGCATCCTTGTCTTGTTCCTGATATTACAGGAAAAGCTTGCAACCTTTCACCATTGGTTGTGATGCTAGCTGTGGATCTCTTATGCATGGGCGTTCTATGTTTAAATGTGCCTCTTCTACATCCAAATTGTTAAGAGGTTTTACAGTGAAAGGATGTTGAATTTTGTCAAACGACTTTTTCTGCATCTATTGAGATGAACATATAATTTTTATCTTCCATTCTATTAATGTGGTGTTAAATTTAATCACATTTAATGGTTTGCATAAGTGGAACCATTCTTGTAACCCGGGGAAAATTCCACTTGATCATGGTGTGATTCTTTTAATGTTCTATTGAGTTTGGCTTGCTAGTATTTTGTTGAGAAAATTTACATCTATAATCATCAGAGATATTGGCCTTTAGTTTTCTTGTAATGTCCTTCTCTGGATTTGACATCAGGATAATGTTGGTCTCATAAAATGTGTTTGGGAGTATTTCTTCCTCTTCAATTTTTTCAATTCCCCTTCCTCAAGCTTTAGTTTCAGCAGGATTGCTGTTAATTCTTCTTTAAATATTTGGCAGAATTCACCAGTAAAGCCATCTGCTTCTGGGATTTTTTTTTTTTTTCTGCAAAGTTTTTGATTACTAATTCAATCTCCTTACTAGTGACTAGTTTGATCGAATTTTCTATTTTTTTCATGATTCAGTCTTGGTAGGTGGTATGCTTTTAGGAATTTATCCATTTTCTTCTATGTTATCCAATTTGTTGGCTTATAATTATTTATAGTAGTCTCATCATATGTTTTTGCATAGTGTCAATTTTAATATCTCCTCTTTCTGATTTTGAGTCTTCTCTCTTTTTATCTTAGTCTAGCTAAAGTTTTGTCATTTATCTTTTCATAAAACCAGCCCTTAGTTTCACTGATCTTTTCTGTTGCTTTCCTGGTCGCTGTTTAATTTATTTCTGCTTTGTTATTTCCTTCCTTCTGCTAACTTTGGGCTTAGTTACTTCAGGTTTAAAGTTAGGTTGTTTAATTGGGATCTTCATTTTTTTCTTAATGTAGGAATTTATCATTATAAAATTCCCTCTTAGAATTGCTTTTGCTGCATCCTATAAGTTTTGGTGTGCTTTGTTTTCATGTTTGTTTGTCTCTGGATTTTTTTTGTAATTTTCATTTTGATCTCTTTTTTAACCTATTGCTTATTCAGCAGCATATTTTTTAACCATCTATTTGTGAATTTTCTGTTTTTTTTTTCTCCTGTTATTATATTCTAGTTCATACCACTGTGGTTAGAAAACAAAATAATACTTGGTATGATTAATCTGTGTTCAGATTAATTTATGACCTAATATACGATCTATCCTGGAGAATGTTTCATGTCCACTTGAGAAAAATTGTATTCAGATGCTTTGGGGATGAAATGTTCTGTATTTGTCTACTAGGTCCATTTTGCATAAAGTGTACTTCAAGTCCAATGTTTGTTTATTGTTTTTTTGGCTGGGTAATATATGCATTTTTGGAATTGGGATATTGAAATCTCCCCTACTATCGCTCTTATCTATTTTTCCCTTCAGATCTTTGGGTATTAGCTTAATATTTTTAGGTGTTCCAATAATCAGTGTATATTTATTTATAATTAATATAGGTTCTTGATGAATTGACCCAATTATCATTATATAACGACCTTATTTGTTTCTTGTTACAGGTTTTGTCTTCTATTTTGTCTGAGCATAGCTACCCCTGCGTTATTTTAGTTTCCATTTGCACAGAATGTTTTTTTGCCATCCCTATACTTTCATTTTGTATGTGTCCTTACAGTGGAAGTGAGTCTTTTGTAGAGAGCATATGATTGAACTTTGTTGTTTAATCCATGCAGCCACTCTATGCTTTTGATAGCAGATTATTCCATTGACATTTTAAGTAATTATTGATAAGTAAGACCTTAGTAATGCCATCTTCTTAATTATTTTCTGGTTATTTTGTGGTTTCCATTGTTACTTTCTTCCTCTTTTGCTGTCTTTCTTTGTGCATTGATCATTTTTTAAAATACTTATTTATTCTTGGAAGAGTGCAAGCAAGGGAGGGACAGAGAGAGGGGGCAGAGGATCCAAAGCAGCCTCTGTGCTGGCAGGCAGACAGCAGCAAGTCTGATGTGAGGCTCAAACTCATGAACCACAAGATCATGACCTGAGCCGAAGTGGGATGCTCAACCAACCGAGCCACCCAGGTGCCCCTGATCATTTTCTGTAGTGGTATTATTTGATTCCTTTCTCTTTATATTTTGTGTATCTATTTTAGATTTTTATTTTGTAGTTACCATGACTCTTACATAAAATATCCCATAGGTATAACAGTTTATTTTAAACGGATAACAATTTGCTGGAGTTGGTCAAAGGCCTATGTCCACGGTAGTTGGCCTGGTTGGGAGCCTAGGTTCAGAGGGTCTGATTTTGAGCTTGTTGCCCATTGCCCCGGGAACCACCCACGAATAGTCCCAACGTAGGCCAAGGGCCTGAGTTCATGGGGACCTCCTAGGAACCTGGTATCATAGAAGTCATGTAGGACCATGGAAGCCACTTGGGACCAATGGAGCCAGCAGATGGCTGGGTAAGCCAGAGGTCTAAGTCCACTGGGAGATACTAGAACCGCCAAAGTTGACCTGATGCTAGAGAATCCATGAGAGGAGTGGGGGGAGGGTTTCATGATAAACTTAGGTGTTCACTTCACTCTCTTTCTCCCACAGGGAGAGTATCGCCACATGTTGAGCTGCTCAGAGTTGGTGGAGGTGTGTTGGGGGTAACGTAAATCCATTTTTCCTACCCTCCTCTGTGTGTCTTTTCTTATTTCTGTGCTTCATTTAGGTGCTCTAATTTCTTATCTTGAATTCTTAGCCCTTTTAGTGGTATTTTCAGGCACAGATAATTGTCCAAATTGATGAATTTGAGAGGGAATGGCCACGAAAAATTCTTATACCACCATTTGCAGACATCAGTCTCCCCAAAAAGCCCATTTTAAAAATGGGCAGAAGGCTTAAATACACGTTGCAGAATGTCGACAATGGATAGAATGTTCTGAGTAGGATCCAAGAGCTCGACCTGTTTTGTGGCAATCAGCTGCTTGAGAGAATATATAACCCCCTTTTTCCAGCTGGAAGAACTGCACATACACAGTTCTCTGTAGGTTCAGTAACTTCCTACACCTGAAAGTAGGTCTTTCTCTTTCCAAAATCATCACCCCCGAGATGACAAACAACTACCTAATATTCTTATTGATGTAGACTTGGCTCAGGTGTGGACAGTAATGAAAGCAGAAAGTATCTCATTATCAGCCCTCCTTTATAAAACAATAATTGTAACAAGAGATGAAGCCCTGATTTGACATGAAGCAACCCTGCTAATACTCCAGTGATTAATTAAGGTTAAATTAATGGTAATGCAGCCAAGATTCTGACATTAGGTTGTGTAGTATTTTTTATTTTTCAGTGTACCAAGAGTTTCTATTTTTACTTATGTTTTTGTCAGAATTAAATTGGAGGTTGGAAGCATCATGGCCTGCTAGCAAGATTCTATTTTTCACTTTCATTCTAACATGAAGTATAGAAAATAAAGATCTCTTAGGGAAGACAAGACTCACTTCTCTGTTTCTGGAGATGACAAAAAGAGAGGAACTTGGCCTCAGCACTGTAGGGATGATTTTGACTAACCGTTATAAAGACTGTCTTAGTGGTCTTACATGTAATACTGAAACAGGCTACTAAAAGAGGTTGAAATAGCCCATTTTAAAAGTCTTTGAGAGGGGAGAAGGAGCTAACATGGTATCATACCACTTTAAAGGCAAGGAAAATAATTCCATGAAATACCAGCCAAGAAAAGGAGGAGAAAGGATACTTTTCCTTAGGTCTTTGAGTTAAATTGACCTGTTTTAGGTCTTTCTAGAAGAGAGTTACCTCCCAGGTGGAAACAATACCTAGCCTGTTTTCCTGTTCATTTTTTTTTTTTCAACGTTTATTTATTTTTGGGACAGAGAGAGACAGAGCATGAACGGGGGAGGGGCAGAGAGAGAGGGAGACACAGAATCGGAAACAGGCTCCAGGCTCTGAGCCATCAGCCCAGAGCCTGACACGGGGCTCGAACTCACGGACTGCGAGATCGTGACCTGGCTGAAGTCGGACGCTTAACCGACTGCGCCACCAGGCGCCCCTGTTTTCCTGTTCAAATGACTGGAGGGAAGAGTGGATAAAGAGGACACTCTGTGTTGGCTCCAGACTATAATCCCTTCCATCATCAATGGGAAAGCTCCAAACCTTAGCAACATGGTTTAATGTTAATTGCTTTTTTGACTTGACTAACCCATCAATAACCTTCTTTGGGTCTAGAGTGAATAAGGAAGAGAATAAAGTTTCCATCCCGCTCTAGCTCACAAATTTTTAGAAGTAGATTCTGTTTTGTCATTCATAAAATGGCTTAAGATATTGTTGCGAGTTTGTTTGCTTGTTTAGCTTTTGTTTTTGTTTTTTAACTTAAAGTTCTGTAGGTTTGACTCAGGAGTCTTATTGAAGAAGGGTGTGGTAGGGTGGGGCTCTATGCTTCTACTTCTGCTCTTTTTAAAAAAAAAAAAATAGCTTTATTGAGATACAGTCTAGATACAAGTCACCCAATTATTTAAAGCATACAATTCCATAGATTTTAGAATATTCACAGATATGTGCAACTATTACCACAGTCAAATTTAGAGTATTTTTTTTTCATCTCAAAAGAAACCCTGTGTACCTTATACCCTAACATAACATTTGTCACCTCAGTTTTAGGCAACCACTAATCTACTTGGTATCTCTACAGTTTCCTTTTATGGAAATTTCATATGAATGGAATCACATAGTACTTGGTCTTTTGTGACTTTTCTTTCACTTAGTTTTATGTTTCCACATGTTGTCACATGTATTTGTACTTCATTCCTTTTTATAGTTAAAAATTATTTCATTGTAATTTTTTTTAATATGTGGTTACAGTGAAATTTTTTTTTTCAACATTTATATTTATTTTTGGGACAGAGAGAGACAGAGCATGAACGGGGGAGGGGCAGAGAGAGAGGGAGACACAGAATCGGAAACAGGCTCCAGGCTCTGAGCCATCAGCCCAGAGCCCGACGCGGGGCTCGAACTCACGGACCGCGAGATCGTGACCTGGCTGAGGTCGGCGCTTAACCGACTGCGCCACCCAGGCGCCCCGGTTACAGTGAAATTTTTATTTCAAATACATTTTTATGCTATATTAAATTTAAATAAATATATTTGTTCTATACTAAAAATAATACTTTGAATACTAGTGACATGAAGATCTCTAAGTTGGCTCCAAATCAGACACTTTTGAACCTATAACTTATCTTTTCTCTAACCAGCTATCTAACTGAATATTCTTGGTGAGCAAATGATCCCAACTTCCTATATTTGTAATAAAACTAAAAAGAAATTGAGTTAGTGTATGATCACCTTTACTAGTATGTTTAGGTTAAAGATGACTTGCCCAGTCAAGTCCTCCTCTTTAACAAAATACAGTATTCAGAATCTTCCCTGGTAGTTCAGTCCTCTTGAAAACTTCTAGATGAGATCATAAAGTGATCAGTCCTGTTTTCTAGAGTCTATCCACTGGGATTTGAATCCTGGTTCCTTAGTTTTCCACCTTTGAGACCTTGGCAAGATGCTTACCCATTCCAAGCTATAATTATTATATCTGCATCTCATGACTTTTTTCGGAGACAATTTAATGAGAAAGTGTATGTGAATTTCAGACACAGTTCCTGGCATACCAAATGCTGGTAAGCATTTAATAAATGTGAGTTGTCATTATTCATATTATCATTATCACTTGAATCCCAATATGTAGCACAGTGCTAAGCACGTATTAATTGCCCCCACCAATATTTGTGTAATAAAGGAATAGATAAAATAAACATTATATGTTTCATTTTATTAACCACGGACTTCACAACAGAGTTGTCCATTTTCTGAGTCATTTAAAGAAGCCACGGATGGAAGTACTCATGACAAAAGTTACTACTAGTGGGGAGATGTGTCAGTTTCTGTTTGAACCTCTCGTTGTCCTCTCTAGGAGAGGAGCAGATATTAGGATGTTTCATTTCTTTTTTAAATTTTTTTTTCAACGTTTATTTATTTTTGGGACAGAGAGAGACAGAGCATGAACGGGGGAGGGGCAGAGAGAGAGGGAGACACAGAATCGGAAACAGGCTCCAGGCTCTGAGCCATCAGCCCAGAGCCTGACGCGGGGCTCGATCTCCCTGACCGCGAGATCGTGACCTGGCTGAAGTCGGACGCTTAACCGACTGCGCCAGCCAGGCGCCCCAGGATGTTTCATTTCTATTGATAAACAGTGATGAGATTACATCCCTTGTATTCCCTCCCAAGGTAAAATGACAACATCAGAATCCCTGAAAGAATTTTTTCCAGAACACCTGGCATTGTTGTGTTGTTTTGTTTTGTTTTGTTTTGTTTTGTTTTGTTTTGTTTTGTTTTGTTTCAGCTGCCCTTCCTGAGGACTCAGCAAATACACAAAGTGAAGGAAGCTATAATTCTCTGGCCAAGAAAACTTCTGAAGTAAAGCCACATATTCTTTCTATATCTATTGGTATAAGACAGAGCCACTCTGACAAAAAATGCTGACCCCACCTTGTGCTTAAAACTGCTCATTTCTGAGGAGTGGGGAACCTGGGGCTCAGTATCTGTATTTTTGTTGCTCTTAGGTTCCTGTGGGTATGTGTGTTCCATTTGATTTTCAAAGTTATAGACTGCCTTGATTTAAGACAGGGTAAGTCTTGAATTGTCTTTTAGGAATAAATTACAATTTATTGAAACCGCTTCTTTCTCTGCACATTTTTTGGATACATAATAAAACATAAAGTGAGACCCTTTCAAAACAGAGTAGGGGAAAGATGACATAGTTCTGCCCTGTCCTCTGGACTCCTGAATCTAAGCAATTTTGGAGTTAGCTGGATATTTCTAGAGTGTGTGTATGAGGGAAACTGGAATTTTGTAAGGAGAATGAATGAAGGAGAGAGAATGAAACTGTAGAAGGGAAGGTTTCAGCTAATCACAACTGTCTCTCATTCAATCTTTCCGGTGTCTGTGTGCCTCTGGGCCACCAGCTCTCCTTCTGGGGATGATGCCGTCTCCACTCTGCCTGTTTGGGTTCATTATACCCCCTGGGTAGAATGAGGACAAATCCCAGCAACACATTATTGTTGCTGTTGTTGTTGTTGTTAAAGGAATGTATTAGAGAGAAGAAAAGATGAAAAATAGAACAAAGCTGAAGAAAATTAATCTCTCACCTGAAAGAATATAGAAAATATAAAAGAATGCAGGAAATGGAGACTATGGAGACAGATTCTTGGTTCTCAAGGCAGCCATAGATTGGCTTGGTGGGCATGGCTCGGCAGGAACACAACCCTTACTTTATTTCTTTTTACCTTAAATATCTGTATGTATCTCAAACCTGTGTTTGCCTTGGGCTGTCTATATGCCGTTTGCACGGTCTGATTTTTTTTTTTTTTTTAACACATATGGCTTAAATAGTAAGTTTTACCATCCTTCGAGCCTCTGTGTTATATGTGGTACTTCTTAGTTGGCCTTGCTTAAATCCTGGATTCACTGCATGCTAATTGTGTGATCTTTCTAAATCATAATTCCATCAAGTATCATAGGCTGGAATGCTAAAACCTAACATGGAGGGCGCTTGTACATATTGTTAATGCCATCTTCCAAGTTATTCATAGAGGGTCTGGCACAATGTAGGAGCTCAGGAAAATGGCAGATATTTTTGTAATTACCACCGCTGATTGGAAACCTCTATCTCTTACTCCGGCTGAGCTTTAAGAATGTTTTAAGTTTTTAGCTTCTAGTTTTCAAAGCATAGGTGACAAATTATTATGGATCACTTCCATATGATTTCTGGTTTTCGCATACAATTTCTAATGACATTACTTCCTCTTGCTGTAGGCACCCCATGAAAACCTCTGTAAAGATTCTCCCATAGGGATGGCATTTAAATTCTGTCCTTCTCAGGGGGCAGTGCTCCGCGTTCCTCATGTCAGAGATGGTAGATTAGCTTTCACTTTGGTGAGAACTTAGCTGTTGATTAGAACTGCAAACGAAAACAAACATGTGGAGTCAAAGTGTGTATAAATTTTGCGCTCCTATTCCAGTGTAAGTGTGTGCTGTGTAATCCACATTCAGATTCACTTTTCAGTATTCCACTGGCCTTGACTTAAATACCGAGTAATATAATCATCTATGTGTCGCACTCTATGGCTTCAGTTGGGCATCAGCTAGGCTAGGCCTGAGCAGTAGTGAACAGGGCCAGAGGATAAAACCCAGATCTGTGATTTCAAGAACGAAGCAGGTTAAGCCAAACAGTAAGTCTAGCACCATGTAAGAGGTGGAAGCCACTCACTTGAGCAGAGCAGGATATCAGTGGGACGGGGGTGAAGAGAGCAGAAGCAGTTACTGGGGAAAAGAAGACTTTAATAGAGAAACAGTGTATTTAATATAGAAGACTCTGATCAGCATTTGGTCTTTCCACTTCCCAGGTGTATGATTACAGCAAGCCCCTTCGCTCCCGTAAATTGTGTGTACCTCATCCATAAGATAGGAATGGCATTTATCTTACCTTCCAAGACGCTAGTGATATAAACAACAATAAAGCACTTGATAAACAGTCGAGCGCTACGTATAAGGTAAAGGTAGCCTGTGGGTTGAATGCTACATGCAGATGCATTCTGTTTGGCTCACATGTGGAGTCCAACCCGTGGGTTACAGACAATATGGATTTCCTTGAAACACTGAAAGATCCGGAGCCTCTGGGCCAATGTTAGCTGTACAACAACAATAGGCTGGGCTTTTGGTTTGTAACCTGTAGTAAGAGATTCATGTCTCCCCTCTGCTCAGGATCCAGACCTGACAGCCTGGGATATGATTAATCAGGGCTCAGGGCTCAGGAAGCAGCTCTCCACACCTGGCAGAGCCTGACAAAATCTTTGCAATCAGGTTAACAAAGCAGTGATATGATGTCCTGTCAGTGGGGGCATGGACATGGAACATCATTATGCAGAACAATTTATTATCATAGCCGACCTTGTCCTGGGCTTTTGACTGCATATTGATGCGGCACAGCTCACTGAAGATGCGTGGATAAATGTTGTGGCTAAACTGTGAGAGCCATTGGTAGCAGCTAGACGGCAAGCTCTTTCCACCCCAAGCTCAGCTTAAAGAGGAACTCAGTTCTGGGGACACTGCTCACTTCGCTATTTCTGAGACCTTTCACCTCTGCTTCAGCAAGATACAGGAGCCCCTTTTCTTAATTCTCGAATACGTTTTGCTGTTTCTCCAATTCTTTTCCCGCTCTGGTGCCTAGGAGATCAGTGGGGTGGGATAGTGGTAGACGTGGAACTTTTTAATTTTTTTAAGATCTCAATTATCCTTTTTTTTTTTTTTTTTTTAATAGTCCGGGATATACCTGTATCCTCCAGAATCTCCATTTTTTCGAAGCCAATTCTCCTCACTCAATAGGTGAGTCTATGATGTCACTTGCACATTGTGCCCTGAGGGATCACTTTCTTGCATCTACCTCAGGCCACTGCCGCCAAAGGCAAGGGTCTTCTCATGACTGTTTACTGCAATACCCGCCAGTAATTTTAGAGCCTTGGTCACGTTCTACCTCTGCTATTTAATAAAAAGGGGAGGCCCTTGTATTATTTGATTAACTCAAAATTTTAAGTTTAGTTTCTTCTTTCGTAAAATGGCCCTTACAGGTAGAGGGGGCAAGAAGCCATGCTTCATCTGGTTACCTTCACAGCGTTAAAGTGCAATGGATTTGGGGGTGCCCTAGAAACCTGTGACCAGCCTGGTAATCCAGACGTCAGTGTGCTTCACACACCTGGTGACCTTAGACTTGGGTGGCAGAGGGACACAGCAAGTCCCACTGACCTTCTGGAGTGAGCCACGTTCTCCAGGCTACATTTATCAGAGGGTGCTTGCCTACTTACCTGTTCAGTCACCTTACTTGAGTGCATAGCTCCTTTAGAGAAACCAACTGTAATGGCGGGGGAGGAAAATTAGTTTCATTCGCCCAACAAAAATGCACCTCGACCAATGCAATGTATATAAAACATATTCATTGCCTTTGGAAAAAGATGTTGGTGTCACATGTCAGGTTCCCCGGGAAGTGCACTTTGAATGGAAGTTTGTGTATGGCAAATTTATTAGGAAATGCTCTTGAGAATAGTCCTCCTGGAGCAGAAGGGGAGGAAGAAGGATGGGGCAGAAAGAAAGCTTAGGCTGTGATCGGGTGTCAATTAAATTTTCAATCCCATGGATGAAAATGGCTGGGATAGCTATTCACTTTCCTACACATTGGGGGTGAGGGTAAGGCCTTTATACCCTACATGACCAGTCGTTGGTTGTGGGAAGCCTCCTAAGAAGGGGTTTTAACCTTCACAGAGGCAACTGTGTCTAGGCCAGAATAGTTTGGGGTGGGGCCTGGGACAGAGAAACTGGATAAATGATAGGTTTTGTGCTTTTTCTTTGTCTTCTTTTTTTAATGTTTATTTATTTTTTACAGAGAGAGACAGAGCATGGGCAGGGAAGGGGCAGAGACAGAGAGAGAGAGGGAGACGCAGAATCTGAAGCAGGCTCCAGGCTCTGAGCTGTCAGCACAGAGCCCGACACGGGGCTTGAACCCATGAAACATGAGATCATGACCTGATCCATGCCTGAGCCACTCAGGCACCCCTATGCTTTTTCTTAGTGCAGACATTTCCCTTTTCAAAACCACTCAGATTTCTGCATATAACACCTACTTATTTTTGCATAATGGTTTATATTTCACAGATATTATCATAATGTCCCTTTTCCGTGACATTTTTTGAAGGCAGACTTACTCCCAATTTAAAGAAAAAGAGGAGCGTCTGGGTGGCTTAGTCGTTTAAGCCTCCAACTTTGGCTCAGGTCATGATCTCATGGTTCATGGATTCAAGCCCCGTGTCAGGCTCTGTGCTGACAGCTCAGAGCCTGAAGCCTGCTTCGGATTCTGTGTCTCCCTCTCTCTCTGCCCCTCCCCTGCTCACACCCTGTCTCTCTCAGTCTCTCCCTCTCTGAAAAATAAATAAACACTAAAAAAAAGATTTTTTTTTTTTAAAGGAAAACAAATTCGGAGATTATTTTCTTTCCAATCACTCCTTCCTCGTGTAGCTCTCAACAAATTATGATCTCTCTGGGACTAAGCTTCCTTTTCAACAAAATGGAGGTGAAAATAACTTACGCGACTCATGTTTCATCCCGTATTTAGGATCTATGAGTAAGTACCTTGCATAGATCTAAGTGTTTGCTAAGTGGAACATCTAAGTCCTGTGGACTCCTGCTCCAGGGCTGTCTCTCTTGCCTCACACTGCCCTGACAGGACAGATCAATGATGGGACTCCCCAACATTGCAGAGACAACAGCATGCAAGAGAATTAAACTGCAATCTGAAAAATGTCCCCAGGGTACAGGTGTCCTTTTAATGTTTGGAATTGCATGAACACCAGAGAGTGATGTTTCCATTTTACGTGTGTCCCGAGATTTTTGTTCCTCCTTCCAGATAAAATGAGTCGTGCTCCTAAAGTGGAATCCCATGGAGCAGGCTTGGCAGCATGCTATGCAACACTCATGCATGATTTTATTTTTATTTTTTTTTAAGCCATTTGTTGACACAAGCCTTTTCTGCGGTACACATGCTAAGCTCTAAATTTAGCTTGTTCCGTTAGTGAAAGACAAAAGCAGTGACATCTAACTCAAGTGTTTGTGGTTCTCACATTACATTTCTAACCTGTGGATATTCCAGGTACTCTCCTTCCAACTAAGAGGGTTTGCAGAACCACTCTATAGCCATGGGTGGCATCTTTCCCCCCACCCATGGGGGGACATTTAGCCTCCACATTTTCTTGCAATTTCAGCAGGCATTTAGTGCCCGAGCAAATTACCTCTAAATGAGGGACTGGAGCAGACCCAAGTCAGACCTCATCAGCATTCAGGTACAAGGTAGTAAGTGAGAGAAGAGGCAAGACATGTGGGGAACAGGGTCTGAGTAAAGAAGCACAGTGAAGCTCTAAATAAGGGGACATTGCCAGGCAGCTTGGCCCCAATTTCATGTACCTTACAAGCTGTTACAATAACGCGAGGTCTCCTGATCTACCTAAGTGTGACTTTTCTAACACCATAGTTCTTAGATTTGGGGAAACCTGGCTTTGTTGTGTATAAGCTCTGGTTTTAGAGAAAGAACGTGAAATTCTGCACTAAGACCATAAGTTTGAAGGAAAGAATGCTCTCAGCTCCCTGATGTGAAAGAAATGGAGTAAAGCAGGAAGCAAGAGGAAGTTCTTTTGCTTTGTACTCTGCCTTTTTCCTTGACAACTGCTCTTGAAAGCTTGGCCGATGAACTGCCCTCCTAGATTTGTATGAACTTTTTCTGATGCACCTTGGTGTATTTTTATTTCTTGTCCCAGGCACATCTTTTCTTAAGATCTTTACTTTCTGACTCTTAAATCTCTTTGGGGAAATTCCTCAAAACTTTATATTGATTTAAGTTGCATTCTTTTTTTTTTTTTTTTTCAACATTTATTTATTTTTGGGACAGAGAGAGACAGAGCATGAACGGGGGAGGGGCAGAGAGAGAGGGAGACACAGAATCGGAAACAGGCTCCAGGCTCCGAGCCATCAGCCCAGAGCCCGACGCGGGGCTCGAACTCACGGACCGCGAGATCGTGACCTGGCTGAAGTCGGACGCTTAACCGACTGCGCCACCCAGGCGCCCCTTAAGTTGCATTCTTTAACACATTAATTCATTTCATGTACTTGCAATCACAGATATTACTGAATGATGCATTCCCCATCACTGGAAGGAGCCAAAATGTTCTAGTCACGATTCGGGTTGACAATAAATACTCAGTTTCACTCATGTCCCTTCCTAATGTGCTGTAGTAAAATGGGCTGAAGTGATGTCATCAGAGATGTGACGTCCCCCATCTTCAAGTTCTGTCACAGAACTTGTGGAGCCACAGGAGCTTGTCAGTCGGTATATAGCATTTAGATGTGGGATTAAAGATTTGAAGTGAATTTCTGTGTACAGCCTGGTACACAGAAGTACCATCAGAGTCATAGTGGATGGGAGCTGGTAGTAATAACTTCAGCTATAAAGCCAATGTCCATTTTTTTAGAATAGGAAAGTCACACTAGAGCTTCCCTAGAATATTCTTGACAGTGTAGTGTGCATTAAATCAAATAACAGTTTTGTCTAAAAGCATCAATAATGTCCATTATAAACTAAGAAGTCACATCTCAAAGCTATTCTCCTTCTCTTTCTGTCTTCAGAATTACTCTAGTCACACATCAGGTCTGTCCCATCTTAAACCAACAGACAGATAAATAAAACCAGTGTAAGGAACCAATGATTGATTCCAACAGTAAAACCCTTTAACCTCAGTTTCCCCTGGAGCTTAGTTGCCCATTGTCTCTTTGTTTAGAGTGAAATATCTGATCACAGTACTCTCTAAAGTAAAATGTTAACAATCAGAGAAAGTCGGTGTGGAGTGCATGGGAACTCTGTACTATCTTGCAATTTTGCTGTAAATCTAAAACCACTCTAAAATAAAAAGTTTATTTAAAAAATGTTCTCTCTTCACTGTCTCCATTGTCATCAACTTGCACTCACTACTTAAGCTACTAAACTCTGACTCAGCACTGAACCCAAAGGACTTTGCAAAGTTAACCAATCATCTTCATTCTGATAAATCCAGTGATCTCTGTTAGTCCTTATCCCTTGTAACTTTTCAGTCCTGTTGAACACTTCTGAACACATCCTTTTCAAAGGAAGAGACCATTGCTCTTTATCTGAAACAGAGGGCTGAATGCCAATGTGTTGTGAGCTAAGGAAGGGAAAACTGTACTTGGAAAGCAGTCTTTAACCATCAGTAGAGTCTGGGAGCTATGGAGTACAAACACAGACATACTTTCAGAAGTGGGAGTATTTGGGGATAGCTTAAACTTCGGCTTTGAAAAATTGGTTATTGGAAGGAGCTGTTGCCGACTGGCTGACTTAAATGTATGGTTACCAAAGACAGTTGTTGCCATGCAAGTCATTACTGACCAGTTGAGATGGATTTAAAACCAGCTCTAGAGATTATTTTACATATCTTGGACTGTGGCCAAAGAACAATCAGCCCTTTCCTTGAATTATTAGAAGTAAATCAACTTTTTAATTTCTCCCTTGGCTTCTGTTCCTCTCCTAACTTTCCTCCCATGTCGTTAATTTCCCCATTTCAAGCTTTACTTGCCACACCATTTCCCTTTTTTAAATGCTAGACACTTAAGTATTAGAATTCCTACCATCCATAGACTTTATGTGCACTCAATTTCATGTGTCCTAGACCTCTTCTCTCTTCATCAATCTCTTGATGATTTCAGCTAATCTTCTGTCTTTAAACACATTGCTTTTACCTCCCCAGAGCAGATTTCTACATGAGACCTTACCCTTCTACCTCATATTTGTATACCTAGTTGCCTAATTAATATCTTCACTTGGTTGTCTACTGCACATTTCAAGCTCAACAGGACCCAAATGAAACTTCCCCTAAAATTTTCTTCCATTGATAGCCCTGCTCATCTCCACTAATGGCAATTCAGTAATTTATTTTTATTGTGATGTAATTGACATATAAAATTCTGTAAGTTTAAGGTACACATGTTGATTTGATACATTTTACAGTATGAGTACCACCATAGTATTAACTAACACCTTTGTCATGTCACGTAATTATCATTTCTTTTTTGTGGTGGGAACACTTCAGATCTAGTCTTTGAGAAACTTTGATATTTATAGTACACTGTTATTATTTATCATCATTATGCTGTGCATTACACCTCCAAGACTTTTTCATCTACTATTTCCAAGTTTGTACCCTTAAACCTCTAATTTCCCCACTTCCTAGCCTCTGGTAAACACCATTCTACTCTCTGTTTTTTAACAAGTTTAGCTTTTATATGATTCACATAGTAACTAATATTATACAATTTTTGTCTTACTCTGACTTATCTCAGTAGAATGCCCTTACAGTCCACCATGTTGTCTTAACTGGCAGGGTTTCCTTCTTGTCATGGCTGAATAATATTCCATTGTGGTGTGTGGGTGTATGTATGTACATGTGTGTGTATATATATATATATATATATATATATATATACGTATATATATATACATACATATATATATATACATATATATATACATATATATATATATATATATATATATATACATATATATATGTGTGTGTGTGTGTGTATGACATTTATTTATGGACACTTAAGTTCCATATTTTGGTTATTGTGAATAATAGTATAGTAAGCATGGAAATGCAGATACCTTTTCAATATCTTATTTTCATTTCCTTTTGATAGATACCCAGAAGTGGGATTATTGGAAATATGGTAGTTACATTTTTCAATTTTTGAGGAACCTCCATACTGTTTTCCTTAGTGGCCGAACCAATTTACGTTCCCACCAACATTGTACAAGTGTTCCCTTATCACCACACCTCAAGGACACTTTTCTCTTGTTTCTTGGTAATAGCCATTTTAACAGGTGTCAGAGGATACCTCATTGCAGTTTTGATTTGCTTTTCCCTGATTATTAGCCATGCTGATCATCTTTTCATATACCTGTTGACCATTTGGATGTCTTCTTTGGAAAAATGCATCTTAGTTACTCTATTTCTTAAAAATGTTTATTTAGGGGCGCCTGGGTGGCCCAGTCGGGTTAAGCGTCCGACTTCAGCTCAGGTCATGATCTCACGGTCTGTGAGTTCGAGCCCCGCATCGGGCTCTGTGCTGACAGCTCAGAGCCTGGAGCCTGCTTCAGATTCTGTGTCTCCCTCTCTCTTTCTGACCCTCCCCGTTCATGCTCTGTCTCTCTCTGTCTCAAAAGTAAATAAACATTGGGGCGCCTGGGTGGCGCAGTCGGTTGAGCGTCCGACTTCAGCCAGGTCATGATCTCGCGGTCCGTGAGTTCGAGCCCCGCGTCAGGCTCTGGGCTGATGGCTCAGAGCCTGGAGCCTGTTTCCGATTCTGTGTCTCCCTCTCTCTCTGCCCCTCCCCCGTTCATGCTCTGTCTCTCTCTGTCCCAAAAATAAATAAACGTTGAAAAAAAAATTTTTTTTTAAAGTAAATAAACATTAAAAAAAAAATTAAAAAGAAAATGTTTATTTATTTTTAGAGAGAGAGTATGGGTGGGAGAGGGGCAGAGAGAGAGGGAGAGAGAGTCTCAAGCAGGCTCTACACTGTCAGCATGGAGCCCATGCTGATCTCAGTCTCAGGTACCATGAGATCATGACCTGAGATGAAATCAAGAGTTGGATGCTTAACCAACTCAGCCACCCAGGCACCCCTCCTTTGTCCATTTTTAAATCAGATTTTGTTGTTGTTGAATTGTGTGAGTTCTTTAACATATTTTGATACTTAATGATGGAAGGACACTTTCTTCAACAAATGGTATTGGGGAAATTGGATAACCACATGTAGAAAAATGAAATCAGGCCCCTATCTTATACCACTCATAAAAATTAACACAAAATGGATTAAAGAATTCAAGGCCTGATAACATAAAACTCCTATAGAAAAAGATGGAAGAAGCTCTTTGACATTTGTTTGGGCAATGATTTCTTATTGGGTATGACATCAAAAGCCTAAGAAGTAAAAGCAAAAATCATTAAGTAGAACTGTATCAAACTAAAAAGCTTTTGCACAGAAAAAGATATAATTTAAAAAAGGCAATCTATGCAATGGGAAATACTTGCAAATCATATAAGAAGTTAATATCTAAAATTTATAAATAATTCATACAATGCAATAAACAACAACAAAAAAGCAACCTAATTTTGAAGTAGATAGAGGAACTAAATATTTTTCCAAAGAAGACATCCAGATGGCCAACAGGTGCATAATAAAATGATCAGTCATAGAACAATTCAATCCTATGCTATGTTGTCTTGGGGAGGGGGGGCACTGGGAAAATTCCTGTGACCAAATTTGTATTCTAGGGTTTTGTTTATTTGCTTGCTTATTTGTGTGCTTTTCTGCTCTATGGTGTGCTGAAATCTTTTGGGAAGAGAACTGGATTGCTCTAAATTTCCTCTTGTCCATGGTAATCTGTCCAGGTGGCACTCTCCAGGTTTTTTCCAGACTACTGTGAGAGGGGTTGTGGCATGTTTTCTGGCTCTGCTGATTCTGCAACCTTTATGGAGGTCTATCTGCTTATTACCGGATGCACAGATGGGTGAAACTCTTTCCAGGTCCCTTGGCATCTGGAGCTAGAGCCCACAACACCCACAAAGGTGCTTTCACTTATGGGTGGATATCTAGTTCACTGTTAAAAAATAGGGGCAAAAAGGAGGAACCTCTTACACCGCCATGCTCATGCCCATGTTATTGCTCTCAGCATCAGTCTTTTCAGTAGGAGTAATTCTTGACTTCTCTCCTGTCACACCACACTCTTCAATCTGTCAACAAATCCAGTTGACTGTAGCTTCAGAATAAATCTGTAAAATGATCCTATCTTGCCATCTCCATAGCTACCATCTTGGTCCTAAGCACTATGGTTGTTTGAGAAGGTTATCGCAACAGCCTCTAAACTCATTGTCCTGCTTCTATTCTTGATTTTTTTCACCTACTATTAAGTTGAGCAACTATCCTGATTTTCCTGGGACTTACCTGGGTTGAGCACTGAAAGTCATGTGTCTCAGAACACCCCTCAGTTCCAGGAAGCTGGAAAAGATGGTCACCCTATCATTTACTCTCAAGACAGTGTCCAGAGTTGTCTTTTAAAAATACAAATCAAAGGGGCGCCTGGGTGGCGCAGTCGGTTGAGCGTCCGACTTCAGCCAGGTCACCATCTCACGGTCCGTGAGTTCGAGCCCCGCGTCGGGCTCTGGCCTGATGGCTCAGAGCCTGGAGCCTGTTTCCGATTCTGTGTCTCCCTCTCTCTGCCCCTCCCCCATTCATGCTCTGTCTCTCTCTGTCCCAAAAATAAATAAACGTTGAAAAAAAAAAAAAAAAATACAAATCATGGGGCCCAGTTGGTTAAGTGTCCAACTCTTGATTGCATCTCAGGTCATGATCTCACAGATCATGAGATCAAGCCCTGCTTCGGGCTCTGCACTGATATGAAGCCTACCTGAGATTCTCTCTCTCTTCTCTCTACCTTTCCCCTGCACAGGCGTCCTTCCCCTGCCCGCCCTCAAATAAATAAACTTGAAAAAATTCCAATACAAATCAGATCATATCCATCTTCTATTCAAATCCTTTGGTGTTGCCCTCCTTCACTCAGAGTAAATGCTAATACACTTAGAATGACCTACAAGTCCCAATGCACAGAATTCCACTGCTTTCTCTCTTCTGACTTTGCTACAACTCTGCTTCTCATTATTTTGCAACAGCTACTGTGCCTTCTTTTATGTTCCTTGAGCTGTCCTCCCTTAGGATCTTTGCATTGGTTGCTCCTTCTGGAATACTTACCCTCTAGATACGTATGAGGCTCATACTCTCATTTATTTTAAGTCTTGCCCAAATGTTACCTTCTCAATTATCTCCACCCTGACCATTTAATATAATATTTGCAGTACCCACTCTTAGAACTCTGAAGCTTAGTTTCTATGCCTTTTTTTCCTCCATTGTATTTACCACCTTTAATATATAATTTATTCACCAATTATGTACACATCTGTTAACAATAGAACGTAAGCTAACAAGGATAAGAATTTCTGTCAGTTTTGTTTACCAATGTATTTTCAGTGTTTAGAATAGTTCCTGGCACATAATAGATTCTCAATACATATTTGTGAAATGAATAAATTAATGGTTTTATTTACCATTTACACATGGAATGTTCTCTGTCTCTTTCTCTCCTTCTACCAAACCTCTCTAAATAGCTCAGGTCTCTACATATTTCTGCCTTCTTAACTTGCAATATCAGAGTGTCCTACTGGAATTTCAGACTCATTTTATTCAAACTGTAATTCATTGTCTTCCTACTCAGGCCACACATCTTCCAATGTGTTCTTTTCCAGTGAATGACCATATTTTATGTCTGATTATGCAAACTAGGAACTTGAGAGTAATCTATGACACTCATTTCTCCATGATCTACAATATCTAAAATTTTGTCACTTCTGAATAAGTGGAATCTCTTCATTTTATTCCACCTACACTATCAACATCCATGCCCACGCTTCTTATCATTTCTTAGCTGGCTGATGTCCTTAACTGATCTTCTCTCCTCTGTTTTATCTATTCTTCCTAGAACTGCAGCCAAGCTGAAACACAACTTGTCAACTTGTGAATACACACATGCCATCATCACTGTGCTCAAACATTTAAATAGTTTTTATTGTCTTTAGAATAAATACTAAATTGTCAATATGGCCTCCAAGGCCAGGTATGGTCTGGGCTTTGCCTATGTCACCATATCTAGTGCTAATGTCCCCCTAGCTCTCCTAATTCTAGCTGTAAAAGTCAGTCTAACTTCCTTAAATGCTTTATGCCCTTTCGTCTTGAGACATTAATACACACTTTCCTTCTGCCTGAAATGTTCTCCCTTTCCACCTTTTCCTGATTTATTGCCTATTTCAGAGCTCCACTCAAACATTGATCTTTCTGGATAATGTTTTGGGACTCTCCAAATCTTGTCATTGTCATGGATAGGCTCTCATAAAATCATGCATTTCTTTTCATAGTCCTTTAAAAAAGTAACTTAAATAATTATGTGATTGCTTTTTAAATGTCTGTCTCCCTGATAAAATATCAACTTTATGCGGGAAGAGACTATTTTTTTCGCTGCTGTCTCTCAAGCGTTTAAACAGTTTGTCTTAGTCCATTTGGGCTGCCATAACAAAACAGCACATGCTGGGTACTTATAAACAACAGAAATTTATTTCTCACAGTTTCTGAGGCCGGAAGTGATCATTTTCCAGCACTGTTGTTTTCTGGGGGAGTCCCTTTCCAGGTTGCAGACTACTGACCTCTAGCTGTAACCTCACATAGTAGAAGGTATTAGTGAGATTTCTGGAATCTCTTTTAGAAGAGCATTAATCCAATTTATTAGGGCTCCATGCTCATTACCTAACAACCTCCCAGATATCTCATCTCCTAACACTAGAGCATTGGGAATTAGAATTTCAACATATGAATTTTGGAGAAAGAAAAATATTGAGTCTCTAGCACAATTATTTGTACATTTTAGGCATTCACTAATTTTTATGAATGGATGGATGGATGAGCAAACGAGTGAAGATTAAATTCTAGTTGACACCTCTCTGATTTTGTTCTTCCTCTCTCTTCTTTCTCCTTGAGGTATGTTGATGAAAGTCTCCCAAGCTACATGATAGTTAACATTTTTGAACATCAGATCTATGGAAGCCTTTTTTCAATAGTGATAAAGAATTATTTTTCTTCCCTTAGTAAGTATAGCTGCAGGTTAATCAGTAATTAATTTTGTAATGTTCATATGTTACATAAAATAATAAGTCTGTACATGCTTTCTTCTCAGTGTAGTGTGCTGATATGAAGCCAAGATATCAGGAAACTAAAAGCCTTGGGAGAGCCTCTTACCTGAGCAGCTTTAGGTGAGGGAAAGTGTATAGGGTGAAATTAGGGTGATTATAGAGTGTTTTCATGGAAGACACCAAGTGCTGATTGGGGTAGTTATCGGAATTACAAGTGTAGATAAAAGCAAATATTAGTTAGGTGAATTACATAACAGAAAATATCTACTTAGGGAGGAAACACTAGGCAAATTGATTAAATTCTCCTGGATAGAACCTTGCAGACTATCTTGTAAAAGCATCAGTCACCTGTGTACTTACTTTGCCAGTCATATTAAGATAAGTGCCTTATCTCTGATTATTCCCACCGCCCAATTTGTATTCTTAACAGAAAGGTACAAATTTGATTCTATGAAATTTCTGAAGGATTGTGGAAATATGTATTAGAAAATAGTTACACTTGTTTCTGAAATGTAGGATGGCAGGATTAAGATGAGCTCTTCTAGCAGAGAATCAGAATAATAATGGCTTAATCAATAAAACAGTTTTTCAAAAATGTAACAATATGTGCATAAGTGGTTCAGGGCTAGACTAGATCTTTCACAGTGTTGGGACCCAGGTGTAGTTGCTGCCCTTCAATCTCCAGGGTCCTGCTTTAATCCAGTACTACTTACCATCCAAATTATAGCCTGTGGGAAGGGTACAAGGGGCAGTGAAGAGCATGCCCTAGAAAGGGCACACTCCACATCTGTTCTGATCTAATTGGTCAGAACTTAGTGGTAACCATAGTTAACTCTAAGGGAGGTTGAGAAATATACTCAACATCATGAATGGCCATGTGTCTGCTTAAAATTGGGGCTAGTATTACTATGAGAGACAAAGAAAAGCATATCTTGTGGGAAAAATAACAATCTCTATTATAGTAAATAAATCTGATCTTATTCATGTTTTACAAACATCTCATTCAATGTGTTTTCTGGAGTTGTTTTCCAGTGAAAATAGTTTGGAATATGTTCTGCCTTTTGTTAAACAAGCCAATGATAAGCAAAAATAATGGTAACTTAAGGTCCACATGAGAATGGGTGGAAATTCTTGTAAGCTAGAAATGAGTAACAGAAGTGAACTGAGTTGTGTTTTCCTTGATGCAAACTAAATTTTGTGAATATAGACTACATGTGATGGTGATTCCATATCCTTTTTGTTTACTCTATGCATCTTTAGTAGCTTGTATTTTTCCTAGTTAATATTTGCTCTGGACTGTTGTATCCACTGAATCAAGGAGAGAACCATCTTCTTTCCCACTTTTGGCAGCTCATATACACAATGCTGGATGCAGAACCGTCAATATTTGATTTCTCCCAAGGATACCACTCACACAAAGGTTTAATGTATATAGCAGAATTTATTGAAGATTTTTTGGTAATGTTTTGTGTGTGTTCATGTTTTACATCCATATTGAAGACAACAAAATATTATTAGTTTGGTTGTTTTTTTTAATTTTTTTTTTTTTTATTCTCGAGAGAGAGACAGTGCATAAGCAGGGGAGGGGCAGAGAGA
Organism: Leopardus geoffroyi; assembly: GCF_018350155.1. NCBI lineage: Eukaryota > Metazoa > Chordata > Mammalia > Carnivora > Felidae > Leopardus > Leopardus geoffroyi. The sequence goes on from NC_059333.1 coordinate 137,830,469, forward strand.
GAAGGAGACAGAGAATCCAAAGCAGGCTCCAGGATCTGAGCTGTCAGCACAGAGCCCAACGCGGGGCTTGAACTCACGAACCATGAGACCATGACCTGAGCCGAAGTCGGACGCTTAACTGACTGAGCCACCCAGAAGCCCCTAGTTGTTTCTTAAAGTGTCTCTTTTAAGTTTCTGCCTACTTGTTCTTGAGCCTTCCTTCTTCCTTCTCTTTTCTGCTCTCTATCCCTCTTCCAAATTCCTGCTTATTTCCTATTTAAAACAGTTTGATTTTTTCTTATTTTTTAAAAGTTTCTCTTAGTTCTGCTTGTGTAAAAATATTTTTTAAGTATATATGGTTCTTAACTAATTTTTGGTACCAGATATTAAATACTGATGTGATTATTGTCTTACTATTTGTGTTCTAATTATATGCATTTCCTGAATCTGAACTGCCCAATAGAAATATGTGAGCTATTTATTTACTTTAACATTTTCTAATATCACATTAACAAAGTAAAAATAACCATGTACAATTAATAGTGTATTTCATTTAACCAAGTAAATCTAAAATGCTATAATTCCAAGATGTAATCAATATAAAAATTATTAAGAAATTTACTCTTTTTCTTTCTTTACTTTCTTTACCATCTGGTGTATATTTTAAACCTCTAGGAGCACATCTCAGTTCACATGCTAAATTTTCATTGGATCTACATAATTTCTATTTAGATTTTATAACATTTGTAGTGGAAAGATCAGATTTACATACTCAAGTCTTTGCCAATATAAATAAAAGTTTTCCAATAATTGAATTGAATAACAAAAATAGTTTTCCTTTAATATTCACATCTACATTGGTAAAGGTTGTTTATCTTTTGCAGGAAACTTGATTTCACTTTGAAGCAAACACTTACCAGTTTTAAAATTATATCTATCCAACTTAAATTCACAACTTTTTGCATCAATTTATGGTTATTAACTTTGAATTCAAAGAAGTACTCCATAAAGGGCAATTCTAAATCCAACAATATGAACATGTCCTTTTAAAAGTTTTCCTTGTGGGGCGCCTGGGTGGCGCAGTCGGTTAAGCGTCCGACTTCAGCCAGGTCACGATCTCGCGGCCGTGAGTTCGAGCCCCGCGTCAGGCTCTGGGCTGATGGCTCGGAGCCTGGAGCCTGTTTCCGATTCTGTGTATCCCTCTCTCTCTGCCCCTCCCCCGTTCATGCTCTGTCTCTCTCTGTCCCAAAAATAAAATAAACGTTGAAAAAAAAATTAAAAAAAAAAGTTTTCCTTGTAATTTTGCAACTAATTTCCCTAACACAGTCCATTCGGCATATTGATTGATGTTAGAAATATGTGTAAAATCAACATTATTGATTTTATTTTAAAAATTCTTCATTTCAAAATAAATTCTAATACTTCTCTAGTCAGTTCACAAATAAATTCTTCCTTTCTTGGAAGCTTTAATTTAGTTTGTTCATGTGTAGTGAAAAAAAAAATCCTACTTCATATTGCCATATTTGTTGGTCTTTGATTCTTAAATACTTAACAAGGTCTTCGTTTCCAGAAAATTCTTTTTTTTTTCCAGAAAATTCTTAATTTGAGTTACAGTACAGTAAATCTTTTTAAAGGTCTTCCATGCCTTAACCAATGAATACTGGCAACAAACTGAAGATTATTAAATATATTGTCTTGTGTTTCTTTCCAATGTTCCAAAAGTTGGCTATGATTTATGTATTTATGAAACTTTTCAGAGTCTACTTCAAAAGCCAAAGCATAAATATTTGTAACATGTGTCATACAGTGGGATGAAACAATTAAAGAATTATTCTCTTATTTCAAAATCTTAATAAATTCATATTTTTGACCTAATATAGAACCATTGTCCATAGTGATAAAAAAGTTTTCCCATACCTAGCTGAAATCCTTCTTTGAAAGATGTATTCAAAAATATATATGCTATGCGGTTGATAGTTTAGATTATAATTGACAACACTGCCTCATAAATTTGAAAGTTTGAGACAAAACATGCCCAAAGATTTAATTGTATAATGTGTTTTGTTTTGGATGACTCATCTCATGCAAAAAAAAAAAAAAAAAGTATTGCCAATTTATCAAATTTTGAATCTTTGATATTCTTGGAAAGGTATACTATGGGCATTTGTTCAGTCCTCATGACTCACTAACTAAATTTTCATGACTGAAATAATAATTTACTTTACCATCTCTTAATCTAAAAATGGCATTTTTTGTGTGACTGCAAGAATCCAAGTTGTTTTATAGCTTACCAATGTTATAATCTTAGATCCTGTTAAAAATAATTTATAATTTTTGGCATTTAACTTTATTTTAAAGCAACTAATTTCTTTAGTTCTTTTTAGCTACAGAGATAAAATTTCTTAGTAAATTTATTATGCCCACTTAACATTGTTCTCTTTAGTGTCCCTAAGATTGTTTTTGCAAATCAAGCAACTTTTTCATTTTGCTCTGCTGCAGCTGATTTTAATTGCTATATGTATTATTTTAATTAAAAGTAATTTAATTGTTATAATTAAAATAATAATAAATATATCAATTTATTATTATAGATACCACTGCAACCCTTGCTGTCTGCATAAAATATTCAAATTTAAATAAACGTATTTTGTTATAATTGGTGCATTAAAATATTCAAATTGAATCAATTCATAGACACCAATTGAATTGATGATAAGCTTATGTGTATTACTAGAACTGATGAATGTTTCCAACATACACATTATAACATGGAAATAATATCCTACATGATCCAGGAGTCAAAGTGAAATGTAGCTCTACCAAAATAATAAACTTGTGTAACACAAAAATATTTTACCCTACTTAAGTTTTTAAATATAAATAAATTAAAATCGAAAGTTACATTCCTTAGACTCACTACCCACATTCAAATGTTCAATGGTCACATGTGGCTAGTAGCTATTGTACTAATTAGGACAGTTATAGGTGCTATGGTGACATCTCTTAATGTTTAACTCAGTATTTTCTTACATTTCTTAATTGCAATAACCTTTAAAAGAACACATTTCTCTAGTTGTATGCTTTGTCATAAATTGTGTCTTTTACGTATTCTTCCTACCTAGCGCATTTCCTACTCCTTGGTAAATATTGTATGAATAAATAAGCAAAACTGTACTTTCTTTTTACTGTTTTCTATTCCTTCCTGTGATAGACTTTTCCAGTATATTTAGAACCACCTGTAAATCTGGTCAAATCTAGACTAGGTCAACCATTTGGCCTTTCTGCAACCATCAGTTTTGATTTCTGTTCTCTTCAGTCATCTCAGTCATTATTACTCATTTGAATGCTTTCCAGCCACCAAAATATTGTTGCTATCATTCATCTATATTCTACCAGTTTATGCTTTTGTACTGTCATTTCAGGAGGGTATAGAAATAAATGCTTGCATCCAATTACGACATTTCATTTTTCTTTTTTTTTCTTTTTTTTTCTTTTTTTTTTATTTTTTTTAAACGTTTTATTTATTTTTGAGACAGAGAGAGACAGAGCATGAACGGGGGAGGGGCAGAGAGAGAGGGAGACACAGAATCGGAAACAGGCTCCAGGCTCTGAGCCATCAGCCCAGAGCCCGACGCGGGGCTCGAACTCATGGACTGCGAGATCGTGACCTGAGCCAAAGTCGGACGCTCAACCGACTGAGCCACCCAGGCGCCCCTTCCCTTTTCTTTCTTTCTTTATTTATTATTTTTTTTATTTATTTTTGGGACAGAGAGAGACAGAGCATGAACGGGGGAGGGGCAGAGAGAGAGGGAGATACAGAATCGGAAACAGGCTCCAGGCTCTGAGCCATCAGCCCAGAGCCCGACGCGGGGCTCGAACTCACGGACTGCGAGATCGTGACCTGGCTGAAGTCAGACACTTAACCAACTGCGCCACCCAGGCGCCCCTCCCTTTTCTTTATTAACTCAATGTAGTCTACACTTTGTTTTTTTCTTTATTATAGATATTCTCTCGGAAGTTGCCAATGACCTAAACATTAGCAAATCTCACTGACTATTTTCATTTCTACAATATTTCATGAATTCTATCTCTTCATATTCGGGAGACAACTTTCTTCTGGTTCTTTTATTTTCATATTTCTCAATTCTTCTTCACACTCTCCCCTTTAGTTTATCCTTAAGAGGCCTCTATTTTCTTATCTAGTCCTTTTCTACTTTTCTATAGACCTTAATTTTTCACTCAACTTAAGACCATCCAAACCTAAACTCATTATTCTCTCATAGACAGAAACATCTTTCTTCTTTATGTAAACTCTATACAAGCAGGAAATATGTTTTCCTTGTGCATAATTTTATTTCCAATCCTAGCAGGTGCGAGGCATGTAGTAAGCATATAATAAATGTTGTAGAATAACTTAATGAATGAAAACTCATTTTAAATTTTGTTTTCTTACATCAGTAACTAGATATCTTCAATTTCCTCCTTTTGGATTTCCTTTTTCTGCCACCAATTAAATGTTCTCCAGGTTTATCCTGGGCCTTTTATGCATTTCGCTCCAAACTTTCTTTCTATATTTTCTCTTAGTCATGACTGTAGCTACTATGTTTATACTGGTGACTACTTATGTTTTGATTTTTAATTCCAAATTTTACATAAAGCTCCAGACTCCCATTTTCAGTTGCCTGCTTTGTACCATCAGAGTCTCAATCTGGCCCCTAAAACTGAACACTTACCATATCCAACAATTTCTTCTCCACCGTCCATTACAATCTGCTCTCCATCTTTTGCCGCCTATGCTGGATTATGGAATCACTATCCACCAAGTTGCCCATGACACACTGTCCCTCCATCTCCCCATATCAGTGAATCAGTTGCCAAATCCTGCATTGTTGAATTCATGTAATTTCAAATCCAATTCTTCTGTAGGTCAAATGCTATCATCCAATCAATAATTCCTTTTTTTTTCTTCTTTCCTCGTTGCAACACTGGCCTACCTGATCTTCCTGTCACCATTCTTTCCCATTTTAGTCCATCTTCAGTATTCCCTTATTGTCCAGATGATTATCTTTCTAAAAGTCAAACTCAGTTATATATCTCTCTTGAACAAAACTTGATTTATCTTTGTCTCCTATTATCTACACATAGAAAGACCTCACAAGCTATTTTTCTAGACTTAGCTCACAACTCCTTCCTCTCCTCCACCCTTAACTTCTATGGTGATCAGTGGCAGGCTCCCTATTAATAAACCCAATGGAATTATTTTATCTATTTCTGAAACTGCTACCTCTTTAATGCCTTTTGTATATTTTTAGAGAAATATATATATTTCCCTCGGCCTGAAATGACTTACTGCCTCATCTTTGCCTGAGGAATCATTCAGTACTCCTTGCAAATGGATATTCACAGCATATCTGTAGGTTCTAATATAGAAATCTATCATTATTTGAAAAACAATCCTTAGTTATTTGAGAAAGTTATTCTTTTGGAAAGCTTCTGCCTTCCAGAGGGGAGATGTATGAAAGGAAGGGGACAGTGCTAAACCATACATAATCAAACAAATCAATCCTGCTAATTAGTAGCATGGCAGGTGTAGAGTCTGGCCTGGCTCACACCTAGCTTAGAAGCAATTCACATTCTATTTCTGCTGTGATGCTTTCTTGCAGGCAGTCAGCCACATTCTGTGTTTCCTTCGTATTTGGTGCACAGTTCCATTAAAGCATATATTAGATAGTTTTCTAGTCATTTGTTGACATGTCTACTGACATGTGAATTTCTTGTGGACAAGTCCAATTCATCTTTATATCCCTGGATATATAATTTATTCTAAACTCACTTATTTTGAATAAATTTGGAAGAATAAAAGAGTGAGAATGTTGAAGACCTATGAATCAAAAACCTGTTCTTGATAGCTCTCCAGTTTCTTGGATTATGTATTTCTAGAGGGTAGACTGTACCTGCCAAGGCGAGGATTTATAATAGTTTCTTTCAAAGAAAGTCTGCAATATCCAAGTTTCTTATGTTTGAAGGTTGAGATGTCAGTTTATCTGGATCAGCACTTCATGTTTAGGTGCCTTTAAATAACTTCATGTATGGAGATAAACTTTTGATGGACCCTTTTGTGGCATGAGCAAGGCCACAACTCTGATCCTGGTATGTAAAATTGCTAAGTGGGAAAGAGAAGGGGGACTTTGCCCAAGAATCTTAGGGTCTACTTGGAAGCAAATGAACAATACCTTCCCCTTCTCTCATTTAATATAAAAGAGTCTTTTTATTTAAAATTCTTGCCTTAGCAGGTATGTGAAAATGATATTTTAATCATCAGGTCACTTATTAAAAGGTATGATATTGGCCCAAGTGCCAATCTCCACCTTTTAAAAACATGAAATCTGAGAACTTGAGAGCTATTAAGAATACATTTTTTAATTTCAGTGTTGGGGAGATTTACTTCAGTGAGGTATAGAGCTCCAACCAAAATTGGTGGCAGACACGTTTAATAAGATTCCTGGAATAACGTCTTAAGGAAGCAAGAAATCTAAACTTGAGTAGCCTGAGTTACTAAGGACAAATGTAGCTTTAACTGTTGCTACTTCTGGTACTTGCTTTAAATCCAAATATTTGGCAAGAAATTTGCTTTGAGGAATATTAACTGTATATGTGAGTCCAAACTATAACAGCTAGAATTGGGGGTCCACAAGTGGCACCACGTTAGAAGCTGTGGCAGGCACATGGACCTGGAATTATCCTGTGGACAAATTTCCAAAGGATGGTGTAGGATTCTGCTCCAAGTATATAATAAGCAATAGTACTTAAGCCAGTCTCCAGATCTTCTCTTGCTGTCAGGAGAAAATTGACTTACCTTTGGACTAGGTAAGCTTACCCTGGGATTCCTGGATAATTAAGGGGCAGGGAAAATAAGCCTTGATGGGAACTGGTGAGCTTCCTGCTAATAAGTCACGGGGAATTTGAATGATTAATTAAAGAATAAAGATGGCATATTTGCTCTCTGCAGTTGTGGTGAGGCTCATACTAGTTAAATAGAGTGCTTTGTAGAACTACTTTTGATACTTTGTAGAGGTCCAATGGCGTGACATCTTTTAGTAAAATCATGCAGTTACAAGTGTTCAATAAATGAAAAATATTATACACATGAAAGAAGTTTTATAATATTATTATTAGTATGAATTTAGAATTTATATAAGAATATTTGTGGGGCGCCTGGTTGGCTCCGTTGGTTAAGTGTCCAACTTTGGCTCAAGTCATGATCTCGTGGTTTGTGAGTTGGAGCCCTGCTTCAGGCTCTGTGCTGACAGCTCAGTGCCTGGAGCCTGCTTCTGATTCTGGGTCTCCCCATCTCTAGGCCCCTTCCCTGCTCATGCTCTGTCTCTCTCTGTCTCTCAATAATAAATAAATGTTAAAAGAAAAATTTTTAAAAAGTATTTGTGAAAATATTATGGTAGCAATTACTCTGAGTGAAATTATCTTAAATAATATGAATGAAGTAACCTTACCAAGAGTATTTCTCTGATCTTGTACAAGGGAACTGTCCTAGGTATACTTCCATTGTAAACCATTCATCCAAGGCTTTGAGGCAGATATGCTTAAGTCTGAAATGCAAATGACACATATTTAGAGACAAAGCATATTCTAACTAGGCGGAAAAAGGCAAGACTTTTGTTGTCTTTCATGACCCATTTAATCCTGTTGCTCTACATTCATTATGAATGTCTCCGAATGGTGCCAAAATAGACAGGTGAAATGTAGAAGATTAAATCATGTTCAATAAACCACTTGTTTGCCCACACTGTGCCAACAATAAACATTCCATTTACATTTTTTTCTTCACCTAGTTGGCTTTTTTCCACTCTCATCCTTATTATTTTCTTCCTTCTTTTCTTTGAATTTAGTTTGCTCTTCTTTTTCTAGTTTCTTAAGGTAGCTAGGTTCTTTATTTAAAATCTTGTTTCTTAGGGTGCCTGGGTGGCTCAGTTGATTGTGTCTGACTTTGGTTCAGGTCATGATCTCACAGTTTATGAGATTGACTCCTGTGTTGGGCTCTTTGCTGACAACTCAGAGCCTGGAACCTGCTTCAGAATCTGTCTCTCTCTCTCTCTCTCTTTCTCTCCCCCTCTTGTTCTCTCTCAAGAATAAGGAAATAAACATTTAAAATTTAAAAATAAATAAAATAAATAAGATCTCATTTCTTTTCTAATATAGGTGTTTAAAGTTAGAGATTTCCCTCTAAGCACTGCTTTCACTGCATTCCATAATTTCAATAACATACAAAAACCTGCTCCTGTATTGTTTCATTTTCCTCCCTCAGTTATACTATTGTCACAAATTATATTTTTATAAATTATGTACACATCAACTTAGATTGATAATTATTGCATTATGCAGTTGGCTTTTAAATCAGATAGTAAAAAAAAAAAGGAGTTACAAACCAAAAGAAAAAAGATATATATTGTCTTTTATATTTACCTATATAGTTATCTTTACTAATACTGTATCTCTTTGCGTAGATTCAGGGTTAGCCAGAATGATTTTATTATACTTTCTTGTAAGGCAAGGCTGCTGGCAACAAAGAATATTAGTTTTTTATTAGTCTGCAAATTAAAAAATTTCCTTTATTTTTGAAAAAGAGTTTTGCCAGAAATAAGATTATCAGTTGACAGTTCCTTTCAGAACTTTGAATATGTCACCCTAGAGTGTTAGTGCCTTCATGATTTTTTTATAAAGGTGTTTTTATGTTTATTTATATTTGAGAGAGAAAGTGCGAGCAGGGGAAGGGGAGGGGAGGAGGAGCCACCTATGTGCCCCTTGCCTTCATGATTTCTTATGTAAAATCAGCTGTTATTTTACTGAGGAGCCCTTGTATGTGATGAGTCACTTCTTTCTTGTTGCTTTCAAGATTCTCTCTGACTTTAATAATTTGACTATAATGTGTTTCAGAGTGGATTTCTGAGTTTATCGTACTTACAGTTCCTAAACTCCTTAGATGTGTAAATTCATATCTTTAATCAAATTTGGGAAATATGTAGCCATTATTATTTCTTCTAATTTTTGACCTTATGCATATGTTTCTTTGCTTTATGGTGTTGATTATGGTGTTGAACAGGTTTCTAAGGCTAGGTTGATTCTTGTTCTCTCCTCCCCCTCTCCCTCCTTCTCTGTCAACGTCACCATCATCCCCTCCTTCTCCTCCTTCACCTCCTCCTTCTCCTTCCCCTCCTCCTCCTCCTCTTAATTGACCTGTCTTCAGGTTCACCAGTTCTTTTTTCTACCTGCTCAAATTGATGTTGATGTTGAAATGCTCAAGTGAATATTCATTTCCACTCCTTATTTCTGAATAATACTTTTCAGCCCCATAATCTCTAGTTGGCTGTTTTTGTGCTCTATATATCCTTATTAATATTCTCACATTGTCTTCGTTTTTGGTGTGATTTCCATTAGCTCTTTGGACATATTTAAAATAGCTAATCTAAAGACTTTGTCTAGGTCCAATGTCTGTTTTCTCAGGGATTATTTACATTGATTTCCCCCTCTCTGGGAAAGGGTCATACATTTTTTATTTCTCTGTAAATTTCTTAATTTTTTGTTGAAAATGGGACATTTCAAATAACATACTATGGCAACTCTGGGAAACAGATCCTCCCTCTTTCTCAGGGGTGCCACTGTTGTTGTTTGTTGTAGTTGTTCTTGTTGTTTAGTGACTTTTCTAAACAAATTCTGTAAAATCTATATCTTCATCATATATGGCTACTAAAGTCTTCACTTAGTCTGCTTAGTAGTCCCCACCAGGGAGACATGTTTATCACTGAGTTTGGGTGAGGGTAAATAAAGACAAACATTTTGAGTGGGTTCTTCCAAGTATCCATCAAACAAAGAAAATAGGGAAACTCATTGGGAATGAGATTCAATCTTTTTTCCTATAGAGCTGATAACCCAAGTTATTATTTTGAAATCTACCCCTGATCTGGGGAATGAATGAGGGGCTAGAGCAAGTTACAATATCACAAAGCTTGCTCTTCTTACTGATAGCAATTTTTCCTGATGAAATGCTCCCAGGTTGCTGTCAGCATTTGGTTAATTTCTGTATTTTTCAAAAGTTGGTTCTGACCAATTCTCCCCAGGTTTATTTTTGTTTATTTTCTAAAGACAGACTTTTAAAAGTTTCTAATCCATCATTTTCACTAAAGTCACCATTAATGATTTTTTAAAAAATTACAATGATGTAGAACACAATGTCCAATGTAATTATATTTTTAATGAACATTTATGTGATTGGCAAGGTGATAGGGGATTCAGTATTTTCTTGGATATAATCTTTTTAATACCTGAAACTGATTGGTACTCATTCCTATTTTGCAGCTAATGAGAGTGAACGAGTAAGTGAGAAAATAGTAATCTGCCTAGGAGCCAAAGCTAGCAGACCTACTTAAGAGTTATTGCTTATGCTAAGCGTAATGTTAGGTTATATTTCAAAAATTCAACTTTGGGATGACTGACGTTCTCACAATAGTTTCAGTAGCTGCCTATTAGGGTTGTTGAGAACATTTTTGCTCCGTGTGAATAGTAGGTTCAGATGATCTTGAGTAGTTACTATGGAAAACATTTTATTATAATATCATATTAGATCTCACAACTTTCACATACATGTATTCTTTTTTTTCCACATTGGAAAGGTGATATTTCAAAATTTTAAATAACTTGCCTAAAATCAGTGCTATAGATAAAATTTAACCCAGAACTTTTTGGCTAAAAAAGTGTTCTCTCTTTCTCAAATCATTGAACTTTGTGATCTATTCAGGAGCTAAAAAAAAATCAGATTTTTCTGTCACACCCATTACTTTTCCAAAAATAACTGAGGAAAATGAATGTATGGAAATTTTAATCATACATTAATATTAACTAACATTCATTGAGCAATAGCATGCTACATTCTTTCCATGCATTATCTCTAATGCTCATATCAATCAATCCAGTAATGTGGGTATCCTGATTCCTTTTTTACATGAAAATGGAAGGTCCGACAATGTAAGCTATGCCTAAAGTCACACAGGAAGTAAATGATTATGCTGAAAATCAATTGCAGACTCATCTGATCCCAGAGCTCAAGTTTTTTTTCATTGTGCACAGCTGTTTAGTACTTTGTAGACAAAATACTTGGGAGATATTGTGGGAGATAAATGGGAATCAATGGCACACAATGGCAAGGTACTGCACTCACACTAAGACTTAATTGAATGGTCATCGAATTTTTTGAGAATAATTGCTCTCTCTTTTGGAAGCTCAACATAGAGAATTTCAAACTTAACACAAATGGAAATTTATATCCCACTAAGAATACCTCTCAGACACCAGAAAGTACTTGGATATGATCCAAAATGTACAATCAATTCATCTCTTTTAGAACCTAAAGAAAAGCAGAATGGAACAAAACAAATTACAGTTTCACCAATGCAATGCCAGGCCTCATAAATGCCTATGGGTCTCAATAATGTGTTCTGTGTCTTCTTCCTAATATTCTGCTAGGTTCTTGGGATACAAAGGGCAAACCCAATTCCCAATTTCAAGAGTTTATCTATATACATATTTATCTGTTTATAAAATATCACATCATTTCTATAAAATAGAGTCACATTTCTGGATGTGGAGAAAAGAACAGGTTTGTAGTCTTCCTCTGCTTTTCTAAAATGATTCTCAGCCCATGACTTTAAATCTCACTTAGATCTAGGCAACAGAATGGAGGGATGAGAAACTGTTCCATGAGTTCATAAGAATTCAATGCGTTATCATAATGGTAGCTATAATTTGATAAGTAATCAGTGTTTATAAGACATTATTCTAGTTTTGCATGTATTACCACCTGTTATGAAGATACCAGCATTACTCTTGTTTCTAAAACTAGAAAATCCGAGCTAGAATGAATTAAACAGTGTATATAAGACTATACAGCAGATGGACATTGGGGATGGGACTTAAACTCACAAATTTGTTGTCATGTCAGTTTATATAATGCAGCGTTACAAATAAGACTGCAACATGGCATTATATAAACTGACATAACAAAACCAAAGGGGAGAAATATGTATGATTCAATTAAATGATGGAGTGTTAAATATCAGCAACATGTTAACCCTAATAAAATTAAAGACATACTTAAAATAAATACAAAATAGGACTTATATGGAAAAGTATTTTAAATGTATACTATGGAAAATAATTGAGATCTTTTACCTAAAAGTTGTTTAAAATCTGTAATAAAATGATAGACACCTTACAAATTAAGTTGACTAAAATGAGAAACAAGATTTAAGAGGCCAGTTAGCTCAAGACCGTAGGTTTAGATCCTCTGATGGCAAAAAAAAAAAAAAAAAAAAAAAAAAAAAAACACCGCTCAAAATATCATGAAATGCCAGTTTAGCTTACACAATTAGCAAAGGTTAATTTTTTAAATGATTTGCAGTTTTGAAGAGTACATGGAGAAAATGACACATTCACACATATGCAATAGTTTCATTCAGGTTTTGCAAAGAATGACACAGGAAACAAAAATATAAGGCAACATAAATGCAACTGTCTATGTTAGATGAATATATAAAAGATGCCAACATGACTAAGGACAAAATTAAAACATTATAAAAGTAGACCTATGTTTGAAACAAAGAATCTGAAGTAAGCCTTAAAGATATATAGATTTAAAAAAAATAGAAGACAACAAAAAATAAAACCCACTGTTCTTTCCCCAAAGAGCTGTGGAATATATTCTCTAAGACCTTAGATATGTTTTTAATGACTGCATGTTTTCCCTTCAAAATTTCATGTATAAAATTTTTTTCATGGAATATAGCAATGTGTTTTATAAATTTTGAAATACCAGGCCTAACTTACATGTAAGTGACTTGGCTCCTAAGACTTGCTCTATATTAGAGTGAGTGTGAATGGACATAGGATACATTTGAGGCTAAAACATATATGTTGGTACGTTTTAAAATTTTTTTAAGTGTATTTATTTTGAGAGAAAGAGCACATGTGCAGGTGGGGAAAGGCAGTGAGAGCAGGAGAGAGAGAATCCCAAGCAGGCTCCACACTGACAGCACAGAGCTCAATGTGTAGCTCAACCCCAGGAACCGTAAGATCATGACCCGTGCCAAAATCTAGAGTAGCACACTTAACCAACTGCCCCACCAAGGCATCCCAAATGTTGTTTTGTAATAGAAGTAGTAATTGCATTATTAATATAAGATTAAAGTCTAATGGAATCCTGAGTATAATTTAGAATGAAAAAAACTTCTTAAATGTCCATTAAGTGATTTATATATAATACCTATAGGCTCAAAGATTATTTAGAAAGAGCTATAATATTTTCTCTGTTTAGTTATTAAATCCCCTGATTTGCAGGTATTTTCTTTCTTATAAGTAGGGCCCTTATAAACTTTCCTAAAGTGTTTTAAAGCATGTTTTCACATTTGACTGTCATAATTATATAAGGGAAGCAGATATAATTCCTTCTGTTTTAAACACTAGGAAACTGAGGCATAGTGACTTCAACTGCTATATATAAGGGTCACAGAATGTTGGTGACAGAGTATCAAACTGGTGTGTGTGTGTGTGTGTGTGTGTGTGTGTGTGTGTGTGTGGTTTGATAATGTTTAGTTTGCTTTTCTTCAAGGGTCATTGAAGCATATGTTGGGGAAGGTATTCTTTATTCATTTGTAAATTCATTTACAGATAATATGCTTAACAATGTACTGAACCAACTCAACCCCTTATTTTCTTTCACAATTTCTTGACGCAGTTGCTTCTTTGCGTAAATGTTTGTCATTACGTATCTTCCCCCAACACTAAATTTGCAGGAGCAAATACAGCACACTGTATATCCCTTAGCACAGCATTGTTCAATAGGAATGTAATGTGAGCCTCCTACATCATTTAAATTTTCTATAGCCACATTTTAAAAAATGAAAAAAGATTAAATTAATTTTATTATATTTTATTTAACCCAACATATCCAAAATACAACTTGAACTTATAATTAATATAAAAATTATTATTGAGATATTTTTCATTCTTTTGTATACTAAGTCTTTAATATTTCATGTGTATTTTAGACTTCTAGCACATCTCAATTTGAACTATTCACATTTCAGGTGCTCATAGCTAAATGATTAGACAGCACAGCCTGAGAGCAATTAGAACCTCTGATTGTCTATTTTGACTTTTAGTTAAATAAAATTTGAAATATTTCCAGACTTTAAATGGACTCTGGGGAATATATCTGCTTTCAAAGTTACCACCGAACTTCTGCTAGTTAAACTTTGTTCTCATAATCTGTGCATAATTAATTAATTGAAATGTGAGCATCTTTTAATTGACTCTGTCCTTTCTTAGGTCCTCACTTTATTATGACCTTTCTCTTACTCTTTTCAGTAAGATCTTTCCCATCTCCTCATGGACCAGCCTTAGGATAGGAGCAGTAAATCACTTATGTTGAGACCAAGGAAAGTTCATTCTTCCTAGAGAATCCCATTTCCCTTACTGATGCCTGATTTCCACAGAAGTCAGTCAGTTCTTTTTATGTTCTATTTTATTAGTCAACCTGCCTTTATAGTAGACATACCCCAAAATTTCAGTTGCTAAACCCAAAATGTGTTTAACTAAATACAGGCTCCTTTCCAGCGATGGCCCTGGGGGAGCAGTGGAGGTATTTCTATTCCACAAAGTCATTGAGATGCCAAGCAGTCGGAGGCTCTACCTTTTTGAACATAATTTCTAAGATAGTTCTTTCAAGCATCAACATTCAACTGACAAAGAGCAAGGATAGAGAAGGTACATGCGTTCCCTAAACTCTCTCAATCTGTAAGCAACATACATCATTGTTAATTATGTTCCACTGGCAATAGTCACACACTCACACTTAAATGCAAAAGAGGATGGGAAATGTATTGCCTCGGCCGCCCTGTGCCTTCTAGTACAAACTCTCCTAGATGGAAATAGGGCATAAATCTCTGGTCGACACCAAGCCTTGTATGCCACAAAGGCTAATTTCTTTTAACCATAAATTCTCTTAGGGAGGATCCAAAACTGAGATATCAGCAGTGATATACTAGAGATGTAAGGACCTGGATTCAAATTCTGTTTCTGGCCCTTGAAGCAATTAGTCAACTTCCTTGAATCAGTTTTTCCTATTTCTGTCAATATGGCTGGGAATTGTGGCAGAGATGAAAACTGTATTTCCAATATCATTATATCCTTTTATTTATAAAATGAACTCCAGTTTTATGGGAGTGGGAGATTCATCCAGCTAAAAGCTACATTTACCAGTTAGCATTGAACATATGATTTATTTTTGGCTTGATGTCAAAATTGGTGATTCATTTTTTGTTTTAGATATCGGTTGTTATTCATGCTTCCACATGAAAGTATAAAAAAATGCAGAGATTCAGGTCCTTCCTTAAGAGCAGTATATCATAGGTAGCAGATAAATGTATACAAAATTTCTGAGGAATTAATTAAGTTGTGTACAAGACAGGATAGTACTATAGTATCAAACAACCCCAGATTTCAGTGGTTTAAGTCAACAAAACATTCTGTATGATTCACACAAATTCTGCTGCAAATCTAGTTGATTCTCTATGGCAACAGTTCTCCATTTGATGAATCAGTAGCAGGGGCTGAAGATGTACTTTTTTCTCCTAAAATTCAGAGCTTCTCAGGCAAGCAGCACAGACACATGCAATAAGGTGTCCTGTGTCTAAAAGTATATAGACCTTAAAATCTTAACTGACAAGACAGCGAAAGAAGGTTTACATGTGTGAATGTGTCTCTGGTTTCCTCCAGGTTAATTTACTGTTTTCTAATTTCTTAATATGGGATGAGGTCTAAAAAATTTCCTTTGAAAAACTTCAAATGATTATAAATAACTTTCATTTGAAAATATATAGAGTGCAACTTTTCATCCATTTTGCCATCAACTCTCCTTTAGTTAACTAGATACGGTTCTCTTGTAAAGGCCTCTCTTCACAAGCTGTCTCCAAATCACTATTTTCTAAAAGCCAACAATGAAAGGGTGACATTTTACCAAGGTAGACTAATGGAAGTCAAATCCCATTGTAAAAGCAGAACTGAAATTATGCTTCATGCACATCTGGCAACATGTTCATTTGTACATAAGAAAGGCATGAATAAGATTAAGTCTCAAATAAATTATCCACTGATTATGACAATTAACTAGCTGTCATAGGTATTCAATTATCTAATTATGGGCCAAAATTGTGTGCCAGGTGTTCCCTAAGTCCAAATTTCCAGAATGTTACATTTTTTAAAACAAATCTGCTTCATTTGGAGGAATGTTCTAACTTAAAATACTTGGACTCAATCAAACTATTTTCTTTTCTTTGATATATAAAGACCCTAATTTACAAATGAAGCCATCTGAATAATGCATGAAGAATGTGTGTGGATTCAAACTCATTTGTCCACATCACAGCAACTGTTTGTACTGGCCCAACTGCTTACTATGCATGCAGATGTTAAATTGTGCACCCTCGATCATCTGTTTATAATGCAAAATGACAGGTTGACTTGATTTTATCTAGCAGAAATAATTCAGGCATCCACACTGGCAAATTTGACCCAGAAGGTTTTATGAAATGTTCTGCAGTGAAACCTGTGGGTGAATTAAAATGCGTCTCCTCATTTCTGTGTATGAGTGTGTGTGTGTGTGTGTGTGTGTGTGTGTGTGTGTTCATTGCACAGGGTTTTTTAAGAACCAGAGATTTTCCTTCTTAAGCTTCAAAAAGAAACAATTTTCTCCATGAATCAAAAAAGTGTAAATAACACTGTTTTCCCTTTTGGTTTTACCTCCCACCATAAAATAGCTGTGAGCGATATGCTCAAGACTACAGGTACCTGCTTTAACAAATTCAAAGAAATAAGTTCTTGGAAACTGCATTTTTATTTATACAGAAATTCATGTAGGATTTTTACAAGGACTTGTTGATCTCTGCCCTTTTTGTGGTAGTGAATGTAACTCCCGCTGAAACCAAGAATAAATCTTGTTCTATAAAACAACTGATTTTAAAGGCCTTTGATTGCATTGTCCAGTGTATCAAAAACATCCATACACTGACACCCATTAATGTAACCAAAAGTATCTAAATATAAATGCAAAGAGCATAGGGAAAGCATTAGAAAGAAACTGTTTTATAAATACACGGTTCTGATGTTTATAGAGTTACAGTTAACCTCAATTCTTTTTCCCACTGTCCCTTTCTGCTGCAGATTCTAACTAAATTACTTGGACATTTCCAAAACCTAGCTGGTCTTCCTTTCACCAGTGCTATGTTCTCAGCCTTCAACCCTTTAGTTCTTTTTTGTAAAATCTGAATACAGCTTCAAGAGAGCATCTTTAAAGTCCTGATCTTACCATCTTATTATGCTGTTTCCCTGTGGAGCTTGTGTGGGTTTGGGGTTAGAAGTAATCTCTGTAAGGCTCGGGCAGAGCACCAAATCCACATCATTTGCTTAGCAGTTGGGGATTCTCTCTTACAGAGCTATGAACTGTTTTCATAGCCTTACCTTTGCCATATTCCATTCTTTTTCCTCTCCATCTCCAACATCACACTACCACTCATTTGAACACAATTCTCCCAAATAATATATATTGCTCTACTTGAGGGCCCTTGTTCAAAAAAAAAAAAAAAAAAAAAGAAGATATATGTTATTCTACAATGTCTGCAATATCTGCTTACTGAAACACTGAGATATATTTATACATCTACCAATTCCGCAAACGGCCATTCTTGCCTCCCTAAGCTGGGGTATTTTTTTTTTTTACTAGAGCCACATCAAGAGCACTTATTTAGTTTGTATTGCCTCATTTATATATCGGTGTTCCATCTGACTATCAGAGGTATGTAGACCTAACTGCACTATTACATTATAATCCTTTGCATCCCATAACGGAAACGATATATTTTCCCGTGTGCTGCCTTCATAACTCTCAGGATGTTGAACACACGACAGGTAGATGTTTGCCAGAACTGAATTTAGATCACTTCTTCAACAAGCATATATTAGCTACTTAGTATATGCCTGGTGTGAGGCAAAGAGTTTAGAATGAAAATAGGAATGAAGCACAGAAATATAAAATAAGTAATTCAGGGAGTTATATATAAAAGGTGATGAGATAGGAAATAGCCGTCCTCATCCTTCCACAGAAACACTTATTTAATAATCACATGCAGATTATAATCCTAGAGAACTCCAAAACTCTAGTCAAGAGGTTTCAGCACCCCCAGAAAGTCACAGGGCCAAGAACAGTTGCATTGAAATGGGTTACAACAGTTTTACTTTATCCACATATCTCCTTCCCCCAAACCAGCACTGTGAAAGATCTGCTTGATGATTTCTTCCATGAAGGGAAGAGAGAGTAAAAGCATCATCCCATGTCCTCAGCCCTTCAGGGTACTGCCTGAGAGACCTACTCCTACTTCACCTCATCCAGAGTGCTGAAGGATCCAGCAGAGGTGAAAGTCTGGAGCAGCTAAAGCAATAGGAGTGGCTGGTGACACTCAACATATAGGAAGGATCTCAGCCGTCAGCTTGGATGCAGGATTGAGAGATGGCATATAATCCTGAGATTATATACCTAATATCCCTTACACCTAATATCCCAGAATCCCTAGGGAAAATGGGAGAGCACCTCTCCGTACCTAACACATCTCAGGGGGATGGGAAAAAGTGACAATACTGAATTTTCTTCTTCAGGAGGGAAGGAGCTTGCACCCAGTGTCCCAGCATTTTGGTGCACTTTTCTAGGGGAAGGGTCAGGTGAATCAGCACCTGCCGTGGCTCTGTGGGATTGAGAAAATCCTGGGACTCCACCCCAGGGGGAGAATGTGCACATGCACACAAAAGGTCTGAAACACTCTCAGAATTTTAAGCGGGACTGATTGGTGAAGGTCTTGCCTTGCCAATTACACTCCATAAAGACTGGAAGAGGTGGCCACTTCTTGAAATGGACAGACACTAATGCAAACTATAAGGGACACAACAATTTAGGGAAGTGTGACACTATCAAAGGAACAAAAAGTAACCAACCCTAAAGAAATCTATGAATTGCCTGACATCGAATTCAAAATAATTGTTTTAAAGAAGCTCAGTGAGCTACAGCAGAATGCAATAGAATATTAAATGAAATTAGGAAAATGATACATGTACAAAATGAGAATATCAGCATGGAGAACCCATAAAAAGATTCCAAGAGAAATTCTGGTGCTGAAGAATATAATAACTGAACTAATTGAATAGAGAGCTCTGCTCAGAAGAAAAAAGCACAGAAGCCAGAGAAAAGTCATTTGAAATGATCTAGTCAGAGGAACAAAAAGGAAATTGAATAAAAAAAAGAGTGTAGAAAGCTGAAGGGATTTATGAAGTATCATCAAGATAGTCAATACATACATGGTAGGAATCCCAGAAGGAGGAGGAAAAGGTGCATACAGCTTATTTAGAGAGAGATAATGGCTCAAAACTTCATGACTCTGTGCAGGAAAAACACATGTAGGCTTATGAAGTACAAAGGACTCCAAACAGGAAGGTTCAAGAATTTGCACTAAGACACATTATAATAAAAAAAGTTTTGGGGCGCCTGGGTGGCGCAGTCGGTTAAGCGTCCGACTTCAGCCAGGTCACGATCTCGCGGTCCGTGAGTTCGAGCCCCGCGTCGGGCTCTGGGCTGATGGCTCAGAGCCTGGAGCCTGTTTCCGATTCTGTGTCTCCCTCTCTCTCTGCCCCTCCCCCATTCATGCTCTGTCTCTCTCTGTCCCAAAAATAAATAAACGTTGAAAAAAAAAAAATTAAAAAAAAAAAAAAAGTTTTAAGTCAAAGACAAACTTTTAAAAGCAGCAAGAGAAGTGACTCATCATGTCCAAAGGAGCCCCCATAAGACCCTCAGTGGGTTCCTCAGTAGAGATCTTGCAGGCCAGAAGGGAGTAAGATGATTCATTCAACAAACTATCAGAGTTGCCAATCAAAAAGTTAATAATTGGAAAAAAAAAGTTAATAATTGGAAAAACTGTCTTTTGAAATGACGAAATGGTAAAGATGTTTCCAGACAAGCAAAATTGGGGGAGGTTTGTTAGCATCGGAACTGTTTTGCAACCAGTATTCAAGCTCTTCAAGTTAAATGAAAGAATCCTAAGCAACATAAAATATGTGAAAGTAGAAAACTCATTTTATGAAGGTGAATATAAGACAAGTAGAGAATACTGTATCACTGTAATAGTTGTAAAGCATTCTTAATTTTAGTATAAATGCTAAAAGAAAAGAGTATTAACTGCAAATTTGTTATGGATACCTAACCTAAAATCTGTAAATTTTGACATCAATAGTATAAGGTATGTGGGAGAAGTAGTAAAAGTGTAGATGTGATTGAATTAAGATATCACCAGCTTAAAGTCAGCTGTTACAAGGTGTTTTATGTCAGTCTTCTGGTAACCACACACCCACACAGAGACACAAAAGAAAAAGACAAAGGAATAAAAATATACACTAAAAAACAGTGAAACACAAAGGAGGACAAGAGAGTAACAGAGGAACAAAAGAGTTACAAGAGAGAGAGAATGCATTTAATAAAATGGAAATAGTGAGTCCTTCCCTATCAACAATCACTTGAAACTAAATGGAACAAAAGAAAAAAAAGACTGAACTATACATGGTCTAAGAACAACTCAGTTTAGATTTAAGGGAACACATAGGCTGAAAGTGAAGAGATGGAAGAAAATGTTTCATGCAAACAGCAAGTAGAAGAGAGTAGAAATGGCTGTATTTACACCAGACAAAATAGACTTTAGGTCGAAAACAGTCACAGGAGAGAAAGGAGGATGATATACAACGATAAAAGAATCAACTTTATATCATTATAGATATATAAGTTATAAATACCTGTGCATCCAGAATCAGAGCACCTAAATATATGTCAGATATTAATAGAATTGAAGAAAGAATGGACAGTAATACAATAATAAGGCACTTGACTACCGTACTTTTCAACAATGCATAGAATATCCGGACAGAACGTTAATAAAGGACAAGTGAACTTCAATAAATTTATAAACCACATGAACCTAACAGAATATTCCACCCAACAGCAGCAGAACACACATTCTTCTCAAGGTACACATGGAACATTCTGCATGATAGATCATGTTAGGCCATGAAACAACTCTTAACAAATTTAAGAGACATGAAATCCTATTAAGTATCTTTAATGACCACAGTGATATGAAACTAGATATTAATAATAGGAAAAACTGGAAAATTTGTGGAAATTAAAAACCATGTTCCTGAACAACAAATGGGGCAAAGAAAAATCATGAAATATTTTGACACAAATGAAAATGAAAACACAGCCTACAAAAATTTATGGGATACAGTAAAAGCAGTGCCAAGAGGAAAGTTTGTAGCAATAAAGGCCTACATTAAAAAGGATCTCAAATAAACAACCTAACTTCACATTTCAAAGAAGTAGGAAAAGAACAAACTAAGCCCAAAGTTAGCAAAAAGAAGGAAATAAACAACATTAGAGTAGAAGAAAATGAATTGGAGACTCTAAAAACAAAAGACCAAAGAAACAAAGAGTTGGGGTTTTTGAAAAATTTTTAAATGGAAAAACTGTTTGCTGACCTAAGAAAATGAGAGAAAACTCAAATGTAATTAGAAATGAAAGAGGAGAGGGGCGCATGGGTGGCTTAGTCAGTTGATTAGGCATCTGACTTTGACTTTGGCTCAGGTCATTATCTTACTGTTCCTGTACTCGAGCCCTGCGTCAGGCTCTGTGCTGACAGCTCAGAGCCTGGAATCTGCTTCAGATTCTGTGTCTCGCTCGCTCCCTGCCCCTCCCCTACTCACACTCTTGTCTCTCTCAAAAATTAATAAACAATTTTCTAAGAAATGAAAGAGGAGATAATACAACTGATGCCACAGAAATAAAAAGGATCATGCAAGACTACCATAAACATGTATATGCCCACAAATAAGATAATCTAGAAAAAGAGAAATTATACTCTAACAAAACTGAGTTAAGAACAAATAGAAAACCTGAAACAAATAGATTGAATCAATAATCAGAAATCTGCCAACAAAGAAAGGCCCAAGACCAGATGGCTTCCCTGGGAAATTCTACCAAACATTTAAAAAGAGTTAATGCCAATCTTTTTCAAATTCACCAAAAAAAAATTAGAAGGGAGCACTTCCAAACTCATTCTATAATGCCCGCATCACTATGACATCAAAGCCACACAAAGACAATAAAAGAAGATTATAGGCCAATATATCCGATGCAAAAATTCTCAACAAAATACTAGCAAGCTAAATTCAACAGTACATTAAAAGGATTATAGACCATGATCAAATGGGATTTATCCCTGGGATCCAAGGATGGTTGAACGTTTGCAAATCAGTTAATGTGATATTCTAGATAAACAAAATGAGTGCTAAAGATTACAGTCATCTCAATAGATACAGTAAAAGTATTTTACAAAATTCAACACTCTGCTATGATAAAAATGCTCAACAAAATATAGATAGAAAAAATGTATCTCAACATAATAAAGGCAAAGTGATAGCTAACATTGTATTCAGTGGTAAAAAACTAAAAAAAAAAATTCTGTAAGATTAGGAACAATACAAGGATGTCAACTTCCACCACTTCTATTCAATATAGTACTGGAAGTTCTAGCCTGTGCATTTAGGCACTAAAGATAAATAAAAGACATCCCAGTCAGAAGGAAAAGTAAAATTTTCTCTGTTTGCAGATGAAATGATCTTAAATACAGAAAATCTTAAAAACTACCAAAAAAAAAAACCTGTTAGAGCTAATACATTCTTTTAGTAAAGTTGCAGGATACAAAATCAACATACAAACATCAGTTGTGTCTCTATATGTTAAAAGTGAACAATATGAAAAATAAGAAAATCCCATTTATTATAGGATCATTTTTTGAACATTTGGAAATGAAGTTATTCAAGAGGTGAAAACCTTGAACAGAGGAAACTATAATACACTGATGAAAGAAATTAAAGACATAAATAAATAGAAAGTCCTTCCATTCATATTCATGGATTGGTAGACTTAATATTTGTTAAGATGTCTATACTACTCAAAGTAATCTACAGATTCAATGCTATTCCCATCTAAAAAACCAATGGCATCTTTTACATAAATAGGAAAACAACAATCGTAATATATACGTGGTATAACAAAAGACCCAAAATAGCCAAAGTAATCTTGAGAATGAGAAACAGAGCTAGAACCATCACACTTCTTGATTTTAAAATATATTGCAAAGTTACAGTAAAACAGCATGGTACTGGCATAAAGATAGACATATAGACCACTAGAACAGAATAAAGTGCTAAGAAATAAATGCACACATATCTGATCAACTGATCTTTAACAAGGGCACCAGGAATACACAATAGTTAAAGGATAGTCGCTTCAACAAATGGTACTGGGAAAATTGGATATCCACATGCAAAAGAATAAAATTGGACCCCTATCTTACACCATGCAAAAAACTCAAAATGGAGTAAAGACTTAAACATAAGACCTAAAATTGTAAAACTAAATGGAAACATGGGAGATCTTCATTGACCCTGGCAATAATTTCATGGATATGACACCAAAAGCATAAGCAACAAAAGCAAAAATAGACAAGTCAGACTATATCAAACTAAAATGCCTCTGTATAGTAAAAGAAGCAATCAACAGAGTGAAAGGGTAACCTATGGAACTGAAGAAAGTATTTGTGGAGAATATATCTGGAAAGGGGTTAAATTCTAAAATATATAAGGAACTCCTACAACTCCGTAGCAATCAGTCAATCAGTTAATAATCCAATTAAAAGTGAGCAAAGGACCTAAATAGACATTTTTCCAAAGAGGACAGAAAAATGACTGAATGGTACATGTTAAGTGATGAATCACTAAATTATACTCCTGAAACCATTATTACCCCATATGTCTGTTACCTTGGATTTAAATAAAATTTTTAAAAATGACTGAATGTTCAGTGTCACTTATGCCAGTGGATAGAAGCAGGGAGAAATGGGAAGTTGTTTTTCAGTGGGTATAAAGTTATAGTTATACAAGATGAGTAAGTTTTAGAGATCGGCTTTAAAACATAGTGCTTATAGGGGTGCCTGGGTGGCTCAGTCGGTTGAGCATCAGACTTCGGCTCGGGTCTGTGGGTTTGAGCTCTGCATTGGGCTCGGAGCCTGGAGCCTGCTTCCAATTCTGTGCCTGCCTCTCTCTCTGCCCCTCCCCCGCTCATGCTCTGTCTCTCTCTCTCTCTCTCTCTCTCTGTCAAAAATAAACATTTAAAAAAATTTTCCACATAGTGTTCATAATTAATAATACTGTATTGTGTGCCTAAAATTTCTTAAAAGGGTAGATCTCACGTTAAGTGTTTGTTCTTACCACACACACACACAAAAGCAGAGGGACACAAGGAAATTTTTAGAGGTGATGAATATGTTTTTTATCTTGATTGTGGTGATGGTATCAAGGTGTCTGTATATGTCCAAGCACATCAAAAATTGTATACATTAAATATGTGCAATTTTAACGTACCCGTTACACTTCAATAAAGCCATAAAAAGTAAATACCACACAGCTGAGTCAAATTCTTTCCCCCAGTAATGTAATTCACAAGGAAGTAATTAATTCTCTTGGTGGTTGAGGTGTCCAAGGTTATTCTGTTTAATCTAAATCTTTATATATTTATTTTTTAATGTTTATTTATTTTGAGAGAGAGAGAGCATGAGGAGGGGAGGCACAGATAGGGAGACACAGAATCTGAAGCAGGCTCCAGGATCTGAGCTGTCAGCGCAGAGCCAACCAACTGAGCCACCCAGGTGCCCCTGTTTAATCTAAATCTTAAAACCTAGGACCACCTGGGTGGCCCAGTCAGGTAAGCACATGACTTTGGCTCAGATCATGATCTCAACAGTACGTGTGTTCAAGCCCTGCATTGGGGTCTCAGCTGTCAGCACAGAGCCTGCTTTGGATCCTCGGTCCCCCTCTCTCTGCCCCTCCCTCACTTGCATTCTCTCTCTTTCCTAAAAAGAAAGAAACATTTAAAAAAATCTAAAAGCCTGGATATAAAGAAGTTGTGAAGAGGGAATTTAATAAAAGGAATATTGTGAAAAATGATGTAGATACTGGAAGATGTGGTGTAATGTCAGAAAAGGCCAGTAATAATACTAGAAAGAAAGGCCAGCTTTTGAGTGGTCTCAAATGCCAGGGATAACTCTGTTGCCCAACCAACAGCCATGATTTTTTTTTTTTTTTTTTTTTTTGCCATGCTTGCAAGCCCACTTTCAACTAATGAAGCTGAAAGTATCAAGATTCCCCTTTCCCAACCTTCCTTGGATCTACAACAGGGCATGCGATTCTAAGCTGGACAATGGGTCTTGAGAAGAAGTATTGTATACAGCTTATGGGAAACTTGTTTCCCCTAACACAAAAGGAAAAATCGGAAGAAACCCTTATTTCTAACTTTGGTTATTATTGTGTAATATTATACCAGGAGCAATGTATCCTACACCTATGACTTTTCCTTTTCATATCCTTAAAACTGAGTAAAGGAGAGTGTTGCAAACATGTGGATCTTTGATAATATTCTTGTTTTCCTAATTCAACCAGCCTTAAATTCTCCACCCTGGACCTTGTTATGTGATAAGATACTATGTTGCTTGAACTACTACTAATTAGTATTCTGTTATTTGGAGGTAAGTTTTCCTAATCAATACAATCCTGTATATATTATTAGGCCATAGAATGGGGAAAAGCAGAAAAGTAACAGAATGATATTTATATTTACAAATACCACTTTCACTATGGTGAAAAAGATACATAGCAAAGGAGAAGAATGCAGATAAGATTAGTTAGAAGGTTGGTTTTATATTAGTTTTTATATTAAGATGGGTAAATAGTGATGGGAAAATAAAGTAAGAAGATATTTAGAGCACCATTTCCTTAAGTGTATTCCATGGAATGTTAGCTTTAAATGGTTTTATTAGATAGTAAATAGAAAAGTTTGAGGCATCAAATCATAACCTGGGAAAACTCTAGGTTAAGGCAAACTCTTACTCGCTAAAATGTAGTGTAAACTCTTAACTGGGGATTGAATAACAGATTTTTCTCTATGTAAAAGAATTTTCGCTGAACTAGTGTTTCATAGAACACATTGTAGGAAGTTCTAGACTTGGGTTACATTTATTTGATAGAATGCCCTTTGATAGAGGGCTAAACATGAGATAAAATGTTTCTTTTTTTAAAATATTTTTTAATGTTTATTTTTGAGAGACAGTGAGAGAGCACAAGTGGGGGAGGGGCAGAGAGAGAGGGAG
Source organism: Leopardus geoffroyi (assembly GCF_018350155.1). NCBI lineage: Eukaryota > Metazoa > Chordata > Mammalia > Carnivora > Felidae > Leopardus > Leopardus geoffroyi. Next base: position 137,856,862 of record NC_059333.1, read on the forward strand.
ACACAGAATCTGAAGCAGGCTCCAGGCTCTGAGCTGTCAGTACAGAGTCCGATCTGGGGCTCAAAGTCACAAACCACGAGATCATGACCTGAGCCAAAGTCAGATGCTTAACCGACTGAGCCACCCAGGTGCCCCAAAATGTCTCAGTTTCTATCTTGAGTGGTATGATAGATAGTGGTACCATTAATTGTGACAGAAACTTTTATGGGGAAGTAATTCATTCTTGGATGTTCTGAATTTCGAGTTGCCTGTGGGATATCCAAATAGGAAAATTTTGATAGTTATTCGAATATGCATCTGAAGTTCAACCATATTTTTTTTCTAGGTACATAGGTAGTGATTAAAGTCTTATGAGTAGAAGAAATTGTCTATATTAAATTCTTTAGTATAGACTTTGATCGAACTTCCTTTCCGTCTAATTGAGGACATTTGAGGCTTGGAGAATATCCTTTGCAAATCTAATTGGACAGTAGTTTCTAGTGAAATGTCTAAGAGGGAGATGTAGGGCTGATGCAGGCTGCAAATTTATAACAGCTATTCATCTTATATCCTCTTTGTCCATTGAAAAGGCAGTTTTGAAAAGTAAAGATTCACACCTTAGAGTTAGAGGTAGATAATGAGTGTTTGCTTCCAGCAATACCTGTGATGTGTGCACTTTGGGCAATGTCAAAGAATCTCTCATGTTTCTCTCAGTCTTGAGTGCAAGCGTTTCTGTTATTAACTGCAGCTCAGTGTGAAGCAGGAATCTGGAGACAAAAACTTGAGTGGTCATTGTGAGCTCTCTAAGCTACAGAACCCTATAAACCCAATTAAGTTTATATTTTTAAAGAGGCCAAAAGTTAAACTGTTGGCACTTTCAGATGGGGCAGCACGAGCACAATTTTGTGGACTCTGGAGTGGAGTGACTCACAAAGACCACTCATCAAACACTCTCTCCTTCCTGAAGGCCGTTTGAGTGTTTATCCCTCGAGCATTCCATGTCAAAACGCATATCTGAACTCTCATCTTTTTTCACCAGCCACTACGCTCTAGATGTGACAACATATGGAGAAACTGCAGGCAAAATTGCCAAGTCTGCCATTATGTCAGTGCGCCTTGTTGATCCCAGCCATAGGTAACGTGATCACTGATGTTCTCGCCTTTTCTTGCTATGTATTCAGAGAATGACCACTGCAGACATGTGAACCCTTGACACGGAAGCAAGACAAGTTGATGGTGATGAAACAGGGAAAACAGCAAAGTATATGTAGAAGATTGCAGAGCATACTTGCCCAGAGGAAACGTTATATAATTTGCCTTCCCAAGATTTATTTGAGTTTATTTGCATTTGGGGCGGCTATAGTTAATATTGTCTGACATTATGTTACACATGGCAAGATTTAAAAAAAAGAGCAGGGGCGCCTGGGTGGCTCAGTCGGTTGAGTGACCTTCAGCTCAGGTCATGATCTCAAGGTTTGTGAGTTCAAGCCCCGTGTCGGGCTCTGTGCTGACAGCTCAGAGCCTGGAGCCTACTTCAGATTCTGTCTCCCTCTCTCTCTGCCCCGCCCCCACTGGTGCTCTTTCTCTCTCTGTCTCAGAAATAAATAAACATTAAAAAAAATTAAAAAGAAAACAACTCAGTACAAAGAGATTCTTACAGTACACCTCAGAATTTTGAAGTCAAGCAAAGTTAAGGGGATTTAACATTTTATCATGACACCCCCAATAACTGGTGACTGGGCATGCAGTGCAGTAAAGATGACTATGCATTCTTTGTCACAGCCCCCACAGGGCATGTGAAATTGCCCTTCCCTTGTGTTTGTTTGTTTATGCTGTGTGACTACTTAAAACAATAGAATGTAGTAGAAATCATACTGTGTCAGTTGCAAAGTTAGGCTTTGAAATATCTGGCAGCTTCTATTTGCTCACTTTTGGAACAGTCACTGTTGGGATGCTCCTTCTCAAATCCAACTGCTGCTCAGAAGCCAAAGCCACATGGGGACGCCATGAGTGTGAGTTCTGTTCAACAGCCTCGGTTGAGCTCCCAACCAGAGGACAGCATCATCTACCTGTCATGTGAGGAAGCCATTTTGGCTGTTCCCGCCTAAATAAAGTCCCCTGATTATGTAGTCCCAGCTGACATCACACAGAAGAGAATTACCCAGCTGACCTTGGTCAACATCTAGAATCATGAGAAATAATAAAATTGTTGTTGTTAGCTACTAAGTTTGATTTGATTTGCTATGCGGTCAGTAATTGATGGTTGAAATAGATAACGTGGGTTATTGTTGTGAACAAGTACATTGTTAACTTTTAGATGCCATTCAGTAACAAGAAATTCCTGTCAGCTGACACATGAGAAAATAGGGAATGGTTCAATGTTCCACTTATGAAATAATAGAAGTTGATGAAATTCATGATTAGCTGCATTAGGAGATCGCAAGCATATGTAGGTCTGCTATTTGTAAAAAAAACAGGGAACAACTGTGTTCAGCCACAACAGTGTGGAGAAACCACTCATCAGAATGTAACAGAACCATAGAATTATGCGATAAACAACTTATAGTATTATGGCTAACTGAAGAAATATTGAGATATGTCACTGCATATGAAGTATAAATATAACCACGTAAAATAAAAAGGGCAAATTATGTCTAAGAAGAAAAGGCTGAGAACAGTGCTTCAAAGTACGCATTAACTTCCCTGGATATACCATTTGCATACTTAACTCTTGGGGTAAAAACAAAAACAAGCAAAACCCTATGAAGCAACAAAGGAGGGAATAGTTGAATCTCTCCTGGTCAGAGAGGTGGCTTCATTGAGGAGTGTTCACTTGAGATGAGTTTTTCAAAATGAGGAGGAATTTGTAAACTGGTGCACGAGAGGAAAAGTCTAAGCGAGGAAGTAACCTATGCAAAGTCACAGAAAGAGATAAAATATCAAAGAGTAATAACTCCTGGAAACTGTAATTGTTCTGGTGCATAATTTGGGGGGAGGGGGTAGAGAGAAAAAAGGTTATAATATTATAGACCAATCTACTAAACCCAGTATTTCCATTTAGATTGATTTCTCCTTTTTCTTTGAATGCCCATGATGCTCTGTTTAGTTATGCTTTATATTATAGTTATTTGGTCACATATCTTGCATTCTATTTTATATCATAAAATCCTTGCACCAGAGACTTTGTTCAACAAATGTCAATGTGCTAACCTAGCTTTCCCAGGCCCCTTTTAGCTGTTTAAGATTTTTGCAAAGACCTTGGGACTCTAACCTACCAAGAACAGAAAGTGAGCTGAGAATTCTGTAATCCCAAAATGGTCATACTCCACGAAACCCAATGGAGATTATAGCTGAGAAAGAAAATGGATGAGGAAGAAGGAAGAGCCAAGGGAAAAATGGACAAATTAGAACTTTTCAGAGAGAAGAATCTGGGCCAATCAAGGGATTACCTTCCCAGTGCCAGAGGAGGGATTCCTTACAGTGTTTACTTAGCAGGGCTTGTTATGTTCCAGCAGCTACTGTGTCTACCATTCTTCCCCCTCCAAAAAAGAAGAGTGTGTATTGTGGTTATCTTATGTCAGCACGGGTGTGGAGGCTAAGATACCTGGCCTCATTACCCAGCAATTTCAAGAAGGTGATGTGCTACACCCATTCTGATGGAGACCCTACTGCCTCACATACAGAGAATCTAGACTCTCAGGATGCGACGTCTGTGTGGGTTTTTTGCATTTACTACTTATGGGAGAGTTTCAACGCATTCACTGTATTTGAAGAAGGAACAAAAGGGTATACTAGTTGTGGAAATATGACCTATGCTCAACTGAATATTTGTATGCTCTCTGCTCATTTCCCTGACACATTTGCAAAATAGGTTGGGGCTGTGTGGTTAGATATGGCCAGTAGACTGTGAGCAGAACCAACGTGTGTTACTTCTATGATCACACAGTTAAGACCTAGGATAATGCTTCTATCCCTCTCTTCCACTGCCATGGCAGTTTGAAGTGCATTTAGTTTATATCATGTAGACAAAAAACAGAGAAAGATAGCCTGCATTAGACTGTATTAAATCACTGAAACCTGAAAGTTTGTTTATTGCAACAATGAGTGTTAATCTCCTTAACAAATGAATTCCTGGGAGGAAGTGCTTAGCAAAACCTTTCACGTTTCTTCTCCAATATTCCACACACCCTTGTGAGGGATATTTATATTTTTTATATCTTCCAATCCTTTATTCAATCTCTGCTTCATCTCTACAATGTGTATAACAAAAAAGTTTGCTAATTTGGCCTTATCCTCTGTATGCTTTCTGAAGTGAAGTAACATATCTCTGGCTATGGCCTGTTTTCCAAACATGAGTGGATTTATTGTTCTACCATCCAGCCAGAAATTAGTTTTCCTTCTCTGTGTTGCAATTCCCGTCAGCTGGGTTGTCAGCTACAATCTCATAACTTGAAATGTTCTCTCCAACTTGTTGGAGCTACATCTCTAACTTAAATTTCCAGGGCTAATGTTTCCCATTGTTCATCTTTGTTTCTGCTAATTTAATATCAGAATACTTCCTTTCTTACTGTACGTTTCTTCACAAAGAAGGCAGCATTCCATTTTTAATGCAGGACTTAAGAGTTTAAGGGCTCATTCACATATGGTAATGTAGTTGATTCTCAAAATAACTCTGTAGAATCAGGCATGAATGATATTCATACCTTATCCCCATATTCCAGATGAGGAAAATGAGACTCAGGAGACTTCCCCAAATCCCCTGGCTATGACTGCCCACCCAAGAATTCTTATTCCAAGTCTCATTTTTCCACTCCACCTTCATTACCTTTTACCAATTTTATCATTTGTTCCTGATTGTATATTTTATGTATACATCAGTCACTAATATGAAATCTGACATGTTTTGAAATCTGTATTACTGTGCCTAAAATAATAGTAATACAACATGCTAGAATGCCGCAAGTTTTAAGGAAGAGAAAGTTGGAAATCCAAACAGGAAATAGCAAAGCTAAAAATTAAGGAAAGAGAAAAACAGACATTTGAGTTGTTTCCAGTGTTTTCTTGCTTGCTTTGTTTGTTTTTTGTTTTGAGTTTTTGTGCACACACATGTGTTTTGTTTTGGGTTTTTGTTTTGTTTTGTTTTTTGCGGGTGTGTCTGTGTGTGTGTGTGCTATTGAAGACAGTTCTCCCCTGAACATTCTTATTCAACTCTTGATGCTCATGAACAAGATTTTCTCCCAATCTAAGTTATAGAACTAGGATTAGAATTAGAAATGTTGGGAAAGTTTGAATGAAAAAGCCAGTTCACAAAAATCTGGTATACATTTGTATACCTGGTGGAAGAGACCCTGGCCCAGCAATTCCAAGCAGACCTGAATGGGGAGATAGTAAAACTGGCAACAGGTGGATACCACTGGTCGGAGCACCTCCACCACCTGGAACGGGGGCTGTCCCCCTGACCCTGTGACCATTGCTTTTGTTATCTATACTGATCAGGCTGTGGGTGGTGGGTACCGTGTGTGCCCCAGGAGCCCCAGTCATTCCAGAGGAGGCTGCCACTGCTAGAGCCATGGTAGTCCTTGGGATGAGTCTTTGTACCATGTCAGTGGGATTCCTGGCTGCATCTTCGTCCACACCGGCAGCTTCCTTGGTGGGCACTGCACCCAAGAGGTGCCACCTTGGCCCAGTGCCTGTGCCTCCCACAAATCCTGTGGGCCAATAAAGTTTCTTTCATCTCATAAATAAACATTTATTTATTTATTTATTTATTTATTTATTTATTTATTTATTTATTTTGAGAAAGGGAGAGCAGGGGAGGGGCAGAGAGAGAGAGGAGAATCCTAAGCATGTTCCACACTCAGTGCAGCGCTTAACGTGGGGCTCAATCTCAGGACCACAAGATTATGACCTGAACCACTATCAAGAGTTTGTTGCTTAACTGAGCCACCCAGGCGCCCCCCTAGCCCCTGCCACTGAAAAACTTTTGTATATAATCACCATACATATGTATACATGTGTGTGTGTTTATATATACTGTAGATATATACTATATATAGCATATAGTGTCATATATATGATATATAGAGAGTATGATACAATTTTCGTAAAGCTCCAAAACAACTTGCAATTTATTACTCAATAATAACCACTAAAATACTTTTTTTTAAAGATTCATTTATTTTTGGGAGAGAGCAAGTGGGGGAAAGGCAGAGAGATGGGGACGGGGGATCCAAAGTGGGCTCTGTGCTGACAGGCTAATAGCAGTGAGCCCAATGTGGGGCTTGAACTCGTGAACCATGAGATCATGACCTGAGCCATAGTTGGACACTCAACTGACTGAGCCACCAGCCACCCCTAAAATACTTTTTTATTATAAAAATAGAACTATGCAATTTATTTCAATATGTAGACACAATTTTGCTTTTAGAGGTCATTGTGATGTTGTTTCTGATATCACACGATTTTTATAAAGTTATCATTTTCTTTTTGGCCATAGTTATTAACAGGTCACTTCTTGAGATACAAAAACTGATAATCATTATTTCTGCTGCCCTTTCAAATAGATATTATTTTAGTATCATGTGGGATTAAATACTAAATTTAAATATAGTTCTGGCATAGTACGTTTTTTAATTTTATTTTTTATTTTTTAAAATTTACATCCAAATTAGTTAGCCTATAGTGCAACAATGATTTCAGGAGTAGATTTCTTAGTGTCCCTTACCCATTTAGGCATAGTACTTTTTAGTTTGTCATTTCAAGTCTTTTTCACTTGCACTTTGGCTTTGTACTAAATGAACATTAAAAATTGAATTTTTTTCATAGTCTGACTATTCATTGATATAAAACTAAAGGTAATCATGAAAACATTGGAGATGTAACTACTCAATAATATGATAGTATCAAATAGGTAAAAAAAAAAAAAGGATAATTATTGTAGTAAGCCAATATAACTTGCTGAATACTATTTACAAAACTGTCCTGTCACCAAGTATAGAGGAAATTTTATAATTTGGGGGATGTCCGTTCCGCATCCAACCCTCCCTCTTATCTTAGGCATTAGGGATTGAATCCTGTCCAGCCTTATGAAGTGACTGGCAAAACCTCAAAGCACCATGGGTAATTAAAGATCTAAGAGAAGGATGGGGAAAAAGTAAACAATGTCGCCATGTTCTGGTGATATTGTTCAAGCATCTGGTTCCATTTTAGGTACTAAGTTACATGATCAGAGCTTAGCTCTAGAAAATTGCCAAATATCATAAGAAAAAAGGTTAAAAATCATTACCAGTTCACAATTGCAGCCTTAAAGGTGGGCCACTCACATCTTTTGAAAGAGAATCTGCTGCAAGGAGAACAGTTAGCTGAGTCCCAGCCCTTCAAGATCTGTCTCAGCTATCAATTCAAGACCATACACTTTCTGGGCAATCTCTAGCCAATGACCAAACAAGATGGGGATCCAAGGGCTTACTACTTGTGGTCATTTTGACTCTCTTCTTATGGGCAATCTTTACACTGAAGTTTCCCAGTGGTGGGCTGGCTGAGACTTGTGCAGAACTGTCTGAAGGTCATCCAGCTCAATCCTCCTTCCTTCCCTTGCTTTTGCAAGGTGAGACCAGCATCATGCTGAGAAGTCTTTTCCTGACTATTTTTACCTTTTCTCTCTTTTTTCCCCCTCACAGGAATTACCTCCAATAAGTCTCTTGCATTTTTATTTTCCTTTTGGCACCTGTTTCCCAGAGACCCAGAATTGTCACTTGGGAGTCATTATTGACCTTTGTGAGATATCAGACTTGTAATTTCTACCTTTTTTGGTGGAGAGGGCGAGAGAGCATGCACGTATATGAGCGTCTTCATAACTAGTCTCAGAAGACCATCAGAAAGCTCAATAACCTTGGAATTGGTACAAAACACAATTAGTAAAACATAGGTTTCTTACTTACAAAAATCTACTTGCAGAAAGTTAGCTGGTGATCAAAAACTTTAATTTGATTAGGCAGAAGGAAAAGATCCTGTGGCGATTTAGCTAAGGAAAAGAGGTGGGGAGGGGGGATTTGTAAAATTCCAATATATTGTGTGCTTTAACGAAACCTGAGCTGCCTCCTTATTATTACTGTTATTAATTTAGATTGTTTTCTAAATTAATCTAATTTAGATTTTCTGGCTCAGGTAAAAAAATTCTCTGCTTTATGCTTTGGAAGTTAACCAAATTCTTATGGGTTGTTGACTTATTTAATAGAACCTCAGAAATTCACAGAGGCTAATTATTGATGAGAATATGTCTTGCCATGGGTTTCTTCAAATGTTAACGTCTGTGATACTATGAATCCATGATTAAATAGTACATGCAGTATTGAAGAAACAGATTACAACCTGCCTCTAGACTATGGGATACTTGAAGGCATGTCTTTATGTCCAACTTTTGAGGGCACTTAAGACAAGTAGGCATTTGTGAAATGTTTCCTAAATTGGACTGAGATCCAGTTTTCAGTTATTTGTTCCAGTGAATCCAGACACAACATAACTTTATTGCACCAAGTTTTACTGACGTTGATGGCCAGTGTTCGCCACGAGAATTGGATGGAAGTATTTAGAGTTGGATTTCAGTGTATATGATTTGAAGGACCCTCCATTCTTTTTACTTTGTCAGGACCTTAAATGAGACTTTTGAGTTATATGTAACTAGCATGGGAGAAAGCAGTTATTGGTCTGGCTTGGCCTGCAGATGTTTGGGATTACACCTAATTGCTTTGCTGCTTCTATTTTCATCAGCCTGCTGACAGGATTTTTGTAAATGTTGGAAGAAAGCCTAACTTAAAGGGGTTAAGCTTCTAAACTGCTGTGATCTACAGTCAGTTAGAAGTGACAAATCTTAAGCAAAAGATAATCTCTTCCACTTACAGAAATGCCAGCCCAAATATCATCTGTAGAAAGACTTCAGCAACTTTAATATATTCATGTTAGAGAACAGAATTTAAAAATAGGCATTTGTGGATCTTTTAGGTCCCTGCTGCTTTATAGATTTTAACTATGCTGGTTAGCAAGTCTTTTCAGCTGTGCTCTGATGGTTTGCATAGAGACTCTGTCTTTTATGGAGATTTATGGAAAGCCTGTACCACAAAGGCAAAGCTAATACCCAGTCTCCCAACTTCATGTATCTTCCACATAATGGAAAGCTTATGAGGCAAGGGAACGTGAACCTATTAGAAAAGTTTTAAGCTGCAGGTAACGGAACAGTCTATGAAAAGTGGCTTCAAAAAAGGAAACAAAATTATATGCAAATTATAGAGATAGATCTTTTTTTGTTTGTTTTTTGTTGTTGTGTTTCTGTTTTTGTTTTTGTTTTGGAACAGCGTCTCAACTCTATCAGGGATGTGAACATTTCTGTTCATCTGTAGTCCTTCTCTCATTGACACGAAATGGTAGTTGCAGCTCTAAGCAAGCAGAGCATCACCAAATCACATTCCAAACATGAAGGAGGAAAGCAGGTAGAAAAGGGGCTTTCCTTTTGTTAAGGAGTAAAATCCTTTTTAGATTCCCCTGCTGGTCTGTCTTTGTGTCCAATTCGCTAAAATCAGATAATATGGCTATCTCTGAGTCCAAGGGCGGCTGGGAAAGTGAGGAGATGGCTGGATAAAACTGTTAAATTCCATGAGATTGGTTGCAGTTTCCCTTTTGAAGACTTTCGGAAATTTGTTAGCAAGGAAAATAAAAAGTTATAGGATAGCCGTGCAGTAATTTTTGCAAACTCCAAGTCAATCCTAGGCATGTCCTAATTTGAAGGACCAATGAATGAATTTCTCTACTTGTTTCCACATATCCCAGTGTTGCTACTTGTATGATATGAAAGGATCAACAAAAGTAAAATGAGAACTAGTAAAAGTTACAAATAGTAAAGACACTTAAAATGTATCTGTAAGATTATCACCAGAAAAAAATCGGAGTTCAAATTTTCATGTTGCTCTTAACACGTTCATGTTATTTTTACACAATTACTCTTAAGAAAGTTTGTGTTCTTTTACATTCTGCTGTTTTCATTTGTCATAAATATTTTCCTTTTTCTATATTACTTTAATAATTTTCATTTATAGCATCATAGTTTTTCATCTATTATTGGCTCCAGATATATGTAACAATTTTCGTAGGATTGATATTCAGTGTAGCACAAAGGGAAGCTACCTAGCAGATCAGGAATTATAGCATAATCCTGCTTGGCCTGAAATTTCAGTTATATCACTTACAATATGAATGACCTTTCAAGTTATTTAACTGCCCTGCACTACAGTTTTTATATCTGTAGAATAAAGTTAATAGTAGTACTCTAAAGGTAATAATTATTAATTATTAAGTACATTTTATTAATTTAATTAGGTAAAGTTAATAAGTAAGATACTTCCTGTAAATTGCTTAATATGGATCTCACTGTGCAATCCAATGTGGTAGTCACTAGCCACATAGGACTACCATATATAGATATACCATCTATCTATCTCTCTCTCTCTCTCTATATATATATATATTAAAGTTTATTTATTTTGAGAGAGAGCAGGGGAGTAAGCAGGTTCTGCGCTGTCAGTGCAGAGCCCAATGTGGGGCTTGATCTCATGAACTGTGAGGTCATGACTTGAGCTGAAATCAAGATTCAGATGCTTAACCAACTGAGACACCCAGGTGCCCCCATGTATGATTACTTCAATTTGGGCTTAAATTAATTAAAATAAAATTTCAGTTCTTCTATTGCACACTACATTTCAAGTGCTCAATAGCCACAAGTGATGAGTAGTTACCATATTTAATGGTGCAGGAAAAGGTATTTACATCATTATAGAAGATTTTATTGGACAGCACTGTCTAGAATATAGTAAGAGCTCAATAGGTAGTTGTGCATTTATCTTTTCCTTCTTCTGAATGTCCTTGGAGAAGTATTCCCCACTTCCTTATGGCTAAGCTCATAACAATTAAAATTATGACATTTCATTTATATTTAAGTAGAACTGAACACCTGTCAAAATGCTTTCGCAAACATTTAGACCCTCTGCAAACCAAGTCTTTTTATACATTTAATTACTGAACCACTAGTTTAGAATAATCATGTCACATAATAAGAGTCAATAAATATAGTCACTAAGTGAAAGAAAAACTGACTGAATGATAGTATAACCCAATAAAGTATCTGAGCAAAGATCTGGTCCCTTTTATCGATGAAAATGTTGAGTCACTTAGTGAGTTACCAATATATTACAAACCAGCACCCAGTTGTCCAGGCCCAGGTTTTATCTCATAATGTCACTAGCAAATATTTCAAATTTGAATTATAGATAAATCAGTATTATTTCTAAAGATCAATGTAGAAATTTCCATCTCTATCCTATAATAAGTGTATCTGAAATTAGTGCTTGAAGCAGTATGTGTATATATACCCCCATATATATATATAAATACATATATACATATATTTTATATATACATGTATTAAATATATAATATATATAAGCACTACATTTATATTTAATCCGAAGTCTCCAGTAATACTCAGTGTATTAATGATATTAATACTCTATTATGGTTAGGAGACTCAGGATGCCAAATTGTGCCCCAAACATATCCATGCCTACTCTTGAAAATTCCAAGGGAAATTTGTAAACAAACAAAAAAACAATCACAAATAGGAATTAAAGGCAGATTTTATTTTGACTGGTCTTGTGCTCATAACTGCAATGCCCAGCATTCTGGAAGAGTGAGCTAGAATTAGTGATCTTCCCAAAGCCTGCAAGAGTATCTCCCGCCTCCTGTCTAAATTTTGCCATAAGCCAGCTTTCTGAGGCTGATTGATTACCAAGCCACGGTACACTGAGACACAGAAATGTTTCAAGATAGATAGGCTAGGCTGTCTTAACTGATCTTGCAGCATAAACAAAAGAGGCAAAATGGGGATTCCAGAGCGATCCCTTACATCCCTGAGAGCAGGCCCTCGAATAGCTTCCTACTTTGGCATCTAGGGGATGAGACAAAAGTGAGAGAATACAGAAGAAAGGAGAACATTCAGGTCCTCATGCATGAGGTTTTCATGTACAGTTGTATTTCCTACAGGTAAAAAGATCTATTTAGAGTTCCAAGATGTAACTCCATAAAATGAGCTGCTTCTTGATTTGTGAAAAACTGAAGGTGGGAGGGGCAATAGAAGAGAGGATCTTCCCTGCTGCATTTGGGACCCTCAAGAAACCACCAGTCCCTTGATCTCCTACCTAGATTTTTATATTTAATTTTATTACAGGGTGTGTCTAATTTTGCTTAAAGAGTTTATATGGAAACATCTTTTTGAAGTGTTTTTCACTGATCAGAGGCAAAAACTTTTTAAATGTCAATTTGATACGAACTCTGTTACAGATGGAGTGTTTGTGTCTTGCCGAAAGTCCTATGTTGCAATGGAATCTCCAATGTGATGGTATTTGGAGTTGAAGTGTTTGGGAGGTGACTAGTTCGTGAAGGCACAGAACCCTTGTGAATGATGAGTGCCCTTATACAAGAAACCCAGAGAGTTCCCTTGCTCCTTCCACCACATAAAGACACAGTCAGAAGAGGGCAGTTTACAGCCTGGAATGGGGCTCCCACTTGCACTTGATCATCTGGCACCCTGATTTCAGATTTAAGCCCCAAGAACTGGGAAAAATAAATTTCTGGTTTTTTTCTAAGCCATCCAGTCTATGGTACTTTGTTCTAGCAGCCTGAACAAAGTAGAAATTAACAGAAACTACTGAGGCAGATACTTAAGTGCCATAAGTACTGATTGGCTGAAGCCTTGTGACATACAGAAGGCTCAGAAAAAGAAGAATCATGACACATCATTCAGTAAAATTGTGTGGGTTATGAGTGATCTATGTATTTGTGTCAGATGTCATCCCAAGGGAAATCATTTTTTTTTCTTTTTGGTTCCTAAACTATTTCTGGATGCAACAAAACAAAGCAAACTTTTTCCTGAAGGAATCTTACAGAGTAAATATATTCATTTTATTCTATAGTTGGAAAATCTTATTTTCAATCTTATTTTTAATCTTATTTTCAACCCTTGCTCATGCTGTATAGGCCAATTTAAACATAACCTGTGATCTAACTTTACTGCTGTATGTTAACATCTATCTTTTTATATAAATAAAACGCAAATCAGGCAAAACAGGATCAATTTGCGATTTGGGTCACTTTCCTTTCAAAGTTGAAAAAATGGTGAGACTAGAGTTGATAAAAAATAATGAGAATTTACCAAAATTTTCTAAAAAACAAAGAATCTATTGGGAACCATATTCACAAATAACCAGTGCAATAAATCCCAAATTCTCTATTGATATAATTTTGTACACCAGCCTGGATTAGGAAATATACCCAGACTTTTGATAAAAAATACAGAGTTTGACTCTCATTTTCTATATAGCTTATCATGGTGTAACTCTACACTTTTTACAATAGTGATATTGATGTATCATTATTTCAGTTTGTTAATTGATGATATCTCTCAAATGATGAGACCTATCACTTCTGTTTGTAAGTTACTATATTTAGTAATTCTGTTTGTAAGTTCTGTGAGTTATAGTCAAGGCAAGCCACAAAAGGCAAGAAGATGTGGGTGTATACATTTGTATTTGTGTAACAGTATGATCCACGGTGGGAGTAGAACACTACTGTCGATTGGATATCTACTGTGTTCTAGGCACTGTTCATTCTTTTATTCTCTGGATGCTTTTCATTAATTACATTTGAAAGGTTAATCTATCCAAATACATCAATATTATGTCACACACGCACACACACACACACACACACACACAAAACCACTCTGTTTTGGTCCACTTAGTGGTTTTAAAAGCAATTCACATTTCATCTTTTGACAATGCCTTTAGTTTTTGAAGTCAGTATAAATAAGTATAAATGCTGCTTAACTAGAAACAAATCTTTTAAGTCCCAGAGGGAGACTGAAATTAGCATATCCAGTAAACAGCCTTAGTAAAAACAAACAAACAAACAATTCTTTGTTTTAGGTTTCTAAATAAAAATGTGACTGTGTATACATGTATTATCACAGAATGTTAAAATTGATACCTAGTAGGATTTCGAATGTAGTGTGCAGAGGTGTACTAGTCTGCTGCCATAACAAAATATTACAGCCTGGGAGATTAAACAACAGAAATTTATTTTCTTAGAGTTTTGGAAGTCTAGATAAAGGTACCAGCTCACTCCGTTTCTAGTGAGGGCTCTCTGTCTGGTTTGCAAAAGCTGCTTCTTGGCTCTGTCCTCATATGGCTTTGCCACTTTGTGCATGTGGAGAAAAAGATCTCTTGGGAATCTCTTCCTCTTCTTACAAGGACCAACACTACTAGATTAGGCCCCCACCCTTATGATCTCATTTTACTTTGTTGAGCTCCTGAAGACCCTGTCTTTAAGTACAATCACATGTTAGTGCTTTAAGAGCTGTAGAACTCTCAGCACATAACATCTCTTCCCAAACCTCTGCACTAAGACACTTGACCAAACTCTAGCATGGCTGCTAGTGACATAAGCCATGTCCCGAGGATAATCCCAGGGCCCCTCTTTAAAAAAGTCTGCCTGAGAAAACTCGGTGCTGCCTGGAGAATTCACTGTTTGTTGCAGCCAACACTGGAGGATAGGCCCCAAACTTCTTAGAGCATTTACTAAACAGGGCTTACAAATGTGAATAGGTATCTCTTACCACATGTGGTTTCCTCAAAGACCTGAGAGCTACTCCTTTGAAATGAGTCATCTGGAAGGATAGGACCAATGTCTTCCAGTGTTTGTAAGGAGGATAGAATCCTGTCAGCTTGCAAACACAGCTGACGGAATCACATTCACACTGGCCAATGGTTTGTGATTTTTCACTTCTCTGACTCTACTAAGCCGCTGCTTTCCTTCCTGTTTCCTTCCTTTGAAGAACCCAATCACATCTGCACAAATCAGAATGGAACTCTCAGTTCTTTCTTTCACTGTCAGTACCTACTGGGTAAAATCTGTTTTCACTGCTTTAACGATTGTTAATCATGTTTATCTTTGATGGCTTCAACATATGAATTTGGTGGGGAGGGGACACAGTTCAGTCCATTACAAGGGGGTGACATTAAAGTTACCAATAAGTGAGACCAGGTCTATCAAACGTGAATACAAGACACTTTGTGCGATAAGGAAAGAAAATTGTCAATTATTTCCTGCCCCCATATCCTTGCTTAGAGTGAATTTCTGCCAGTGTTTGGAACCCTTCAGCTCAACATTCTACTTACCTTCTTGAGGGATAACTTCCCTTCATTTAGTGTAGGCCAAATAGTCTAGGTAACTAGGTGTTACAGAAGCATCTAATTGCTTAGAAACCAAAAGAGCAAAACCCTTTTCTCACTATCCCAGGTCACCTGATCATGGCCATGCCGCTTGGGTACTGGAGGAAGCTGACTGTGAAGAGTATGATTGACATGCAGGAGGTTGAGTAGGGAATATTCTTGGAAGGAAAGGAAAGCAAGCAGGTTTGGACAGAGGGAGAAATTGGGCTGCAACATAGTCTCAGTGCAGAGGTCAGCTAATACCACAGCAAGTTCTGAGCAACAATGACCCTTTGGCGTTGTGCTGAGTTGGGACCAGGGGAAAGCCCCATGCCCATTGTTGTATCCAGACCACCCCAGTTAGGGAGAGTGCAGTTTTCTTTAATCAGCACCCTCCATGGGGGTGTTGGCTAGGGCTTTCAATCACAGTATTCTAAGCAACTGGGACGAGAAGTCCTTCATTCCTGAAGGGCCATGTCTGTGGCACATTACACATCCACCATCTTGCTAAGTAAAAGGTTTCTCTGTGGGGAATTAAATATTGAGCTAATAACACAAGAGAAGACAGAATGGTTAAAATTCATTCATCCTAGTGACAAATGGCTAGACCTAGCTCACAAACATAATTTTCAGCAAAAGAAGTCAGACACAACAGAGTACACATTTTATAATTCCATCTTCCTGATATTCAAATGCAACTGGCAAAATTAACGTATGGGTGTTAGAAGTCAAAATGATGTTTATGTTGGATGTGTTTTTATTTTTTAATTTGGTAGAGATTTTATCATTAAGTTGTCAATTCTTGTTATTTATAATTACAAATAGCTTTAAGCACAACAACTATATGCATAATTTTATGTGGGTGCATTTAATGAGCAAAATAAATGTAAAATTATATTTCATAGTTATATATAATCTTTAATATTTATATATTTATAAAGTTGGCCAAAATTAGGGCTCTATAAGAATTTTTATTTAAGGAGAGTCCATCAGTTTTTCCAACTTTTAAAATGTTCTTTCATAGAATTCAGTTGGGTGGGAGCCAATGTTTGGGCAGACAGGTATAAGCAGCCAGGAAAATAGAAGCTAGATTACTTTGATTGAAGGCAAAATGTGGAATCAGACCCAAGACAAACACTGGCAAAGACAAAATTAAATACTAGACACTGGAACTTAAAGACACAGAGGTGTCACCTGAGGTTTGGGGATGATTTTTCACAGATTAATAAAAAAATAACTACCATATACTGAGCACTTCCATGGTTCAGACATCCTGGCCCATGCATTTGAAAATGCATGTTAAAGTATTGTATAAAATGTTCAGAATAAAGAATCTGATATTCTCATCTGAAGTTTTATTGAAGCAGGCATTGAGGCTCAAAGTGGTTAAAGTCACAGAAAAAAGTGTTCCAGCCAGGATTCAACCCAAGTCTGTTCCAAAGAAAGTTTTTCCTCTTTATATTATCTAATAATAAACTGAAACTATTTGAGATTCATGCACACACACATGCATTATATGTATATGCGACAATAACAAAGGTTTTTAGCCACAACAGCTGTGACACAAGCCATAAGGAATAGACAGCCTCAAATCAGAGATAGTCTAAGAGAAGCCATTCAATTCTGAGGCATTCTGCTCAGGCATTGTACGTACTTTGGCTTCGCTGTTCCTCATTTCAATCAGCAGAGGAATTTACTTGGAAGCAAAACCTTGGTTTCTTAACTCTTATTACCCACCTGAAGTCATCGTTTCTGTTTATTACATCATCATCATCTCTACTTGCCACCAATTGTACATTCCCAAAGAGGAAATTAGGATTTCAAGAGAAGACAATGGAGTAGGAACAGATGTGCTACTAAAAGAGAGACATCCTATTACCCTGAAAATGTACTTCATAATGAAAAGCAAGGGAAAAGAGATCAGAAGGTATTGTCATATTTCAAAATAGAGTCTGTTTTAGCAGCAGGATTACATTTAAATAGAAAGATCTGCTGAAGTTTCTATGTACCATTCATAGCACTTTATGTTTGACACTTCATATACTAGAGAAAGTGCAAAAATTTTTGAAAAAAAATATCCCTCTGCTGCATTGTTGGTAAATCTTTTACTGTACGCTTTGCAACATTTTCCTCGATTCTGATTTTCTCTTAGTCACAGCAAGTTGACCCTACTTTCAAGTGTGACACTTTCATGTGGCTCCCCTTCCACGATTCCCAAAACTTCTCTTAGATTACACCATCTGCTTTAGAGTGCTTCATAAAATATATGTCTTCTTGACCCTAGGGAAGCAGCTATGGTCAGAATGGGAAACCATGTAATGATTCACAGTTTTTAAAAATGTATGTTTGGTCATACCAATTCATTCATAAAGCAGATCTTGTTCACTTAATACATGTCAGACATTTGATAGGCTAAGGGTACAGAGGTTAAATATTTGTTACATAAGCTTAAAGCAGCCATAGCAGAGTGAAAGAGATCAGCTAATGGATAATCACAAAATTGTGATCAATGCTATGACAGAGGTATTCACTATATCCAATGAAAGTTCCTTGTAAATGCAGAGCCGCCAATGGAAGGAGACCAAAACTGAGCAAAAACAGTGTTTGCACAGGTACAGCAGTTAAACCAAGTGTGGCACATTAGGGACAGGGACAGCGACAGGTACTAATACCTATGTGTTGAGAGGAGTGTTGGCTATGGAGGAGACAGGTGATGATGGCAAGGTGGGCCAGGCAGAACCAAATGAGCTCTTTAATTAGTATTCGTGTGTGCAGAATTTTGTCTTATCTGAGAATCATTCTGACAAAATTCCTAAACTAAAACTGCTGCTGATGATTCCAAAGCTCAGTGGGAGTCCAGTGAAGACCAATCTGTTTTCTTCTCCAAGAGCTGCCCTTTTATCGTCCTGGGTTTGGAATACTTTGCACTTGCTGTTTCTGTGGCAATAGAAACATTTTTTTTCCCTGTCATTTCCTTTCCGTTTCTCTTTGTTCCTCCACTCCTTTTCCACAGGCTTAGTGAGTTTGTTTTTTTTTTAATTAACTTTGATTAACTGGATGTCAAATGATTAGTAACATCATCATACCTACAAAAATCCCTGAACTGATACACCATCATATCAACATATTCTGCCCACATTTGGGAAGAAGAATTACATGAGGCATGTACACAGGAAGCAGGAATGTCCAGGACCATCTTAGAATTCTGCCCACCCCATGAGCCATCCAACAGAACCCTATCACAGTTTTTTACATTGTAGATAGTCAATATATAGTTGTTCATTGACTGAAGATTAAAAAATACCTTTGTAACAAAACTGTATAAATAATATCTAAAGATTTAATGATGGTGTCTCTCCTACCCTGACAAAAGCTTATTCGGTCCTTTAGTTCTCTGTGGGTCTGTCTCCCTTTAACCTTTATAAATTATAATGGCTAGAACTATTTAGCTTTTTCAACATTGTCTCCGGCTTCCGTCAAATGTGGAATTTTTAGTAGTTTGAACAGTCTTGGATCTTGGAGGTGATGCAGCACAAGCTTGCTTAGGTGTGTGATTTCTTCCATACTTCCTTCAGAACCTGCAGCTGACCTGTTAGGAATTTAGAATGTGACTGTTCTAACAAAATATTCTGAAAGATTCCAATTTCTTTAAATAATCCTCATGGGGAAGAAATTAATTAAGGACTTTAATGATTTCTGGTTGCAAACATTTCTTGTTTGAGTCTGGACACTAATAGACAAGTGTTTTCCTTTTTATTTTTCTTCTTCTTCTTCTTCTTCTTCTTCTTCTTCTTCTTCTTCTTCCTCTTCCTCTTCCTCTTCCTCCCCTTCCTCCTCCCCTTCCTCCTCCCCTTCCTCCTCCCCTTCCTCCTCCCCTTCCTCCTCCCCTTCCTCCTCCCCTTCCTCCTCCCCTTCCTTCTCCCCTTCCTCCTCCCCTTCCTTCTCCCCTTCCTCCTCCCCTTCCTCCTCCCCTTCCTCCTCCTCTTCCTCTCCTTCTCATTCTCCTTCTTCTTTTTGTAGAAACAGACATGTGGAAAAAGCAAGCTTATGTGAATTCTAAACAAAGTGTGTGCTGACTCTTCATGTTCAGTTTTCTTATTGGAAACATGCAACATACAAACCTGCAAAGCTTGTGTTTTTTACTTGCAACCGTGAAATAAACGGCATAAGCTGTTTATTATCCACACTGCTTTATATAAGAAAAATATATTGATACTTCATAGTCTTGGAGAGTTTCAGATACTATATGGGGATTTTTTTCCCTAATGGTCTCTCATAATAAACGTATATAATTAAAACAGAAACAGATTTAAAAAGCTTACATTTGGGGTGCCTGGGTGGCGCAGTCGGTTAAGCGTCCGACTTCAGCCAGGTCACGATCTCGCGGTCCGTGAGTTCGAGCCCCGCGTCGGGCTCTGGGCTGATGGCTCAGAGCCTGGAGCCTGTTTCCGATTCTGTGTCTCCCTCTCTCTCTGCTCCTCCCCCGTTCATGCTCTGTCTCTCTCTGTCCCAAAAATAAATAAACATTGAAAAAAAAATTAAAAAAAAAAAAAGCTTACATTTTATTAAAATCCATGCAAAGGGACATAGGAAAAGACTACAAAGTTTACCGTGCATCTGTTATGTATATCTGTAGAAATGTGAATATAAATGGAAAACCCTAGTTAATTTTAACACTGGTTTCCCCTGATTTGGAATCCAGAGCAGTTCCATATGTCCACCTGGTTCAGAGAGGGATACTCCTGTAAAAGGACAAGGTGTAAATGCACAGTTCTAGCTAACTATTTGAATATCTCAAAATGAAATAAATGATGTTGACTGTTCCATGTCCACTAATGTATATTTCTTGAAATTGATAAATCTAAGTTGCTTGGAATAAAAAAAATTCAAGGTTTGCTAACTTATTTTTAACAATTAAACATTAGAAAAAATTCTAACACTGAAAATACTAAAGAAATCCTCCATATATCTACCTCATAGAGAGTCATGAATGAAGAGATGCTAAAATTATTAAGAATAAAGAAACCAAACCTATTTAATTGCTTCTGTTGATGGAATTAGCACATAATGGGGGGAAGGAATATGTTAAAAATTTTGAATTTGGTTCCTACAAAATTTCTTAATACGGGATTGAAGACATTTTCACTTTAAAGAATTGACGCAAAATGGGCTAAAACTTTTTCTCATGGTTTCACTTGGGCAAACAGCTCAACACTAAGATTCCTTCATGAGACAAATGGGATTGTATTTAACAAGGGTGGCATTCTATTGGCAATGATTGGCAATGACCTGGAAGGGAGAGTAAAGGAGATACCCACAGAATGATAATATATTGAAAACTGCTATATAGTAGAGATAAAAACAAACCAGAAGCACGACCAAGGACAAGGATATTGTGTTCAGGTCAGAGAGGACATGTTGTTAATGACAGTGGGAAATTAGTTAGAATCAAGTATTCAAGTGTCTGAGAAGCAGTGCTCAAAAAATGATCACAAATACCACTCTTTCTCCTTTTGGTTGCCTAGTTTGACCTTGTCTCCCACAATTCCCTCTTTGCCTGCAAGACTCTCACTTTGTTTTCCATTGATTTCTGCAAAGAACTATTAAACACTAAGTACACCCCAAATTAGGTTGTTCTTTTTAAATAAAAATACTGATACTTAAACATAGTATAACACTTCTTGCTAATATTATTTTCTTCTGATTAACTAGAGTCCTGGGATACTATATGGTTCATCTACATTCACAAGCATGCACATACACACAATACACACACACACACACAAACACAGAAACATACACATAAGTTAGAAGAAATAGAGAAGAAACAATAAGTTAGAAGAAACAGAGAAGGCAATATTTTGGTGATGTTCTTTTGCTTTTCCTGCTAACATAATACATCATGGGAGGGAGTCACAGAAGTCTGATATATAAAGAAATGCTTGTATTGCTGGATTTGCATAGTATAATATGATTTAACTATGAAGCTATAATATGATGAACTATTAAGCTACGTGCAGAAAGCATACAAAAAGAGGCAATAAACAAATCTTGAGAGGAAGGAATCTCTGTCTTAGCAACAAAGCAAGGAATTATACACTGGTGTTAAAAAATTTACTCTGAAAATAACAGAAATTGATCTGACCACAATGATAACTTGTCAAGGGAAGAAACTGCAAATTGTTTCAATAGTTTCATCCCTAGTGGATTTTTAAACCAGAGTAGATAAGAGACAGCAAAGTATATTAATATGGGCAACAATAAGCTGGCAGAAAGATAGAGTGAGAGACCTCTTAGGTCATTTTCATTATTATTCATCAGTTTTTAAAAATGCATTTGATATCTTAAAAGGTCTTGGAGTTTATGAACACATTTTTCCCCAGTGTTATAAGCCAAAAAAAATAAAATAAAATAAAAAAGATTTAAAAAAAAACATGCTGTATCTTGAAAGCAATTTCAGCCATTTGCCCAGCAAGCTGAACATTTAGAAATGTCTTATGGTGCAAATTAATAGAGTATCCTAAGATTTATGTAGTAGTGAGAAATTACAGATTCCAAAAACATAGGTCTTAGACTTAACGCTTAAGGCCCTTAAAGACCTAATTTCCAAATTACATTCTGTGAGAGCATTTTAACCCCCACCGCTTCCTGTAGTCTACACATTTACCAAATAGCAGCATCACCCCTAGGCTCCCCCCTTGCTTATATACCACATGTTCGCTGGGTTCCATGCCTTTCTTGGCTCATGTAATTTTCAGCCTGTACGTATCTAGCCACACCCCACTCATATGCCAAACATTCTCCAGCACCCTATTGATTACTTTCCTAGGTAAATTCCCAAGACCTCTGTTCAAATCTCTTTTCTAGTGTGTTCAGTTTTGCGTTTTAATTATTTGCACACTTAATTTACTTCCATCATAACGGTGGTTCCCCAGACCTAAACCTTCAGCCCCTTGGAAGGAATGAAATTCTTAAAGGGGACCCATACATTTATATATGTTTGTATATTTTTTTCTATCAATAGACTAGTGCAACTATAGCCATTATTACATGAAGAAATGTAAAATATTGAGTCTAACAGGAGACAGCAAATTACAGCTTGTGGGCCAAATTCGGCCAAATTCCTGTATTTATAATACAATTTTCTTAGAATAGAGCCACACCCGTTGGCTTACATGTTGTTTACATGTGTTTTCATGCAATAACATTGGAAATGAGTGGTTGCAATAGACAACAAATGGCTTTCAAAGCCTCACATATTTACTGTCTGATCGTTTACAGGATAATTTTGCCTACCTCTGGTCCAGAATATAATCATCTTGAGGACAGTGGTAGTATCATAGATATATTGGCATCATTCCCTGTAGACATTTTAGAGAAAGTGTTCAAATGCTGGAGATTTAAACCAGAAATTATTTCATTTTCTCAAAAACATATTCTTCTTCCTTTTTTATTACCACTCCCACTTACAGTTATCAACAAATACTTACTTGAGTTTACAAAATACTGGTCTTACTGACTCCTCTCTCTTCACTGTTCATATCTATTAATCATGTCGTGTTCATTTTTATGCTAATTTGACCAAATCATCTGGGTAGCCTCTCCTCAATCTCAGTCCCCCTCCCTTTTCCAGGTGTAATGCTTGATTGAATGTGCATCCTTTCTGTACATGATTTTATATTATAACATATATTTTTGCATATATTTGTATCCTTAATATAGAGTACTGTTTTAAGAATTTACATATATGGTATCATATTGCACCTACATTTCAGAGAGCGAATCTTTTTTTCTCTTCACCAAACTGAAATCTTTTTCTGCTTCTGACCCTTCACTTCTGTCTCCCTCTTAAAAGGACCCTTGTGATTATGTTGGGCCCACCCAGATAATCCAGGATTAGCGCCCCCCCCCCCCCCCCCCCCCCCCCCCCCGCCTCAAGATCTTTAACTTAATCACACTGCAAAGTCCCTTTATTACGCAAAATGACACGTTTCAGAGATTAGGATGTGGATATCTTTGAGAGGACATTATTCAGCCTACCACAAGGATACAAATCATCAGTTATTAGATGCTATCAATTTCCTTTCCAAAGCCATTGTAGCAATTCAAATACCGCTCGTGGTGTTTCCATGTCTTTATGAACTACTGGCACTGTCAGTGTCTCTGGAAACTGTAAAATCTAAACCTACTGGTATTGCTTATACCTTTAAATTTTGTTGTAATTTCAAATATGCAGAAAAGTCACATGAACACTTAAAGGAACTTGTATACCATTTACTTGCATTCACCTATTTCTCTATATTTGCTCCATTTGAGACTAAGCTAGACTGTATATCCCTTGATCTCTAAACATTTCAGTGTGAATTTCCTAAGAATAAGGATATTCTCTTATTTAGCCACAGTACAGTTATGGAAAGCAGGAAATATAAAATTGACTTAGTACTTTCACATAATTCTCAATCACTATTTAAATTCCATCAGTTGCCCCAACAATATCCTTTATGCTATTTTCCCTTGTTTCAGGATCCAATTTAAGGTCATAAATTACATTTATTTGTCATTTTTTATTAGATTATTCTATCTGGAAAATTTCTTCAGTGTGATATTTTGACATAGCACAGGTCAGTTATTGTACAGAATGTGCTTTAGTTTAGGTTTGTCTAATATTTCTTCACAGTTTTATTCAAGTTATACACATTTGTGGCAGGAATATCCCAGAAATGTTATATTCTTCCTAGCATATCCTGGCAACATGGTGTTGATTTACCTCAAAACTAGTGATAACCTTGGCTATCTGTTCAAATGGTTTCTTTCGTATTTCTCCACTGTGATGCTATTATTTTTTTCCCTTTGTAGTTAATAGTAATCTGTGGGGTAATACTTTGATACTATACATATCTTGTTCCTCCTCAAACTTTCACTCACTAATATTAGTATCCATGGATGCCTGACTCTATCATCTATTCTGTATTTATTAGTTGATGTTTTTGTTTTTAAGAAAGAGATTTCCTTTCTCCTTCCACTTATTTATTTATATCTTTTTGAATTCATGTATTTTTATTTTCTTCAATGGATTATATAAACCGTTAATATAATTTATTTTTATGTTCCAGTTGTCTCAGATTTGACTACTTGGAGCCCTTTGAAATGGCTCAAGAGAATTTTTAACATATTTCCATCATTCACTGAGTGATCTCTTATTTTATGGCACAAAAATCTGTTTCAGGCTTACCTTGTGCCTATGTTTGTTTATTTTCTGTCTCCTTATGTTATAGCTATGATGAAATAAGATTAGTGAGGTGCTTGATGTTTGGTCTAGGGGAAAGGAATATCAATACTAAAATGTGATTATGTAATGAGTTCTCTTTACAATGGAGCTAGAAGAGAATGACAGTAATGGTGAGAAGGAAACACTGCGAAGAAAATACTAATATCAAGAGGGTGTTGTGCCTTATCAGTGTTATTGTACTTAGAAAAGACTGTACTTCCTTTGCTTCTGTTCTCAGTGATGTCGCCTAGGCTCTCATGTAATACTAAAAACCAGAAGGGTTTTACATAGCAGTAATTGACAAAAACTTGTGATAATAGTTGATCAGAACGTCTTTCAGCACCTTTTCCTTAACATATGTTACGTAAAATTTTGTGTTCCTAAACCAAAGCAAACTAAGATACGTTCTGTGGAATAGTACATATCATTCTATATGTGTGTAAAATAATGAATATAATTTTAATGAAATAATTTTACATTCAATCTCTTTGATACATATTTGGCCTTTATATGCTCATATCTATGTGTGTTTTACTTGTAGATTTCTGTGCCCTTAAATTGTCATTGGGGCATCTGGGTGGCTCAGTTGGTTAAGCATCTGACTGTTGATCTCATCTCAGGTCATGATCTCATTAATTGTGAGACTGAGGCCCACATTGGGCTCTGTGCTGATAGCGCAGAGCCTGCTTGGGGTGTTCTCTGTCCCTCTCTCTCTCTGCCCTTCCCTTGCTCATGGTCTTTCTGTCTCTCTCAAAATAAATAAACTTTAACTAACTAAATAAATAAATAGCGGTGTCATTATATTCCAGTTGATTGTGTATCACTTCACTAATATTTATAAAATATTTATTTATATATATTAAATTATATAATTTATAAATATAAATAAATAAAATATTAAATTATATAATTTATAAATATAAATAAATAAAAATATTTATATATATAAATTATATAATTATTATATATAATAATTAATATAAAATATATATTTACATATTTATAAAATACACATGCACACACATACACACATATTTATTTGTTGCTGTGCTACAGTCACTATGCTAGACAGTAAGTGACAGAGTAGTAGGAAAAAAAAAGTCCTGAGCAGCAATGTTAGTTTCTTATGGCTGGTATAACAAATTGTCATAAACTTAGTGGCTTAGAGTAACACAAAAATATTATACATCTCTGGAAGTCAGAAGTCCAAGATAGGTCCTGCTGGGCTAAAATCAAGTGTCAGCTGTCTGTGTTACTGCTTGGGGCTCTAGGGGAGGACCTTCTTTCTTACTATTTCTGGCTTCTAAAAGCCACCTACATTCCTTGGTTTGTGGACTCATACTTTGATTTTCAAAACCAGCAATGCTGAGTGGTCCTTATACTGCCATTCACTCTGTTGTTCTATCTGAAATCCTGGATAATCAATAATTTCCCTATCTTAATGTCAGCGATGAGCAAGCTTAATTCAATCAGCCACCTTAATTCCCCTTCACCATGTCATATAATATGAACTTGGACATCACCGAGGGAACATTATTCTGTCTACCACGGTAGCCAAGACTGGTTAAGATCTCTGCCCTGGTGGACATTGGATTTTAATGAGGGGAGAGATTAACAAATATAGAAACATGTCATACGTTTTTAAGAATAGATAAATACTTGAATAGAGCAGGGTTAGTGGAAAGAGATTAATGGGGATTGAGAGTTATAAAAAGTAAACTATCTTATCTCCATTTTATAAACGATAAGCTAAGACCAAGAAGTGAGGCACTTTTCCCAGTGTTCGTGTGGCATTCACATCCCCGTCCCCAAATCTCATTGCTCTTTCCATGATTCAGCTCTCCCTCCACATTTACCCACCTATCAGATTAGGATGGAGGTGAATCTACCCGTGTTACTCCCAATTCCGCCTGCAGAACCTGACATAGTGTCTGGGATATGACAAAACCTCACTACTTACATGTTATTGGTATTGATATTCTTCTTAGGCATTCTCATCGCCTGTTTTTCATTGCTTCACTGAACCAATAAGACAATTATTCTGCAGGGAATACTCAGAAGTTTCCTTTGAAAAAAATTTCTGTGAGAGATAAAGGACTACAAAGATCCAGAACCTATAATATTCCCCTCATTTATCTATGGATTTTTTAATGCTTTCTACAGGTGGGTCAGAATCACGGATGAAATATCAGCAAGCAAAGGATGTGCCCTCAAAGAAAACAAAAAAGGCAAGTTACTCAAAAGTTGTGACCAAAAAGGGGAGCCTGTGTGGCTCAGTTGGTTACGCATCCAACTTCGACTTGGGTCATGATCTTGGAGTGAGTGTGAGCCCCATGTCAGGCAATCAGCACAGAGCTTGCTTGGGATCTTCTGCCTCTCCCCTGCTTTCTCTCTCTCTCCCTCAAAAATAAATAAACATTACTTTTTTTAAAAATTTAAAAAGTTGTGACCAAATGGCCCATAAAATCATTAGGTCATTTTTAATAGCAGGGCATTTCTTTGAAGGAGACGATAGTGCTCAAGAACGGATTGCCTAATTGAGGGAGTCATAATTTTCTTCACTTTCTTGATATTGTTTCTAAGTCATACCACTGCTTTGAAGAAAAATCCACTGATTCCTTGTTACCTAAAACAATCCAAAACCCCTGTCATCACATTAAAATCCCTTTACAATCTGGATCCAATCTGTCATTCCAGTTTCATTTTCCGCCACCCTGTATTCTATTGTAGACTACCATTTTGCATCACAAGTGTTTTCAATTTTTAGGGAGTTCCTTGCATTCCATACTTCCCTGGAGTGTATGTTTCATAAAAGCAAGGACAATGACTTGTATTTTTATAGTGTTGGTGCTTACACAGATGTAGGCATATAATAGGAATCAATAAATGAACTATAACTAATAAGCTAAATAAATAAATATTTATTTATAGTAAATAAAATAGTAAATAAATGAATTGATATAATTTTGACTATTCAGTAATTCTGTTCTTCTTAGATCTATAATTGCATTTATGTCTGGTAAAAATATGGAGCACTTCCTTTATTTTTAGTGCTGAATTAGCTCAGGCATTTCCTAGTTTTTAGATTCCAGGCATTAGCTTGACTGGGTCTCATGGTGGATGACTCTAAGGAAACTTTGGGGCTGTATGTGCCCATCTCCGGATCAGCCATTTGCTTTGGTACATTAGGACTTTAATAGAAACTGCCTAATGTGCAGGTAAAGTCAGCAAGAAATGAAATATAGGTCATTACTCAGTGGTATCAATTGAGCAGAGCAGCAAAATGTAAATCACCGAGAAATGGGGATGGTTCGTACCATTTTGCACTTTGGAGTATGTCTGAGGACTTCCTGTGGCTGAGAGGTCCCAGGGTCCACTTTAGAAAGCTAAGGAGCAAATCTCTTCCCTGTAAGGGTCAACCTAATACCATACTCCATACTCTAAAAAAGGGAAGTGAAGACATTGTATTTTTTTCCCCTATTCGCTGCAATTGTCTAGCCCTATCCTTTATGTACATACATTACAGTATGTGACCTTAAGCTTGCCACTCACGTCTCCACACCTCAGCTATTTAATTTATACAATGAAAATGACATCTATCCTCCCTACTTGGGCATGATTCTTTTAGAGCCTTAAATAAAATACACAAAAGGACTTGGGTAGCAGACCTTATCATTGCCTCACCCATAACTCTAGCATCTTTCAGTGTCTTTAGCCAATAACAAACTTCCCGTATCTGAAACTCTGAAAACACTGGCTTCTTTTTTTTCCCCCTGAAACCATGGAAAACCTCACTATCTATGTACTCATGTGTGTGCATACACAGAACAGGGAGAATACTGAGGAACTAACAGCTCCAGGAGCAACTCTCAACCGTTGGCTCTCTAGAATTAATATATAAATACTCTAGTTGCCTTATACTTCAGATTGCCTAATTATGACGTCTGTGTTTTGTATCAATTTCCAGAGTGCAAGTAGGATTTAGCTCAACCTGTATGCTATGTCAGCTGGCTTAATAGCACACCTTCCACTGGCTGCTTTCCATGCCTTTTATCATGTCTCCACCTGTGTTATCTGAACTGCTCAAGCATACTACTGACAAATAAATCCTGGTCTCAGGATCGCTAATAAGGAGAACCCAAATGACAGCCTACACATTGCAAAGAGCCACCTGAGTGGGGAATGATGATGTTATTATTTTGATAAATTAGAAACATAAAGCTGAAGAACTTTTAGTGTTTGGGGCTTTCCGGGGCGCAGAAGGAATGGATAAGTGAAGGGATCTGGGTGATAGCCTGAGGCAGGGTTAGAAATAGAGCAAGGCAGTGTCTGGCTGAGCCCAAGGATTAGCCTACGGGCAGACCATCAGACTTCAGCGCAGAAAAAACACTTTTGAAACCCAGTAATGGTCTCTAGGTTCATAAATATATTTCCAGCAAAGGAAGGCGTGGTAGCAAATTGCACCTCAGACACATTCCAATATGTGGGAACATCCAGAGCATAGAAATTTAGCCCTAAAAGGGATCTTACCAGCTCATACCAATTCACCTTTATAACCTGTTTTTCTGACACTTCCAACAGATTGATTTATAAAATGTCCCCGGAAAAAAAAATAAATAAATAATGATAGTACTAGATTATTACCCATACATTAAAATAAGAAGCCACGAGTTCATACTGATCAAAAAATTGAAAGAATGAATAAATGGTAGGTAATGTACGGTTCTGCTGAAAGCAGAATTCCAACTAATAAATTTAGAATATACAAAATACAATAGTCGCTTCAGTAAGGAATCATTTATGGATGCTAGGCAAAAGCGTGATGAGAAATAAAATATTTACATAATTCCAAAGCATCTCCCCACATGATACTAAATACAAAAAGAAAAGTAATAATTTACAGTGTAGAAATCTGGCAGATATCACCTTAGCTTCACCAGTAATAAGACCTATGGGCATCATGAGTGTGAGATAAGCATGATGTCACAAGAAGGCACAGCAGAATTTTTGTGGCATTCTTAGCACAAATACATGGTCCTGAGAAAACATCAGACTAAAGCAAGAAGTACTTTACAAATTAACACTCCAGTACTCTGGAGAAATATCAAGGTTATGAAAGACAAAGGTCAATGAAAGAACCTTTCCAGATTAAAGGAAAATAGGAATCCAGGACAACAAAATGAATCCTCGTCTTACATTAGATCCTGGGTCGTACAAGAACATTGGTGGGTCAGTTGGCAAAACCAGTCTGTAGATCTAAATATTAATATTGTTATCAAGATTAATTTCCTGACTTTAATTATTAATTCTAGTTATATTTTGAAGAATCTAGGTAAAGGGTATAAGGGATTCTTTGTACTAGTTTTACAATTTTTTTTTTAATGTGTGTTTATTTTGAGAGAGAGAGAGCATGTGTGTATGCACGTGCAAGCTGGGGGAGGGGCAGAGAGAGAGAGAGAGAGAGAGAGAGAGAGAGAGAGAGAAGAGAGTGAATCCCAACCAGGCTCTGTCAGCACAGAGCCGGATTCAGGGCTTGAACTCACGAACTGTGAGATCATGACCTGAGCTGAAATCAGGAGTTGAATGCTTAACTGACTGAGCCACCCAGGTGCCCTCAATTCTCTTAAAGTCTAAAATTATTTCGAAATTACAAAAAAAAAAAAACAAACCCAAAAGCTTCTAAAATACCACAGGCATATTCACTCAAGGTGATCCGTACATTCATTAATCAGAAACATGTCAGCTCCAAATCTCAAAACTAAGGACCAAAGTTTAGAAATCATATATTATATAAATTAAACTTTGATATTAAATCAGAAACTGTTTCATAAAAATATTGTTGTCATTTGCTTTTTAAAAAATGCTTGTTTTATAGGAACACATTGGTGATGAGGACTCATGAAACCAAGTTTCTGTCTCTACCACTTGGGTATATATCATTGGATGTCTCTGTGTCCATTTCTTTCTCTGAAAAAAATAGAGATAATAACAATCTGCCCTCTGAGATCTTGCAAGCAATCGTAACAAAGAAAATCAAAGCAATTATAATGAAAACACTTTAAAGCAGCCCTTGCTATCCTCTGTATAATCAGGTTCAATATTCCATTCTGAATTGAATATGTAAAAAAAAAAAGTATTTTCCTCTAAAAGTGAATTATTTTGAAATATGATTACATTTTTCAACAGGTTTCTTTTTATTGAAATTGGATTTTTTTAAACCCCAAACCTTTTCAGTTCTCAAGAGGCTGCCTTTTAATTATATCATCCCCTGATCTGGAGTCTTTCTTATTATTTGTTTAAATGTTATTGTTTGGACTTGAATTGATCGCTTCTGTTCAATTTCAGGGTGAGCATTTGCTGCAACACAGGGTGAATTTTTACTTCTATTGCCTTGAGGACATTCATTGGAAACATCATGTTGCACTTGATGGAGACTCTCCTGATGAAAAGGTTCACAAAAAAGAACAAATTAATTTTTGGTAACAATCAGTGGTACCATCCAATGCATTTTCCCATTTCCTTTACTTTTCATTCTCTTTCTTATTGTGCTCTAGCTTCCTGATTCTCTTCATGGAGAAAATACACTGTAATTTATTTCAAAAGAACTCCTATGGCTGCCTCCTGGTCTTAATTAAAACAGGGATCGTAGTTTATCTGGACTCCTAATCTAGCTATGAATGCTCAACAAAGAGCCTCAGAACCAGAGCTCAAACCACAGAAAAAAAATCAATCAAGGGGACTCTATCTGTCCTGTTGCTAAAGAGAAATGGGACCCTCTGGCTCTGAGGAGACAATCCGCTATTCCAGTCAACTTCCTTTTCCTTTTTCTTTTTCTTCTCCAATTTTCTTTTCTTGGCTTTTAAATCATATATTTATGTGTAATATATAATTTTAATTTTATATACACACACACTAATTTGAGATTTGTTTTCTTTGTTGTGTTGTGTCATTTCGACACAAAAGGTGTATTATAAATCCACTTGGAATGGCTAAATTATTTGTGAGTTTATTGTACAACAACTTTTCACTGCTCTTAGTCTTATTTAGCACCTAGGGGACTTCCTTTATAGCATGGAGATTGTAGAAATAAAATGCAGTGTTGTTATGACATTGTTCAGCATTGAATACATCAAGAACAGCCAAGCTGACCTGAAATGGCCAATTTGCCCGGCTCAGTTTGTCAGAGTGTTTTTGCAGGTTGCAAATTATCTGTTCAACTCAGAAAGAGTGTTTTCTCTCACAAATACGTGTTTGGTATCCCTATGCATTATTAACTATATGCCAAGTATTATTCTCCCTAAATTTTAGCTGCAAGACAATCAAATGACCTATGTTTTTGAAGAGTTTTCGATAAAAGGAAGCGACTATGAATTAAGAATATAAAGTCTAGCCTCTTTTTTTAATGAGTATAATTTATTGTCAGATTGGCTTACATACAACATCCAGTGCTTATCCCAACAAGTGCCTCCTCAATGCCCATTACCCATTTTCCCTCTCCCCCAGGCCCCATCCACCCTCAGTTTGTCCTCTGTATTTCATAGTCTCTTGTGGTTTTCCTCCCTCCATCTCTGTTTGTATCTATTTTTCCCCTTCCCTTCCCGCATGGTGTTCTGTTCAGTTTCTCAGGATCCACATATGAGTGGAAACATAGAATGTCTGTCCTTCTCTGACTGACTTCTTTCATTCAGCATAATACCTTCCAGTTCTCTACATGTTGCTGCAAATGGCAGGATTTCATTCTTTCTCTCTGCCAAATAGTATTCCATTGAATATATAAACCACATCTTTATCCATTCATCAGGTGATGGACATTTAGACTCTTTCCATAATTTGGCTATTGTTGAAAGCACTGCTATAAACATTGGGGTACATGTGCCCCTGTACATCAGCACTCCTGTATCCTTTGGGTAAATTCCTAGTATTGCTATTGCTGGGTCACAGGGTAGGTCTATTTTTTAATTTTTTGAGGAACCTCCACACTGTCTTCCAGAATGGCTGCAACAGTCTGCATTCCCACCAGCAGTGCAAGAGGGTTTCCATTTCTCCACATCCTTGCCAGCATCTGTAGTTTCCTAATTTGTTCCTTTTAGCCACTCTGACTGGTGTGATAGCCTCTTACTATAACAAAGGGAGCACGTTATCATCTCCAGTGCACCCAAGCAGCTCTTAAATTATAATACTCAAGAGAAACGATCACTATTCCACATACACTACCCAGTGTCTACATAAAAGAATGTCTATGACTAAATGACACAGTAGAAATAGCGCTTGTTGCCTGGAAATTCAGCTTATAATTAAAGACTTGTCTTTATTTTGTTTTCCCTGAAGAGCTAAAACCATCTTCAAAATACAGTAAGGACCACTCTAAAATGCATATTGCTGGAGAACGTTTATGTATCTGAATGAACACTGTCATGAAAACACCCCAGGTGAGGTAGGAGAAATGGTGAAGAAGAATCACAAGAAAAGGAGGAGATGAACATAGAGATTCCAAAAATATGTCCAAGTAAAGCTATCAGTGGCTTCTCAAGTTTCCCTCAGGTCAAAGTTCCTTCATTTCTCAAATGGAGAAATGGAATAGTTTTCTTTGACTTATAAATATTCTGAGGATGTAGGTTATCTGTGTAATGGCTCCCATTAAGATTCTTTCAATATTTCTTTCTGCTTGATTTTCATATAAGTGTGCGAACCGTACTACAGAAAGCTTCACAAAATTAAAATATTGTTACAGCTAAATGTTACAGGTATTACATTATAATTCATGATAAAAAGTTATTCATTAGTTCAAGTTTCTGTTCGCATAATCTTTCTGCCTTCATGACTAAGAAGTAACAATGTTTTTTTGTTTTCTTATAGTGAGTTAATTGTTCATTTTCCTAATAGTAGCCCTTAAAAAATGTAAAGAGTAGAGTGACAATATTGCTGCCTCCCTAGTTAAATAGAATAAGGACAGGGGCGCCTGGGTGACTCAGTCGGTTGAGCGTCCGACTTTGGCTCAGGTCATGATCTCGCCATTTGTGGGTTTGAGCCCCGCATCAGGCTCTGTGCTGACAGCTCGGAGCCTGGAGCCTGCTTTGAATTCTGTGTCTCCCTCTCTCTCTGCACCTGCCCCCCTCCCAGTCTGTCTCTGTCTCCTTCCAAAATAAATAAACGTTAAAAAATTTTTTAGTAGAATAAGGACAGAATGGTGTGTCTGAAAGGGCTACAAAGTTAGAGAAACTGGGTTCCAGATCCATCTTCTGTGTGCATATATGTTATTAATAAAGCAATTTCTTCTTACTGAACTTGTTTCTTAGCTGTAAGGTGGGGAAAATAATAATTAAACCTATCTCTAAGGATGTTGTGAGACTCAAATAGGATAGTATATGTGATCATACGTGTATACATTATTTAAGTGCAGGTTTTATCACCATAATCATCTTCAAATTTTTAAGACTTTGCCTATGAGGATATATGACCAGTACCCACCCATCCACTCCAAAAATACCAAAGGCTCTGAGGTTTTCTATTATTCTTCAGATATTTGCTTGCAATCCATGATACCAGTATAGATCTTTAAATATCCACGTATTATATTAACATTAAAAGCCATTAAAAAGAAGGAAAATACTATAACATAGAGATGTCATTGGATATTGAAAGTTTAGGAAACCAAAGGTAACACTTTAATGGAACCTGATGATTTCTGTCTCCTCCTTCTCCTCAGGCATCTTTATGGTAAGATAATCTGGCATATAAGTAAATCCCACCGGCTCACAACTTTGTAAGGTGCTGAAGAGGATGAAGCTCCTTATCCCTGGAAGACCAGTGTGTTTTTTTACGGAATGTCTAAAGGTGTGGACCTGGGGAAAATTTAAAAGGGCTGTGGGGAGAAGATGGGACTGAGTGGGCCCTGGGGTCTAGAGAGAGAAAGTTATATAGGACACTCATTTCAACAGCTGAGTCTGGAAGAGCTTCTGCATAATCTAAGGGAGCAAGTAATTTAGATTGAACTTCCACATAATCTCCACACTGTACTTTTCTGAGATTTCCCTAACCATCCAATGGAGGTTCTTCTGTAACTGGTCTGAGGAGGACAGAGGTCCAGGGAGGCCTGGAGAAGAGACAGACCTTGCCTGTCTCTAATTTTCTCCAGAAAAGCAGTGACCACAAATGTGTCCACCCACACTCCTTGTGAGTTTCACTAGGCAGAAGCACCACCAACCACGTGTGATCGGCCCCCCTCATATTTTAAACTTGATCTTGAACCGTTCTCCTCTTGACCTACTGCGTTCTAGACACACCAACCTCCTGTTCCTTCTTTAAAAAACGAGATCCTTCCCATCTCGGAACTTCTACGTTTTCTGTTTTCTCAGCCCCAAACACTCTCTTTCACTATTCTTTACATAGTCTGTTTCTCCTCATTCATGAATTCTAAACAGATACATAGGCAGACTAGAGTGAGATCAGTAGTAGCCCCATGATTAACACCACGTGGTATAAAATAAAGTTGGCATTAACACTGACAAGAAAGGATGGGCCGGTAAATAAGTGGTAGTAGGATATTTAGCCATAGAATTTGGAGAAAAATATTAGTTTCTAAAAATAAGTTCAGATGAATTAATACCAATATCCAAAATACACACATTAGAGAACGGAAAAATATATTTTTAAACTTAGAATCTTCTGAAACCAATACAAATCATAAAATCCTTAATTACTCTGTAAAAATTAAAATCCTTTTACAAAAAAAGCATATAAGTTAAAATGTCAGTGGCAGACGTGGAGAAAATATTTGTAACATAGAATTCAACAACCTTTCTTAATGTTCCCCTCAGCTTCTTCCTGATTCTAGGCCCTGACCTACTTGTTTTAGAGCACTTTCTTTAGAAAGCTTGTAAGTGCTTTCTGTGCCCCTTTGAGATATATGTAAATCTTTTTTTTTCCAGTGTTTTTTTTTTATGGTGGTAAAATACACATAACATCAAATTTGCCATCTTTACTATTTTAAGTGTACGATGAAGTGCTATTAAATATATTCATGATGTTGTGCAACCATCATCATCATCATCATATCCAACCCTTTTAATCTTATGAAGATGAAACTCTGCACCCCAGACACTGACAACCACCATTCTACTTTTTTCTCTAGGATTTTGACTACGCTGAGTACCTCACATAAGTGGGAACGTACAGAATTTGTCTTTTTGTGACTCACTTGTACTTAGCATAATGTCATCAGGTTTTATCCATGTTACAACATATGTCAGAGTGTCCTTACTTTTTAAAGCTGAATAAAATTCCATTGTATGTGTATACACATTTTGCTTATCCTTTCAGCTCTTGATGGACACTTGGGCTGCTTCCACATTTTCGCCATTGTGAATAATGCTGCTGTGAACATGAGTGTGCAAATATCTCTTCGAGAACCTGATTTCACTTCTTTTGGGTATATACCCAGAAGTGGGATTTTGAACCAGATGTAATTCTATTTTTAACTTTTTGAGGCACCACCATACTGCCTCTCCCTGAGAATACATGGTCACTTTCTAACTTTCCCCATATATGCAGCTGGTTTTGAATGTTCCAGTCTTTAATGTCTGGCTCCCCAAATGGGGGACAGGTAAAGATGATGAAGAAGAAGGGCACTGGCCCTTTAAATCTCCCAGAAGTTCAGTTGGGGTGGGGCGGGGGTGGGGCAGTGGGTCATAATAATGGCTGAAATGCAACAATGGCCGCAGCTTTTTTTTTTGTCTGTACCTTTGTAACTGGAAGCCGCAGCCCGCAATTAAAGGATAGATCCAACTATTTGGAGAATAGGGTGCATTTTGTACATTCTGGTCCCCACAAGCTGTGTGTATGGAGTGGGTGCATAGCTGTGTGCCATGAGTAGGGCTGGGGCTAGGTAGCTGCTGCAGTGATAAGAGATGGGATTAAGCAAAATAAACCTTGATTTACCAATCATATCTTCCCCTAGAAGTGTCAAACAATCAGTAGGCTCTACATTTCCGAAGCAGTTACACAGATAGATTGTGCCAGTGCAGTTATTGTCTAGCTGGTGACATAGATGCCTGGTGCTTCCTACTCTGCCATCTTCCTA
The DNA here is from genome assembly GCF_018350155.1 of Leopardus geoffroyi. Lineage (NCBI taxonomy): Eukaryota > Metazoa > Chordata > Mammalia > Carnivora > Felidae > Leopardus > Leopardus geoffroyi. The sequence goes on from NC_059333.1 coordinate 137,893,499, forward strand.
TAATCTTCTCTGTAAAAATTTTAAAACATCTATTGACAGCTTCATGACCCAAGAATACCTTTCTCAAGGAGCCAGGAGATACTTCTTCGAAATGCAATCTTCAAGCGAGACAGAACCCCACGTGTATCTCCAGTTTCTTTGGGAAAGTATGCGTCTCCCTCCTGTCAGAGCTCTATGAGAAAGTTTACTTTCTCCTGGGTAAAGCTAGTTAGTAAACACAGATGACCTGCGTTCTCTGTCTCACCCCCATACTTAGAACTTCCCTGCCCTTCAATTCCACAGAGTTGAGTTCATTCGGAGTTCTGGCCTCTACCCTATTGAAATGGCCTTGAGTAGAGTCTTCCTTGTGTGTTTATTTTTGTCTGGTGCAATTTTTGCTTTGACACCAGAAAATGTAAAGAGCTAGCACAGGTCAGGGGAAAAAGAAAAAAAAGATAGCCAAGTTTTCAGTGGTGAAATAAATAATATATTCACATAAGAAAAATCTAAAATGGTCAATAAACATATGAAATAATTCTTTAACCAATTTTTATATAAAAAAAGCAAATATAACAATAATAAAATGTCAAACTTTAGCCAGTACCCAGGCTTGGCAAGGGCATAAACAGATGGAAATTCTCATAAATTACTTGTAGGAGTAGATTTTTAGTGTATATGTGTGTGTTTTAGCATCCAACAGTATGATAAATGGTTCTCCACCCCTTCACTTTCAATCTGCAGGTATCCTCAGGTCTAAAATGAGTCTCTTGTAGATAGCATGTAGATGGATCTTGTTTTTTGTTTTTGTTTTTAATCTATTCTGATACCCTGTCTTTTGATTGGGCCATTTAGTTCATTTACATTCAGAGTGATTATTGAAAGATACGAACTTAGTTTCACTGTGTTATCTGTAGGTTTTGTGTTTGTGGCAATGTCTCTGGTCCTTTGTAGTCTTTGCTGCTTTCCACTCACAGAGCAAAAGGAAGCAGAGGATCTCCTGCAGGGCTGGTTTAGTGGTCATGAACTCCTTTAGCTTCAGTTTGTCTGGGAAAGACTTTATCTCTCCTTCTATTCTGAACGACACCCTTGTGGGATAAAGGACTCTTGGCTGCATATTTTTCCTATTCAGCACATTGAATATTTCCTGCCAGTCTCTTCTGGCCTGTAAAGTTTCAGTGGACAGGTCTGCTACTACCCTTATGTGTCTACCCTTGTAAGTCAAGACCTGTTTGTCCCTAGCTGCTCTCAGAATTCTCTCTTGATCTTTGTATTTTGCCAGTTTCACTATGATATGTCATGGTGTTTACCTGTTTTTGTTGATTTTGAAAGGAGTTCTGTATGCCTCTTAGACTTGGATGTCTCTTTCCTTCCCCAGATTAGGAAAGCTCTCAGCTATAATTTGTTCAAATAAACCTTCTGGCTCATTCTGTCTTCTTTTTCTGGAATGCCTATGATATAGATATTATTTCATTTCATTGAATCACTTAGGTCTCTAATTCTCCCCTCGAGGTCTAGTAATTTCCTTTCCTTCTTTTTTTCTTTTTCAGCTTCATCATTTTCCACAATTTTATCTTCTTTTTTTTTTTAATTTTTTTTTTAATCTTTAACGTTTATTTATTTTTGAGATAGAGAGAGACAGAACATGAACAGGGGAGGGGCAGAGAGAAAGGGAGACACAGAATCTGAAACAGGCTCCAGGCTCTGAGCTATCAGCACAGAGCCCGACACGGGGCTCGAACTCACGGACCGTGAGATCATGACCTGAGCCGAAGTAGGACGCTTAACCCACCAAGCCACCCAGGCGCCCCCACAATTTTATCCTCTATTTCACCTATTCTTTCCTCTGCTTCTTCCATCCTTGCTGTCACTGCACCTAGTTTATTTTACACCTATTTACAACATTTCTTAATTCATCGTGACTATTTCTTAGGTCTTTGATCTCCACACCAATAGAGTCTCTGCTGTCTTCTATGCTTTTTTCAAATCCAGCTATTAGTCTTAAGATTGTTATTCTAAATTGTTCAGATATATTGTTTATATCTGTTTTGAGCAATTCTCTGGCTGTCATTTCTTCCTGGAATTTCTTTTGAAGAGAATTCTTCCATTTTGTCATTTTGGCCCAGTTTGTGTCTTTTATGTGTTTTAATAGCTTGCTATGTATCCTGCACCTGTGAGAACTACTATATTAAAAAGGGGTCATACACTGTCCAGGACCTGGCACTTCAGGAAGTGTTTTTGGAGTGTGTTGCATGCACTCTGTTTTTGCATATTTGGCTGCCCTCTCCCACTGGTCAGTCCTCTGCAAAGCTCGTCCTTACTCGTAGTGGTGGATTGTTTGTACCTTCCACCAGGTGTGATTTGATTTGTTCATTGAAATAACCACGGAAAAAAAGAAAGGGGGGAGGGAACATTATCCTATACAAAGAGAAAGATGAAAGGGGTGAAAAAAAAAAGACCAGACAGAGAATCAAAGAAACTATAAGGCTTAAGCCAGAGAGAGAGAGAGAGAGAGAGAAATAAAGAAGAAAGATACAGAAAAGGTGTTAAAAGAATAAAAATCCCTGATTAAACAAACAACCAGAACAGAGAAAGAAAAAAAAATATATATGACATATATATATAAATTTATATATAGATAAATAGATATAGCCTTATATGTAGATATCTATATAAACATATATATATATATATATATATATATATATATATATACAGTGTGTGTGTATATAGATATAGATATATAGATACAGATATAGAAATACAATAAGAATTGATCAAAAATCAAATCAGAAACTATGAGCCTGATTCCAAAGGTTGGGGGGGGAAGAGGAGGGTAGAAAGAAACAGAAGGGAAAAGAGAACAGAAGGGAAGAAAATAAAAAGCAAAAACAAATAATATAAACATACAAAACCTCAGACAGTTGTCTGTTGGTGCCTGGGACCGGTGGCTGTGCTGGTCTGGAGGAGGCGAGGCCATCTGGCTTGCTCAGTGTAAATTACCAGGAACAGACGGGCAGGGTTTGGTATAAGTGGGTCCCACCTCCACTGGGGGCCGCTGTTCTGTTCTCTGAAACCCCACCGTGTTGATGTTGGGGAGAAAAATGGTGACACTCCAATTTCTCTTCCCCAGACTTGGTGTTTCAAACCAGCTGTTCAGGCAGTCCTCACAGAGTAGTGCAGGTGGTCAGCTTGCCCTGCTCCACTGTCTCCCTCACCACCTAGGCCCTTGGCTGGGATGCAGAATGCACCATATAAAGGATCCCACACCACACAAACCCAGTTCTGGGGTAGCACCACTCTACCCAGTTGCCAAGGGGCCTTTGGCTGGCACCTGCAGGGTCTTTTGTCCTTGGGGGCAATATACCCTCTTCACACAGTACTCAAGGGAGGGGGTCTATTCTCTCCCTGTGCACCTCCAAGATAACTACCCAGCCCTGGAGCTGGTGCACGCACTTGGCCAGCTTTGGTCTGGACAAAGTCTCGCAACCCTGAAAACAATCCTTAGCTATTGAGGCTGTTTGCAAAGTACCGACTGGCTGCCTCTGTATTTCTCATCCCCAGTCTGTGGTCCGGAGAGGTTTCTCTCTTGTCCAAATACATCTGAAGGTATCCTCATGTCTAAAATGAGTCTCTTGTACACCGCAAATAGATGGAAAACCCAATAGACTCCACCAAAAGTCTGCTAGAACTGATACATAAATTCAGCAAAGTCACAGGATACAAAATTAGTGTACAGAAATCAGTTGCATTCTTATATACTAATAATGAAGCAACAGAAAGACAAACAAACTGATCCCATTCATAATTGCACCAAGAATCATAAAATACCTAGGAATAAACCTAACCAAAGATGTAAAAGATCTCTATGCTAAAAACTATAGAAAGCTTATGAAGGAAATTGTAGAAGATACAAAGAATTGGAAAAACATTCCGTGCCCATGGATTGGAAGAATAATTATTGTTGAAATGTCAATACTACCTAAAGCAATCTACACATTCAATGCAATCCCAATCAAAATTGCACCAGCATTATTCTCAAAGCTAGAACAAGCAATCCTAAAATTTGTGTGGAACCACGAAAGGCCCCGAATGGCCAAAGTAACTTTGAAGAAGAAGACCAAAGCAGGAGGCATCACAGTCCCAGACTTTAGCCTCTACTACAAAGCTGTAATTATCAAGACAGCATGGTTTTGGCACAAAAACAGACACATAGACCAATGGAATAGAATAGAGACTCCAGAATTGGACCCACAAATGTATGGCCAACTAATCTTTGACAAAGCAGGAGAGAATATCCAATGGAAAAAAAAAGACGGTTTCTTTAACAAATGGTGCTGGGAGAACTGGACAGCAACATGCAGAAGAATGAAACTAGACCACTTTCTTACATCATTCACAAAGATAAACTCAAAATGGATAAAGGACCTGAATGTGAGACAGGAAACCATCAAAACCCTAGAGGAGAACGTAGGAAAAAACCCCTCTGACCTCAGCGGCAGCAATTTCTTGACACATCTCCAAAGGCAAGGGAATTAAAAGCAAAAAATGAACTATTGGGACCTAATGAAGATAAAAAGCTTCTGCACTGCAAAGGAAACAGTCAACAAAACTAAAAGGCAACCGATGGAATGGGAAAAGATATTTGCAAATGGCATATCGGACAAAGGGCTAGTATAAAATCTATAAATCTATAAAGAGCTCACCAAACTCCACACTCGAAAAACAAATAATCCAGTGAAGAAATGGGCAGAAGACATGAATAGACACTTCTCTAAAGAAGACATCCAGATGGCCAACAGGCACATGAGAAGATGCTCAACGTCGTTCCTCATCAGGGAAATACAAATCAAAACCACACTCAGATATCACCTCACGCCAGTCAGAGAGGCAAAATGAACAACTCAGGGGACTATAGATGCTGGAGAGGATGTGGAGAAACCAGAACCCTCTTGCACTGTTGGTGGGAATGCAAACTGGTGCAGCCCCTCTGGAAAACAGTGTGGAGATTCCTCAAAAAATTAAAAATATATCTACCATATGACCCAGCAATAGCACTGCTAGGAATTTACCCAAGGGATACAGGAGTGCTGATTCATAGGGGCACTTGTACCCCAATGTTTATAGCAGCACTTTCAACAATAGCCAAATTACAGAAAGAGCCTAAATGTCCATCAACTGACGAATGGATAAAGAAGATGTGGATTATATATATAATGGAATACTACTTGGCAATGAAAAAGAATGAAATCTGGCCATTTGTAGCAACATGGATGGAACTGGAGAGTGTTATGCTAGGTGAAATAAGTCAGACAGAGAAAGACAGATACCATATGTTTTCACTTATATGTAGGTCCTGAGAAACTCAACAGAAGACCAGAGGGGAGGATAAGGGGGGAAAAAGTTACAGAGAGGGAAGCAGGCAAACCATAAGAGACTCTTAAATCCTGAGAATAAACTGAGGGTTGATGGGGGGTGGGAGGGAGGGGAGGGTGGGTGATGGGTATTGAGGGCACCTGTTGGGATGAGCACTGGGTGTTGTATGGAAACTAATTTGACAATAAATTACATTTAAAAAAAAAAGCAACAAATACAGTACCACACTTCCACAGCTTCTCTTTCTCCTCCTTTTGTCTCTGCACCACAGGGGTTCCTCCCTGTTGCCACCCCTCCCCATGTCTATACCGCCCATTTTCTCTCCCAGTTCGCATATATGCACCCAGCTGTCCCACCAAGCTGTCTCTTTCCACCTGCGGAGATTTTTCTGGCACTCTGCAGCCTGTATTTTTGGTATTCCAAGTGTTCTGACTTCAATATAGCTGTGTTTGAGGGACAAGGGAAATTCTAGTCCCCCTAATTCTCTTCTGTCTTTACTTCTTTTGCTATATGCGTGTTTTTAAAGACTGGTTAGTATCCATTGAAATTTAAAGTGGGCATGACTTTTTGTCCCAGGAAATAGAATTTCTAGTTATTTATCATAAAGCATTTCTTGCTAATTAACTATTTAAAAGAATAATAAAAATAATTAAATTTTTAATGAGAAATTACTTAGATTTTATTGATGAAAATTAAGTTTCAGAAGGAAAGTCTTTCCTAAATGGAGAAATGCCTAAACAGAAATGCAGTACACAAAATGTTAAACATGGTAGATTTAAGGAATTAATTTTTATTATATTCTTTGTATATATTTTTATTTTTTCCTTAATTTCTCCTACAGTCAAAAACATTAATCGAGCAAAAGTATGCCATTAAAAATTGCTGATAGTATTGTCTTATATCAAAATGTAAACCCTCACTTTGGTACAGACCGTTTACCATTACTCTACAGTAACCTCCCAGAAATGAATGGTTTCTCTGAGTGATTTAACATCTTAAATGTGACACTTGAAAACCAAGGTGTCCCATCCACTTTCTTTACCTCACGTCTGGGGCAACAGAGACAAAGAGGAAGAACGTACCTTCAAAATAGTGTTCAACCTTATTTTTGCATCAGGATCATTGCTTAAAAAGATTCCCCAATCTCACCTTTGCTTCTTCTCCTTTTGAAGGCCTGTTATTGCTGGCTGGGAAGCTGCCCACCAGCACGTACAAGCTCAGCATTCAGAAATAAGTAGCATCTTTCTAAATATTGCAGGTACATCTGATGAAGGGTGGGTGTTTGTTTCATCTTTGGCATGTGCTGACTTTCATCTGCTTCTCTCTCCTGAGGCGTAGGGATGCCTGCAGCCTGGAAAGCACAAGACACATGGTGGACACCCTGATAAATATTAAATGATGATGATGGTAATGACAGAGCAGCGCCCCGTCTTTGCAGCTGTGTAATTCCTCCCTTACATTGTGTGCCTCCTCAGACAGCTGTCACATCCTTGCTTTCAGAGGCAGAGATTCCTTGCCAAATTAAAGCTTGAGAGGAACACATTACATCCTCATGTCATTGTGGAAGTGTGAGATGTGAATGCCTATAGCCATCCACGTCACTCAGAGACACATCTATTTGATAAATACTGTCTCAAGAGCCAATTCAGATCGACTAGCTGGCCAATTCAATCAATCGTACAGATATCTGATCCAGAGAGTTTATATGATGCCCAAACTGCTGGCCAATCCCAGGGGGGGAAAAAGCCCAGCCCATCTGAGACTTTTCAGGACATTTTAGTTACTAGTATTAATTTAATAATCATGCATTTTTAGCTAAACTTTTTTAGACATGCTATTTAATGAATTTATTTATCAAGGGCCTGAGTATATATTATTGTCAATACCAGCATTGATTTTTAAGGAATTAAGGAATACTACTGAGACCTACAATTTGCTTGATATCATATTAAGTACTTTTCGTGTATTTTCTTGTTTAATACTCAAGCAAAAAACCCCAGAGGTAGATACCAATACTGTACTTTTGTACACTTGGAAAAACTGGGGCCAAGAAAATGTTAAGTGGTTTGCCTTGGGTCACATGTAAGTAGGAGCAGTCCAGTTCAGTTCCCCATGATTCCATAGTCTTCCTAAGTTTTGGGGGAATACTTTTAGATGGAAAGAACACCTTCACAATAATATCCATTCACTTATATGTTTTTAAATTGTGTACGAAGTATCTTTTGTTCAAAGTCTAATAAGAAATAAGCATAGCCAAAGAAACATTTCAAGTTCATGTGCTTCAAGCTAGCAATTCTACCTCTTCCAACCATTTTTAAAGTGGCAATTCTATTCAAATTACAGTAAAACTACAGATAAGAAAATGCCCATGTGCAATAATAAAGGGATGGTTTAAAATTACAGAATGGGATATTCTTCAACTATTAAAATTGAGTATTATAAAGACTAATAGACTCAAAATGCTGACTATACAACAGAAAATAAGAAAAAGAACATGGCCGTATAAGCTGGCTGACAGCATAATAAAAAAAAAAAAATGAATAGGAAGTAAAACTAAAAATCTACAACGAAATGTGTATTAAGATTATGGGTGTGTTAAGATTATGGGTATATTTCCTTTTGGTTTCAGTAGTTTCTAAAAATGTGTTTATGTTAATTTTATAATGGAAAACATTTAAAAAAGAGATCCACTATCAAATCCGATTCTTTATTCTAAATGGTGGTCATATTAAATTATGATAATGAATGTTTTAGTTAATCATGTATATATTTTTTCTTTCTCAAATAGTTAATTCAGCAAAAAGAACAGTTCTGATGTATCAAAAGATTTTTTAAAAAAACATACTTTGCTAAATCACTGACCAGATTTGTTTGTATAACATATTTTATTTGATCACACATTTCCAAATATGCTTACTACAAAATTATTTTTTTAAAGGAATAAAATTTTAGGAATTTTTATTATGATTTATGCAATTTCTGATTTACGTGGTTTACCGGTGCTTTATGTTTTAATTAACTCACCATCACTAGCACATTGAAATTATATTTTAGACCACTAATTGAAAAAAGTTGTCAATTTCTGCACTTAGTCATGCAGCTGTAAATTTCATTGTCTCCTTCATGAGATTAAGGAGTGTCCAATTATGGCAATGATTTTAATTCATGAGGCATTTCCTAAGCTTTCCTTAGTTTCTACTAAATTGCATAATAAACTAGATTGTAAAGGCAAGCCACATCATGAAGAAAAATAATTATCGCCTTGTCTTGAGAATGGAAACATTTTCGTGTAAAAGCTCCTTATGATGGGAAGTGGGGAGGGCCTGCTGTGAATCCTTGGCCTGCAAAGTCAGGCCCCCCAGATAAGTGCCCTGAAAGTTAATAGGGCAGGCAACAGAGAACAGACAGGTCTTTGTGAAGAAAAGGGGCTGTCAAAATTCCATCTTTGTCGTAAATAATTTTTTTAAGAATGTTTAATTCTATCTTTAAATGCTTGCAACTTCTGATATTAATTCCTGTCTAAAACAACACCTACACGAAAGCCTTTAAGCTAGAGTTACTTATTTAAATTAAGCACTTAGACTATGCAAGAAATTATTTTATTATTCAAACTGGAAAAAATAAATTCTTGACTTCCCAGGATTAGATGAGCTCTTTCTATTTGTCCACCTATCTATCTATCTATCTATCTATCCATCTCTCTAGTTGCTATTTTACTGCTGAGTGTTCTCTTACTTTCCCCATTTATATATTGGGGGAAAAAACGCATATTCCTTCCTTAAATACCAAAAAGTCATAATATTTTGTGTAATGGGAATTACTTATCTTCAACCTTCAAGCTACTAATTTCTTTAAAAAAAGAACTTAAAAAAATGTTTACATTAAGTCATTTGCTCAGCTGCAAATGCCAAAACAAGGATTCAAATGTATTTCAATTGTTTCATCTCATAGTCCTTACAATACTCATAGAAAGAGGTACTGTCTTTTGAGAATGGTTTTGTGGGACAAACAATCTTGCTTTGCCATTCTGAGGTTTGGCTATTAGCATAAATATTGCTGTGAAAAAAATTAATAGAAGCTGAATGCTTTATAAACATAGTGGATGGATTTATCATTCTATTCAGTGATGATCGTTTATACTACCCCACTGCTGATTTAAAATGCAATGGTTGAGATGTAGGCAAAGACAAAATTGAGTTATATCAAGGTGCTGTGTGTCACTGTGCTGGCCAGGGTATCTAATGTAATTTGTCTGTTATAGTGTTTGTGAAATGTTCCATCTGGCACAATATGCCTCTAAGACAGAAGGTGTTGGCATATTAAAGATGCAAGCATCTCACATATGACTATTTACCCATTTATTATTTCAGCAGAAAGGAAGACAACCTTTAGAAAACAGTGAAGAGATTAGCAAACACAGACATTTGATTCAGATATAAATTTGAGGACTACTACATTCACAATACATCAAGATATTTCAAAGGGGATTTTGTTTGGAAGCTAAAAACAAATAAATCCCAGAGATTTTTGTTCTTTTTGTGCATGGAAATTATACTTTTTACTTTGCTTGGCTGGTTTTCATTTTAAGAGAAAGGGATTTTTAATTTTTTTTTTAAATCTTTATTTTTGAGAGAGAGAGAGAGACAGAGTGTGAGCAGGGGAGGAACAGAGAGAGGGAGGCACAGATCAGGCTCCAGGCTCTGGGTTGTCAGCACAAGAGCCCGACACGGAACTCCAACTCATGAACCGCAAGTTCATGACCTGAGCCAAAGTCAGAAGCTTAACCAACAGAGCCACCCAGGTGCCCCAGAGAGAAAGGGATTTTTTCAAAGAAAACTTGTAATGTCACAACAAGGCATGATATGTTAACAGGGCAAATTTTCAGGCAAAGGCCAAGAAAGAAAAACACTCCCATTACACATCTAGCTCTTTCCTTAAAAACGAAAGAATCACTTGATGGCCGTTGATTACATTTCATGGATCTTTTAACAAATTGCAGTGAATGCTATCTTACCATGCATCATTGCTGCCAATTAACTTGGCACTTTTTAAAAATAATAAGTTTCAGAATGAGAATATATACAACTGAAAGGAGGGGACGCCGACATTCGATTGAAGGAGAGAAGAATAGGGTGTGCTATTTTACATACTGGGAATAACAGACGTGTTGAAACTAAAAGGACATTCACATCCTCTATCATATTGACTTGTAACGATCAATATTTGAGAGAAAATTATGTAGGAGATACCCAACCTGGCACCTCACACCCATCATCACCTCATTTAATCCTCAACACAAGTCTTATGAGGATGCTGTTATTATCCCATTTTGTCTATGAGGAAATCGAAGTTAAAAGAAGTTAAGCAATTACTCAAGCTTGGCTTTACCCCAAGGACGATCTGACTCCAAATCCTGTGTCCTTTCGATGGAGATTCCCTGACCTGGAATATTCCAGAGAGAAGTCCCTCTATGGGAGTATTGTGATAATGCACAATTAAAATTACGCTAAATCCCATTAGAAGCTCTATGGTTGCCTTTCACGGTTTATTCCATTTTCCTTCCCTTAGGTGAGATTTGGAGAGTTCATCAAACACAAATCTGGCTGAAATGCAGCCCAGCAGACCTACACTTCCTGCACTTCTTTTCTGTCTGAACCTCGGTGCCTCTGCACCTGGAGGTTGCACTCTGTGTCTTTTTATAACATAAAACAAAACATTTTCCATATTGACTTCCTTTTCCTCTCTGCCAAAGTGCTGTTCCTTTTAAACATTTCCATTGTTGACAAAACCCCCTTCTGACAAGAAAGTTGGCCTTCTCCCTCCTTTTGGGTGTTTCATGTCTTTTTTACTATCAACTCCTGCCATTTCTGACCCAGTACATTTCACAGAAAAGTAGCTGCTTTTTCAGACCTACACTAAAAGGGAAGCACTTTTAATTTCAGATATTTTTGTTAAGTGCCTTCTTTTCCTTGTAGGTCCTTCCTTGACATCAATCATCCTCCTGTCTGTAACACACCAGGTCTCACTCTATAAGAACAATAAGAAAAATACCTTACACAATCAGAACCGTACTCCTTAGACACTGTTGCCTTAATCTACTTCTCGGAAATAATAGTTTCAACTGCCTCTCAAATCAAACGAAAATTCCATGACATGGCCTTTCAATTTCTTCACAAATTGATAAATTAACCCCACCATTCTATATTGGCTATATTAATAGCTCCACGTATAAATTGTTTGATCTTCTGCAAGATAAACCCTACCTGCCTTTTCCTGAACAATATGTATATATTGATGTATACATACACATATACCTATGTACCATGGTATATAGATGCGTGTATATGTTTTACGTTATTATGTAATAATCTTTCTAATGTAGGTATTCATGGTGTGGAAATCCTTATTACTGTCAACCTCAGTGTTAATATTAGCTAATAATTATTAGTTTTACCTTCTACTGAATTTTATGTAGGTTGAGTCAGAATGTACATTGTTTTATATCTGACTTCTTTCTCTTAATGCTTTTGAGATACACTCATGTTTTACATACATCATTTGTTCATTTTATTTATGGCTGAGGAGTGGTCCATTGTGTGAATGTAGCACAATTTCTTTATTCATTCATCTGTTGATGGATATTTGGATTTTTCCAGTTATTTTAGATTATTAAAAACCTTTGTGGACATAGGTTTTTCTCACTGAATTAAAAAAATGACCGGAAAAGGTACTTTGCTCTTTGACTTTCTTCCCACCAGGAACTCAGGTTTAACCTCTCCTTATTAAGCTATCTTCTTCTGCTAGATTTCAATTACCATGAGGAAAAGGATTATATCCTTTTATCCAGCACATGACACATGTAATATCTTCCAGTAAGTATTAGATGAATTAAACATTGTCAGACTGCTGTTTAAGATAGTTTCTCCAAGAATCCTGTTTTGATACACAAAACCAACCTCTTAGCATTCATGAACATCCTTCTATATTCTGTCCTTTCGGTGACTTTTGTCTGAGGTTCTCTGGGTTTGTATGTTTCTCTTGACCTTCTTAGATATCCTGCTTTGTATTTCCTTTGTGACTCTCAGGGACAGCCACACGGCCATTGCCCTCTAAATATGGGTGGCTGGTTCATCAGCCTAATCCATAAATGTAACACACACACACACACACACACACACACACACACGCACACACACACGCACATGCACACACACACCAGAAACTCTAGGCTGAAGACTCACCTCAGGGAAGAAATCTGGAATAACTGTTCATCCAGATTCATCTCTTTGTGAAATTATCTCCTTAAAGGAAAAGGGTAAAATATGAGGGAGCAGGGAAAAGTTCAAGCAGGATCTGCAGTGCCAGTGCAAAGCCAACGTAGGGCCCGAACCCACAAACCATGAGGTCGTGACCTGAGACAAAATCAAGAATTGGACACTTAACTGACTGAGCCACCAGGCACCCCAGAACACACAGATAGTTCTTAAATTTTAGTGTGCAAAAGTGCCAGGAGATGTGTGGAAAATTCATATTCCCAAGGCTTACGTTCAAGTATTCTAAGTAAGTAACTACAGGACAGTAACTATGGGACGGTACATTTTAAATAAATGTACCAGGTGACTCAGAGACAGATTTGTAAACTTGTGCTGCCCAAAGTGCGGTCCTTGGACCAGCAACATCAGCATCATCTGTAAGCGTTATTAGAAATGTAGTATCTTGGGGTCCTCCCTAAACCTTCATTATCAGAATGTACATTGTAAGAAAATTCCCAGATGATTCCAGTGCTTCAGGTACACAGCACACTGTGAGAAATGCTGGCTATACAAACCAAGTAGGGATGGTGATACCTCTGACTGTTGGTTATTTTTCCCTAGAAGATTCTAATTATATGGTAGCAAAATATAAAAACAGAAACAGACAACATTTAGCATTTGTTAAGCACTCACCATGTGCCAACCCCACTCTGTATGGTTCCCATGATGCTTTTATTTCACAGTTCTGATAACTGGGAAGTATTGCAGGCTATAAGAGAGAGCACACCCTTGGGGGACTAGACAGTCCTGGGTTTGAATCTCGATGTTTTTTTTACCTGCTGGGAACATAACCTTGGCATGCTTTGTAATGTTTCTAATTATTAGCATGGCTCCTTTAGAAATAATGCTCCACTGCAGCTTTTGGTGAGAAGTAAAAGACCCCCGAGTGACGTAGAGCATGTTAAGTAGTTGGTTCTCTCATTTCTGGACCTAAATAAAATGTACGTACACTCCCCATTTCCCTGACCTCCATGCAGTGCCGATCTGTTATAATTCTATTTGTTCTTTTAATAATTCACTTCAAATTTAAATATGTTTATTTTCATCACAGTGCATTTTTTCACATGCTCGGGGTGCATTTTTTCTCTCATTCAGTCAAAGAACATTCGATCATTCTGTCCTGCCTTTAGAGTATTAAAAAGAATGAGAGATAACTTGACAAAATAATTCTGAGACCACAATTCCACAGCGACTGGCCTGTAATAATATTATATAGCACTAACTCAGCCCTTGTTCCAAATATATATTATGTACCTTCCAAACTAGATGGAGGCAGATACGGAGTCTCTTTTCATTAGTCAACTTGCTGCAACAAGTCATAAGTGTGAAAGGTAGCAACAGGACTGTACTCATATCTTTAGGATATGAAAGTTATTAAGAACTTGAATCTGAATCAATGCGTAAAGAACCATGTACATAATTAAATTACTTGCTAATAGGACTCTGAAATTTCCATGACCACCTGCCCTCCTTCTTGCGGGAAACCAAGTTATATTTCTTACAATCTGGGGCTCTGTTCGTACATCTGTTGTTGAAACTATTTATCTCACTTAAGACAGAGACCGTAACTTATGTGTTTTTCTGCAGCAAGTAACAGTCTACCTGGTACAGAAAAAGTCCTCAAGAGGTATTTGTTGGACTGAACTAACCACAGGAAGACAAGATATAGGAATTGAGATTTCCTGACTCAAAAAAGAAAAATGCAGTATTGAAATATATGATTCCTCTCTATCACAGCTTTATGACATATAGAAATAGTTTAACTATTAATATTGAAGGATTATTCTTCATTTCTACTAAGGATAAAATGGTTTTACTGTTACCCATAGAAGAATTTTCATGAACTGAATAAGCACCTTCTGACCAAAATATGTGAGACAATAGAACACATCCTCTAGAGAGATCAGAGAACCTTGTTTCAGAGTTAAAACAAAAATAAAAACACATATATACATATGCGTGTACACACACGTGTATAAAGGTAGTTTAGGCAGAGTGTAATATTTTCTGGAGAACAATGAATTGAGTGATTTCTCTTAAAATGATACTAAAATACATAATGAAATAATTTGGAAAATTAAATATATAAAATTATTTGTGCCCCCCTACACCCCAATCATAGACCACCAGAGACAGCCACTGGACCAAGTTCTGTCTTCATAGTGTTTAATTACACACTGTGAAATCTCAAATTCTATTCATGGCCCAATTCCTTCTTCTCTTCATTACTTTCTTGTCTTACTCATGATATGATCCCTGCCATTATCTGTGACATATGGTATTGGTTTGTTGTAAATTTGAAACTCAAAAATGTCATTTACAATGGCATAAGAAAAATGAAAGCTTGTAAGAATGAACGTAACAAAATATATGTGAGACCATTAGCTAAAATTTGCATAATTTTCCTGAGATATTTAAAAGTAATGTTTTACAGTAGACAAACCCAATATAGTAAAATTGTCAATTTTTTTTCCAAATTGATCTATAGATTTGATAAAATTGCAAAGCAAACTCTCACTAGTATATTTCAAAGAATTTGACAAACTTATTCTGGATTTATGGAATAGAAAAGAGCTCAGAAAAGACACTGATGAAGAAGAATGATCAGGTAAGATTTTTAACAGTAATTAAAACAGTGTGGTATTGGCACAGAATTGATCAAAGGGACAGAGAGAAACCAGAAACAGACTCAAACATGGAAACCTATTTTATGATGTGGCTAGTAATGAAAATCAGTGATAAAATGTTAAAATATTCAAAGCATTAGCACAGCACTCAGAAAACGGAACCCTGTTGATGGGAGAGGTAGAGGGCAAGACTGGGAAATGACTGATTTTCACTGGTGTTGGTAACGGTCTAATGCATGGAGGATACTTTGATGTCTATTCTTGGTAGTATATCCATTGTATACACTCTTGTGAGACATACTGCACATTGTTAAAATTCCTTTTTAAAAATGCACGGAAGTCAGATGCTGTTTGGATGCAAAAATCCCCTGACAACTATTGGAGTCGTTTAGGGAAGAGATGGTGGTGTCCTGTCTGGGTAGAGAGAGAGAAGAATCATTGACTAGAGAGATTTGTAAAGTGCATTCCTTTCAATTAACAGTATTTGTTGGGTCCACAATTTAACATCGTGATCGAATGAAACGAGTTTTCAAACTTGATTCCTAGTTTGGGGCGCCTGGGTGGCTCAGTTGTTTGAGTGACCCACTTCAGCTCAGGCCATGATCTCACGGTTCATGGGTTCGAGCTCCATGATTCGGATCCTCTGACCCCTTCTCTCTCTGCCCCTATCCCGCTCATGCGTGCTGTCTCTCAAAAATAAATAGACATTAAAAAAAAAAAAAAGAATTATTGCTAGTTTATTCCTTGTCCAACTTAGTGGATGTCGGAACCATTTGTAGAAAAAGGAAACACTAAAGTTGGTTTAGGAAAGGATTTTTTACTCTTATAGCTCAGATAACTTGGACTAAATATATATTTCGGTCAGTGAAAGTTTGCTAAAGAAATGAGATTAAAGTTTTGGAGCCAATGTGATCTCACCTAGCTGGAATTTCCAATCTTAATAATTTTATTATCTTGAAATACTTTTGTATGCAGTCCACAGAGTGTGCTTGTTTGCCTGTGCACCCAGACATATGCTTGATGGTTGTGCCACTTACCGCTGTATTTCCTCTCAGTAACAAATCCACTCTTTGTTGCCCTGCTTTGTGATACTATAGCTGGACCCTGGAAACATTTCTTCTTTGCAGCTGGAACAAGATTAAGCTTTGTTAAGTTGATGGCACTGGAGGAACACTACAGGAGGAAGTGACTTCTTTTCTTCTAGTGTACTTTCCCCTGCTTTTGCAGCCCTTGGCGGACAAGCAAAACACTCGTTTACACTCCCCTGCAAATGAATTTCAGTGGTTGCCCAGAGGGTAGTTTCCCATAGTATTGTAGTGGTGCCCCTAGAAGCAGCTTTCAGTGGTTCTCACCAGCACGGTACTTGGTACTTTCCTGCCTTCCAGCCCTATCTGGCAGCATCCTAGCAAATTTCTCTGCCATTAGGGCCGCTAAAGCTACCTTTTTACAACGAAGTCTGAATCTCAACCTTTGTAGGGGATAGGGAACATCTTCTAATGTGTTCCTTCTTTAGGTACTCTGTCTTATCCCTAGAGGTAGTGGCTGCTTCTAAAATGCCCTATTCTGGAATTCTTTAGCATCCTCTTTATTCCTTTGCCGTTAATCTGTTGTTATTTAATAATTCTTTCTATTAAATTAACCCTATTCAATTTATTTTATGATCTCTATTTCCTGGCTGAAGCCTGACTGATAGAAAGATCAAGCCTCTTCTGCTGATGAGTGCCCTACAAAATTTTTCAAGAACTACCTGACCTATCTCCACTTCTGTATTCTAATCTCCCCTAGTCAAAGGCTACCCTAGAATTCTGTTTGAATAGTATCTGTTTTCTTTTACCTTTATGTGAACAGGTTATGCACCTGTTACACAAAGACTGTAACTCTTTGTTCTGACCTTTGGTGGCAGGGAAATTAACTTTGAAGAGTCACTCAGAAGGCAGAATAATCCACAGTTTTCACTGAATATGCTTTTAGATCAGAAAGCTACATGTTCTCTTTGAACAGTGAAAATAAATAGAAAAAGATAAATTTTAAAAAGCCAATATGTTTCGACAAATGATATATTCGTGTGCCATGAAGAATAAATGACTTCAATAATCATAAAAGAATGCTGCTGGAATCACAATATTTTTTTTCCAAATCAGACTTTATTCTATGAGATAAGTAAACTACGTGTCATCCGTTGACTTTTGCCTTCATTAGCCTCTGAGTTTCTGCTCACTGAAAATGAAAGCCCCCCCCCCCCACTCTCTTTTACCTACATGATTAATGACACTTGCTAATCACCTGTCTCTTTCTGCATAGTTCACTGCAAGTGTGAGAAATATTGTCAGAAACTAAATGAACCTTTTGGAGTTGACTGATTTCTCCCAATTTTTATGATTTTACCCAGCATCTGAATGGCAATTTATTTTAAAGTAAAAGAAGAAAACTCTCTCCAAGATTCTGATTTCTGATCCCTACTAAAGCAGAAAATGCACAACCTAAATAAAGTTGTTTCCAGAATTTACCTGATAAAACTTTTGCCTTTGTAAGGCCTTGTCAAAATACACTTAAAAAGCAATTTAATTGTTTCTTTTATTCTTATTGTTCCATGTGCTGATTGAGCCAAATGTGAATAAGCTGTATTTTATCCAACTGACTCCCCTTCCAAACTCATTGTACCGTTCAAACCACAGATGGAATTTGTGGACAGATATACAATTTTATTTATTTTTTTAAATGTTTGTTTATTTTGGAGAGGGGGGGGAGGGAAAGGGAGAGACAGAGAGCACACAAGTAGGGGAGGAGCAGAGAGAGACAGAGAATCCAAAGCAGGCTCTAGGCTCTGAGTTGTCAGCACAGAGCCCGATGTAGGGCTCAAACTCGCAAACCATGAGATCATGACCTGAGCCGAAGTTGGACACTTAACTGACTTAGCCACCCAGGTGCCTCAACAAATATAAAATTTTAAATCTAACACATGTTATTTGTAAACAGAATGAGATTCAGGGTATCATTCAACTTTGTGAGTATGTCTAATCTGGAAAGTTAAACGTAGTTTAAAAAAGTGAAAAGAACATGAACCTCCTTTCCACTTGCTGGATGGGATGCTGTCTGATTCATGAACACTTTAATAAAGCCAATTAGATATGTAAAAAATTTAGCAGAACGTATGCTTATTAACTGATAATTATGGATATTTCATTTATATTTTACACTTATGTGCAGAAATAGTACTTGTAAAAAGAGAAGCACATACGAAGTATATTTTTATTAAGGATTCTTAACACAGTAAAAAAAAAAAAGGCAAATCATTGGAATTCACATATGTCGAACATTGGAGTTGAAAGTAAATTGAAATCTCAGATCCGTGGTGGTTTTGGAGTCTAATTTCTGATGAATTGTGGGTTTTTTCTTTGTTTTGATTTGTTTTCTTTTGTTCTGTTTTATCCAAGACAGAGAGTTCCTTTTCATTAGAGGAGAAGTGGTTTCATGGCAGCATGGTATTTAGAAAAGTCTGGGTCTTCAAGACTAGAGAATCTGAGTTCAAATCTTGTGCTTGCCCTACAACTTTGGACCAGTTAGGTTAGCCCGTTGGGCCTCAGTATCTCTCTCCATCTATAAAAGAGAGAGAATAATATTCAACGTAGAATTATTGGAAGGACTGAATTAGGTGATGCAAGTAAACTACAGAGTACAACTCCAAACACAAAATATGTAACTTGCCTTCTCTACTATAGCCCCAGCATTCAAAGAACTACAATCTGAAAACTCCCAAACATCATAGAAAGGTCCGGAGGCCTAGGCCAAGTCCACCTAGGGAAGATTCACCACTGTGAGATTTTAACCATACCCAACTGTCTATCAGTAGTTAGTAGTGAATTCTTGATCTCCATGTATCGATGAGCTCTGACATACTCAGAAGGTATTGATGAAATGGATGAAAACATAGATCACTTTTAAATCTCGCATATTTCCCTAGTACTATTGAAATACAGTAAACATGGGAAGAAGCACAGGTTGATGAATTTTCAAACACTGAGCACACTCGTATAACCATCACAAGGATCAGGAACAAATATTGTGAAAATTCCAGAAGGCCCCATTTGTGTCCCTTCCAGTCACCACCTCTTACCCTCATTCCACGGACAACCCTTATCCTGGATTTTAATGTCAGACAGTGTGGAGAATATGTTGAGTTTTAAGTCACTTTTCTACTGTTTAATCATTGATAATCTTTTTTTTATTATTTTTTAATGTGTATTTATTTTTAAGAGACAGAGCACAAGTGGGGGGGAGGGGCAGAAAGAGAGGGAGACACAAAATCTGAAGCAGGCTCCAGGCTCTAGGCCGTCAGCACAGAGCCCAATGTGGGACTCGAACTCCCAAACCATGAGATCATGACCTGAGCCAAAGTCGGATGCGTAACCGACTGGGCACCCCAGGCGCCCCTCATTGATAATCTTTATTCAACAAATGTCTGTTCAGTAGCTCTTGATGGCCCACGAATTATACTGCCAATATATGATAGTGAATGAAATAAAACTTACTCCCTGCCCTCATGGAGCTTATTATCTAGTAAGAACTAGGAAAAAAAACCTCTAATAATACGCACTTGGTGAGCCAAAATCCAAATTTGTTCCCTAGGAGAAACATACCTGCAAATTACTAGTGATTTACAATTCCAGCAGTTAATCAGGTTTCGCACAAATGACTTGGCATTAAGGAATCATCTCTCTAAATTCTATTCAGGATTCTATACTGAACTTAAAGCCTTCATGAACAATCAAGAAGGGATTTTATTTCTTATTTATTTATTTTTAATTTTAAAAATGTTTATTTATTTTGAGAGAGAGAGAGAGAGAGCACCCATGTGCTTCAGTGGGGGAAGGGCAGAGAAAGAGCAAGAGAGAATCCCAAGCAAGCTACATGCTGTCAGAACAGAGTCTGATGTAGGGCTGGGTCTTATGAGCTGTGAAATCATGACCTGAGCTGAAATCAGGAGTCACATGCTTAACCAACTGAGCCACCCAAGTGCCCCAAGAAGGGATTTTAGTCAAATTATAAATGTGTCAAGAGAAGGGAGGGAAATGTAGGATTAACTCATGTTTCTCTAGCTCATGATATCCAGTTATGGTCTGTAGAGTATTAGCTCCATCAGAAATTGATCAGCTTTGAAAATGGCAGGTTACACAAAGGTGTTTTATTTTAGATAAATATGATATTTCTTTAGCCTTTAATATGTTAATGTTATTTCTGATCATCCAAGATTTTATAATATGTAACATTTTCCAAACATACTGAATCACAGAACAACTTTTCTTTTTTTTTTCTTTTTTTCTTTTATTTTATTATTATTTTTTTTAATGTTTTATTTATTTTTGAGACAGAGAGAGACAGAACATGAACGGGGGAGGGGCAGAGAGAGAGGGAGACACAGAATCAGAAGCAGGCTCCAGGCTCTGAGCCATCAGCCCAGAGCCCGACGCGGGGCTCAAACTCACGGACCGTGAGATCGTGACCTGAGCTGAAGTCGGCCGCTTAACCGACTGAGCCACCCAGGCGCCCCACAACTTTTCTTAATAAACCATCTTCTTGAACAAGTTGCTAGGAGGAAGATGTTGTAGCATAATGGTTAGTAAAGGGTATTCGTGTCTGACAGTTCTTCATTCAAAATCTCGTATGAGGCCAAGGACTTGACATATCTGAGCTATTGTGATCTCATCTGTAAGATATAATTAATTGTATATACTACATAGAATGGTTAACAAAATCAAATTAGGCATCATATATAATGTATTTTCTATGTTCCTCATTACAAAGGACACACATTTGTGTGTGTGCGTGTGTGTGTATAAAAATAAATAGCCAACACATAGCTATGAAGATAGAACCTCCATTATATATAAAGGAACTGTATTAACCCAGAAATCACCAAAACTGCTTGAATGGCATAATTTGAGAAACACAGGACCAGGCTGTACATTTCCCTACTCTATTTTATTTATTTTATTTCACACCTCTTTTCTCCCTTGGTTTTCATATCCTTGCCCCAAGATGTGTCGTCTGTGACTCTATTTCTCTCTCTAGACAGCTACCAAAAAGGCTCTGGTCTTTCATTCTTAACTAGAAATTAAGGTGCTCATTTATCAATAAAATATTTACTGAGACTTTCTTAAAGAATGACTCTAACTCAAGGATATATTTAATTGAAAAGACAATACTTGAAGATAAAAAGAATCTTAAAGATCCAACATAATGAATCTCTAATGAGGAGAAGATAGGAAGTCATTTGGGGGACTGAGCGGTCTTTTTATCTTCCGCATAGACCTCTTGGCTGGGATTATAAACATAGGCTTCTGCAAATGTGCAATTCTTATATACCTTTTTAAGCGGAATCCCTGGCACAGTTCAAGAATGTGGTTTTGAGCAAAATCCCACTTTGTCCCCAACACGTATTTTCACTAGTAGGCACATCAATTTTTACCATCCTTGCTCTTACCCCCTCATACACGATTCAAATCCCAGTACTTTCAAGAGAGTGACTATATCCACTTTTAGCACAGCATCTCTGACAGGTGGGTACCACCTAATCTAAACATTAACTTTCTATTCTCTTTTGAGCAGGGTATTTATTTAAAATGTCACACCCTCATAAAAATGTCTAATTTTTATGAGAAACAATGTTTATTCCAAAATGACAGCATATACTTGAATAGTCTCAAATTATACCAGTCTTGTAGACTTTATGAATTTTAAATTACATGATATGATACAATACAATGTATAGACATTTCCATGTGTTTGGTTTTCTTTTTTTTTTTCTAGTTTAATATTCTTTTATTATGATTGCATGATAACATCAAATGTTGAAGTGTTACTTATTGGAAATGGCAGATAATCATAAGGGAAGCTGTGGGAGTTGTTAAAATTCCTGAATATGAATAATAATGCTTCCTATTTATAAAGGACCTTTCTTCTCAGAAACCTAAATTGCTTTAATGGTGTTATTCTACGATATATATGTCTCTCTCTGCAGTAAGTAGGGGGCAATACTACCTATTCATTTGTTGAATTAGGCTATAGAAGGGAGACCGATTCAGTGCCCTGAAATTCAAGAGCGAGTAACACACATGATATTAGAATTCAGGCGTCTGAATTGACTCTCACCCTTTTGCTAAGTTGAGTGTACCTTATTTCATTCATTGATGGTTAAACTTTAACTCTATTATTGCATCTAGAGATGGTATGTTCACCAAAAAAGGTGTTCTTATTTTTAATGCCACATATAATATTGTAATAACAGAATACAATTTTGCTTTTCTTTTTTTAATGCTGAATTATTGATTTTGAGAGAGAGAGAGAGAGAGAGAGAGACTGAGCATGAGGAGGGGAGAGCCAGAGAGAGAGAGAGGGAGAGAGAGAGAATCCTAAGCAGACTCCATGCTCAGCACAGAACTGGATGCGGGCTCAGTCTCACAACTGTGAGATCATGACCTGAGCTGAAATTGAGAGTAAGAGCTTAACTGACTGAGCTACCCGGCCCCCAATTTTGCTTTTCAATGTAATTTTTTTCTTGAGTCTTCAGACTAGAGAGACAATAAAACACTGATATAAAAATACTATGTGTTTCTTTTTTGAAAGAGCACTTGTATGACATTCTTGTGTGACAGATAAAGGAACGAAGTCTCTTTGGGTGGTAAAAATAAGTGAGTGACATTATTTCAGAGGAAACAATATGGAATCATTCTAAAGAAGTGCAATCTCAGTAAGGTTGAAAATGGAAGTATATTCAGAGGGTTTTATTCTATTACATTGTGACACATTTAGTATAGATGTTTTTCGTGGGGCACTGGTACATGTTTAACAACAGTCTCTGGAGTGGAGAAAAAGTCATGATTTGCAGCATTTGTCAGTGTCTGTGTTGCAGAGATTCCCATCACGGCCAATTTCATGTTGCCAAGGAGTCACTGAACAAGAATTGAAGGAGATACACAGGCCAGCATGGCCTGACACTTGCACATTATTGACTGTTGTATGCCATGCCATATATGTATTTCTATTTGTGGTGGCCACCACTATGCACTTAGAAGACCTTTGACTACAAGGATGGCAGTTAATCAGCAGCCATGCTCCAGAACCATCATATTTGAGCAGAGGACATACCTCTTAGGATGACACCCTAAGCCAGTGGCAAGATGGCAGGGATGCTAAGGCAAGCCTATTCCTGGAAGACTTGAAATGCCTCTAAGGACAAACTTTGACCACATACTTCACCATGGCTTTGCCAAACCTTTTCTTAAGCCCCTTGGCCATATGAGTCACTTCTGCCTTATCCCTGAGTCCTGTCTCCCTCATTTAAGGACAGACCTGCATTGAGTTCTCATGGCTTTCCCAGTCTTTCCCATTTTCTTTCATAGGTATTTCCCCTAATAAAATCCCTGCATGCTTAATTCCATCTTCTTGTCTGCCTCTTGAGGGACCTGGACTAACATTCCATTTCAGGAGTACCACTATGTAGCAAGAACTATTGTTACCTCATCCATATTACTTGGACCAATTTGAGGCTGTCTGCAACTGTAGTGAAAACTTCTCATGAGCACTTACAACTCCCGAATACAAGCACTCCTCCTATGCTCAAGCAACCCGGTAGAAGCTGGACATATAGGAGAGTTAATATCTCTCAAGTATGACAGTCAACCAATGAAAGCATTAATGTAGTGGATAAATGCTCCAGTTTTCTTGCCTCCCTGAGACATTCTAAATTATGTTTCAGAAGGACACATATATTTCATGCAGAAAGTTGCCAATTTACCCTCTCTTTCTTGGCAATCTTCCCTTCCCTGCTTCCTCTCCAATATAGCTTCTTTGGCTCACCTTCCAAATAAACTACCTGTATCCAAATCCATGTCTTTGGTTTTGCATTTGTGAAAACTGAAGATAGGGCACATCATTAAAATCAAGTGAGATACATTTTAAATTGCTTTATTTATATATGGATTCATAAATTCTAAGTCTACTGCATTGAAAAAACAAATTGAGTGAATCTGGCCAGGTATAAGGAAACAGAGTAGAATGGAGACATGGTAAACTGAAGAGCACAGGCTTTATCTACAGGAGACGGTAGTTCCTCACTGTCTGTTCATTTGTTATGCAGAAATTTGGGTCTAGACAGCCAGGTATTGTGATTTTTACAGAGAAGCAATTAATTCAAATAATACATATAAGTAAATTTCAAGATTTTTATTTTTTATTTTAATTTTTTTTCAATATATGAAGTTTATTGTCAAATTGGTTTCCATACAACACCCAGTGCTCATCCCAAAATGTGCCCTCCTCAATACCCATCACCCACCTTCCCCTCCCTCCCACCCCCCATCAACCCTCAGTTTGTTCTCAGTTTTTAAGAGTCTTTTATGCTTTGGCTCTCTTCCACTCTAACCTCTTTTTTTTTTCCTTCCCCTCCCCATGGGTTTCTGTTAAGTTTCTCAGGATCCGCATAAGAGTGAAACCATATGGTATCTGTCTTTCTCTGTATGGCTTATTTCACTTAGCATAACACTCTCCAGTTCCATCCATGTTGCTACAAAGGGCCATATTTCATTCTTTCTCATTGCCACGTAGTACTCCATTGTGTATATAAACCACAATTTCTTTATCCATTCATCAGTTGATGGACATTTAGGCTCTTTCCATAATTTGGCTATTGTTGAGAGTTTTGCTATAAACATTGGGGTACAAGTGCCCCTATGCATCAGTACTCCTGTATCCCTTGGGTAAATTCCTAGCAGTGCTATTGCTGGGTCATAGGGTAGGTCTATTTTTAATTTTCTGAGGAACCTCCACACTGTTTTCCAGAGCGGCTGCACCAATTTGCATTCCCACCAACAGTGCAAGAGGGTTCCCGTTTCTCCACATCCTCTCCAGCATCTATAGTCTCCTGATTTGTTCATTTTGGCCACTCTGACTGGCGTGAGGTGATATCTGAGTGTGGTTTTGATTTGTATTTCCCTGATGAGGAGCGACGTTGAGCATCTTTTCATGTGCCTGTTGGCCATCCGGATGTCTTCTTTAGAGAAGTGTCTATTCATGAATTTCAAGATTTTTAAAAAGCTATGTGGACAAAATAAATACACCTTGTGTATACAGAAGTGGCCCTTGAATTTGTGATCAGTGATTAGAGATTTTGGACAAAGATCCTAGTGGATTTAAACATGTAAAATGCAAAAATAAATGCCACTTCTTCGATGCCATCTACTTTCAACAATAGCTTCCTGATCTTTCCATGTCCTCTTTTTTTATACCCTTAAGAGAATTCCAGAGCTTGTGGCCTATCAAATTCAATAAGGGAATAGGTGAGTGAGTCACCAGGGCATCAAGTGCCTCATATGGCCTATATATGTGAAGGAATAGAGAGAAAAAGAGGGTTTTATTCTCCTTTCTCAGACACGAAGCTTCTGATGTTTTAAGAACAGAGGCAAGTTGGGGGAATTCTTGTTCTGAAATAAAATGTTGCTAACTTAAAAAGAAACTGCTGAAGACTAAATTTTCTTATGCTAACCTGAAATGCATTCAACTTTACCTTGCTTTCAAATTCCATTTGCTGTATCTGTTTTTTTTGTTTTTTGGATTTTTGGTTTTTTTGGTACTTTATTATTTTTTTAAACAATTTCCTTGCTGGTAAATTGTAGCCCTTCTATTGTCACTTCAAATTGTTGCTGCAGCAAACTTTTCTCCAGTGTTCACTTATCCCTCTTTTCTTAGCTCCTTATCCTTTATAAGACTTAGCTCGAATATGATCATCTCAGTGAAAATTTGCTTCCTTGAACATATAGGCAGAGTTAAGAATGCTAGGTATTTAAAGGTATTTAAAGACAGTTGCACAAATCATTATCCTTGACAATATTGACATTGTATGATTATTATTGGTTTCATTGTCTATCCCTCTATATGGGAATCCAGTGGAGGACTGGGCCACATGTACTTTTAATTCCACTGTCTGGCTTAGTGCCTGGGGTATACTGAGGGACTAACACATATTTCATGAGTAGATGCAAGTTCCTGACTTAACCTCTCTTTCTTCTTTCCATTACATCTTCCCATCTTCTTCTGCTCCTCATGCCAGCAAGGCTTATGGTGAAAAAATACAATTGGCATCACAAGACCTATTTCATTATACCTCATGGATCCTGGAATTTCCTTCTCCACTTCCTTCTTAAATCCTGAATGGAACTGTAAGAAGAATATAAGAAAGCAAAAAGAACACAGAGGAGGCATTGACTATGCAAATTTGCCAATAATTAGGGATTCGTACTCACTTATCATTGGAGGAGTGATATTATACCTCATTTTAGCCTCACAGAAACCCTTAGAGGTAAGGAGGGTAAACACTATGATTGCAAATTAGAGAATGCTAATGAATGAGGATACTGAAGTGTAGAATGAGTGTGACCTAGTATGTTCTATTCATTCCTTTCCCACCTTTAGGAAAATAAATAGGGGACTATTTTTTCCCCTCAAGTCCCCTTTGAATGACAGACTCTATGCCGCCTTCTTGTTTGTTTTTTGGGGGTTTTGTTGTTGTTGCTTGGGTTTTGGTTTTTACTTTTTTTACTATTGTCTCTATTAGCTGGCTTCACTGAAAGTCAAATCCAGTGACAACTCAGCCAGAATAAATGAGTAATCTGCTAAGTAATGTTACGCAGATTCTTCTGTGAAAGGAATTCAAGACAGCCTTGACATCCATCTATCAAGCATGGTTAGTACTAATAAAATCAGGCCTCCCACAGTGCAGGTGGATGGGCTGGTTGACCTTGTATCTCAAATTATTTATGGTAATTTGTGGTTCCTCATGATAATTAGAAGTCCTGCAGGAGAAAAAACTAAATAACTCCCTCCAACTGATGCATGTTGTCAAGAAACAGACCTTATATACCTGTATTTCTCTGTGCCCCTCTAATCAAGTGTCTTGAGCATCTCATTTTAGAAGGTGGCAAAGTGCGTAAGATAGAAGCTAGGAAGAAACTGGAGATGCCTTAAATTTCACATCTGCCCTTGAGTCTTCATGTGGAAGCACCCACACTTGACCATCAGCAGAGTCGAGGCCAAGACATATAACCGCAAGGTACTTCTCTCCTTGCTGGGCTGCATGGGGAAGAGTAACAAAATTTGAAAAGATGCAATAAATATACTTTTCTCTATTCCTCCCACTAGGTACAACTAAAGATCTTGGATATTATATATATGAGAAACTAAGGTAGAAGAAAGTGGATTGGTTAGGGCTCTTGAGGCACAAAATGGATAAGATATTGTGTTTTCTGAGTTTTCTTTTTGCTTAATATATTCCAGACTTGGAACTAAAGAAGATGACAACCCAGAAAAGCCAGTGAATAAAATATCCCCAATAAAAGTTGGATTTTACTATCCAAAGAACCAGAAAAAGGACAATGTGGGAAGACAGAAACTTTAGACAATACCTCTCTACCTAATCCAAATACCACAGAAAAAGATTGTGACCCTCACTCCCAACCACTTAAGATAAGACTGAATGGGTAGTCTACACTTCCACCTTTGCCAGAATGATTTCAGAGAGGCAAAACTAAAAAGCCAAGAATTTCATCACCACTAGGTGATAACCTCCCCTTGTGGAGTTAAAGACCATGTAGAAAAACTTGGATTTCCAAATATATCTGGCAATAGTAAAGCACAACTTACAGCCCCAGCTTGGGTGGTGTCTGTAGAGGTCTAATGGAGAATCAGGATATTTACCACCAGTGATAACCAATTTTTTTTCCATGATGTCAGTAGAGGCCTCATAGGGAAGAATAACAAGACGCTCCTACTTTTCCCAACCAGAAAAGTGTTAATGGAGACTTAGTAGGAGACATGAACACCCATTCAGTAATGACCAAACCTTTTGTCTACCTGAGTGTGAATGGAAGTTGAGTTGGGAAACTTAACATGAATTCTCATCTGGCAGTGACAAGGTGGCACATTCCTTCCAACCCCTTCTATACTGTGTCAGAGGAAATAGGCTAAAATTGAAGCTTAACATTCAAAATGTCCAGCTTTTAATAAACAAACAAAAAATACCTCATCATACCAAGAACTAAGAATATGTCAAACTGATTGAGAAAATGACAGGTAATAGATGCCAGTTTCAAGATAACAGAAATGTTAAAATTAGTGTCAAAATTTTAATGTAGTCATCATAAAAATTCTTAGTTGATAATTTTCAAACACTTGCAACAAATAAATAGAAAGCTTCAGCAAAGAAAGGGAAAATATAAAGAAGAACCAAATGGAAATTTTAAAACTGAAAAATACAAGAACCAAGATAAAAATATCAATGGATGACTAAATGGAGGAACAGAAAGAAAGAAGAATTATAACAACAGAAAAAAAAAAAAAACCAACCTGAACAACAAAGACAAAATAAGGTAAAAACCAAAAAAGAACAATCTGGGCACTGTGAGGCTATAACAAAAGTCTAACATTCATGTCATTAAAGTTTAGCAAGTAGAAGAGAAAGAGGAAAAAGTACTTGGAGAAATAAATGATGACTTCCTAAGCTTGGTAAAAGGTATGAAACTACAGATTTAGGAATCTTAGTAAACTCCAAACAGTATCAACCCAAAGAATTCCACACACAAATGAATCATAGTCAAACTTAGGAGAACTAAAAACAAAAAATTCTTGAAAACAGCAAGATAAAAAATACCTTCCTAGATGCAAAAAATTATTTGAATAAGATTAGCTTTTTGTCAGAAATCATGAAGACCAGAAGGAAGCAGCACGAGATTTTTCAAGTACTTGAATAAGGAAACTTTTTTTTTTTTTAATTTTTTTTCAACGTTTATTTATTTTTGGGACAGAGAGAGACAGAGCAGAACGGGGGAGGGGCAGAGAGAGAGGGAGACACAGAATCGGAAACAGGCTCCAGGCTCTGAGCCATCAGCCCAGAGCCTGACGTGGGGCTCGAACTCATGGACTGCGAGATCGTGACCTGGCTGAAGTCGGACACTTAACCGACTGTGCCACCCAGGCACCCCAATAAGGAAACTATTAATACAATCCCATATCCAGAGAAATTACTCTTCAATAATGAAAAGGAAATCATAACATTTCAGACAAAGGAAAACGAAGAGAATTTATTGTTGGCAGGTCTACCTTAAAAGAATGGCTAGAAGATTGCTTCTTGGCCTTTTGGCCAAGAACAAGTGAAGAATGGCTAGAAGAATTTCCTAAACAGAGTTAAAAAAAAAATAAGGAAACTTGCTTGGAACATAAAAAAAGATAAAGTATACACTAAGCAAAAATGTTGGTAATGTAACAGTTTTTCTTTCTCCTATTTTCTAATGATGTTCTCCTTTAAAGTAAAAAATAATAAAAGTATCCTTGCATGTAGTGATTCTAAATGTATATGGAAGAAATATTTAAGGAAAGTATATTGTAAATAGGGAAGATAAGAGTACATAAAGGGAGGTAAAGTTTCTATACTTCATACAGATGGTGGAATGACAATACCCATAGACTGTAATAAATTATGTATCTATAATGTGATGCCCAGAACAACCACTAAAAAACGTTACTTGAAAGAGATACTTTCAAAAAGTATATAGACACTTCTCGGAAGATGGCGGGTAGGAAGACGCTGGGCTCACCTCATCCTGCTGATCACTTAGATTCCACCCACACCTGCCTAAATAACCCAGAATACTTCCAGAAGACTAGCAGAACAGACTCTCCAGAGCCAAGCGTAGACGAGAGGTCCATGGAAGAGGGTAGGAAGGGCGGAGAGGCGGTGTGCGCTACACAGACTGGCGGGAGGGAGCCAGGGCGGTGGAGGGGCGGCCAGCCCACCCAGCAAGGCAGAGCCCCTGAGTCTGGCTTGCAAAAGCAGAGGGGCTGGACACAGTGAGTTCTGACAGCCAACGGGACTTAACACCTGGAGTGTTAAAAGTGAACAGCTCTGCTCTCGGAGAGCTGGGAGGGCAAGAGGACACCGGGAGGGAGAGTTGTTCAGCCCTGGAAGACAGAGGTCAGCTCGGCGGGCAACAAAGGCACTCGCCAGCACCATCTCCCTCACCATCCCCCAGCTGAAATCCCAAAGGGATCCAGTTCCCATCAGGGAACTTGCTTGCACTGGGCAAATGCCCAACGCTGTGCTCCTGTAGATCCATCCCTCCGACTGGTCGGCCTTCCTCCCGGTGCTGCAGGGCCCCTCCTGCAGGAGACCACTGATGGCAAAACCAGCTGAGCCTGCCCCTCCCGCCCCTGTGCACCTTGCGGATCCACCCCGGCTAATACACCAGATCCCATCCAAGCAGCACCACAAGCATGGCAGTGTGCAAATAGTCCAGACAGGGGCCATACCACTACAGTGAGTCCTGCCCCTGGGAGAGGGGAAGATAAGGTACAAACCAGTTTGACTGTGGCCCCAGCAGTGGGCTGGGGGCAGACATCGGGTCTGGCTGTGGCCCCGCCCACCAACACAAGTTACTCGGATAGTACAGGGGAAGTGCCCTGCAGTTGGGAGCCACCCCAGGGACTATCCAAAATGACGAAACAGAAGAATTCTCCTCAAAAGAAACTCCAGGAAGTAGCGACAGGTAACGAATTGATCAAAAATGATTTAAGCAATATAATGGAACAAGAATATAGAATAATAGTCATAAAAGTAATTACTGGACTTGAAAAAAAGTATAGAGGACAGGAGAGAATCTATTGCTACAGAGATCAAGGGACTAAGAAACAGGAGCTAAAAAATGCTATAAATGAGGTGCAAAATAGAATGGAGGCGACCACAGCTCGGATTGAAGAGACAATGGAGAGAATAGGTGAATTAGAAGATAAAATTATGGAAAAAGAGGAAGCTGAGGAAAAGAGAGAGAAAAAATATACAGTACTATGAGGGAAGAAATAGAGAACTAAGTGATGCAATCAAATAGAACAATATCCGTATATAGGAATTTCAGAAGAAGAGAAAAGGGCTGAAGGTGTACTTGAACAAATCATAGCTGAGAACTTCCCTGATCTGGGGAAGGAAAAAGGCATTGAAATCCAAGAGGCACAGAGAACTCCCTTCAGACATAACTTGAATTGATCTTCTGCACGACATATCATAGTGAAACTGGCAAAATACAAGGCTAAAGAGAAAATTCTGAAAGCATCTAGGGATGAATAGGTCTAACCTACAAAGGGAGACCCATAAGACCAGTGGCAGACCTAGCTACTGAAACTTGGCAGGCCAGAAAGCAATGGCAGGAAATCTTCAATGTGATCAACAGAAAAAATAGGCAGTCGAGAATCCTTTACCCAGCCAGTCAGAATAGAAGGAGAGATAAAGGTCTTCCCAAACAAAGAAAAACTGAAGGAATTCATCACCACTAAACCAGCCCTACAGGAGATCCTAAGGGGGATTCTGTGAGTGAAATGTTGCAAGGACCACAAAGTACCAGAGACATCACTACAAACATGAAACCTACAGACATCACAATGACTCTAAACACGTATCTTTCAATAATAACACTGAATGTAAATGGACTAAATGCTCCAACCAAAAGACATAGGGTATCAGAATGGATAAAAAAAAAAAAAAACAAGACCCATCTATTTGCTGTCTACAAGAGACTCATATTAGACCTGAGGACACCTTCAGATTTAAAGTGATGGGATAGAGAACTATCTATCATGCTAATGGAAGTCAAAAGAAAGCTGGAGTAGCCATACTTATGTCAGACAAACTAGACTTTAAATTAAAGGCTGTAACAAGAGATGAAGAAAGGCATTATATAATAATTACAGGGACTATCCATCAGGAAAAGCTAACCATTATAAATGTCTATGTGCAGAATACAGGAGCCCCAAATTTATAAAATAATTACTCACAAACATAAGCGACCTTATTGATAAGAATGTGGTAATTGCAGGGGACTTTAATACTCCACTTACAACAATGGATAGATCATCTAGACACAGGATAAATAAAGAAACAAGGGCCCTGAATGATACATTGGATCAGATGGACTTGACAGATATATTTAGAACTCTGCATCCCAAAGCAACAGAATATACTTTCTTCTCGAGTGCACATGGAACATTCTCCAAGATAGATCATATACTGGGTCACAAAACAGGCCTTCATAAGTATAAAAGAATTGAGATCATACCATGCATACTTGCGGACCACAATGCTATGAAGCTTGAAATCAACCACAGGAAAAAGTCTGGAAAACCTCCAAAAGCATGGAGGTTAAAAAACACCCTACTAAAGAATGAATGGGTCAGCCAGGCAATTAGAGAAGAAATTAAACAATATATGGAAACAAACGAAAATGAAAATACAACAATCCAAACGCTTTGGGATGCAGCGAAGGCAGTCCTGAGAGGAAAATACATTGCAATCCAGGCCTATCTTAAGAAACAAGAAAAATCCCAAATACAAAATCTAACAGCACACCTAAAGGAAATAGAAGCAGAACAGCAAAGACACCCCAAACCCAGCAGAAGAAGAGAAATAATAAAGATCAGAGCAGAAATAAACAATATAATCTTAAAAAACTGAGGAGCAGATCAATGAAACCAAGAGTTGCTTTTTGAAAAAAATAAACAAAATTGATAAACCTCTAGCCAGGCTTCTCAAAAAGAAAAGGGAGAAGACCCAGATAGATAACACTATGATTGAAAATGGAGTTATTACAACCAATCCCTTAGAAATACAAGCAATTATCAGGGATTACTATGAAAAATTATATGCCAACAAACTGGACAACCTGGAAGAAATGGACGAATTCCTAAGCACCCACACACTTCCAAAACT
The DNA here is from genome assembly GCF_018350155.1 of Leopardus geoffroyi. Classification (NCBI taxonomy): domain Eukaryota; kingdom Metazoa; phylum Chordata; class Mammalia; order Carnivora; family Felidae; genus Leopardus; species Leopardus geoffroyi. The sequence continues at coordinate 137,926,591 of NC_059333.1, forward strand.
CAAACAGGAAGAAATAGAAAATGTGAACAGACCCATAACCAGCAAAGAAATTGAATCAGTTATCAAAAATCTCCCAACAAATAAGAGTCCAGGACCAGATAGCTTCCCTGGGGAATTCTACTAGACTCCCCAGAATTTAAAGCAGAGATAATACCTATCCTTCTCAAGCTGTTCCAAAAAATAGAAAGGGAAGGAAAGCTTCCAGACTCATCCTATGTAACCAGCATTACTTTGACTCCCAAACCAGACAGAGACCCAGCAAAAAAAAAGAAAAGAACTACAGGCCAATATCCCTGATGAATATGGATGCAAAAATTCTCAATAAGATACTAGCAAATCGAATTCAACAGCATATACACCATGATCAAATGGGATTCATTCCTGGGCTGCATGGCTGGTTCAATATTCACAAATCAATCCATGTGATACATCACATTAGTAAAAGAAAAGGAAAGAACCATATGATCCTGTCAATCAATGCAGAAAAGGCAGTTGACAAAATTCAACATCTTTTCTTCATAAAAAACCCTCAAGAAAGTTGGGATAGAAGGAACATACTTAAACATCATAAAAGCCATTTATGTAAAGCCCACAGCTAATATCATCCTCAAAAATGCTTGACCATCAAGCTCAAAAACTGAGCTTTCCCCCTGAGATCACGATCAAAACAGGGATGTCCACTCTCACCGCTGTTGTTTAACATATAGTTGGAAGTGCTAGCATCAGCAATCAGACAACAAAAGGAAATCAAAGGCATCAAAATTGGCAAAGATGAAGTCCAGCTTTCACTTTTTGCAGATGGCATGATACTATACATGGAAAACTCGACAGACTCCACCAAAAGTCTGCTAGAACTGATACATGAATTCAGCAAGGTCGCAGGATACAAAATTAATGTACAGAAATCAGTTGCATTCTTATACACTGATAATGAAGCAACAGAAAGACAAATAAACAAACTGATCCCATTCATAATTGCACCAAGATTCATAAAATACCTAGGAATAAACCTAACCAAAGATGTACAAGATCTGTATGCTGAAAACTATAGAAAGCTTATGAAGGAAATTGAAGAAGATATAAAGAAATGGAAAAACATTCCATGCCCATGGATTGGAAGAATATTGTTAAAATGTCAATACTACCCAAAGCAATCTACACATTCAATGCAATCCGAATCAAAATTGCACCAGCATTCTTCTCGAGGCTAGAACAAGCAATCCTAAAATTTGTGTGGAACCACAAAAGACCCCAAATAGCCAAAGTAATATTGAAGAAGAAGACCAAAGCAGGAGGCATCACAATCCCAGACTTTAGCCTCTACTACAAAACTGTAATCATCAAGACAGCATGGTATTGGCACAAAAACAGACCCATAGACCAATAGAATAGAATAGAGACTCCAGAATTGGACCCACAAATGTATGGCCAACTAATTATTGACAAAGCAGGAAAGAATATCCAATGGAAAAAAGTCTCTTTAACAAAACTTTAACAGAAACTTTAACAGAAGAATGAAATTAGACCACTTTCTTACAGCATTCACAAAGATAAACTCAAAATGGATAAAGGACCTGAATATGAGACAGGAAACCATCAAAATCCTAGAGGAGAAAGCAGGAAAAAACCTCTCTGACCTCAGTGGCAGCAATTTCTTACTTGACACATCTCCAAAGGCAAGGGAATTAAAAGCAAAATGAAGTATTGGGACCTCATGAAGATAAAAAGCTTCTGCACTGCAAAGGAAACAATCAACAAAACTAAAAGTCAACCAACGGAATGGGAAAAGATATTTGCAAATGACATATCGGACAAAGGCTCATATCCAAAATCTATAAAGAACTCACCAAACTCTACACCTGAAAAATAAATAATCCAGTGAAGAAATGGGAAGAAAACATGAATAGACACTTCTCTAAAGAAGACATCCGGATGGCCAACAGGCACATGAAAAGATGCTCAACGTCGTTCCTCATCAGGGAAATACAAATCAAAACCATACTCATATACCTCCTCATGCCAGTCGGAGTGGCTAAAATGAACAACTCAGGGGACTATAGCGAGGATGCGGAGAGGATGTGGAGAAACCAGAACCCTCTTGCACTATTGGTGGGAATGCAAACTGGTGCAGCCCCTCTGGAAAACAGTGTGGAGATTCCTCAAAAAATTAAAAATATATCTACCTTATGACCCAGCAATAGCACTGCTAGGAATTTACCCAAGGGATATAGGAGTGCTGATTCATAGGGGCACTTGTACCCCAATTTTTATAGCAGCACTCTCAACAATAGCCAAATTATGGAAAGAGCCTAAATGTCCATCAACTGATGGAGTTACATCAACTGATGGGGGGGAGTTACAGAGAGGGAAGGAGGCCAACCATAAGAGACTCTTAAATCCTGATAATAACTGAGGGTTCATGGGAGGTGGGAAGGAGGGGAGGGTGGGTGATGGGTATTGAGGAGGGCACCTGTTGGGATGAGCACTGGGTGTTGTATGGAAACTAATTTGACAATAAATTATGTTTAAAAAACAACAACAACAACAACAACAACCACAACAAAAAGTATATAGACAAATCAAAATGTTATTCAAGGGCCTCCTGGGTAGTTCGGTTAAGCATCCAACTTCAGCTCTCAGGTCATGATCTCACAATTCATGGGTTTGAGCCCCACGACAGCCTCTGTGTTGGCAGCTTGGAACCTGAAGCCTGCTTCAGATTCTGTGTCTCCCTCTCTCTCTGCCCCTCCCCTGCTTGCAATCTGTCTTTGTCTCTGTCTCTCTCTCTCTCAAAAATAAATAAACATTTTAAAAAATTAAGAAAATTTTATTCTAAACATGATTACAAATAATCTGTAGAAAACAGGAAAATGGAAAAACAAAAGAACAAACAGAAAACAAAAAACACATTGATAGAATGAAGACCTAACGTGTGAATACTTACATTAAATATAAAAGGTCTAAATATACAAATTATAACAGTGGTAGAGTGGGTTAAAAATGTGGTACAAGAAACTTACATTGATGTAGGCAGGTAAAATGTAAAAGGATAAAGAAAGGTATGTAATGCAAAAATTAACAGAAAGCAGCAGTAACTATAGTAATATTAGATAAGGTGGATTTCAGAGCAAAGAACAGTACCAGAGACAGAGAATGAATTATCCATGGCAAAGGGTTAATCCACCAAGACTGTACATATACAAGAGAGCTACCAAGTATGAGAAACAAGAACTGAGAGTTAAAAGGAGAATAATTCACAATTATAGAGACTTCAATGCCCTATCTAAACAATCGATAGAACAACAAGAAAAAAAATCAGAAAGTATATATGATTCAACAATATCATCGATCAACAGAATCGAATGGACAGTTAAAGAAAACTCTACCTAAAAAGAGCAGAATATGCATTCTTTTAAAGTTCCCATGGAAAATGTATACTAAGACCATATCCTTGTCCATAAAACAATCCTTAAAATTTTTAAATTGAAATAATTTACAATATGTTTTTAGAGAAAAATAGAATTAAGATAGAAACAATAACAGAAATATAACAGAATTTCTCAACACTAGGAAACTAAGAAACACACTTCTTTTAAAAAAATATTTATTGAGAGAGAGGTAGGGAGAGAATCCCAAGCAGGGATGTGGGGCTCGATCCCACAGACCTTGAGATCATGACTTGAGCCAGAATCAAGAGTTGGATGCTTAACCCACTTAGCCACCCAGATGCCCCAAGAAACTTCCAAATGACACATGGCCAAAGAGCAAGACCCAAGAAAAAAAATGTTCAGTTACATTGAACTTGATACAAATGAAAACAAAACCTATCAAAATCTGTGGGATGTAGCAAAGCAGTGCTAAGAGGAAAATTTATAGTACTAAATATATACATTATATAAGGGGAAAGTCTCAAACCCAAAATCTAAGCTCCCACTTCAAAAACCTAGCAAAAAAAAAAAAAGCAAAATAAACTCAAAACAAGCAGAAATAAGGAAATAATAAAGTAGAAATAAGTGGATTTTTTTCTAGCAAAACACTAGAGAAAATTATACAACTAGTTGGTTCTTTTAAAACAGAAATAAAATTGCAAACTTCTAGTAATAATGACCAAAAAAACAAATGCATTATCAATACTAAAAATAAGATATAACTGGAGACACTATGGACATCAAATGATGATGGTGATGATGATGTTGATGATGGTGATGATGATGGAATACTACAGACAACTCTACATTGGCGGAGTTAATAACTGAGACAAAATGGATCACTTCCTTGAAAAATACCACTAGCAAACACACCCAGTATGAAATAGATAATCTGAATAGGCCTATAACTATTAACGAAATTGAATTCATCATTTAAAAACTCCAAAAGAAAAGTCTCCATGCCCAGATGGTTTCACTGGAGGATTCTACCAACCTTTTAAAGAATTAACATAATTCTAGGGGCGCCTGGGTGGCTCAGTCAGTTAAGTGTACAACTCTTGATCTTGGCTCAGGTCATGACTCACAATTTGTGGGATCAAGTCCCAAGCAGGCTCCATGAGTCCCATGTCAGGCTCCATACTGACAGCATGGAGCCTGCTTGGGATTTTCTTTCTCTCTCTTTCTTTCTCTCCCCTTTCCCCACTTGTTCTCTCTCTCTTAAAATAAATAAATAAACTATATATTTAAAAAAGAATTAGCATCAACTCTAAACAAAATTTTTTCGAAAATAGAAATGAAGGGAACATTTCTCTATGCATAGTATTAAGTTAGTATTACCATTATTCCAAAACCAGACAAAGACAACACAAAATGGAAAACTAAAACAACTCAAAAACAAAGAGTCAGGGGTGCCTGGGTGGCTCAGTCAATTAAGCTCTGAGTCTTGATCTTAGGGACATGGGTTCAAACCCCTTGTTAGTCTCCACACTTGACTTGGAGCCTACTAAAAAACAAACAAGCAAAAACAAAGATGCAAAATCCTTTTAAAAAGTTAGGATATAGAATTCAGAAATATATTAAAATAATTATACACTATGACCAAGTGGGGCTTAATCCACTGATGCAAGATCTAAATCTCACACTTTGTACACAGATAAATTAACCAAGATGAATCATGCACATAAAGTGTAAAATAGAAATCTACCTATAGAACAATAGAAACTATAATAAATACTTTTAATTGCATTTTTAGTCTTAGATTATATGGGTATAATAAATACTTTTAATTGCATCTTTAGTCTTGGATTATAGGGGTTTGCAATGCTTATCCAAAGGTAAGAACTACATAAAGAATGTTTAAGGGGTGCCTGGGTGGCTCAGTGGGTTAAGCGTCCGACTTTGGCTCAGGTCACAATCTCATATTTCGTGAGTTTGAGCCCTTGTCTGGCTCTGCATTGACAGCTCAGAGGCTGGAGCCTGCTTCAGATTCTATGTCTGTCTATCTCTGTCTCTCTCTCTCTCTCTCTCTCTCTCAAAAATAAATAAATAATGTTTTCTAAAAAGAATATTTAATTCAGGTAGTAAATATCATACAACAAATAAAAAATTACAATAATATAGGTAAGCTACACAATGTTATACAATATTGATTTAAGGTTTATTTAGAATTTGGGAATTAATGATTTGGACAATTGAGAATTTTCTTTTGGATTCTGCATGACAATAAATATTTTGACAGTGTGGTCTCTGCCCAGGTACAGAAACTAGGAGTGAACAATATTTTGGAGGGAACTTTTTTTTTTTAATGTCAGTGACCAATAAGTTAAACTACAACAAAATTAATTTTTTTCTAAGTCTGAAGCTGAAGGCTATAGTTAGAATTTAAGTGTTCATCTGAATACATTATCTCTGACATGTGGAAATTTGTTTTATTATTGTTAGGAATTACCTGCTTTAAAAAGGGGAGTTAGGAATATACATCCTTAAAAATATATCCTATATTTTCTCATTGCATTCGACTCTCAACCAACTGAGCCACCCAGGCGCCCCTTAAGCAAGCTTTTAAAAGGGACATAGGATAAAAGAAAATATTTAAAATATTATCCTTATTTTATTACCTTAGAGAAGAAATGTCCAGTAGAAATATAATGTGACCTATAAATATAAGCAATGTATGTAATTTTAAATTTTCCAGTAGCTATATTAAAAAAACTAAAATAGATTAAATATTAATAATACATTTTATTTAGCCTAATACATTTAATGATTTATTGTTTTAACATAGAATATTAGATATTTTACATTTTTTTCCTGTACTAAATCTTTGAAATCTGGTATATATTTTACATTTGCAATGCATTCACTTCAGACTAGCCACATTTCAACTGCTCACTAGCCATTGCCTAGTGGCTCTCCTATTGGACTGTGCAGCTTACAGAATAAATAGCAAATGTTTTCTTTATTCAAAAAGATTTCATGTAGTGATTACAGCCACCCTATTTCCTTGGCATGCCTAAAATCTTCATATATTTATGCTGCTAGATTAAAATGTAAATTAGAATGGATTTTTAATAGTAATATACAATTGCATATTCAAGGTTGGTTTATTTCTTCATCAGGTCTTTATTCCTTTTTGTGAACTAAAATTTGTAATTGTGTGGAAAATCAAGAACAAACTGCAACATTTTGCAATAGTTCTGTAGTAGTGATATAATAATAGATCACATTAATCAAGAAGAAAAGGATATGCTCTTGAATATTTTTTGCACTTGCTTTTTTTCTTCAATTGAAATATAGTTGACACTATGTTATATTAGTTTCAGGTGTATAATATAGTGATTTGACAAGTTTATATGTTATGCTATGCTTAACCACAATGTAGCAACCATCTGTTACCATACAACACTATTACAATATCATTGACTGTATTCCTTATGGAGTACTTTCCATTCCCATGACTTATTCATTCCATAACTGGAAGATTGTACCTCCCACTCCCCTAACCCATTTTGCCCATCATTCTAACACTTTCCTCTCTAGTAACCACCAGTTTGTTTTCTGTATGATGGGTCTGTTTCTGCTCTTTGTTTACTTATTTGTTTTATTTTTTAGATTCCATATATAAATGAAATAACATGGTATCTGTCTTTCTCTGTTTGACTTACTTCACTTAGTATAATACCCTCTAGGTCCATCCATGTTGTTGCAGATGGCAAGATCTCATTCTTTTACATGGACGAGCAGTATTCCATTTTATATATATGTACATACATACACACCAATTCTTTATCCATTCTCTGTTTATGAACACCTTGGTTGCTTCCATATCTTGGCTATTGCGAATAATGCCTTAATAAATATGAAGTTGCATATATCTTTTCAAATTAGTGTTTTTGTTTTTTGGGGTACATACCCAGTCGTGGAATTATTGGATCATATGGTATTTCTATTTATAATTTTTTGAGAAACCTCTATACTGTGTTCCACACTGGCAACATCAGTTTATATTACGTTTCCACCAACAGTGTACATGGGTTCTTTTTTTCTCCTTATCCTTGCCAGCACTTGTTATTTCTTGTCTTTTTGATACTAGTCATTCTGATAGACGTAAGGTGATATGTCATTGCTGTTTTGATTGTCATTTCCCTGATGATTAGTGATGTTAAGCATCCTTGAATGTGTCTGCGGCTGTCTGTAGGTCTTCTTTGGAAAAATATATTCAGGCCATTTTCCCAATTTTAAATCAGATTTATTTGGTGTTAAATTGAATACGATCTTTGTATATTCTGAATGTTGACCACTTGTCAGATATATCATTTGCAAATATCTTCTCCCATTCAACAGATTGCCTTTTAATTTTGTTTATAGTTTCCTTTGTTATGCAAGAGATTTTTGGTTTGATGTAGTCCCAGTAGCTTTTTTTTTTTTTTTTTTGATAGTGTCTTTGTCTGATTTTTGTATCAGGGTAATGCCGGCCTTGTAAAATATAATTGGAAACTTTTCTTCCTTCTCTCTTTTTTGGAATACTTTGAGAATAGGTATTAACTCTTGTTTAAATATTGGGTAGAATTCATTTGTGAATCCATCTGGTCCTAAAATGTTATTTGTTTATAGCTTATTTGATTACCAATTCAATTTCATTACTAGTAATAAGTTTGTTTACATTTTTTAATTCTTCCTAATTCAATTTTGGAAGATTATGTATTACTAGGAATTTATCCTTTTCTTCTAGGTTGACAAATTTGTTGGCACAAAATTTTTGTAGTGTTCTATTATAATCCTTTGTATTTCTGTGTTGTCATATATTACTTCTCTTTCATTTCTCATTTTGTTTGGATTCTTCCTCTTTTTTACTAATGAGTCTGGCTAAAGGTTTATCACATTTACTTATATTTTTGAAGAACCAGCTTTTGGGTTATTTGATCTATTGTTTTTTATTTATATTTCTCTTTTTTTAAAAAAAAATTTAATGTTTATTGAGAGAGAGAGAGAGACAGAGACAGAGACAGAGCACAAATGGGGAAGAGGCAGAGAGGGAGACACAGAATCTGAAGCAGGATCCAGGCTCTGAGCTGTCAGCACAGAACCCAAGGTGGGACTCAAACTCAGAAACCATGAAATCATGACATGAGCCAAAGTTGGATGCTAAACCAACTGAGCCACCGAGGCGTCCCAATCTATTGTTTTTTAAAGTCTCTATTTAAAAAAATAAAAATAAAAATAAATAAAAAAATAAAGTCTCTATTTTACTTATTTCTACTTTAGCTTATTAATTCTTACCTTCTACTAACCTTGGGCTTTGTTTTTTCTCTTTCTATCTTTTAGGTAAGGTTAAGATTGTTTATGTGAGATTTTTCTTGTTTCTTGAGGTAGGCCTATATTGCTATAAATTTCCATCTTTGAATTGCTTTTGCTGCATCCCCCAAATTTTGGACTGTTGTTTTTTTTCATTTTTACTTTTCTCCATGCATTTTTTTTTAAATTTCATCTTTGTTTTCCTCATTGACTCTTTGGTTTTTTAGTAGCATATTGTTTAGTCTCCATATGTATCTGGAGTTTTCTCCTGTCTTTTTCTTGTAATTAATTCTAGCTGAATACCAGTATAGTTGGAAAAGATGCATGATATTTGTTTCAATCTTCTTTTTTAATTATTTTTTTTTATTTTTGAGATAGAGAGAGAGTGTGTGTGTGTGTGTGTGTGTGTGTGTGTGTGTGTGTGTCAGAGCCAGGGCATGAGCAGGGGAGGGACAGAGAGAGAGGGAGACACAGAATCTGAAGCAGGCTCCAGGCTCTGATCTGTCAGCACAGAGCCCTATGTGGGGCTCTAACTCACAAATCGCCAGATCATCACCTGAGCCAAAGTCAGACACTCAACTGACTGAACCACCCAGGGGCCCCAGTTTCAATCTTCTTAAATTTATTGAAACTTGTTCTGTGGCCTAACATCTCATCTATCCTAGGGAATGTTTTATATGCACTTGAAAAAATGTGCATTCTTTTGTTTTGGATGGAACATTCTATGTATGTGTTATGTCCATCTGGTCTAACGTGTCATTTAGAGACATTGTTTTCTTATTGATTTTCTGTTTGAAGGATCTATTCATTAATGTAAATGTGGTGTTAAAATTCCCTAGTATTATTATATTACTGTCAGTTTCTATCTTTATGTCTGTTAATATTTCCCTTATGTATTTAGGCACTCCTCTGTTGAGTGCAGAGATTACAATTTGAGATTGTCTTTGGATTGATGCCTTTATCAAGATGTAATACTCTTCTTTGTCTCTTGTTACAGTCTTTGTTTTAAAGTCTATTTTGTCTGATATAAGTATTGCTACCTGGCTTTTTCTTCTTCTTCCATTTGCCTGGAGTATCTTTTTCCATCCCTTCACTTTCAATCTGTACGTGCCCTTAGGTCTAAACTGAGTCTCATATAGGCAGCATATAGATGGGTCTTGTTTTGTTTTCTTTTGTTTGTTTTGCTTTGTTTCATCTCATCCATTCTGTCATCCTGTGCCTTTAGTTGGAATATTTGGACCATTTATGTTTAAAGTTTATTTATAAGTATGTACTTATTGCCATTTTGTTCATTGTTTTCTCATTGTTTTTGTAGTTCTTGGTTCCTTTTTTCTCTAGCTCTCTTTCCTTGTGATGGATGACTTTAGTGTTGTTCTTGGCTTCCATTCTCTTTATTCTTTGGGTATCTATTATAGTTTTTTGTTTTGTGGTTACCATGTGAAACCATAAGGCTCATATATACCATTTGAGCTCATATATACCATCAGTTGATGGTCAGTTAAGTTTGAACACATTCTGAAAGAACTTCATTTTTACCTACCCCCCTAAAGGTTTTATGTATATGTTGTCATATTTTACATATTTTTATTTTGTGAATTCCCCTTAACTATTTTTTAGATATAACTGATTTTACTACTTTAGTCTTTTAACCTTCATACTACCTTTATAAGTGACTGCTCTACTGTCTTTATTATCTGTCTGCTTTTAGTCATGATTTTTTTCTTTTATAATTTTTTTTAATTATGGCTTTTAATTTTCTATTTTAAAAAGAAAATTCTATTTAAGGGGCACCTGGGTGGCTCAGTCAGTTAGGTGTCTGACTTTGGCTCAGGCCATGATCTCACGGCTCATGAGTTCGAGCCCCATGTCGGGCTCTGTGCTGACAGCTCAGAGCCTGGAGTCTGCTTCAGATTCTGTGCCTCCCTGTCTCTCTGCCCCTCCCCTGCTCACACTTTGTGTCTCTGCCTCTCAAAAGTAAATAAACACTATTTTTTAAACATCTCTTTAAGATTTCTTATAAGTTTAGTGGTGACAAACTCCTTTAACATTAGTCTGGGAAACTCTTTAGCTATCTTTCAATTTCTCAGACATAATCTGGTCAGGTAAAGTATTCTTGGTTGTAATTTTTTTCCTTCTGCTGTTTGAATATATCATGCCACTCCCTCTAACGTGCAAAGTTTTTAATTTTTTTATGTTTATTATTTATTTTTCAGATAAAAAGAGTTGGGGAGGGGCAGAGGGATAGAGGGAGACACAGAATCTGAAACAGGCTCCAGGCTCTGAGCTGTCAGCACAGATCCCAACACAGGGCTCTAACCCAGGAACGGTAAGATCATGACCTGAGTCAAACTCAGACACTTAACTGACTGAGCCACCAAGGTTCCCCTGGCCTACAAAGTTTTTGCTGAAAAATTAGCTGATAGCCTGATGGGCTTTTCTCTTACTGCTTTCAAAATTCTCTGTATCTTTAATCTTTGACATTTTAATTATTATGTGTTTTAGTTGGGCTTCCTTGGGTTCATCTTATTTGGGACTTACTGTTTTACCTGAACCTGGATGTGTGTTCCCTTCCCTAGGTTAGGGAAGTTTTCCACTATTATTTCTTCAGATTAATTTTCTGTTCTTTTCTCTTGCTCTTTCACTTCTTGGACCCTAATGATACTAATGTTTGTTCACTTGATGTTGTCCAAGAGATTCCTTAACTTGCCCTATTTTTTTAAATTGTTTTTCCTTTTGCTATTTATCATGGATGTTTTCCATTAGCCTGGCTCCCAGATCACCGATCCATTCTTTTGCAGCCTATAATCTTTTTTTTTTTAATTTTTAATGTTTATTTATTTTTGAGAGACAGACAGAGAGAGAGAGACAGAGTGTGAGCAGGGGAGGGACAGAGAGAGAGGGAGACATGAATCCAAAACAGGCTCAGGCTCTGAGCTGCCAGAGCAGAGCAGAGCCCAACATGGGGCTGGAACTCACAGACCCCGAGATCATGACCTGAACTGAAGTGGGACACTTAACCAACTGAGCCACCCAGGCGCCCCCTGCAGACTGTAATCTATTGTTGATTGCCTCTAGTATATTCTTCACTTTAGTTATTGAAGTCTTCATCTCTGATTTTTTAAAATATATTCTCTTTGTTGAAGTTCTTACTGAATTCATCACTCTTGTCTCCAGTCTGGGGAGCATCTTTATGATCGTTACTTTAAATTCTTTACCAATGTAGATTGCTTATTTTTGTTTCCTTTAGTTCTTTTTCTAGGGTTTTGTCTTGTTCTTTCCTTTAGAAACTATTCCTCTGTTCTTCACTTTGCTTGATTTTCTGTATTTGTGGGCTGTCACAAATTGGGGGTCCCAAGGTATGCTGTGTTGGGGACATCCTGGTAGGATGGCTAGAGATGAAGTGAGTGCAGGCCAGGGCAGTCCTAGATATCTCTGCACAGAGGGCACCCTGGCTATATAGTTAAAGCTGAATTGGTACCAGTGAGAAAGACATCAGGCTCTCCACATAGAAGTCATCCTGGGAGGACAGTTAAACCTGAAGTGGGTACAAGCCAAAGTGTCCTGGGGTACCCTTCACAGGAAGCACCCTGGTGTGTGGCTAAAACGAAGGCAGAGATGAGACAGTAGTTCCCAGGGTGCTCTGTGCAGAGGGCATCCTGCAAGTGTGGCTAGAGCCAAAGCAGTGTGGGCTTACACTGCCCTGTGATTTGCAACTGTTACCTTGGTGAGATGGCTGGACCCGCAGTGAGTGCTCACCAGGGGTGTCCCAGTGTGTGCCACACTGAGGCTGCCTTGATAGGATGGTTGGGGCTGGTATGAGCAAGGGACCCCAGGTTCACTGAGGTGGTAGGCTGGAGCCTGTTCCTGTCTATGCCATCAAGGTGGGGGGGTGGGGGTGTAAACCATGGCTTGTCAGCTCCTCTGACCCAAAGAGAGTTTTAGCAGTTCTCCTGACATTTGGTGAAATTCTACATTTGGATACTTTATATTCTAGTTGCTCTTTTAAATTAAGGCTTTTTTTTTTCTGTGCTCTAGGACATCTGGGGCTCAGGACTCACTGAGGTGGCAGGCTAGCTATGGCACCTGAATACTTCCCAACTGCAAGGTAGAGACATAACAGAAACTATGGCTCTTGCCAAGCCCTCCAACTTGGAGATAGTTCCAGCAGCTCCCCCTTCCCTTACTTAGCAGGGTTCTAATGTTGGTTCCTTTATATTATAGTTGTCCTTTGAAACCACAGCTTTTCTCTGTCCCTCCAAGGCAGACAAATCTGCTCATAGTTCTTCAGTACTATCCTTCCCTTCTTCACTTTGAGTCTGGTGGGGAATTGCCTTCATTACCATGTCTCTATCCCTCTTGCCATTCTCTATGTTGTCTCTCTATCTTTTATTGTATAGAATCTGTTCAGTTAACCACATTTCTTCTTCAGAAGGAATTGCTTTATAAATAGGTACAGATTTGGTGTGTCTGTGGAGAAGGTGAGTTCAGGGTCTTCCTACATCACCACCTTGGAATGGAACTTTGCAATTTTTTTTATAATTTCATTTCTCTTAAGACAATGATGAAAGGGGGCAAAGTCTGTAACTGAAATAAAAAATCATAATTTATCATTCAATTAGGACATAAACTGTTTAACTACTTTTGGGTGGGGATTCCAGGGCAATGGAATTATGTGTTGGAATTCCTCAAGTGTCCAGATAATGCAAATAATGAATAGAACAAATGGCTAAATAAAACACCATATGGAACTTGCCCTTTGGACTTTCTTTTCTTCATTTTACACTAATCTTAGTCATCTCTGGACTTACTGCATTGACAGACACAGAACACAACCATTACTTCCCATCTCCATGACTTCTATCTTCTTCTGAGCACCATCTCTTTGTCTGTGGGTTACTTTAATGGCCCTAGAATCCTCTGCTTCCTTCTGCCTGTGCTGCTCTACGTTCTATCCTGAACAGAGCAACCAGAGGAAATATGTCAGATTATGTAATTTCTCTAAGTAAACTTGGCAATTCATTCCTTTTTCCTTAGAGCAAACACAACAGTGTCCCCTGAGCCATGCACACCTTGGCCTCCATTGTCTCTCAGACTTCAGCTCCTACTGTTCTTCCCAATTCTTACTCCATCCCAAACACTCTGACCTCATTGATGTTCTTTGAGCAAACTGGCACAATCCATTTATGTGTTCTTTACATGGGCTATTTCCTCTGTCTAAAATGTTCTTTCTAAATGTCTACATAATTTCTTCCTCACCTCCATCAACCCTTTGCTTACTTTCACTTTTTCAGTGAAGTCTACCCTGACTACCATATTTAATTTGCAACCCAACTCTATATTTACCCCCGGCATTCCTAAAACCCCTATCCTTCCGTTTCTATCTTTGAACATTCCTCATCTTATAACATACTGCATAGTATATAATGCTGACTCCACCAGGGTAGGCATCTTTTTTTTCCTCTGAATATTGCATCTGAGTTAATGAGCTTTGATGTTTATGTTTATACTAGTAGAAATATTAAATTTTAGCCTTTATCCCTCATATTTCTTTTTATTTTACCCTGCTTTATTATTATCATGTATTATTTATAATACATTTATAATACATTTATACATTTACATAATGTATACATAATACATTTATAACACTCTAGCAGACTGTATGTGTTAGTTAGCTATTTTGGTTAAAGTCCCTCACCCCCAGTTAGTGTGTGTATATATATAGTATTAATATATATAATATTTTATTTATTTACTTATTTATTTAATTTATTTAATTACTGACCTAGGGAATTTACCTGTTTGTTTACTGTTGCATCCTCTTATGAAACAAAATGCATAAGTACCATGGTAGATAGTCAATATATACTCATTGAATATATGAATGCATTGGAAGTTAGCAATTTGGCACTTCAGTGAGCTATGTAGTGCAATCAGACTGTGCATGAATATCAAGAGAGTTTCCACTTCTATAAGAAGTCCAGAAGATTTGCACTTCTCTATGGTTTATCCTATTCCATTCATTATATTCTTGTCAACGAATAGTATTTGACCTTTTATCATGACTCTGCATATGCAGACTTGGCAATGAACAATAATAAAAAATAACCCAATGTGACATCTTTGATTAATGAACTGAAGATATTTTCATTCAGGCACAATTCACCAGGCAACATGAAACCAGAGTCCCTTCATTAAATTGCTAAAATAGTCTATAAATTAGAAGATCTACAAATAGAGTAAGGTAAGGAGTAACAAAGGAGAAAGTAATAACATATATACAGAAAGAATCTTTTTCTTAAAACCTCCTTGGATTGTGAGTTACCAACACTATCCATTTTATTCAGTTATTTAGGCAACTGGCTATAATTCACATGTATTTGAAGCCAAAGCTTTTCAGCAAGGTGGGAGGTTTCAATATGGCTGGCTAGTGCAACTCCAGCATGTACATGCTTAAAAGACACTATTTATTTCTTATCACTCTTTGAACTATTTTAGAGTAATAGCAGCAGATCTGAATAAGTAAACCCGAAACCAGTGTGTGGAGTCCCCTTTGGGACTTCTGCTTCAAGCTAGTTGTTTTTGCTTTTTCTATTTCTATGTAAATCTAGAAAACTCCTTCCTATACATTACAAACTGTCTGGGAGCATACGACTGTATATGTTTAACTGCTTTGTTTTAGAAGCAACAACCACCCACTGCATGTTGAATAATTAGCCAGAAGATTAAGAGGATACAGGTTTGTTGAAAATTTCAGGCTGCCTTCAAAATTAAATAATCACAATATTTAACTTGTTACTAAATATGTCACATGTAAAACATTCTCCACCCCAGAATCCTTATATCAACTACATATGACCCAACAAATCTACTTTCCCCACGATGAAATCTTGCATGCAAAATTTGGATTTAGACCCAAAGAATAGAGTAAAACAATTTATTTGATGGATGTAAGTAGAATGAAAAAGAATATTTCTTCTGAGATTAAAAAAAAATGGTTATAAAATAATCAGTGTTTTGGTGAGAATGTTTAGATCTCTACTGTTTGCCCAGGTCACATTCTGTGTGGACTCAAAGTAGCCCAGAGTAATAGATGGGTAATTTGGACATTATGGCTCAAGGAATTCAATATGGTAAATCAGAGTAATCATAGTGACTTCCTGGAAACAAAGAGAGGGCAATGCCAGTATTTATTGATCGATGTATTTCTACCACATGATGTTACATGTTGTGTGCTTGAAATACATGATTTCCAAATGCGTTCAGTAAGTGCAGTTGCATACAATACAAAGATGAGAAGCAATATCAAGTTGTTTATATCTGTCACCATGACCTGGTTGTGGTAGATGGTTTAAACACTATATAACATACATACAAAAGTAAGACACGCAAAATAAGTATCCAAAAAAGCATAAACAACAACCCTACAAAAAGTTTAGATACTACTGAAAGGGAAAAATGATTACTAATATATGAATTAATAGAACTGATGAACAGAATCCACTTTGGTTGTGATTTTTCATTTGTTTGCCTAAGTTAGTCATTAAGTTATTAGAGTTTGTCACTGAAAGAAAATGTAATCAAATTTTTAAAAAAAGTTTGAATTTCACACATCCTGAATTGCACAGCAGAGGCCTACACTCAGTACATAAAACCTAATGTTAGAGTATACACTAATCATTTGTTAAAACTTTTGTTGTATATCAATCCCTGTTGTAGCTGTTTGTTTTGTTTTGTAGAGAATTATACTCAGAAATCTGTAAGCTAAAGATATTTCTGGGGCACCTGGGTGGCTCAGTTAGTTAAGCATCTGACTCTTGATTTTGGCCCAGGTCATGATCTCACAGTTTATGAGATAGAGCCAGTGTCATGCTCTGTGCTGACAGAGTGGAGCCTGCTTGGAATCTTCTCTCCTGCCCATTCCCCGCTTGTGCTCTCTCTCTCTCTCTCTCTCTTTCTTTCTAAATAAATCAATAAACATTAAAAATAAAGATAGTTCCAAAACATTTTTCTTTTTTTTTTTTTTGACTTAACAGCATCACAGGAAACTAATACGTACCAGAAGCCTGTATATGTATGCCAGTGCATTATTTCTCATTTTTATTAAAAAAAAACAGTTGAAAGAGCTTCTCTACATAAATTTTACATTGATTTTTCTTAGTTCCCTAGTCATCAGAACTCTTAAAACGCTATTTTATGATAAATATGATCATCGTGATGATGCGAATCATCAGTAGAAGTAGTATTTTATATTCTACAAATTACATGGACATTATAGTGTGCCCCAGGTGTCTTTCCCAAAGACTTCCAAGCAGAAATTAGAGGAAGAGCTTATTGCTATACAGATTTAAGTATCCTAGAATATACTATATCTTTGTTTTAGATAAGAAGCTCTAACTACAGTTAAATTGCAGCTAATTATCCAGTGGCTGCTTATCCATTTTATGGATTATCCAACTCTTTTGCTTCTCCTGTCATTAATTCAAGGCTCATTAGTTCCTCTTTCTTTCAGAAGTCTGACATGGGTCTCACTGAGCTAAAATCAAAGTCTAAGCAGGTCTGCATTCTTTACTGGAACTTGTAGGGGAGAATCTATTTTCTTTTTTTTTCCAGTTGCTAGATACTAGCTGCATCTTTTGGCTCTTGACCTCCTTCCTCCATCTTTAAATCAGCAGGTACCGTCTCTCTGACCTTCCTTCCATCGTTATATCTTGCTCTGATCATAGCTGAGAGAGGTTCTCCACTCATGTGTTAAATTGGCCCACCAAAATAATCTAGAGTAATTTCTTCATCTCAAGGTCTCTACCCTAAGTCATATCTGCAACATCCCTTCTGCCAAGTGAAGTAACATACTCACAGATTCTGGGGTATCAGGGCATGGATATCTTTGAGGAGTCTGGTTATCACACTCAATGAATCCCAAATTCTCATATTGCTCTATTTAATTTTTTTTTTGGTAAAACAATAAATAATACTAAAAAAATACCTAAGTAACTCGAGAATAATAGCTCCCATTTGCTGAGTGCTTGCTATTTTTCAGAAACAAATAGTATCACATAATTCTTACAACAACCCCTTGAAGGAGGCAGTCTTCTTATTACCATTTTATAGATGAGGAAAGGGAAAATGATGGCTCGGGCCAAGTCACACAGCGTGGCAAAGCCAATATTCCATTCCCAGTTCTCCTGGCTCCAAGTTTTACTTGTGACTCTCTGTTACTTTGTAAGTAAGTTATTCTCATGTATTTACACCTTGACTCCAAGAGCTTTACTAAACAGACCATGATGGAGATTGTGGTGCATGGTTTATAGCAGTGGTTCTCAACTTTAGCTTGTATTAGAGCCACCTTTAAGAGTTTGATAAAGTACAGAGTGCTGGGCCTATCCCCAGAGTTTCTGATCCACAGCTTTAGGGTGAGGCCTGAGAATCTGTGTTTCTGCAAGTTACCAGGTGACCTGATGCTGCTAGACTATACTTTGAGAACCACTGGCCAAGAAAAGGAAAAGCCTGAGTTGGGATGAGCATCTGCCCCAGATATTTTAGCAGAAGGTGAACTTGAAGGATGGAATTGAAGGAAAGGCAAAAAAAAAATCATTGAATATTATAGAGAGATTGGGGAGAAATACAATTAAGCTGGCCTAACCCCTATGAAGTAGGACAACTTGACCAGGGCCATTTATTTAGGTATTAACAGAGCTAGAACTAAAACCTAAGCCTTCTCAGGTACAGAAAAACTGTTGAGAAGAGATGTCACTTATTTTTAGCCTTTCCTGTGTCTGACCCTGTAAGTGGATTTAATTATCTACACTGTCTCCATTCTCATGTCAATAAATAAGTGGAAGGCTGGCATCTGAGCTCTGTTTGTCCAATTGCTTTGAAAAACATCCTGGAACACTTGGGGTATAAATAGAGAGTGAAGTCTGTGTTTATTGCCATCATTTTATTAATTTAGGCTGTGCATAAAATCCACGCTATTTGAGCATCAAGAGGATTTTGCTAATTTTTTCCCCCCAAAGGACATCATTTTGGAGCAAGGTCTTGATGTGCTGTTTCTCATGTTTCTCTCTAACATTCCCTGGCAAGGCACGTGCTAACAGCCTGGCTCTGGAAGCATCTGGCTGGCACTAGAGCAGCCCTGAGAGAGACAGAAGGACCTGTTCTTCATCATCTTTTCAGAAAGGATTTCAACTCTCTGGAGCTTGGCGGGAAGTCACGTCTTTTCTTCATCATTTCCTAACATTGGTATTCCTTTTGAAAGCCTATTTATTGAGGTTTCTGAAATGCCTTCTCTGACACCAAGTTTGGTCATCATCTGACCATAAGATAATCAAAAGAACCTGGGAAACGTTTGGAGTGAAATGTATGGCATGCCTTAGAATTGAGGCACAGGAGGAAAGTGAGACGAGGCAGATGTAGGAGCTACAGCTTATGCACTGCATTTCTAGATGTCAGCAGTGTTGAAATATGTAGCTTAAAGCAAGTGTAGATCAGCAAAGGCTGGGATAGAAATAACACTCTATTTCCTGGGATGATTCATTTAAGGAGGCTATTTATTGCATTCATAGTTTAAAGATTACATGCCCGTTTTCTTCTATGGTTGTTCATACGTAAATATATTTTACTGGCCCTGAAATAGCCTAACATTCCCTCAAAAAGTAAAATAAAAAGATAGGGGGAGAGGAGTTCATTTCCTGAGCATTGGAATGTCAAGTTTCAAACACGGAAGATTATTGTAGTAATGATTGATGCTTTTAACATGATGTCACCAAGAATGATATTTTTTTCTTGATTGTTGATTTGAGTCAGAGATTATGTGGAACACAACTCCCAGGCCAAAGATTCATTGGAAAGGATGGATATGTTAAGAATGTCTTTCAACTTCATGGAGAGTTAAGCGTAGCATCTTTGTCTCCACCACTGGAAGTCTTCCATTTTGGTTATCTGGCAAATATCTGCCCAGGAATCCTCTGGGCTCAGCCTGTGGTGGTACATGGGGGATATGCCCATGGTTCAGTTTTATTTCTGTGGCCTTAGGTAAGAATTTGAGCCAATTTAGAGCTCCTTGATTTGAAGGCAAAGCCAACTCAGAAAGAGTAGCCAGAAATCATTCCATGCGATGCAGGTGTTTCCTGGGCTGCTATTTAAAAGACTATACATCTCCGGCCTGTTTACCAAGCCCTCACTAAGGAAGGAATCAAGTCACCTCTCGGTAACATTCAAAGGCACTCTTCATTTGTTTGGCTAGTTCTGTCTTTTTCCTTTTTTTGCCAGTCATGTTGTCTCCTTCCATCCAGGAATAGTTCCAGCAGTCTACTTAGGATATTTTTATTGGAAGGCTATTCAGCAAATGTATCCTATCCTCTGGCCCTCCCTTACTTTAAGGTAATTTCTCTCCCTCTTCATGTTCCTACACTTTATCATTGCAAACCACAGCACATTCAAATGGCTCCCTGCTGTCCTTTAGCTTCATAAACAAGCAATGGGTATAACCAACATGTATTTTGCATTCACCTGCAAACCCCTCTCAGAGGATCTGTAGTACTTTAGAGCTCCATTCTGAATACGGGAAACATGTATGATGGGGAAGAAATACGAGAATAAGAATAAGAAATAAGAATAACCTAGGTAAAAACAAATTTGAAATAAAATTCAGTTTTATTAGGAATGGTCTCCCAAGAGAAACTCATAGACTACTAAAACAAATAACTCCCTCACTGCCGTTGCACCATCATATTCCATAAAAGATTTTCAAAGGCCTTCTCCTGGGGTTGACAGAGTAGTTTATTATTACTGTTACTATTACTATTGTTATGTTTCTTAAGTGTTTGTAATTCAAATAATTGAATGCAATCTGAGTAATCATTTAAGTTTCAGGTGCATAGTTAATATTTATATAAAACTTTGGAGTTTCCAAACATTTTTTGTTGCACTAGCAAATAACCAAATGCACTATCAAATAACTCTTCAAAATAACTCTGTAAGTTAGCATTATTACATTACATTTTAAAATGAGGAACCTGAGAGACTCCTGGGTGGCTCAGTCGGTTAAGTGTCCGACTTTGGCTCAGGTCATGATCTTGCGGTTTGTGAGTTCGAGCCCCGCATTGGGCTGGCTCTGTGCTGACAGCTCAGAGCCTGGAGCCTGTTTCAGATTCTGTGTCTCCCTCTCTCTCTGCCCCTCCCATGCTCATGCTCTGTCTCTCTCTGTCTGAAAAATAAATAAAACATTAAAAAATAAATAGATAAAATAAAACGAGGAACCTGAGGTACACAGAGTGCGATGGCTTGCTTAGGATCAGGCAGTTAGTGACAGAGTGGCCCTGAATCCAGTGGTTCTAATTCGTGCCTTCAGAACTTTCTATTACAAGAACCTGTGGATTTGGGGGTGGAGGGGGTGGGGAGGGGAAGAAATCAGTGCCCAGGCCCCAGCCCAGAAAAATTAAATCAGAATATCTGAGGATAGGGTCCAAGAATCAATATTTTCTAGAAATTCCCTAGGAGATTCTCATGTGCAGGCAATAGTGGGATCCATAGTACTAATCTGAATCACTTTCTTTATCATAGTTAATATTGGAGCATAGATTATTTAATCAACTTGTAGCAGAGGCAGGCAAACTAAAAGCAAAATAGCTAGCATGCCATTTCTTATCTCCCATTCTCCTTCAGCAGGTGTTTTGGGTGTGTCTTTATCCAAACCCCATGAAAACATGGGGGATATTTAATACTAATAACTAAAAAGAACACTTGGAATAGCAGGGACAGCATACAAAGCAAGCAAAGAGAAGGTCCTGGCTAGTGGACTCTATTGAGAATTCCAGTTTCATTATTCCCATAACCATGAACACCACTCCCTTTTCTCATTGAACCAATCATTGTCATTAGTCTTTGGCATATATACTCAGGAGGGAGGTGAAATGACCAGTGGGTATGCAGTCCCTGACCAAATGTACATCAATTGCTTTTTTTCCCCTCGGTTAGTTGCCAATGACTTGTGAACTTCCATTCAAAATGACTCTGACCTTTATTTCATTAGTGATTGTAAATGCTCCTATAATTCCTAGTAAAACACTAGCGAATATTTTGCCACTATGAACTATATACATTTATTCTGCCTCACACCTCTTTTTATTCAGCCTTCTTTCTTTGTGACTGAGTCTAGAGGCCTGCCTCCTAAATTAGAAGATGGAATGGGCTGATATTAGCCTGTTTAGCCTAACACTGGATTAGAAAACAAGGAGTGGGGGAAGAGGGAATTCACTGAGTTCCATGATCACTTCTTTTGCTGATCAAGAGCTATACCTGGTAGGTGAAATAGCAAAAAGTTTTATGTAAAGGTGATCCAGTCAGGAAGAGAAAGTTTGAAGAAGACCCCTTCTGGTTGCTAATAAGGAAGAGAATGTGGATAAAAATGGTAACAGAAGGAAGGCTTCAGATTATGGTCTAGTATCCTTGCTTTAAATCTTCAGTAGATTGTAATAGTGAAGAGAATACCAAGTGCTCCTGCCCCAGTTTGGGCTTTTGAAGGAGAACCATGTGTATTTATTCATCTACTCATTCAGAAATATTTATTGAGTGCCTGTTCTGTGCTGATTACTATTCTGAGTGACAGAGGTAGAGCAGCCTCACTCAGTTCCTATGTAGCACTGGTGATAGCAGAAAGGAGTTTTGTTGGAGTGTTGACTTAAATCTGAAAGAAAGTTGTATCTACTGAACTGCCCAGAGACTGAGTTATTTAGAGAGTCTAAGCTATTAAATTGGTCTAAGTTACTGAACTGAACTGAGAAAAATTTTGGTTCCCTTCTCTCAGCAGTAGAGAGTGTTCCAGAGCATCATATTGATTAGTTCAAAGAAAACTAAAAGCAAAGCTGTGTTTCTCAACATACTACTAATTTTGAATCTCTGTTAGAGGACAATAGAATTGTTCCTATTCCTGGGAATGAGAAGTGCCTAAGGTAGAATATTGTCATTGCTCATTGTCAACACTGGTAAGCCTAGGAGAATTCAGAGGGTCAAGATCAAGAAATGGATAGTTTGGAGAAATAATAGACCACTGTTATGTATTAGTACTGATGCATTTTTTAAAAAATCCTTTAGGCTGAGAACTAGAACTGTGCCTCTAATTATAAAGATCAACTCTCAGGGAAAAGAACAGGATAGGTAAACTGTTTTGGTCATTGAAATTAGATAATGCCATGCTTTAAGGACTTTATGTGTATTTACCTATATTCTAAGTCATTGAAACAGCATTTGTAAGCAGCTATAGTTTTCAAAAAACTCTCACAATTATGTGGAACCCTCTTATAAAATATGGAAACCAAATACTTAGGTCTTCTTCCTAAGTATCGTGAATAGCATCTCAGTTTTCATACTTCATTTGACATCCATTTACTGTTTGATACTGCTTTCTTAGTTTTTACTCTCACTAGACTCTCCATTTATTTGTCTGCAGTGTCTCTAAATACAACAATAAAAATTCTTTGATCATGGGGCTATATAGGGACTCATCTAAAGATCTAGGAGCTTCGGCAGACTGTAACTGCTTCCTTAAGAAGCGTGGCATCGCAGGAAGACTGGTTTAGACTTTGCTTTTGCCCATTTAGTGTCAGTTACATATCTACAGTATCTGGCATGTTTCCTAAGTATAGATATATGCAATCAGATACTCGGCAGCATCCAATCATGGCTACTTAATTTTCTACTTATATATTCAGGAAAGAGCCTGAAGTATGAGGCAATGGGTACAATGAATGCAATTCAGTGGTAATGATGATGAAAGTAAGCAATTCTCCTCTAAGGAAAGACCATCTTTTCTTGGTTCATTAATTGGTTAAAGAACTTAGATCAGCATAAAATGCCTTTAGCTGGTAATTAGCATGCAAATAAGCACTGGCCTACAGGCCCAGGATTTAAAAGGAACTTGGCTGGGCTTGAAAGGAATGCTGGAGGCAAGCATATTTTAATAAAAATAAAAAATAATTCCCAAAGCATTGGTAATATTTGCTTTATGATGTTTTCCTTTTTAATCCTGTGAACCCCGCCTTGAGAGTTGACTCTATTATTAAGATTCACCATTGAGGGCACTTGAATGAAGTCTTTAAGAAATAAAAAAGAGAACATGTTGCTTTTGAAGAAGACATGTGGGCTTTCCATTAGGAAGTTTATGAAACATTTATATCTGGTCCACAACACCTGGGCTTTATACAAGAGTATATTTTACAGAGGCTATAAAGTTGCTGCAGGGGTTAATAAATTTGGAACCCCAATACCAACTTCACATTTGAGAACCAAAAATCACCTCTGTAGTTTTCAAGATAGGCCAAAGTATGACCCTGTAACAGATTAACCCTAAAACTTCTGTGACTTAACACAAGCAGAGTTGATTTCTCACTCAGACTACTTTTCTCATGCAGATGGGCAGAAACCACTCCTCCACATTTTTCCATGTGGACCCAGGCCTTTGGAGGCTCTGGTAATTTACAGCTGCACCTTCCGGAACACAGGCCTCTGGCTCTCAAATGCTTCACCCTAGAAATGAGACTTGTTACTTTTGCTTTGAGCCCATAGGCCAGCACTAGTTGTCTGGCCCCACCAAACTGGAAAGGGACTGAGAAATATGGGGGGACACACAGTACACAATACTGTTTCATTTTAAAGTCATACAGTAAAAGATTTTACCAAAGCCTTCATATCCTACTTTGCTACAACAAATGTGACCAAGCTTAGGGTCACCAAGATGCTCTTTCAGAACAAGAATAAGAAAATGTGGCCACTTTTTTTCTAGAGATGTAACAAAAATGACCATGATGGAAGAGAGGTGGTGCACTGACAACTTTTATGTGGTGTTTAAAGCGTAGTCTCCGATAAGTTCTAGCGAAGTGCTCCTAGTTTAAAATTTTTTAAGTTCTTTATGTAGATTACTATTTCTCAATATTTTTTTTCCGGTATCTCCACAAAGGAACCTGTTTAGACGTTTGTTTACATAAATGATCTCTCATGAAATATCATATTCCAGGTACACGCCATCTCTGTTAATGTACCAAATGTGTATCTGAGCTTTACACATTAGAACACTCAGGGCTTTTTTGTCCCTTAAGAACCAGTTTTCACACCCTTGAAGTTGATACCACCCCTCATAAGAATGCATGGTCTAAATTTAGCAGAATAAAAATGAAACATGACCTATATTCTAGCATTTATAGGCTTACAGTTCAAAGCTCTGAGTTCAACTCATAGAAGTATTACTGACTTGCTAGAGATGCTTGGACCAATCATTTAATCCCACTGAGCCTTGGTTTCCTCATCCATAAAATGTAGATTATAGTGTCTATCTCTTTGAAGGATTTTGTTGGGCTCAAATGAATTAGCATTGATGTATTGATGAGAATAGTCAGTAGATACAAGGCTCTATGTAAATGTTAAAGATTATTATCTCCACCTACTTTCACCCATACTTTGGTCTAATTTTTCTAATTACTATGAGAAAGCAGGGATGATTTTCTGATTACAAATCTTTTATCTATCCCATATCATAACCCCATCTAATTAGAAAAGGTAGTGCTATTGATTTGTAATATGAATACTCAAATTCCTGATATTAATTTTAAAATGGTGGAGATTGCCCCAGAAGCACTAAATCTACATTTTCCCCTAATATCTGCCAAATACATTTCAGACTAGATGGATCTGAATGGCCAGAAATCCACATCTGTATTCTCTTTTCCTTTTCTTCTTAGCTAATAGAATGAAAATCTGTTAAGAAGAACTTAACTCCATACCTTAGCCTATTTCTAGTTGCCACTGTAAATAATGCTAGAGGAAGGGATATAAATTGGAGACTTATGATGTTTGGCATAAAGCATTAACATGGCTTCTTTGGACAGATGTTAGAGATCATAAAATGCCAGAAGTTCACACACACACACAAGATAGAATCAGAAATCTCACAGGATATAGGGCAAAAGTGGTGCAGATCAGTTCACCCGGAAAGTTTCCTTTTGCTCTCCTTGTAACACCTCCCTTCACTCACATGCATGTGAACTAGAAGAGATTGATCACAGAGGTTTAAGAAGTTATTATAATTTGGTATCTTATGAAAATCTCTCAGAATTGGATAGGCAAAGAATATTGGTCATTCCCATGACATATGGTGTCCCACAAGAAAAATAATAAGCCCTTGAACTTGTGCCAGCTGCTCTCTTTATGATCCAGGTGATGAAGGAGTAAAGAGCTGGGATGGAACTCTGTTTAGCTGATGAATGTAATAGTAGATTTCCAATTCTTTGCTACATAATATATTCCTCCCTGTATTAGTAGGAAAATTGAGCTGCTTTGTATGAATATTAAAAAAAAAAAATGAATGCAGGGCGCCTGGGTGGCTCTGATGGTTGAGCGTCTGACTTTGGCTCAGGTCATGATCTCAGGGTTCATGGGTTTGAGCCCCGCGTCGGGCTCTGGGCTGACAGCTCAGAACCTGGAGCCTGCTTCAAATTCTATGTCTCCTTCGCTCTCTGCCCCTCCCCCACTCATACTCTGTCTCTGCCTCAAAAATAAAGAAACGTAATAAAAAAAATTTTTAATGAATGCAACTCAGAATAACATTAGTATTTTTAAAAAATCTGCAGTGTCAAGTTTTACAAATAATATACATCTTTTTTTATACATGACCTGTTAAGTTGACCTTGGTACTTTGCTCTTGCCCTGGCATCCCTTTATTCCTGCCAGTCTCCTATCTTTTCCATTTCACTCTTTTTATCAGGGAAGATGCCTAGGGCATGGGGATTGTAACTCCACAAAGTGTTTATTTCACTTAACAAGAAAGCTGTGTAGGAATCAGAGCAGCACTGGTTCAGAGTGGCAGAAAATTGGGGCATTGGGCATTAAGCACAGATGCATTTAATAATTTATACAGAATTAATAAGGTACTGGGTTGTATTTAAAAGCTCTGATCAAGTGACTGTTACAGATACTATTTACAAAATTGATACTTCGCTGGGAGACAAACCAAGTTTAGTAACATAATTAAATAGAAATTAAATTAAGGAAAATGCATAATCATATTCTTATTAATATGATAACTTTGTAAAAATTATTTGCGTATTGTGGGCATTGAGCAAGATAGCTAAAGCACGTTAATTAGATTTCAAGTGAATTTCCACCATGTTAATTCATATTTTATAAGAATAGTAATTAAAATGCAACATGTTATAGCTATAGTATAGTATTTTATTATATCCCATATTAACATTTCCTTATAAGTAATTTTGAAACATCAGCTTAATGGATTAGTAAAAGTGCAATAGTGTAACTGGGCATTTATTGTTAATAGAGTCCAGATTATGAAGTGAATTTTTACTATTCTTAAAGTCATTCACAGGACAATTTTAATGATATAATACTTACATTCCATTTGGAGTTCTTTTGTAGCTACTTTGTGCTGCAAATGACTTCTATTGCATATTTAAATAAATATTGGTTGTACATCTCTTTTTCTAAACTTCTTTTTGTTTATATAACAAAAAATAATTATCCTGGTCTTTGGATTTGAATATCAAGTTCAGTAGGTATGTAATACATCACACGTTTTGTGGACTGGAATTTTATTGGTTAGATCACTGTATAAGTTTGCCAAACATTTCCCATATTTGAACAAGGGTACAGATGTAAGGGGTGATTCTGATTCTTTTATGAAAAAGTAATCATAAGAAGGGTGATTAGATAAATACTAAAATGTGTGAAATCAGGTTAGGTCATCTTTTTGGCAACCAAACCACCCTTTTGGTCATATGCCATTTAGAAAATAGAAATTTCATTGCTCTGTTAACTCAGGGTCTTAGCAGAGCCCCAGTAGTTGATAATGCCAGTATGTGCCAACTGAAAAATGTTGCATAGAAACAAGTGAGAAATCATTATCAATGAGTTGTTAATCAGAGCAATTGGTGATGGAGACTACCTTGCTGAGAGTTGTCTGCAGAGTTCCCATGCTGTTGTTTTGAGAGAACTCCCTCTTCTTTTCCCTCAGTACTTGAGATCAATGAGGATATATGGCTTATTGGCCCAAGGGAAGGGTCTTAAACATGTTTCCAATAACGTTGTGGAGAATGCATTAATATTTCAAGTTTTTAGATGAGGAAGCAGAAGTGAAGCGATGTAGTAGGCCCCAAATTTCCAAATGTTCCCAGTGGGGGTTGTTGATTGCATTTCCCTTGTGATTGCTTGATATCATCCATTCTCCACTACTTATTAACTCAGATTTCAACCACTTATTCCTGTCTTACCTTCTGCAGTGTATAGGCTCTCTGTGCTATTTTACCCAAGTGTAGCTGCAACTTTGTGGTAGACGCTGTGACTCTTGCCCAAATATCTACAGGAATGAAGGATTTAAACTTCCAGTTGCTGGTGTCTCAGATTTCAGCCCCCTCAAGATACTGCCTTGGGTAGAGATCTGCCTCACTCAAATTCATCTCTACTTCCTGGGATAGTCTGCAACCAATAACTAACCAAAAGTCAAAGGGCCTGGCTTCTAACCCCAAAGTGGGGAAGGTTGAAGAAGTATCCCTTCTTTACAATTCCCTGCTGGGTCATCTGTGACTTACACTGAGGCCACATTGCAGTTCAACTTCTCATTTTGCCTAATGGCTTTTTCTTCCATAGGTTAGATCCCCAGAGCACTCCCTGATAAATTTCCTGCATGTTAAACATCTCAGAGACTGTTGCCCGGGTAAATCAATTGCAGCAACACTGCACTGCTTCTAGATCTGGAATTTGTCATTATTTTGTGGAGATCATAGAGTTAATTCTACATTAATGCTATTTTGGTTTTTTTATTCTGGATACACACTTCTTGAATGGCTTAAATAAATGAAAACAACAGTTGCATCTAGATGATAGGGTTAATAAGAGAGGTTGAGTTTATAAGATTTAAGAGGACCTTCATCTCAAAAGGAATAAGATAAAATGAGGGAATCTTACCATGAGAGATAATTGGATTCAGATCTTGAATACATTAACTAGAAATCAGGAATATGAATTTAAGTGATTGTACGAAAAAAAAAAAAAGAACATTTTCCTTTGCAGTCTTCAGTGTTCAATGATTAGATAAAAGTCCCAAAGGAAAGTATGTTTTGCCTTTGTGGCTTTGATCATTGGATGACTATTGGAGCACAGACTTCAAGTTTACTACAGGGAAATGAGTTTGAGCAAGTAAGGAAATTTCTCTTGCAGGTTTTACCAGTGTAGAACACTCAAGCTCATTACCCTTTATACATAATGAAGTCATTCGCTGAACTTCTTAAGTGCCCCTTGGCTGAACACATCCCAGGACAACCAGCATGGAGCCAAGAAGAAAACAAAATTCTTTCATATTAATTATACTTTGGAGATATTTCATGGAATCTTTCCAAATATTGGGATAAAAACCTCTAAATAAATTGTTATAAAGAGTTTTATTTTAGCAATCAGGTACTTTGTAGAAGTTCTGTAACTATGAGCTTTCTGTGAGCTCTTAGCTCTCCCCAGTGAATTTCCATAGCCTCATTCAATACAATATTTATGTTTTCCAAACTATAGTTGTAAAAGTTTCTCATTTTGTCTATTTTCAGACTAAGAGTCAGAACATTTCTGTGTTTCAACTCTTCTTTGTCATATCTGTCTGGTGCCATTAAATCATAACACTCTCTGATTCTCACCACCACCATCACCACCACCACCCCCCCCCCACACACACCCCAGATAATATTTACTGAGACTTAGAAATTGAAGATTTAGCTAGGATTGTATGTAAATGAGAAGTATCTTTAATAACCTACATTAGAGAAAGTCATCGCCCTGTCTATCCATGGAGAAATCTGTGTATGATGTGAACTTATTTGTTGAATCACATATTTTATTTAAATAATAGTATACAGCATATACTTCCAACTCCAAATTATTGAAGATGACCTTTGAAATAAAGGATGCTATGCTAAAGAACCTAGCAAGTTTCCCTTCTCTCCATCCTCTCGTTTACTTTTTACTTTCTTCTTTGCTGTATATTCCTTAAGTCAACTGTCAACACTAATAGATACTAATAATGCAAAGGTTTGCACATTTACTTATTCAACAAATATTTATTGAGACTCTATTAGGTGCCTAGACATGTGTTAGAAATTTGGGATACATTTTTTACCCAAGCAGGCATTTCCCTCCCCCAAAGAAACTAATGTAGAGAGAGAAGAACTTCCTTTTATTTTTCTAGGATCTATGACTTAGCTTAAGAATTAAACTGACATAAGCAGATTAACAGAAGAAAAGTGTACACATTTTCTTTAATATTTTGTATAATGTACATGAGAGTCTTCCAAAAGAAAATGAAGACCCAAAGAAGCTGTAAGGTCCCAAAGCTTATGCAGTTGACAATGCAGGGGCAAGGAGTGCTGGCTCCCTGCACAGTCACAAATCTCTGTGTAGCTTTTGATTCCCCAAAAATTCAACTACTAATTGCCTATTGTTGCCTAGAAACTTTACTAGTAACATAAAAGTCAATTAACATATATTTTGTATATTATATGTATTATGTACTATACTCTTACAATAAAGCAAGGTAGAGAAAAGAAAATGTTATTGGGGCGCCTGGGTGATGCAGTCGGTTAAGCGTCCGACTTCAGCCAGGTCACGATCTCACGGTCCGGGAGTTCGAGCCCCGCGTCGGGCTCTGGGCTGATGGCTCAGAGCCTGGAGCCTGTTTCCGATTCTGTGTCTCCCTCTCTCTCTGCCCCTCCCCCGTTCATGCTCTGTCTCTCTCTGTCCCAAAAATAAATAAACGTTGAAAAAAAAAATTAAAAAAAAGAAAATGTTATTAAAATCATAAGGAAAATAGGGGCAACTGGGGGCTCAGTCAGTTAAGCATCTGACTTCGTCTCAGATCATGATCTCATGGCTTGTGGGCTTGAGCCCTGCTTTGGGCTCTGTGCTGACAGCTCAGAGCCTGGAGCCTGCTTTGGATTCTGTGTCTCCCTCTGTCTCTCTCCCTCCCCCCCCCCCACTCTCTCTCTCTCTTTCAAAAATAAATAAACATAACATTTTTTAAGTCATAAGGAAAATAAAATATATTTACAGCACTGTATTATATTTATTTAATTAAAAATTTGTGTTTTAGTGGATCCAGAGCACTTCAAACCTTCAAAGGTCAACTGTACTTAGGCTAGGAGTAGTAAATTATGGGCAAGTGACTAGGAAATGCATGGGAGAAACTAACGGAAGAAAAGGGCTATTTTACTGGGTTTGTTTGAACAGATCCATTTTATCATTGACTCCCAGTCAGGTGATAAAATGTTCTTCTCAGTATGAGGAAGTCACTTTTTTAAAAAGTTTATTTATTTTTAGAGAGAGAGAGAGGGAGAGAGAGAAAGAATCCCAAGCAGGCTCTACACCGCCAGTATAGAGCCCGAGGTGGGGTTGGAACTCACAAACTGTGAGATTATAATCTCAGGTGAAATCAAGATTCAGTTACTTAACCAACCCAGGTGCCCCACAAGGAAGCCACTTTTGTCATGGGAATGTTACACTTGCTTTTAGGTAGAAAGGGGAAGGTCAGAGAGACCTTCATGTATCTACTCTTTCTTAAATGCCTTTAGCTCAAAACAATCAATGTTCCAAAGCAGGATATTTTGGGGTGGCACATTCTGAATCCCTTCAATAACAAAGTGACTCCTGATTTCCAAAAGTTCACTATGGAGTAGGAGACTCAGGCATGTAACAGTCATACATCAAATGTATTCTATGTATAAATTGCTCCATAAAAATGAGCTTGAGAACTTCCTAATTCTACTTTTTGGGATTCAAGAAACTATCAACAAGAGAAGGAGAAATCCAGGCAAGAAAGTAACTTGAGCAGAGATCTGGGGCTTAACAGCGAAACCCTGCCAGCACAGTTAGAGGGCATTGAGCTGACTGACTGCCCAGGCAAAGCACAGGAAAAGAGGCTGACACATTAGCAAAGGGCTAGATTATCATCTCTGCATTTCTTACTGAGAAGGCTGGTGATGGAAATGATGTTGGAGAATGGAAACTGACCACCAAAGATCTGGGGGCTCATTTTGTAATACAGAATTACTGTTAAATATGGCTTCTTGGCCAGGGACGACATGTTCCAGTCTCTGACAAATCTAGATAGTGAGTAGTGTTCACTAATTAAACATAAGCCACAGGGTTATGTGTCTCTCCCAGGTCAAAGTGGTGCAAAAAAACCAACCTGGGCTTTTTAATGACTTGATGAATCATATCCCCACCCTGCTAACCAAGAACACCTGCATTAGACACGTGCACAATTGAGAGATTAACTTTTACTCTGTTATCCCATTGGCATTGTCAATTTTTTTTTGTCACTGCAGCTAGCTTCACCCTAATTAGTGCACAGGGCCATTAGAGAATTTTTCATACAGGTATGATATGGTCAGATATATATTTTTGAAAAAGGAAGATGTATTCATTTGGGCAGGAAGATCATGGTATCAGGAAAATATAATAGGCTACTAGAAGGTTGGGATTTGTATCAGGAATTTTACAGCAAAAAGAGAGAGGATAGTTCTGGTCAACATTTGGGTGGTCCATCCTATAGGAATTGCTCCTAGCTTCATTAGGGATAAGTCTAGATGGCTGTCAGAGTTTGAAATATATGAGTGGCAAATTAAAAGAAATACAAAAATTTCCAGTTAGTAATTGAATTAATGGTACAGTAAACATGCATATTAGATTTGGAGAACCCAAAATATAATGACTATGGTTATTGGTTATGTTCTGAACCACTACATCAAAATATTTAAAATGAAAGATTCTATTTTTAATGGAAAAATCAACATCTCATTGCAAAAAGGAATATCTTTGGTTTAACCCTTATTTCTAGAAAGTGGTTGTTTTTTCATATGGATACTAGCCACCTCATAAAGACAGGACTGCCACAATATAATTTCCGGCAAGAGGGTCTTATAAATGCTTATAAGGGTGATTTATAAATGCTCAGAGAGTGGAGCTTGAAGAGAGAATTCCCCTCTGCCAGGGTGTAGAATGCCAGATAATGAATCGTCAAGGAGGCAACATTACAAATTGGAGTCTGGAAGGAGTGAAGTCAAGGAAATAAGAGCTGTTAAAGAATGGATGATTGTGGTAATTAAGGTTATGGGTAAAGAAGGGCTTAGTTATTGCAATGCAAATAAACTAGGGGCGTGTTTTAAGCAATGAAACAGTGTGCCTTTTGGAATTTGTCAAATTCTTGCTTTTTTTGTTTCCGAAAAACCTAATGCTTTAGTCAGGAAGTGTCTTACTCTTGTAAGACATACAGAAAAAAGGTAATTGCTAAAATATAAAAAGAGGCTTATACACACACCTAGCTGCCTTGAACCAGTTTTGGATTAAAACAACAAAAAAGACATCAATCATATTTCTCAATCAGTGTTTAGCATATCATTACCAACCTTGGCAGGAATAAATGACACGTTTGTAGGTGATGCTAATGAAGATGACATTTTAAATTCAGATTGACAAAACTCAAAGCTTCTATTTGTAAAATAATCCCCAGATGTGATACTGAATCTCTGAGGGGTATTTGAATCATGAAACTAGAATATTGTTCTGTTGAAGGTTTCATGTATAAATTGATTATAATCTAGTTTTTCAAGCCACTCTTTAATGAGGTACTTTTGATTATTTTTTGGATTTTGTGTTAGCTCTTTGTTCTTGCTTTTGGAGGGGAAGGGGAATTTTGTGTTTTGTTATTCCAGTGTTAGGAAGCTGGTGACAGAAAACATAATGTATCATCCAGGGAATTCTTTCAGAGTTTAGGTTTTCAAATTCTTTTATGTGATTATAGACAAATTTGCATTTACCCTAAAAAAATTTGTTTTTCTGATTATAAGATTATATGCTCAGTCTATAAAACTTAAATTATAAAAAAGTATAAGAGCATTAAAATATATTAATATAGTTTTGTGTTTCTCTTTCTCTGTGCGTGGATAAATTTGGTGAGCTTTTTCTTGTAATGTTTTATTATATCATTCTATGTCAGAAACACTTTTGACAACATAATTTGAAAAACTGCACAAGATTTTTCACATAGATATATCATATATTTTTCAATAATTCTTTCTTTTTTTCTGAGCATATGGAATGTTTCCAAAGTTTTGCCCTTCTACGACACACACACACACACACACACACACACACACAGGGAAAATCCCCACCCCTGGATAAGTCTCCTTATAATATAGTTATATCTGTACATGTTATTTTCTTACCAAAGATTGATAGAAATGAAATTTCTACATCAAGGTGCATAAGACCTGTTCAAGGCTCTGTATACATATGGTAACATTGCCCTTCAGGTCACCCGTGGCAATTTGTGCTGCCACCAGTGTCATTGTTACATTGATCTAGCCAGCTCTGATTATCATTACTATTTCTAATCTGTGTCAATTTGCTAGATGAAAAGTGCAATCTTTTTTGGTTTATCATATTATTTTCATTTTTCTATCTATAAGAGGGAATAACCTTTCTCATTTGTTAATTAGCCATTTATATTCTTCCTTCTTTGAATTGACTTTCTAAATCTCTAGATAGCATTGTTTTCAAAATAATGATTTATAGTAGTATATTTTTAGAGGTACAAATTCTAAGATCTTTTCAATTTTATTGTTTACTTTTGTCCACATATATTTCATTATTCTGTAGACAAGTATAAATTTTTGAACTTAGTATATTCTTAAAAAATAGTTACCCATGATGCAGTCACTTAAAATATTACCTTCATTTTCTCTTCAAGTCTTTTCATTTATTTTCATAAATGCTTTAATTCCTGAGTTTATTGCTTATTTTGATGTATTTATTTGTTCAGCATCTAAGTTGTGTATGTGTGGGTGTGGGTGTGTGTGTGAGTGTGCTGTATTTTCTAAAATTGATGGGGAGAGAGCATATAGAATAACTTTTTGGTCTATAAAGTGATAGCTATATTATGCCTGCTTTAATAAATTAACATTTTCCTTTTCTGACTTCTCTGTAAGACATCTACAATACCTTAAGCATAAATCCCTCTTTTAAGTTATAAGTTATAACATATATAAGTATATAAATGTAACTGTACAAGTTATAAACATTTATAAATATTTATCTGCTAATCAGAATTCATAGACACACAAGGATTCTGGCCTTTATTGGAATATCTCTAACTCTTTACTGTGTGGAGTTGGAATGCATATTGTTTCACTTACATATCATATATCGTATCACATATTGCATTCTTAGATATTCTCTGGTCTATTTTAGAACTACTTATGTTAGCTCATAATAATAGATAGTATATAATAGATAGGCCTATCTATTATTATTATATGAGATATATATATATATATATATATATATATATATATATACACATTCCATGTTATACCAATGAATCATTTAACCGTGGTATTTTATAATAAATATACATGTCTAATGATGGAAGTTCCTTAGTCCCATTTTCAAAATAATTTCTCAAAATATTTCCAAACAACTTTAAATTATTTCATCAAATTGCAAATAATTTTCAGTTGAGATTTCACTCAATGTGAGAAATATTTTGGACAGAAATAACACCTTTTTTAGTATTCAATATTTCTATCCAAGGAAATACTGTTTCCTCATTTATTTAAATATCATAGCTCCTAGAAAGTGTTGTGGCTTTGCATATATGAATTCTAACCATTTTCCATGACAATTGATCATTTCTGTATATTTTATTTATTTACATCGCATTATTGAAGGAACTTCGATGCATTAAACGTTTTAACTGGCTTTCCTGATACATAGGAAGTTTATTGCTTTTTTATTTAGCGGTTTTACTGGATTTTTTTATTATTTAAAATATAACAACATAATGGAGTTAATCCTCTACATTCTTTAAAAACAAAATGGATGTGATGACATCATTGCAATCATCTTGTTCCATTATTTCCAGTAAGTTTAAGTCTTGTTACTTGCTCTTTCTTCTTCTTCCTTTTTTTCCCTTTGACTTTGAATAGGCCCTCCAGAAAAATATTAAATAGTAATGTCACTAACAAACTTTATTGTATTATTTAAAAGCTGGATGGAATTCTACTACAGCTGTGTTTTCCAAAGTGTTATCCTTTGAACATTAATCTCTCCAGATGCTCTGGGAGCAAAGAATTCCATGTTAAAAATTAAAAAAAAAAAAAAAAAGTCTGAAACTTGACTTTGAAGGCTTATCATATATTTTTGCATGTTAAAGATCTGAGAAATCTTATAGTAAAAAGAACTGTTTAATTGTGGGTTTTTTTTTTCATTCTCTAACAGATCATAGAATTTTTCATAGAATTTTAATTAAAAACCATTAGAATTAATGTTTCATTGAACAAAATCAGCCATCAATTAAAGCAAAACTCTTTGTCCTATTTACCCAACTGAACAAGTACCAAGGGTGGGAAGAGTGTTCTGTCCTGGGTGCAGGCTGTAATAAGGGGATATATTCTCTGAAAAGAATGTGAAAGCAATATTAAAGCCAACTAAAGATCAGTGTCATTACCACTCTTCTCTTGCTTGTAGTTCTCCCCCTGCACCAAAATCTTTGGTTAGTCTGAATACTAAATTTAGAAAACTGTTTTCAGTCTCTATTGAGTCCTAGTAATTTATATTTAAGCTTCAAATTACACATTTTTATTCTTTTTTGGTAAGTGTTATATTCTACATGGAAATTAGTTTGACATTCTCCCATTTATATCATGGCTGTCAACATACGCAGATTAAGCTACATGTGTTCATTTTGAATTTTTTTAATGTTTATTTTTGAGAGAGAGAGAGAGAGTGACAGAACATGAGCAGGGGAGGGGCAGAGAGAAAGGGAGACACAGAATCCAAAGCAGGCTCCAGGCTCTGAACCATCAGCACAGAGCCCGATGTGGGGCTCAGACCCATGAAGTATGAGATCTTGACCTGAGCCGAAGTCATAGGCTTAACCGACTGAACCATCCAGGTGTCCCAGAACACGTGTTCATTGTGAGAGCTAATTGGCAAGGATAGAATTCTTTGCTTTCTGATTGAATTTTGTGTCCTTGTGGGGATATATAGTCTTGCATTTATTTAAACAGTACACTGGAAATAAACAATAATAGCACAGTGGTAGTAAAGATAAAGAAATACAACTTCAGTTATTTCAATTTTATAATTCATTGTGACCACTTAGAGTTTTATTTGTATTTAAATTTTCAATCAGTGAAAAAAGGTGGGCTGCAATATTTTCATTTACTAGGTGCAGATTTTGGTTCCTACACAAAACATTTTGCTAAGTTAGAGTAATATGTTTAACAGTTTTTAATTCTTATTGGGGCAGTAGAGTTGACCTTTTGAACCCCTGAATCAGTCAGTCATTGGCTGCAGGCTGGGACTAAGGCATCTTCCATTAGCAGACAATTCTCCAGGGAAGGCAGCTGTGAGCAATTATTACCCAACCCTCATAGCAGTTGGGATGGTTCATGGGCCTGGCTAAGGGCTCTGAGTCGAGAACCAATAGAATGTACTGCAGGTTCAAAACTTTTCTTCCCATTTAATCTGTTGAAGATTTTTCAATTTGTCAAGAAAACAATTGAGGTAGGCTAAAAAAAAAAAATGCACCCCCACCACCACCACCTCCCCCAAAACGATATCCATGTCCTAATCCCTGGAATCTGGAAATGTACCGTTTATGGCAAACAAACCAAAAAAGGGATCTTTGCAGCTATGATTAAGACTCTTGAGGAGAAGAGCTTAGTTATCCAGGTGGGCCCTTAAGGCAATCACGTGTAACCTTATAAGAGGGAGGCAGAAGCAGACCAGAGACACTGACCGGAAGGTGTGTTCCCTGAGGCAGATTGAAATGTCGAAGCCACCAGAAGCTAGAAGGGGCAAGGAATGGATTCTCTCTCAGAATCTCCAGACAGAGCATGGCCTTGCCAACACCCTAATTCTGACCTCAGAATTTATGAATGAATGACTTTCTGTTGTTGTAAGCCTCCCAACTTGCTGTGTCTTGGTGCAATGGCCATAGGAAACAAATGCAGCACTGCAATCAGATTGACAGGTAAGCAGTTCTAGGCTGATTTTTTTAGCTAAGTAAACCTACATTTGTGCCAGATCTGGGATTACCAAACCTTTTTCTTATATTCATGGCTTTTTTTTCCCTTTAGCAATTTTTTGTATGCATATTATGGTACTACACAGGTGAATCTTACATTAATTGTTTTTATGTGTATTTATTCTCTTCTTCATTTAGCCTATAAACTCCCGTTGGGCAGAGCTTATTTTGATAAAGGTGGAAAGAAAGTAAAATTTGAAGTCAACTAGTCCTGGTTTTGAACTCCAGAACTTACGCAAGTTACTTGAAGTACTGAAACCTTAGATTCCTTATGATATTCTTTAGGTACCTATGGTGTAAGGGAGAACTACATAGATTAAATGAAATAACAAATACAGAGTGTCTGGTTCAGAGTAGGAATCAGATAGAATTAAGTTCCCTCTTTCTTACCTGAAGTAACAGTATATACTTTGGTATCATAGTAACCATTGAATAAATAAGCATATTTGCTTAATGAATTGGATATACTTAAAATTTAAAGTGCAGATTGATTGCAAATTTATTAAACAATTGATATTTACAAAAGGGCACATAACATATATACAAGCATTATACATCGGAGTAAAAGGTAATCTTGGAACATATTTCTAACTATGAAGTTTCACTATTCCTTTTTTAACCATATTACAAATCATTTCTTCACTATATAGTTGTCAAAATCAGCTGTTAATAACATTTTTGAATTTAGTACTTTGCAACCTGAACACAAAAAAGCAATCCATGGTAACTTGGCTTTAGATATACCTACATGTGTTGCATTTATTTGATGTAGTTTAGATGTTGCCATCTGTTTTCATATACATTAACAGGCTAAATGTTCAAGTATTAATAGGCACTAACATTATTAGTGGCATTTCCAGGAAAGAAGACTATTTCTAAGCCTTGGAGTGGGCCACTTTGACAGGAAAGAGACCAAGAAAAAAAAAAATGAAATTTAATCAGCTCAAAAGAAAGGTGGTTTTAAAAGGCATTGAACTGACTGGGGGAGATAGAGTCATATCTCGTAGACGTTTTGGCAGACCCAGTGAGTTCAGGACATGCTGGATAATTAGAAAAGCCAAAGGATCTCAAAAGATAATACTAATACATTTTTTTCCTCTGTAAACTAATAGCAAATGGCTTAGGATGTATCCTGTGCTACTAGATTAAACTGACTTTGGGGGTTCATTAATCTAACTTGGTATTAGACACACTAGGAGTGTGTATCCTCACCTTACCAGTGAGGCTCTTGTGTTGTGCTGTTTGCTTTTGTGAAATAATAGGTAAAGATAGATCTATCTGCCCCCAGTTCCTGGCACAGAGCTCCCAAAACCCTTGCAGTTTCCTAAGTGATACAGTACTAAGAGCATTTTCTGTTTTAATATTTGGTCTTTGACCCTGGTTTCTGACAGAGTTCCTAAATCCCTTGGAATTCGCTGGGTTATAGTAATGTCTTTTGCTCTAATGAGATGACTCTAGGTGAGCTCCCGGATGGAGGCCAGTCATCAGAAAGACCAAGCCATGACTGGGAGCTTGGAAACTTTAGTCCCAGGCCTCATTTTCCAGAAAGGGGTGAAGTGCTGTAAGATGAGATAATGATCAACCATGCATACATGATGAAGGGTCCGCAGAAATCCTAAAAGTATGGGGTTCAGATGACTTCTGGGTTGGTGTATACCTCTACATACACTGAAAGTGTGGTATACTCCAACTCCCTGGGGACAAAAGATCCTATACTAGGGACTCCTTCTGGACCTTATCCTATGTGTCTCTTCATATGGCTTTTACCTGTACCTTTTATCATATCCTCTATTGTGTAATAAACTGGTAAATATGTCTCCCTGAGTTCTGTGAGCTCAGGATCAAACCCAAGCAGGAGATAGTAGGAACCCCAATTTATCACTGGCCAACCAAAGTACAAGTGATAGCCTGGAACTTGTGATTGGTATCTGATGCGGGTCGTCAATCTTGTGGAACTGAGCCCTTAAGGGGTCTGATGCTAACTCCAGGTAGTGTCAGAATTAAGTTACATAGGATACTCAGCTGTTGCCAGAAAATTACTTGGGGAGTGGAAAACCTGCACCTCTACTGTCAGAAGTACTGTATGTGAGTAGTAGAAGGAAAAAACACAGGCAGAGTGTGTGGGTGTCTTTTTGTCTGTTTTCTTTTTGATGGCCTACACATTCTGACCAGCAGCAAATTTGTATCTGTGTATGTACAATATTTATAGTATATTCATATATGCACACATGTTGTGGCTTCTATACCAGAGACCTAAACCAGAAAATGTCAAGTATTTATTGAGAGGTTGATAAGGGAATGTGGTAATTTTGATCTGTTTACAGATTTAGAAATTCTCTTCTATATTGTCATGTTCCTTCCAACAATGCAGAAAAGCAAATTTATACCTGACTTGTTCCAAATCTCAGAAATGTTAGTCCTTCTCCTAATTTTGCAAAACTAGTAAATGTAAGTATTGTGACTCAGATCCAGAGAAGCCCAGTACTCTTGTCAATTTCTCATTATTCTCCAAAGAAACCCCAGGAACTTAAATGACAGAGGAATCAGGAAGCCATGTGCCCTTCAGGAACTTCTTTAGAGCACACTTAAATGTAACGCAGATAAGAGTGGAGGGGACAGCACTTACCAGACTTGGTACAGCATTGGGGCAAACCCTCTTGGGGCTTCTCATGTTCCTAAAACTCACTTTCTATGCTCAGAAGATTCCTGAAAGACTCAACAGATACAGCA
Source organism: Leopardus geoffroyi (assembly GCF_018350155.1). Taxonomy (NCBI): domain Eukaryota; kingdom Metazoa; phylum Chordata; class Mammalia; order Carnivora; family Felidae; genus Leopardus; species Leopardus geoffroyi. Next base: position 137,967,175 of record NC_059333.1, read on the forward strand.
CAGAGGAAATCCTATGAGGAGTATTTGCTGCTGAGCAGAGCTTTTACCTGCAAGGACAGTCAAGGCCCCAGAAGTTCAAAAGTCTTCCTGTCCTCATCCAAAATCCCTGTATAACTCTCTGATGATAAAATCTCTGCTTTTTATCTTTCTTAACTATTCCATTGTTGCCTGGTATCCAATTCCTCTTCAACTCCACTGTGGGGTTCTACAGTTTTGAAAGAGAAGGAAGCTTCCTTCTTCCATTCTCTTTCTTTACAGATGAATCCTTCTACCTTGATCCATCCACTCTTTGCTGATTTCTATTGAATTTCACTCATTTCTCATTGTTTGGCTTTTAGGTAAAATTTTATATTGGCAAGTTTGCTTTTCCACTTGTATTTAGGTCCAAAGTGGCTACTTTGATGCAGGCTAGAACTTGATCTTGAAAAGGTTGAGAAGTTCAGGAAAAAGTAGGGAACAAATACATTGCCAATTTTCACAAATTGGCCCAGAATTAGTTCTACTTGCCAACTTACCATTTGATTCCTTGTTTGTGATTGAACTGACACTTGTAGTAAAAACTGATTCCAAAAGGGAATTGTTTGATACTATGGATAAAAGGATTGGTAGGACCTTGGAATAGTCATGGTACAGATAGGAAACTGTCATTGCTGGGTGAACATTACATCTACTCTTACATGTGGTAAAACTTCTGCAGATGGCCCATGTGTCAAGCTTTGGGTACAGAGACCATCATGATATGATGGGCGTAATTAGCTTAGAGAAAAGAATTCCTTTCTCGACAAATTGAGAAGGGAATAGCAATAGCCACATTTGCCTCAATTTTTATCATTTCTAGAACACTTTTTATCACATTAAATTTTCCACATGATCCTGTGGATTGAGTATTAATTTTTTTAATTCTCAGAGTTTTTATTCTTAGAGTTTTATTAAAACTCTAAAATGGCACATCCATTTTAGATCCTAGATTAATAAGAGTGTTAATCAGAAACTGCATTTAGAAAATGGTATCTGGGGAGGGGGGAGCATGCATGGGTGGCTCAGTCAGTTAAGCATCTGACTTTTGATTTCAGCTCAGGTCATGATCTCACAGTTCATGAGTAGGGCTCTGTGTTGACAGTGCAGAGCTGCTTGGGATTCTCTCACTCTTTCTGCCCCCCCACTTCAAAAATAAATAGACATTTAAAAAAAAAGAAAGCACAGCAAGCTATTATTAAAAAAGAAAGAAATTGGTGTATATATATAGTGCTAAAATATGGGTCCTCTAGCTTTAAATTTTTTTAATGTTTATTTATTTTTGAGACCGAGAGAGACAGATCATGATCAGGGGAGGGGCAGAGAGAGAGGGAGACACAGAATCCAAAGCAGGCTCCAGGCTTGGAGCTGTCAGCACAGAGCCCAGTGCAGGGCTCCAATTCACAAAGAACCGTGAGATCATGACCTGAGCTGAAGTCTGGCACTTAACCAAATGAACCACCTAGGCACCCAATGGATTCTCTGGCTTTAAATCTTATTCTTTCCAATTGTAGAAAATTATATATTTAATTTAGGAACAAATCCTCCTTACTGAATGGAGAAGAAATAAGAGGTTAAATATTACAGCAAATAGGGAATGTAAAAGAAATATACCTATTATAATGAATAAAATCCTACAACTCCTGTTCTGTTTGGAATCCATTCCCATTTTGCCACAGTATCTACTCTCTGGATTTGAGAATCAACTCTGAAATACTGGACGTAACTTGAAAAAAAATAAGAATGAAACCCATAGTAGTCTAACTACCAATGAATTGGAAAATAGGCAGAAAACAGTTCCATGAATTGAAGGAGAGGGAAAGGAACTTTGCCACAGGCCATGAGTCTTAGGCCATAACCCTTCACCACTTGAAGTCTCACATTGTCGTTGACCTCCAAAAGGGGTAAATTCTTCTAATGAGAAGTTGGGTGCCATTTTCTACATTTTCATTCATCACTACCTTGCTGAATTATTGATTTGAGCTATTTGATGTCATAAACAAAACTATAACTTAATTTATGAATACCTAATATTAAGAAGGCTCATGTTTATGTATATTCATTCAATTTTTAAAGAACAAATGCATTGCTGCAATGGGTCAGTCATTAGATTGGCTGTTTGGGATACTGAAGTGAAAGAAACATAGCTTTGGGATACTGAGGTGAAAGAAACATGTTTTCAGGGAGCATGTTTTCATGGAACATGAAAAGCATATATGTGATATGTAACAATTGGGCACATGCAAAGTCTTTTGGTAGCACCAAGAGGGAATTAATTGTCTCTAACTGTAATTGTTGAAGGAGACTTCACATAACAAAATTGGTCTTCAAGTTGAAGTTGAAGCATGTCAGTTGGAAAAAAAAAGGGGGCAGGGGATGGTATAAAACATCCCTGACTTGAGGGAAGAAATAGGGTGTGATTGAGAATGAGACATTTGGGGAACTGTAAATTAGCTGATATTGGCAAGGTGGTGCCAAATGTGGCCTCCCCAAAATAGAAGCTAAACAGCCAGCCAATGAGACAAAATTCTTACCGCAGTAAGAGAGCTCCCTCTGCAGTAGTATTGACTGAGGGTGAAGGGAAAAGTTGCAATATTTATTGAGGTTTTAAAATCAAGTGTACGGCTGGTTTTTAAAAGTGAGGGTTGAAAAATTATTTAAGTTAGGATTGTTAGAGACCAGCAAGGCAAGGATTTTGAAACAGGGGTTCAGAGTCTTAGGGTATAAACTATCATTTGACACTTTCAAGTGGAGTGTTGATGTATCTGTGAGGTAGTTCCTAGAAAGAATGATATTTGCAACTTTCATTTTGCCTGGCAAAAGTGGCGTGAAATTAAAAGGTTATATTAATGATAAGTGGAATGATAAAGTCATGTTAATGTAGAATGTAAGATGTTTTGGTGTAGATGGTTCTGATTCTCAGCTTGGATAGAACAGAAGATAGTTGATAAAAGTACGTTCTAGCAGATGTTAAAAGTTCTTGTATGTCTTGAGTACTGAAGAGATAGCAAATTTTTCTTGAGAGAGTGGCTTGATCATATACATGTGAATTGGTAACAGAATACAATAGAGAATGGATTAAATATGTCAAAGAGGAGGAGTGGAGATAGAAGGTTGAGATGTTCTGTAGATAGTGGATACAGGTTAAATGAGTTAGAAGGTAAGAGGTTATAAGGGCTTGAATAAACACAAAGGAAATAATGAGCCAAGAAATTTTTATAAGAGGAAATAAAATGATCAGGTTATAAATGAAATGTAAGACATAAAAGGAGAGGAATCAAAGGTATAGATTTATTGAATTTTAAATACTGTATATTTATCTACATTTAATCTACACTAGAATCCTGGAAGATAGGTACCATTTTATTTTCTCCTCACATGTGAGGGAACTGAGTCACTGAGAGGCAAAATTACCTAACTCATGCAAAGGTAAAGTCAAATGCAGGCTGTCTGGCCTTTGCTACATTATACAATGCCCCAGTTTGCTAGTTTGGGTTATTGGGTAATTGAGGGTAGATTAACAAAGTTGGAGACTATTAGAAGATAATGGTTGGCAGGAAGGATTCATTAGTGATAATTTGAGCTTGGGACACCCCATGTTCTCTATGTCCAGAACTAATCCAAGGGTGGTGTTGATGGTGTTAGTTAGAAATGAGTCTAAAGATCAAAAGAGGTGTGCACCAAACCCCCCACAAATGTTTATTGTGTATCTGTTCAAGGTACAGTTGGAGCTAAAGAAATAAAAATAAGGGTGATGATATAGTTCCTCCTTATGTTGGTTGCCTGCGGGGATATTGTATGGAAAACATGCATTACTCCTATGTTTCTCCTTTATGCTTACACAACTTCACGTTCACAACACTAGAACAGATGTATGGGGATTTTTTCCATACCAAGTAATTCTGCTACACCAACTGGGTGTCCTGCAATTTAACTCATTTCTGACACTATTTACCTGGAGATAGCCTCAGATCCCACAGGTTAACGGCTCAGTTCCGGCAAGACTGCTCTTCCCCTACTTAAGATGCCAATTATAAATCAAGTTGTCACCTGTTCTTTTGACCAATTAGCTATAAACTGCAGTTTGCCACAAATCCCTCCTTAGGTTTTATTAATTTGCTACAGCACCTCACAAAACCAGGAAAATGGCTTACTTTTTACCAGTTGATTGTAAAAGGATATGATAACATCATTAGATGAATAGAAAAGATGCATAGGGTGAAGTATGTGGGAATGGGCACAGAAAGGGCTTTCGTGCCCTTTCCAGGAACATCCCTCTTCTGCACCTTCATGTATTCAGCAACACAGAAGTTCCCTAAACCCTGTAACTTTTGGAATTTGTAGGAAGGCTTCATCACGTAGGCACGATTGATCATTATCTCCATTTCCAGTCCTTTTCCTCTCTGAAGAATGGGGTTGGGGTGAACGTTCCAAGCTTCTAATCATGGCTTGGACTTTCTGGGGCAGGCTCTCTATCCAGGAGCTCTCTGAGTCCCCTCATGAGAACAAAAGACACTATTACCTAGAAAGGTGAAGGGATGTAGGAATTCTGCATAAGAAACCAGGGTCAAAGACGAAATATTAGAAGAAAAGATGTTAGGAAAGTACAAGGGTTTTAGGAGCTCGATGCCAGGAACCAGAGACAGACTGTGTGTGTGTGTGTGTGTGTGTGCGCGCGCGTGTGTGCGCGCGCGCGCTATACATTATACATTATATATGTAATTTTTATTTCACAGAGGTATAGAAAATATTAATAGAGAAACTTAGTCATAGAAAAATCTAACCGTATCATGTACCTAATAAAGAGTGATCATGGTACTTTGTGCCATGATGTTTAATCCTGGAAGCATGTGGTTCTTGACCAGATCTTTCCTCAGCCAGTTTCGTTGTAATTTGAGTTCCTTTTAATACACTCTCCTTAAATTTTATATAGAAAGGAAACATGGAACTTGGCTGTACATGACTAAGGCAGGACTTGAATTTCCTAAGTGATAGCCTAGTTTGAGTCTAGATATATTTTTAGACTAACTTAAGACTAAAAAGATTTATAGCCTGGGACCAAAGCAAACTACCATTCATCTTCACCTTGGACAACAATGTGAACAGGTTGCTACATTTCCTTGAGTCTCAATTATTTCTTACACAAAATGAGCTTTGTAATAACAACTTCACAAAGTTTTTGTGATTAATTCTTAAGTAGCAGGAATTTTACATAAAAATCTTAACTTTTTAATGAAAATAAGCAAACTTTATGTCATCACACCAATGAAATTCTGTGTTCTGAATCAGTATATTTTAAAGCTCACGAACTTATCTCTGAATTATGTTTTTAGGCAAGTCACATTTCCTTACCGTTTTTCAATCTGATGGATCTGCCTTCATAAATCATATATAAAGTTGATAAAAGCAAAGAGCACAGCCTTAGGAAAATCCAACAGGTGGTGGGCAGCTATTTATAATTTGACAATTTATGAGAACAAATGTCTCCATTACATAAATAATTCCCTTGCATTTCATTTGCTTACACACCATTATTTCTACAAGTTTGTCACAAAAGAATGGAGATCGATTTATCTTCTTAGCTGGCACAACGGGTAACTGTGAACACAATACGTTCCTTCAGTTCTTTTTGCTAGGAAGGTAATACCAATCTTTTATTTTATAAAGATATACCTGAATTTTAGCCAAAGGCTAATGGGACATAAAAAAGAGACATAAAAAGCCCAATGAGTAACGTGGCCTTGAGCTTTTTCTGTGTACTCCAGTGATCATTTGGCTAGTGCCACCTGAGTCACTGTCTTTGAATAGAAATGTAAACTGACCTTAGATGTTATTTTGCCCTTTAGCTTCTCTCATCAGCATAAAAGTAGGAGCAATAGATTTGCTCCAGGGCTTGTTAGCCTGGGTGCAGGTAGAAAGAGTCCTCCCTGTTCTGAAGATCAGGCAACCTGTGTTCTAATAGTGACCTCCTATTAAACATTCTTGAGCCAGTCACAGAGCATTCTGAAAACCATTTACAAAATAAGGATGAATCAGGTCAATTTAAATTTTTTTTAATTAAAAACATTTTTTTTAATGTTGACTTATTTGTGAGAGACTCTGTGAGTGGGCAGAGAGAGAGGGAAACAGAATCCAAAGCAGGCCCCAGACTCAAAGCTGTCAGCACAGAGCCCACACGGGGTTTGAACCCACAAACTGTGAGATCATGACCTGAGCTGAAGTCTGACGCTCAATGGACTGAACCATCCAGGTGCCCCTTTAAATGATTTTTAAATTGACATATCTGGGAGTGCCTGGGTGGCTCAGTCCATTGAGTGTCCGACTCTGGAATTTTGCCTCAGGTCATGATCTCATGGTTCTTGGGTTCAAGCCCCATGTCAGGCTCACACTGACAGCATGAAAGCCTGCTTGAGATTCTCTCTCTCTGTCTCTCTCTGTCTCTCTCTGTCTCTCTCTGTCTCTCTCTGTCTCTCTCTGTCTCTCTCTGTCTCTCTCTGTCTCTCTCTGTCTCTCTCTGTCTCTGTCTGTCTCTGTCTGTCTCTGTCTGTCTCTGTCTCTCTCTTTATCTCTCTCTGCCCCTCTTCTGCTCATGTGCATGTACACATTCATGCCCTCTCAAAATAAACTTTAATATTTTTTAACATTTATAATTTATTATTTATAAATGAGAAAATCAAAATTACTTATAAAATAAGGAGACTAGACTGTGTGCTTGAATAAGTTTTATCAACTTGGCTAAGACTGGAAGCTGTATTTTCCAGAATGCTCTTCCTGGGGTGTTTCCAGAATAGAGCAGGTCAAGAAAGGAACTAGTACAACATCAGAAGGCAGAAATTATGCCAAAGCCACTACTCTGAGAAGAAACTCAGCCATTGCGTATCAGGACAATAAAGCAGAAGTAAACTTGAGTTTGTTTTTACTCTCCTCCCAGTCTGAGTTCATCTGTGTTTCTAATTGCTGGTCCCATCAACTAACAGTGATACCAATCCCACCACCAGGCACTTGTCTACAAGCCTAGGGAGACACCAGTTATACGTAGGCACTAACTTCCTCAAAAGGGACAGATACTACAGGCCTTCCCACAAGTACTCCCTTTATGATCCTATTTAGATGTCCAGAAGTACTTTGCTTGTAGCATTTTCCTGCAACCTCTAACATGTTCATATGCTTTGGTGTTTCAGGCGAACATGATTAATGATTATTTTTTGAATCTTCCCGTTTCCCCTTTCTACATCTTCCCTTCTTTGTTTCCTCTTGCATTTGTGTAAGATCTAACTCTGGTCATGTATATACCCTGTTCCCATAATACTTTTAAGGGGTCCCATTCTCCTGACCAAACTCAGACTGAAACAGACCAGTGTTCACCCAGTTAAAACATAAAATGTTTCCATAATTCTTTCAAAGACTCAAACATTAACCTAAGCATGATAATGAAGGTTTTTATTTAATCTTCCCAAGTCTATGAAGTAGGTATCACTAGTAGGATCATTTGGCAGGTTAAAGACACATTTTATAATTATCTAATTTGAGTCATGCAACTTTTTGTGATTATAATGCAAACCTAAAATATCTCCAGAATGTAAGTTCTCAGGGTTTCACAGACCTCTCTGGATCCATAGATGTGATTCAGAGTATCTTGTGAACACTTGGAAAGTGTTTGCATTAAGCATTCTTCTAGATAAAAGGGGTCCGTAGTTTTCAGCACATTTATAAAAAATTCTATAAACCCAGGCATTAAAATGAATGCTTGGAACTATTGAATATGGTCTGCACTGGCCGCATGTGGCTACTTAAATTTAAATTAGTTGAAATTTAATTGAAAATTAAAGACCAAAAATTCAGTTTTTTAGTTAAAGTAGCCCTATTTCAAGTGCTCAGTAGCTGTATGTGGCTAGTGGCTACCGTATTGAACAGTACACATAGAACTTCCTGCAATGATGGAAAGATATTCTGTTACACAGTGTTACTTTAAAGGCTTTTCATCATTTTAAGAAAATGCAAAATGTCCATTGGTCTCTATTAAGAGAACCAACCCCTTTCTTTCCATTCCCCTACTCACCCCTCAACTCTCCCCCAAACTAGACATCCCCATTCAAATAGAACATCAAATTCATTGAACAACTTAAGAGAAGCTCTATATTTTCCTGTATAAAGGTCAGTGCATTCTGTATGGTGTGATTGCGTACAGAGTTGAAAAACAGATCCAATTCACCTACAGAGCCACATAAATATTTTAAGACTGTGTTTTATAAACTGTAAACTTTATTATAGGCTTTGGTTTCTGAGCAGGTGAAGTCTATAGATCATTGAGTCCCACCACTCATGGCTATTGTTTTAGTAGCCTGCTTCTTCACTTGTGCCATAAGCTACCCCAGCAGACTGGATTAACAGCTCTCCAGGGCCTCCTTCTACCTTCCAGAAGAAATACTGATTGAACCAGAAGCAAATTCCTCCTCCTCTGACTTATGTACATAAAAGAAAAACGTAGGATTTACCAACAGCACAATAGACTACCAACAGGAAACCAATCACCCTCTTCAGGGAAAGCACTAAAGAGTTTATCACCCTTTCAGGCCAGAAAGGTTTTGAATGGTGAACACAGACCCTTAGAGCTGCAACAGACTTTTTTCCATGTTAAGGAGCAGCATAACTGCATCCCCAATTAGGACCTAATTAGAAAAATAAGTAGCAGTTCTAGAATTTTTGGCAGCTATCCCTCATAACCTGAAAGTAATCAAAACACTTCAAAATCACTTGCATAAAGCCTTCGAGTGGGTATCAACATCAGCTCTACCAAAAGGGGAAATACAGTTCTGTTAGTTGCCTTAAAGTGCTCTCACCTTTCTTCCATGCAGCCTTTTTAGGAGTAGATTATCTGCTTCTCTAAGACAACCATTCAGAAAACAGTGTAGGTACAATTTTCTAACAAAATTTTGAGTAAACTCTTTCTTAAGCAGCAATGTATGTAGAAGCAGGGCCTGGAAAGTACTTGAAAGTCTGTAAGATCTAAGAGAATGTTTAAGATTTCCATTAAAATATGCATTGATTTTTTTTTTTACATTTATTTATTTATTTTTAGAGAGAGAGGGAGGGAGAGTCTCAAGCAGGCTCCGCACTGTCAGCACAGAGCCTGATGAGGGGCTCAAACTCAGGAAACTGTGAGATCATGACCTGATCCAAAACCAAGAGTCGGACGTTTAACCAACAGACTGAGCCACCCAGGCACCCCAAAATATACTTTGGTTTTAATACTGAGAGTATCCTATTCTTTAGAAATATCTTCCCAGTTAGAAAGGTATACTTTCTTTGCAGGTCATGATTTGCAATTGAAAGATACTTTAAATAGAATTGGACATTCTCTGTTCAAGTCAGCGTTTCTTAAGCTGGGGGTAGTAGAAAGTTTAGGACATATTTTTAAAGGTCCTTGATAACTTTCGCTTTAAAAGGGTTTCTTCTACTTTGGGGTTGTTGGCTACCTACCTCAGTTTCTTTCCTTGCAAATAATAATAAACTTTTCCTATTAATCGGGGAACTTAGGAAGTCTCCTAAAATCATAAAATAAGGTAAATTAGGATTTAGCTACCTGTAGTGAGAGGGAAATGAGACGCTATATGGAAGTCGTCTATAATTGTGCCTGTTACAGTAGAGTTTGAATAAATGATGGCTTCCTTTTCATCCTTCCCTGATTTGGAAGCATGTAACTGTAGCTGACACATTCCCAGGAGAAGATTCCCTTTCCCATTCTGTGAAAGTGGGGATGCCACTTACCCAGGGTCCGTGCCCATATGTAGAACTAGATTTCTAGTTTCATGCTCTTGTGGTCAGAGCTGAAATCAAGACTTGGATGCTCAACTGACTGAGCCACCCAGGCACCCCTGGAAATAGTTTTCTTAGTATTTCTTTCTGCTACTTTGTAGAAAATGTGTATAGTGTATAAAAATTGCATCAGAATTCTGTTTTAATTTTGTATTCTGCAATTTTACTGCACTCATTCTAATAGTTTTTTGGTGGACACGTGAGGGTTTTCTATATATAGTTTCATGTCATTTCAGATAGTGACAGTTTGACTTCTTCCTCACCAATGTGGATGTCTTTCATTCTCTCTCTGTCTCTCTCTCTCTCTCCTCTTTTTTATTTTTATTTTATTCTTTTCTGTGGCTAGGACTTCAATACTCTATTGATTAAACGTGTTGAATCACGTCTTTCTCCTGATCTTAGAGGAGGAGCAAGCACGTCTTGTCTTGCTCCTGATCTTAGAGGAAAAGCTCTCTGTTTCTCACCAATGAGTATGATGTTAGCTGTAGGTTCTTCATATATGGCCTCTATTATGCTGAGGTATTTTCCCTTTAAGTACACTTTGTTGAGAGTTTTTATCATAAATTGATGTTGAATATTGTCAAATTTTCTCCCTGCATCTACTGAGATGATTATATAATTTTATCCCTTGTTTTATTAAACTGGGGTATCACATGATTGATTTGCACATTTTGAATAATCCTTGCATCCCCCAAAACAGATCCCACTTGATCCTTTTAATGTGTTGTTGAATGTGGTTTGCTAATTTTTTGTTGCGGATTTTTACATCTATGTTCATCAAGAATATTAGCCTGTAGTTTTCTTTTTTGTATTTTCTTTGTCTGGTTTTGGAACCAAGGTAATGCTGGCTTTATAGAATGTATTTGGAAGCTTTCTTTCCTCCTCTATTTTTTGGAAAAGTTTGAAGGAAATTGGTATAACTTTTCTTTAAATGTGTGGTAGAATTTACCTGTGAATCCATCTGGTCCTGGACTTTTGTTTGCTGGGAGTTTTTTTTGTTTTGTTTTGTTTATTAGTTTCCATTTCATTTCTAGTCATTGGTCTGTTCAGATTTTCTATTTCTTCCTGATTCAGTTTTGGAAGATTACATGTTTCTAGGAATTTACCTATTTCTTTAAATTGTCCAGTTTGTTGGCATGCACTTTTTTATAGTTGTTCTTAAAATCCTCTGTATTTCTGTGGTGCTTGTTACTTCTCCTCTTTTATTTCTGATGTTATTTGCTTGGGTTCTCTTATTTTTTCTTGAAGAGTCTGGCTAAAGGTCTAACAACTGTGTGTATCTTTTTAAAAAAACATTTTGGTCATTGATCTCTGTGGCTTTAGTCTCTATTTTATTTCTCCTCTGATATTTAACAAATTCTTTTTTCTACTAACTGTGGGCCTTGTTTTTATTTTTCTAGTTTATTTTGGTGTAAAGTCAGATTATTTGATCCCCCCTCCCCCCCCCCCCCCATGGGCCTGTATTGCTACAGATTTCCCTCTGAGAGCTGTTTTCACTACATTCCAAAGATTTTGGACCATTGTGTTTTATTTTCACTTGTCTGCATGTATTTAATTTCTTCTTAAGTTTCTTTATTGATACATTTGCTGTTCTGTGGTCATTTGGCCTCCACATATTTATGTTTCTTCTGTATTTTTTTCTTCTGATTGATTTCTAGTTTTATACCATTGTGTTTGGAAAAGATGCTTGATATGATATCAGTCTTCTTAAATGTATCGAGACTTGTTTGTGGTCTCACATGTTGTGTATCCTGCAGAATGTTTGACAAGTGTTCATGTGCACTTGAAAAGAATGTGTATTTTGTTTTGGATGAAACGTTCTGTACATATCTGTTTATTCCATCTAGTCTAATGTGTTGTTCAGATAGTTTTTCCTTATTGATTGTCTGCCTGGGCAATCTATCCATTGATACAAGTGGGATATTAAAGTTTCCTATTACTGTATTACTGTCAATATGTCCCTGTATGTCTCTTAATATTTGCTGTATGTATTACATGCTTCTTTATTGCGTGCACAGATATTTACTTGCTATATTATTTTATTGGATTGATCCCTTTATCATTATACTGTAGTGTGCTTCTTTGTCTCTTTCTACAATCTTTGTTTGAAAGTCTATTTTGTCTGTATTTCTACCTTAGCAATTTTTTGCTTCCATTTGCATGAAATATCTTTTTCCATCATTTCGCTTTCAGTCTGTGTGAGTCTTTAGGTCTAAAGTGAGTCTCTTATAGGCAGCATATAAGTGGATCTTGATTTTTTTTTTCCATTCCACTACCCTATGTCTTTTGGTGTGTTTAGTCCATTTACACTTAAAGTAACTATTAAGAGGTATGCACTTACTGCCATTTTATTAATTTTTGTTATTTTTGTCGCTCTTTCCTTCTTTTGTTCTCTTGTGATTAATGATTTTCTTTCGTGTTATGCTTGACTTTTTTTTTTTTCTGTATCTATGACAGGTTTTTGGTTTGTGGTTACCATGAGGTTTATATATAACATTCTGAATATATAACAGTGTATATTAAGTTGATGATCACTTAAGTTAAAACTCATTCTAAAAATCTTTCGTTTTTACTCCCCTCCATTTTTTTATGTATGTGTTGTCATATTTAACTTTTTTAATTTTGTGAGCTCTCTTAACTAATTTTTAGACATAAGCAATTTTATTATGTTTGTCTTATAACCTTCACATTAACTTTTTAAGTGATTCCTCCTCCTCATTAACTATACACTTGCTTTTACTCATGAATTTTTTCCTTTCATAATTTTTTAATTTCTAATTATGGCTTTTTTTTTCCATTTAAAGAAGTCCCTTTTAACATTTCCTTAAGTACCACTTTAGGATAACTCTTGTATCTTTAGTTTCTCTGAGAAACTCTTTCTCTCTTTCAATTCTGAATGATAACCTTGCTAAGTAGAGTGTTTTTGGTTGTAGGCTTTTATCCCCCCTCAGCACACTGAATAGATCATGCTACTCCCTCTGGTCTGCAAAGTTTC